>NC_137888.1:7952472-8552472 GCF_963455335.1 Martes martes | reverse complement strand
CACAGACACCATCAGGCCCCTTTCCAAAGGGATAGGAATATTCTCAATATTCAGTTTGATAAGCACAGAGTGACGTTTGTGTGTGCCCTGATGGACCTTACTCAATCTCCCTTCTAAAGTTTGTGCCCCAAAATGAGGCCCTTGAATCTCTACCTTCAGCTCTTAATGATCCAGAATCTCCTTCCCTGACCAGAGGCCTCTTCCACGAAGAGGTTAACAGAAGACAAGAAAGAACACACAGAGCTTGCAAATGCAGAGCAGGAAGGAATGCACTATGTTTTAGAGAGTCAACGAAAATAAGAAAGGAGCCCGATGTCAAACTTAACACCATCATTTTAATTTCCAAGTGCTTTGGGGTTTTTTTCATGTTGGTTTCATGGAAATTTATGTTTGCGGAGAACACTGTATTTGCTACAGGATCTCGCTGCATTCATTTAGCCCGGTAATAAAAACCATCTGCCTGAAATCCTTTTTGGAACAAGAAAGGGTATAAACAAATAGGCAAATGGGCATAAATGACCATGGGAAGGGGGGGGCTGTTTCAGAAAGGGGGAGCGTGGGTGAGCCCAGAGCAAACGCTGCAGGCCAATATTTGCAGGAGCTGTTACCTTTGGAAGGCATGTGTGAGGCTATTATGAAAACCTGTACAGCTTTCAGGTAAGTATGGTACATTTTGGGAGAATGGGCAGGCACCTTTCCCTTCCTCAACACTCACTCTCTGCTTGGGGTTTCACCACCAGAGTGAGAACAATATTAGGAAGTACTGACCCATGAGTCTCTGCAGTGGGCTGGATAGTGTCCCCGCACCCCAAAACTCATATCCACCTGGAACCTGATTTGTGACCTTATTTGGAAGCAAGGTCTTTGTAGATGTAATTAAGATGGGGTCATACCAGATTAGGGTGGGCTTTCAGTCCAATGGCTTCTCCTTATAAGAGGAGAAGAGGAACAAGAGAAGAGGCGAGAAGAAGGCCATGTAAAGATGAGCCAGAGACTGGGGTGATTCAGCCACAAACCAAGGAATGCCACGGGGTGCCAAGCGTCTCCAGAGGCTAGAAGAGCTAAAAAAAAGGATCCTCCCCTACAGCCTTTGGAGCCTTCAAGGAACATAGCCTTGATGACATCTTGATTTCACTTTTCTGGCCTCCACAACTGTGAGAGAATCAAGTTCTGTGGTTTGGGGGGTCTCCTGGTTTGTGGTGATTTATTATGGCAGTTACAGAAAATGCATACAGCCTCCCCCCTTCTGCTGGGAGCTGTTTAGGCTGAGAGAGATGGGGGCATATTAGAACCAAGGAGAACTTGGTGAAATTCTTGGCCCTTAAGTTGGGAGCCGAGGTCCGGGAGTAGGAAGAACTGATCTTGAAAGAATCCATATTGAGCCAGTGTTTTGGTTAGCTGGTTTTTGCCTTGCTACCCGAGAGATCACCGGATGGCCACTATCTGCTCCTGGGCCCCAAAGAGGAGAAAGAAGGTGGCTCTAGAGCAAGCCGTTGGTCAGAGGCTCTGTCCTATCCTCCTGGTCTCGGGGTGAGCTCCACAGAGTGGTGGGGCACCCTAGGAGTCCTGGCTGAGCTGGAGGGTCTGTGGGTAGAGAGGGCTGATCTTCTGGCTGTCCTGGAAGGCATGACATGGAGAAAAACTAGCAAGATACTAGGTTTTCTACTTCTGATACTCAACATAGGATTTTATGTTCTCAGCAAGACAGTGTTCTTGAAAGTCAGGCATTGAATGGCAAGAGATAATTTTAGAAACTCCTTTAGCTCCTATCACCATATAAGGATTGAGGCCTAGAGATTCAATATCTGAAATTCTTATAATCTAGAAAACTCAAGACATTGCATACAAGTTTCTGCTCCGAGGAACAGGGGAAACTCAGTTCTTTCCAGCCCTGGTGGACAAGGAGAAGGAAGACCAAAGAAGGGAAAGCTGGTGATCATATTTGTTTGTGCCAATCTCCCCCAAACTGAATGTTCTGGGGGTAGCCCAAAGAAAATGGGCTTTTCTTCTGCTCCCTGTTTGGATCCTTGGGGGAGAACCCCATCCCCACATGGGGATGTTTGGGTGTCAGGGAGTGAAACATGGTCACAGGAAGGTAGGATGAGTGAGCTCAAGTCGGGATTCCTGGCTCCCTTCATCTCCTATAAGGCCTGCAGGTGTCCTGGGGATCCTCACATGTCAGGTGAGCAGGTACAGCATGTAGCTGAAACCTGGCTGGGAGCCAATGGCTATAAGGAGCCCACCTTGGCCAGGGATGGAGTGGGCAACCCACCAGACATTGGGGGATCTCCAAAGTGGCTTGGTCACACATGAGAGCTCCTAAGCCTAGTCTCTCAGTCCCTTGCATTTAGCAAGGACATCAGCTGGATGCCCAGGGGGCAAACCCAGCCCACGCTTCCCTGACTGGGTACCTGTCAGTACCAAGACCAACACAGCTTCTTGGTAGAAGAGGCCAGCACAGGACTGGATGGGAGATCTGTCACCTCCGCATGGGGACTGTGAGCTTCCCTATGGCCTGCCTGCCAACTCCTCTGTTGAAGTCCCGGCCCCCAGGACCTCAGAATGTGACTGGATTTGGAGACAGCACCTTTAAAAAGGTAAGTAAGGCAAAATGAAGCCGTATGGGTGGGCACTGGTCCAGTCTGGCTGGTGGTCCTTCCCCAAAAGACACACGAAGGGAAGACCGTGTAAAGGCAGGGGCAGAGACCAGAGTGGTGCCGCCACATGCCAAGGGATGACAGGTCTGCTGCCATGGCCAGGAGCTGGAAGACGCAGGGAAGGATCCTCCCCTAGAACCCGCAGAGGGAGCACGGCCCTGCTGACAACTTAATTTTGGACTTTTAACCTCCAAAACTGAGAGAATAAATTTCGGTTTTCTAAGTCACTCAATCTGTGGCACTTGGTTCTGGCAGTCCTAGGCACCTAAAAAAAATGAACAACAACAACAACAACAACAACAACAAAACCCCCCAAACCCCATGTCATCAAAATCGGGGTTTCCGAAGGACTGTGCTCGATCTAAGTGCATTTAAAAGCCTTTCCCCTGAGGACAGATTCCTCCAGATTTAGGTGGAGGTGGCAGGGCATCTCCGGGAAGCACCCCTTGCTCCCCCTCCCTGCTGTAAGTCACCTGGTCTGGAGCCCTAAGAGCGCACTCACCACCCCCGCAGGACGAAGGAAAGAGACACACGGCACACAGGCTGTCTTTGCCTCCCTGAAGGAAGCCGCTCCGTCTCTCCCGTCAGATTGCTCTTTCCTATCTCCAATAACTCCTATCGTTCCGCAAACTCAAGCAGGCCCGCCAAGAGCTGTGAGAGTAGCTAACTTCAAAGGCTTCACATAAATCCTCTTCAAGCCCTCAGCCCAGGAAGCCGGAACGAGGCTGAGAAGTCAGTCCTTATTTCCATCACTGTGTGACTGCAACTTTGTTCCCCCTGCAGGTCCCATCTGTCACCTTCATGGCCGCCACCAGGATCCCCGCCACCTCCGGACACCTGCGTTAGCCACCCTGCAAGGGCTGAGTGACGAGCCGCACCCCAGATCTGTGGCTCGCGACTTCCAACTATTCCAGGGGCGCAATGGCTGGGGCAGCCTCGTGAGGCTTGTGGTTCCATTTCCTTTGCCGATTTCAGGGTAGCTTCGAAGCAAACAGAGGGACGCGATGGGGCTCCAAGGCTGTCAGTCTTTGGTCTCAACCCCTGGCAGTGACCTTGCTGGCAAAGGGGGAATGCCTTTATGCGCAGGGACAAGGATGAGTGGAGCCCAGAGGGGGGAAAAATGGCATGATAATAATCACGCCTTTTCTCTGGTCCGGAAGGATGAAACGTGGGCTTTTCCTTCTACCCAGAATTTTGTCTCCCATCTCCTGTCTGGGTTTAGTTACCAAAGACCCGGAGGACAACAGATGGCAGAAGCTGCTTGGTGGCGGGTTGGTGGGATAAAATAAGGTTTCCAGTCTCGGATGAGATACGTGCATTTAAGTTCAACAACTGTGTTATGAGGATGAGCCGTGTCTGGAAAAGACTGACAGCGGCAGGCAAGACAGGCCCACAAGGCAGTCCACAGTCAGGCGGGAGCACCTTTAGCAGAATCCTTGAGCTCCAAGGCAGAGATGACAAAGGATCCCTGGTTCTGGAGCGGGACCGGGCTTGCTGCGCCCACCAGCGCCACGCGGGCTCGGTGCCAGTGGGGTCCTCGCGGGCTCGGTGCCAGTGGGGTCCTCGCGGGAGCTGAAACCCAACCAGGGCTCCGCTCTCCAAGCCCCAGTCCCTGTCCCGGGGTCACGTCCTTTCCTCCTAAGTGACTTACTCAGCACTGAAATATTTTTTTGACTCAGCCACCCAGATGGGGATGTCCTTTTGCAATCCAGCCATCAGGGTGAGCCCCCCCCCCCTTTTTTAGAAACCAATTTGCAGTTTCCATGTGCGTGAGCTGCCCTGATAGGACAGAAGAGAAACCTTTGTATGGTTGTTTTTAGGAAATTTCAGAGGACAGGGGGCAGAGCGACATGATATCAGTGATGGCAAGCCATAAGTGACTTCACACACGGGTTGGGGGTGGGGAGCACAGAAGCCCGCAACTCACGGGAAAGCTATCCTTTGGAGTTTTTGTGTGAATGGGGCCATTCTGCCCTCAGCCTTCTCCAATTTTGAATTTATAGGGGGAAGTCCAGGGCTATAATTTAGTGAGGAAAATGGGGGCATTGTGTTTTCTCTTTGAAACGACCCAATACTTAAATGGAAAAACAAGACCTGCTCTTAACAATCATTTGGTACACATTTAATAACCAGAAAAATCCTTTAATTTCCGGACGAGGCTCAGAAACCTTTACGAAGCATGTGGCTACGGTGGTATCTGTTTAGGAAATGCGTGGAACAGGAACTAGGAAGATGTGCAGGGGCGCCGAGGGGCCAGCCGTCTGTCTGCAGGCTTCCTCCTGGGAGGACTTGGCCCCCTGTCTTCTGTGGATGGGGCTGGAGGGAGGCAGGGGTTCCTGCCGGCTTTCTTGCTGAGGTTCCTCTGCTGAGCCACTGCCCAGCCGTCCTTCACTCCCGAGGGATGTGCCCTCACTTTCTCTTCTTCCTCAAGCCCCCTCCCCTACGCCTCTTCCTGGCTTCCTGGGGGGGGGGGCAGGAACCAACACCCACAATCTGCATGCCTTCAAACAACAGAAATTTATTCTCTGATACTCAGGAAGCTACAAGTCCCAAATCAAGGTGTCAGCAGGTTGATTCCTCAGGGGGGCTCGGAGGGAGGGATTCTGGGGGTTGCCCTCAATCACTGGCCCTCGTTGGGTTGCAGACGCATTACCCTGATCTCTGCTTCTCTTATCGTCCCTCTGTGTCTGTATCTGTGTCTTTTCTCCTCTTCTTAGAAAGATACTGGATTCAGAAGCCACCTTCCTCGGGTATGATCCTGTCTTAACTCTACGAATTACGTCTGCAATGGCCCTATTTCTAATTAAGGTCACATTCTGGGAATCTAGGAAGGACATGAATTTGGGGAGGGGGACACTGTTCAACACAGCGTACCCTCATTCCGCACACACTGCAGTCCACAGAACTCAGCCCACGGAATCCCAAGGACGTCACCCATGGGAGTTCCCAGCCTTGCAGCCCTTCTCTGAACGTTATGCCCCAGCCAAGAAATCCATTCCCCTCTACCTCTGTTGTTAGGACCAAACTCCTCTACCTCCACTTTCAACATCCCTCGCTGCCCCATAAGGCGCATCACCCTACTGTGCATGCACTCCCAAACTCACTGTATCTCCTCTGCCCTGCGGCCACCACACCTCGTCTGATGGCTCTCCTCCTCCCTCCTTCCGGCCGTTCCTCTCCACTCTCACTGTGAGCATCTGTCTGCTGTGTCACTGGCACACAGTAGGTGTCAGTTCACATGTGTGTGGTCCATTGAGTGGGATCCCCTGCTGTCTCTCCCAGGCACCTTGGGGCTACACTGACATCGCCTCTGTTTCCAGGACCCAGGAGCAATGATGTGGTGGAGGTCCCTCCGTCCCTGCATCACGCCCTGACTCTCCAGTTCGCAGGTGTTCCACTCAAAATCCATCACCCCAGCTAGATTTTAGGCTTCTTGAAGGCTGAGACCCTAATATACCTGTTTCTGGCCTCACAGCCCAATCCAGGCTCTGAGAACCCTCAAGAAGTTTTCCCTTCAAACAAGTCAGATTGAAGCCATTTTGCTTTATGAGCCTGGGTTCCTAGAAAGAATTACTCACTGGGGGTTGAGTCAGTGTAGGATGTTAACACAGTACGACTGGGGATAAAGTCAAGCTGTTTTATATGTGTTTTGAGTTTCTAAGGGTGGACCTGAGGTCTGCCTGTATTAGCATCTGCACAGCTGCTTGTTAAAACATGGGTTCCAGAGCCCTGACCCAGACCTACTGAATCAGAATTTCAAGAGGTGGGTCTGGGGGTTGATGTTTTTCCACCAGCCCCGGCCCCCTCTGGGGGATTCTTACGCAGGGTAAAGCTGAGGGTCACGGATCTAGACACGTAGACAACAAATATTGATTTTAGATACCCGAGCGGATTCAAGGACAAACTAGTGACTTAAAGCTCACAGACTCAGCCAGGGCAGAGCCAAAAACGACTTATTGCTTCTTAGGTGACCAGTCACGTCAAGGGCCATCGTAGTCTTCTGGTGCAGAACGACAGTCTCACAAAATCAGGTGTCCGGTGGAGAAGATCTGGGGGCGGGGGGGGGGCTCTGGAGTGACCCCATGGGCGGTGTTGAGCCTGAAGCCTGCCCCAGCTGCAAATAGAGTCTACCTGTCTTCCTACACTGGTTTCCCCCGAGAAGGAGAATTAGAGCATGCTGTTCATTTATAATGTTTGCTTTGCTTTTGGAAACACCTCGGGGCAACTCAGGATAGGTTTTCACAGCGGTGTTTTACTTGGCTTAGTTGCAAAGTTGCTCCTTTTTAGTCTATTTATTGCAAGTTAGCGCACAGCCCCTATCCAGGAGTCCAACACCAGGTCTGACAGAAGTCGAGGGCAGGCACATGAAAGGAAATGGTGGGAGGGCTGAGTCGTGCGTCCCCACACCTTCCTTCCTGGCTTAGAGCTAAGCTGAGGTCCGACCTCTTACTGCAGCCCAGTGATGCCTCAGGATGGAGTGATACCTCCAGCCACGGCCTCCCCTCCAACAGGGCCCAAAGCATTATTTTCCAAGAAGGAGATGTAATCCCTTTTCCTAACCTCCCGTTTGGCTTACCTGTTTTCTCTTCTTTGTAAAAATTCAACCAGCTTTCACTAGTAAATTGCTGGTCCTCTCGATGTTTGCTTTCAAGCTCCAGTAGATGAGGGCACCTGGGTGGCTCAGTGGGTTAAAGCCTCTGCCTTCGGCTCAGGTCATGATCCCAGGGTCCTGGGATCGAGCCCCACATCGGGCTCTCTGCTCAGCTGGGGGTCTGCTTCCTTCTCTCTCTCTCTGCCTGCCTCTCTGCCTACTTGTGATCTGTCTGCCAAGTCAAAAACAAAACCAAAAAACTCCAGTAGATGCCATGTTACATTTTAATAATAACCTAACCTTCACCACTGTGCTAGCTGTTTCATTTACACTGCTTCCTTTAACCCACACAAAACTCTGTGTGTTGGGTGTTAGTAGATCTCATGTCGTAACGAGAAAACAAATACAGAGAAGTAAACTGAGTGGCCCAAGGTGGCCCAGCTCATCAATGGAGACCAGGGCTTGCGACTCAGCGCCGTGTTTTCTCAGTGACGGGAGTGCTCGCTGCCTGGTGATGACCTACGCCGGCCTGGACCTTGTTTCTCTGCGTCGAAGAAGAAGAAAACGAGTTTGGCTGAGGGCTGGAAGATTTCACCTAAAGCTAGCCCCTGTTTGCATTCTCTGTCCAGCTCGTATTAGCAAAATGAAAAGTGAGGAGATCTACAGGCTTATACTGACATGTCGGCAGGGAGTTTCTGTCCACATAATTCTTTTCATAAACCTGAAAAGCGTGAATGAGATTCACTAGTTTGAGGGACAGAAACAGTTTAAGATCCAATCAGAACATAATCGGGACTTTTAGGATATGGCCACCATCATCTGACCCAGGGAGGACCGTGCTCAAAGGTGTGGGTATTGGGTAGAATCTGGTACATTTGGGGCTTAGACTGGCGAACTGAGTTGGAACCTATGGACTTCAGTGCCCCACACTTCCCACTTGAAAATCGCCTTCCTACTGTTTTCCTTCCATATTTCCTGCAGTGTGGGCATGGGCACAGCCTTCCTGCCCCATCCCCAAGCATGGCCATTGCGATCTGTGGCGATTGCTGGCTCTGTTAATCTCTCTTATCCGCAGACTGGGCCTGAATTAGAGGACCCCTGCTTCTCTCTAATTCAGGGGTCCCACAGAAGGCTCCCAGCCAACTCCTGGTCCTGGATAAAGGTTGTTCTTCATAGGACGAGGAAGATTGAAGTGAGAATAGTTTAGCACTTTGTTGCTTAGCCATTTTTTCTATCTCAGGATAGAAAAAAGAGTTCTATGAATTTAAAAAGCCCAGTGATGGATGAAACCCAAGGACCCCTAAAGGAGCCCAGCTGTTGTTTAAACATGAATCCCATGTCTGAGCCTTGTCCACCTCAGTTGATGGGGGCTGCACCAGCAGGCTGGAAGGGGTTAATGGTCCTATTCTGCCTCAACTATGCCAGACTACGTTTTGACTTTCTGTGATGAGCTAAAAGCAGTAAGAATAAAACCACCACGAGTAACAGTAAGCTCTCACTACCATAGCAGCTGCCCAGTATGTGTTCTGGTTTACAGATACGAATTCTAGTAGCCACAGAAGCCGAACTCCGTGCTGTTACCCCAAGTTCGCACAGAGGGGAAACAACAGATTTGACGTGTTCAGTAACTTGCGCAAGATTACAACGTTAGCAAGTGGTAGGGCCCAGAAATGAATGAGGTCCTTTCTTCTCCACACTGTCTCCCATGTAATACTATTCTTTCCCCTGCTGTGGTCTGATGTGGTATCACATTCTACTCCTGCACTAGCCAGGTCAAGAGCCATTATGCCATCCTGGTAGTATGCCGAGGGGTCAGTCCTGGAATTAACAGGGTTCACTCTCAGCCAAGAAGAGAATATTCCAAGGAAATGATACCTTAGATGTTTTTTTTTTCCCCTTAGTGGATAGACATTACTCTGGAGGATTATGGTGTGTTACAAATATATTACTGTGACATCTTGTAAATTTCATAGCCACTGTTTCACACTTCATCGGCATTCCTGATCTCATCGTGGTGTTTACTCCAAATAATATTGTGTGGATGAATGTGTAAGCCTCAAATGCAAGTTGTAACATTATTTGAAGAGACACTAAATGATGATGTCTTCAGGAATGAATTTTTTTCTTGAGTATCATGGCTTTAAGGTTATCCATGATTCCTTTAATTCGTAGAGTTTCTTTGCATTCATAATTATAATAGTTGTAAGAAACAAGAGTTGTTTACTCTTTGTTTATAAAACAAAACACTGAGTGTTTCTCAACTATTAAAAAATCTATTTAATCTTGAAAACATCTGACTTGAATGAAGGAACAAGTTCTCAGTCAACACATTGGAAATTAAAAGTTTGGAAGCTTTCAGGGCACCTGGGTGGCTCAGTCATTATGCGTCTGCCTTAGGCTCAGGTCAGGTCATGGTCCCAGGGTCCTGGGTTCGAGCCCCATATTGGGCTCCCTGCTCAGCGAGAAGCCTGTTTCTCCCTCTCTGATTCCCCTTGCTTGTATTCCATCTCTCACTCTCTCTCTCTCTCTCTCTCTCTGTCAAATAAATAAAATCTTAAAAAATAAAGTTTGGAAGCTTCCAAAAATTCTTAATGCGTGGGCCTCATCCCTAGACCTCACCCCTATCATACTATATGACCTACCATACTGTTAGGTCAGATCTCTGAGAAGTGTGATCTGGCTAGTTATAACTTAGAAAATTCTGCAGGTGTTTTTAATATGTAGCCAGTGTTGAGAACTACTGGGTCTAGACAAAAAAGGATTTTTAAATTTAGGGAGTTAGATCTGATTAATATCAATGTATAAACGTATCATAAAGGAGAAAGACCTACGTTTTGCATCACAATGAAGAGTTTTGAAATATAATGCAACTAAAATGTACGCAATGAATATAATACATACAATAAGTCAATACATTACAGATACAATTCAATATTCAATAAATATTACTGAATGAATGAACGTCCTACAAAGTTTCATATGGAAATTCATCTTTTGATGAAATTAAGAAAACCATAAGAAGTATCAGTGAGAAAAAAAACTTTTAAACTATGATATACCATATATTATAAGCGACGCTCCAATTTAAAAAATGCTCAAAACAAAGAGAAATCGGTTTTATAATGGACTACAGTACATATTAGGAATGACCACTAGATGTCGCTCTAATCTGCTGCTTCAGGTTTCAAAGGCGACCTGAAAACCATTTTCCTCCAAGTATTTAAAATTCTAATAGTTTGACTCTTTTAAAGACAAAAAGACTTAAAAATCTCACATTTGGGAGGGGGTGATGCTCATTTTTTCCCTTGTATTAAGACCTACCCGAAGTATCTCACAAGGTGTAAAATTATTTAAAGTGTGAATTGAAAAGTTTGACTCACTTGATAGGAAAAGTGCAATTGGTTGCCTTTTATCCACAACCCTAGATTTCACATTTCTCCTGTTTGTAGTGGGTTACAGAGAAGACACGATAATAGCAAGGCTGATGTTTGACTTAAATCAAGTAGAAAGTAAAATCTGAAGGAAAGAAAATGATGTCTTCTAATCTGAAGTCACGAGATTATGGCACCCTAAACACATGATTACTGCTTGCCATGATGAGAAAGGCCAGGTGAGAAGGGGGAACCAGGGTCGATGGGACTAGGCCCCGAGCTTAACCCATGCCCGGTGTTAATCCGGGGAATTGACCCCAGGCCTCTGTGGTTGAAAACCTGGACGATTTCCCCTATTGGGTGAAGATCACTCTCCCAGTAAAAAAAAACAAAGGTTTGGGGCCAAAAGGAAGTTCGCAGAAGCTTCTGGAGAAGTGCATAGAGCAGTACTCAAACTGTTCCAGACCTCCAATGAGATGAGAACAGAAACTGAGATTAAGCATTTCAAAACAGTGTTGTAGCAAAATAACAAAGTCACTTTATGACTGTGAAATGTAAGAAGAAGAAATTGAACTTACATTTTGTATGTATTTTTTGATTTCATTTTTCTAGTAATTCAGTATTTCTAGTCTTTTACAAAAGTACTAGTTCATAACAAATTGGAAATTTTTAAAAAGTAGTCTTTCACCCCAAATAGCTTGAGAAGTACAGCTGCAGAGGTGGGAACCGCAGGACAATGACCCAATTAAACCCCTTAATAATTTTCTAATGGACAACATAGGCCAAAAAGGGCTGAAGAACAGGGGCACCTTGATTGTGAAACACAGGGTGACTGGAAAGGTGAAAGGAAATCCTAAGAACAGCACATGTCAGGGAGTCCCAGCCTCTGAGCCCACAGTCTGCAGCTCACCCCAGGACCCCACCAGCTCTGCAAAGCTCAAAGACCCCTCACCAGCACCCCTAAACTGCTCCCCTTTCACAATGCACACACACAACAAATCGGTCTTGGGCTAAGTGGAATTCAGGTGGCCACGGTGAAAAGAAAATGCAAAACCACTCGGAATTGATCATATCTTATATATGCAGTTTCATAAGAGAAATGCAGAGAGAAGGGCATACATAGACTTCTTCCTGGCTTGACCCAGCCTAAATCAGCTGGCTTTGATGGAAATGAGGCTTAAAGCACGGTGGTTTTCCATGTACGGATAGCCGAGTTGGCAATTTTACTTCTCTAAAAAAAAAATTCCTTGTTGTACTATCATACTGTTGGTGTCATTTTTTTGGAAAGCAAATTGGGAATAACTATCAAAATGTCAATTGTGAATACTCTTTAACCCAGCAGTTTGCCTGCTAGAAATTCATACTACAGATATCCTCTTACAGCAAGCAAAGGCACACGTAATACAATATCCAACGTTCATTGGCTCTTTCTTCGAGGGATAAAACTAGATGAAACCAAGATGGCCTTCAATGAGACTAATTAGCTGATGGCACCCCACACAGGAGGAGAGAATGCACCATTAAAAGGTTCAGTGCTCCTATAGGCAGTCATGCAGAGAGAGCTCCAAGACACAATTTTAAGAAGCCATTTGAGTGCAATGGGTACAGTGTGATTACATTTGTGTAAAACAAGAAGTATATGCATTTTGATCATGCAAAGAGCCTTTCCGAAGGCTGTATAAAAATCTGTTCGCTGTGGTTACCTCTGGGAAGTGAAGTTAAGGGTCAAGATGAAGGAGAAGGACTTTTGTATCTGACATCACACGTTTCTGTTTCCTTTTTTAAGTAAAAAGATGTACTGATATAACATGGAGCAAGGTACCTATTGCAGAGAATAGAATCAAGAGCTATAAGAAATGGCAGCACGTATCAGTCAGCCAAAAGTTACAACATGAGACAAAGGGCTGCATAAAAATTCAGTCATGCTGTAAAGGTCAAGAGACATCGACAAAGGGAAAAACACAGCTCATAGATTGCCATCACCAGTGGCTGATGAGTATTTTTAGTAACAGGCAATGATCAGCCTCTGGGAACCCTATAAACCCCAGTGGAAGGTGTAACAGGGGATCTGAGGCTTCCAGGGATCATAGCCATCACCAGGTAAAAGAGTCCAGAGACAAATGCCTCAGTATTTATTTACTCTGTGGACACAGAATGGGCAGAAAGGAGGTTGGGGTTGGTTAGTTGAATAAAAAAATGGTTGTCTGGCCCTGTGTCCCAAACAGAGGAGTGTCTTGGCCACCCGAAGCCCTGTTAACTTCTACAAATGAGGCATACGAATTTCCTGTTTAATTCTATCTGCACAGGGCCAATTCACTGTGATACCGTTGGTCTCAGAAATAATTTTCTTAGAAGTTGTATGTAATCACTCTATTTATATATGTATATAATCCCAACTGGTGGGAGCTGGGGAGGGAGGCTCCCTGCCCACGTGGGGCCTTCAGCACAACACACTGTCCACTACAAGTCTTCTCAGGGCTGTCTGAGGCTGAGTGAGTTCTGCAAAACACACTGCTTGCTCTGCTTTGGGTTTTCTTTCTGCCATTTATCCCATATTCTAGGGAACAGTTTTGACTCGTTGCAGGTCAAATGTGTTTAAGTGATCATTTTGGACTTGCCTCAGACAAAGGAAGAATATTGTGCTGGATGTCAAAACACCAGTTTCTAGGAAGCAAGGGCTGCTTTCAGGGAAATGGTACAGGAGGCTGGACGTGAAGTTCAGGGAGCCATAGGGGATGGGTGCAAGTGCTTTGCAATTCTAAGGAGCATCATAAACAGCACTGCATTGCTGGGAGAGATGGGGAGGGGTGGGGGGGGGTGGCCCTGAAGGAAGGTCAAGGTAGAAGCCAGAATCAAGCTTATGAAGCCCCGAAGGGCAAGCTTTCCCAATCCTACACACTTTCTGTGTCATGCCTACCTGATACTGTGTGCGGGATACTGTGACTCGCTGAGCCAGGAGTGGTGGGCACCGGCAGCTGGGCACGCGGGACAACCCCCTCCCCCAGGAGCATCACAGCTCAGGCCTCCTCGTACACTTGGAGGGAGGCTACACCTCCTGTTCTGTTCGCCAGGGCAAGCCAGCTGAATGTCTGCACCAGCCCCCAAAACACCAGCAAGACAGAGACAACAGTCTTTTGCAGAACTGCCCTGGGGGGTGGGGGGTGGGGTAGCTGGAGACAGGGAAGTTACTCCAATAGGGCCAGTAGGGAGGGGCTCGCAGGACCTGAGTCAGGACAGCGCCTTCTGACACAGGCCAGGTGCCCCTAATTGCCAGGCTTTTGTTTTGCTGAGAGGGGCCTGCGGGTTGGAGACCAGAAATGAAGTCTCTGAGCGGAGCGGAGAGGCTGAAGCTGCCCCCAAGGGCCCTTCTTCCTGCTGGGCCCTTCCTTTGTTTATTCAGAGCACTCAGCCATTCCTCTGAGTAAATACTGAACAAATATTTTAAAAACCACCGTTTAAACAGTGTGGAATTATTAGCCTGTCTCCAACCGAACCGGGCACTGCTGCTGCGCTCACCGCAGTACACAAGGCCTGTGGGCGGGGACTGAGGAGCAGGCAGCGGGCACTTCCGGCGGCGGCGCCATCTTGCGAGGAGGCGGTGCTCCGACCTCCCGGAAGCTGCTTGGACCAGAACCTGCGCTCTGACCGGAAGTCACGTGTCCAGCGCCCCGGGCCTCGCTTTGGGCTAAGTTAGGAGAAGCTTTGATGTGTGGGCGTGGAGCTTTCCAAGGGGAAGCAGGAGTCAGGATGAGATGGAACTTTTTAGACCCAGGGAAGGGGAGCCGTGGTGTGCTGGCTGTGGTGTTGTCTGAGGGTCTCCCGGGAAGCCGAGAAATACGCGGACAGGCGGAGGCAGTGCCTAGAGGATGGGCCTCCGCTACCACATTGAAATGATCTCTAACAACCTCAGGAGTCCAGAGGTGGTTCTCTCCAGGAAAGCACTGGCTCCCTCAGAGGCACTGGTTTCAGAGCGACACCCTAGAAACCGAGTCTGTTTACTAGCCCCCTGCCACGGTGCCGGGGGAGAGAGTCAGGGCCCTGCCTGAGACGTGCTTCCTCCCCCGGGGGCTCAGCGGAGACGTCCAGCCTTGGCTAGAGCCGGCGGTGTGAACACCCAGAGCCCAGTTAAATCCGGGGCTCCGTGGTGTTGTTGGCCTCCGGATCCTCAAATGCGGTGGGCACAGCTCCCGCTCAGCTCCCCTGAGCACTGAGCTGCTCGGGGCACTCTCCCACCAGCCCGACTGGAAAAACCGGAAAAGCAAGGGTAGCTGCCCTCAGAGGCAGCGTGGGTATTTTCTTTCCTTCTGGTCAGTTCAAGTTTAACTAGAAACTGGAATAATAATTATAATGATACATGTTTACAGGTTTTAACTAATTGATCCCTTGGAGTCCTCTTCTGGGGGGAAAGCATTCTACCCACCTCATACATCAGGAAAACAAGAGGCCATATGGTTGCGCTGGGCTGGGTGGTCGCTGGTGTCAGTAGGAGAGTGGAGACGTCGGTGTCAACAGTTCTTGACTTCTTGGCTTATGTCCAGATTGCTGGGTCTTGCAGCCCCTGGAAAGGGGAACACATGAGAAACTGACGTGGACCAGACCATAAACTACCAGGAGCAGTTGGCTCTATTTAGGGGCCCTGCCTGTGCCTGTTTCTCTTGGAAAGACAGGCTTGGAGAGGAGGAAAACCCATTTCTTCAGGAGTGTTTTGCCCATCTTTAATTACCAGTTAACACAAAAACATTCTGTAGAGAAAACTCCACTTGAAAGAAAACTCCAAGTTGTTGTGAAGGTTTCATCTTTCCCTTTTGAATTCCAAGGTCTGCAGCCATATAATCCAATGTTGGCCTGAAAAAATATTTGTCTACAGAAACACCCACATGAGGTGAGGGGGACATCGGTGCCAGGGCATGGAGGTGGAACCTGCATGGTAGCTCCCAGCCAAGTCCCTAAAAATCAGGCTCTGACCTATTTATTATGAACCCTCTTAACCCTTTGTAACAAATGTATCTAGATTTTTCTCCCGATTCTACCTTCCCCATCTGCCAGCAATAGCCTCCTCAACAAATTTGGGTGAGATGGCGAGTGTAGGTCTGGGTGAAGGGCCATAAAGATCTTCAATGATCATGACTATTTCAAGGTTGGGGAGGTGGTAGAGACACAGAAGGGGCAGGTTGGGAATCCTCCAACCCTGACATATGAAGACACACACAGAGGCAGGCAAGTCAGCAAAGAAATGTAGGCTGGGTTCCCAGAGAAAATTGCTTGTGTGTGTGTGTTTTGTTTTTGTTTTTTTTAATAAGTGAGCAGAAGGGTCAAGCACAATTCTCTCAGAGTATAACAAGACAGATTTCCAGCCTTTTTTGGAAGAATACCCTTGCCATCTCAATAGATTCTTGCTCTGAACCCATAATAGGCATTTACTTAGTCTTGATCCCATATTACCTGGTAGTGGTGTCCAATATTTCATATGTGGGTAACTTATTTCCCCCAAACACTAGGAGACTTCAATGGTAGGGTCCAGAGTTTTCATAATCAATACTAATTAAAATGATTGATCAAAAAGTTTCCCCTGTGTGTTATCAGCTGAGGAACATAAACTAATTTCAGTTTCATTCCTATTGCTTGATTTCCTTTCATCGTCCCAAGTTTCCTGTTAAGGTCCAAACTTTGAGAGTCTTCCCCAATGCAAAGAGCACATCTGGGAGACATGTGTTTCATTTCTTTGCTTTTTCACAATGGTAATTTTTTCAGCTACCACAGGAAACTCATGGATTCAGAAGTACAAGGAGCCCCACCAAGGCCTAAGATGATATCCATTGATGCTATCAGCAGGTCTGAATGCCAACATCTGCTTAAAGAGTGATTGCCTCGAGAGGTTCATTTGGTTGGTCTGTTTGCAAGTGATAACCTCATATTGAAGTAATTTCTCCCCACTAAAGGGTCTAGAATAGGTTCAGTTGAAATCTATTTTATGTAGTTGTGACTGCCTTAAGAAACCTGGAAAGGGTTATTAAGAATGTGTATCTAAGCAAATGGATAACTTTTCCAGCTCAACAGTCTGTGAACACCATTAGTAGCCATTGAAATGGTTCTCCAGGAAGTGTGGGCTGTTAATAACTCTGCCCTGATGTTCCTATGTGAGCTGAACAATGAGATAATGTATAACTTTGCAAGTAGCCCAAGTGCTCTGAATTGACAACCGCTCAGGTAGATTGAGATGTTGTGCCATCCTGTACCCAGAAAATACTACCAAAGGAACAGTGGAAAATTATCAACTCTCCCTTGCTAATAGATTTATTTTTCACTCTTGTTGATAGACAAAAGAATGACAAACTGATAAGCTGTGTACCTTTACTGACTCAGAGAACGGCTCCTCATCAGGCCACTAGAAGTACTAAGACAGCTCTTTGTGGCAAGGGAGAGAGAATCCTTCCATCAATAGCTATTAATTGACTTTCACTTTGTAGGAAAATATTATATTAAGTACCTGGATATAGAAAGAAAAATATGTCCTTGGGATGTTTATGCTCCAGCTAGAGAGATAAGGCACAAGATTGAAAGGCTACTTAAAATATAAGGCAATGGAATACCTACCTTTGGGATAATATTCAGTCATTACAATGAATGAAGTGGATCTAGAAGTACTGAGAGCTAAGTGGGAAAAGGCCAGAGGCAGAGCAAGATACCATTTATGTAAAAATGAAAGTAAAGCATCTATGTGTGTATGAACATAGGCTTATAGGCAAATGCATAAAGGAGATAAGACAAGGACACACCAAAATTGAGACAGAAGTTCCTTCTGGGGAGGAAAGTGAGATTGGGGGAGGGCAGTGAAAGACACCGTTCATATTTCTACTCCACATACTTCTGTATTGAATTAATTACTCAGAGCAAGAAAATATTCATGTATTTCTTATGTAAAAAAAGAAGAGGCTAAAAAATATAACAAAGCACGTACATGATAAACAGCAAAGGGTGACCCCAAAGTTTAGTGTGGTGGTCTTGCAAACTCTGCAACTGCCCCCCATCCCTTCTCCTTATCTTCAGAGCCCAGCTTTGCTCAGGAATGGGTGCATATGTCTCCAGAGACACCTGAAAAAAAACCAAAATAATGGAGGTTCCATCCCTCTTCAGTGATTCCTTGAGCTTGATCATATGATATAATCAGAGCCAGTGAGAATCAAAGGGTTGCCCAGGGGACCACTGGTTAAGCTTCTCTCCTCTTGAAGAGAGGAGCAAAAAAGATAAAGCACTTATTCCTTCTGCTAGGTACTGCAGTGTCTGGATGTGAGTCCTGGCAGGTGGCGACCACCTTGTTCCTTAGGGAGCTACTCCAGGGACCAAGCCAAACACTGAGGATGCTGGCAGAGAGACGGAGAAACCTGAGTCCTTGAAAAAAAATTATTGAGCCAATGAATCAACTGACCCAGAGCTGCCCTGCCTCAGGACTTCTGCTCCAGTGAGAGAACACATTTTTCTTTTTGTTGAGGTGGGTTTATCTGTTGCAGCCCAATGCAACCTGATGGACAGACATATCAGTCAATAGGAGTCCTGTCTGAGGCCTCAAGCCCCTTGGGCACATCTGAGGGGACCTTTGGGTCCTCAGCAAGATGCCTTCTGGGTACTAGAACATGCTCCCAAATGGAGAAGGGGTCATGAACTCTTTGGGTGGGAGGAGACTGGAAACTCATCCTGAGACAGGGACTCACACCCCTGGCATGTCAGTGGGTGAGCAGGGCTGCAAGTGCAAGGTAGGAGGATATAAGACAAATAGCCCCACAATTGCCCCCTGGGGTGGGGTGTTTGATACAAGTTCCTAACAGAGGCATGAGCTGCACTTGCAGGGCCAAAAACCATCACACCAAAGGCTATTTGGAGGGAATGTTTCCTTTTCTTGGAGCAGAAAGCCCTCCAGTGCTTCTGGGGGAGTGGGAAAGAAGGACATCAGCTGATTCCCGAGAGCGGGAGTGAGTGTGGGGTTGGAGCAGTGGCTGCCCTGAGTAGGACCTCAGGCTTGCAGAGCCCAGGCCTGGCAGCAGTGAGGTAAATCAGTCTGGAGGGAACTCACAGCAGTGGACAGTGAGGAAGAGGTGGGAAAGGCTGGGAGTCTGCCTGCTGCGGGTGTTCCCAGGATCCTCCCCAACATTTCCCTGGGAGTGATGATCATTTTGACTGGTTTGTAGAGGGGTCTACCTGAATCAAACTCCAGCCCCCAAACTGCTATTGACTTAAAATGTTTTAAACTGGGATAATTCCTTGCAGTGTGTTGGAGCTAGCCCCGGAAGGGAGGGCAGGGAAATGAAGTCTTACTTATTGTGGTTGCTTGAGAGAGAGAGGGAGGAGGGCGTGGAGAGACAAAGAAAGAGAGGGATGATTTCTAGTCCTAAACCTGGTCCTAAACACCCACCAGGGGGGTGGCTGGTTTCAACTTGGGCTCTGAACACCAGACCTTGCATGGAGGTGTCTGTTTCTTTTCCTAGTCTCACCTCCAGTTTGAAATCAATCACTCTACTCACTTCTTGGAGTGAAGTCAAGGAAGGCTTACTGTTAAATCATAAACTCTGAGGTTGGGGGGGGGGGTGTAGAAAAAAATCCCAGCCCCTTGCTTTCAAACTGCTCTGTGGAACTCTAAAGTGACGTGACTGTGCCCCAGGGTCCCCACATACTCAACTCCAATCTCATTAAAACATTTTCCCACTCCCCACCCAGTAGGATGGCTATCAAATATATATAATCACATATATAAAATATATATAACAGAAAAATTAAAAAAAAGTGTTGGTGAGGATGTAGAGAAAGTAGAACCCTTGGGCATTGCTGGGGGGAATGGAAAATGGTACCATGTCTTTGGAAAATGGTATGGAGATTCCTCAAAAAATTAAACAAATAATTACTATCATATAATCTAACAATTCCACTCCTAGAGGTATATCCCCAAAATTGAAGGCAAGGATTCAGACAGATATTCATATTCCCATGTTCACAGCAGCAGTATCTACAATAGCCAAAAGGTAGAAACAACTCAAATATCCATTGATGAATGAATGGATAAACAAATGTGGATACACACTCGATAGACTATTATTCAGTCTTTAAAAGGAATGAAGTTCTGATACATACCACAACATGGAAGAACCTCAGAAACATTTTGTTACATGAACTAAGCCAGACACAAAAGGACAAACTGCATGATTCCATGATATAGAAGGCACCTAGACGAGTCAAATTCATAGAGACAGAAAGTGGAATAGGGGCTGCCTGGGGCTGGGGAGGCAGGAATAGGGAATTAGTGTTTAATGGGGATAGAGTTTCTGTTTGGTATAATGGAAAAGTCCAGAAATGGATGGTGGTGATGGTAGCACAACGGTATGAATATATTCAATGTCACTGAATTCTACACTTAGAAACTGTTAAAATGATAAATTTTATGTTATATGTATTTTACTGTAATTTTAAAAATTAAAAGATTCTAATAATTGAAAACTATAATAAAAAAGTCATAAGTGGGGTTCCTGGGTGGCTCAGTCGGTTAAGTGTCTGCCTTCAGCTCAGGTCATGACCTCAGGGTCCTGGGGTGGAGCCCTACATCTCTACATCTCTGCTCAGCAGGGAGTCTGCTGCCCCTCTCTCTCTGCCTACTTGTGATCTCTCTCTCTGTCAAATAAAAAAATAAAACCTTTAAAAAAAAAAACAAGACATCATAAGCATTCAAATACCTAAAAATATACTGTTTATACATCAGAGACCATTTGTGTGTTAATTTGGGCTTCTTTCTTGCTTTCTCTTTGTGCCCTCTCAGGAATCAAGCTTCTCCCGGCATTTCTCAGAGAGAGTTCACGTTTATTACAAATATGCCAGTGGTTACGAAGTTTGTATCTCCAGCACCAATCCTTTAAAAACTCAGACTTACTCTTCTCCACTCAGATAAAATTGTGGGAGCATAGCTGTGACCTGCTCTTGACCCTGCCATAGAGCCAGTTGTATAAAAATATCTGTGATGTCAGCAAAGGAAACAGTTAACAAAACCAAAAGACAACTGACAGAATGGGAGAAGATATTTGCAAACGACATATCAGATAAAGGGCTAGTGTCCAAAATCTATAAAGAACTTAGCAAACTCAACACCCAAAGAACAAATAATCCACTCAAGAAATGGGCAGAAGACATGAACAGACATTTCTGCAAAGAAGACATCCAGATGGCCAACAGACACATGAAAAAGTGCTCCACATCCCTCGGCATCAGGGAAATATACATCAAAACCACAATGAGATAGCCCCTCACACCAGTCAGAATGGCTAAAATTAACAAGTCAGGAAATGACAGATGCTGGCGAGGATGCAGAGAAAGGGGAACCCTCCTACACTGTTGGTGGGAATGCAAGCTGGTGCAACCACTCTGGAAAACAGCATGGGGTTCCTCAAAAAGTTGAAAATAGAACTACCCTATGACCCAGCAATTGCACTATTGGGTATTTACCCTAAGGATACAAATGTAGTGATCCGAAGGGACATGTGCACCCGAATGTTTATAGTAGCAATGTCCACAATAGCCAAACTATGGAAAAAACCTAGATGTCCATCAACAGATGAATGGATAAAGAAGAGGTGGTATATATATACACAATGGAATACTATGCAGCCATCAAAAGAAATGAAATCTTGCCATTTGCGACGACGTGGATGGAACTAGAGGGTATCATGCTTAGTGAAATAAATCAATCGGAGAAAGACAACTATCATATGATCTCCCTGATATGAGGAAGTGGAGATGCAACATGGGGGGTTAGGGGGGTAGGAGAAGAATAAATGAAACAAGATGGGATCGGGAGGGAGACAAACCATAAGTGACTCTGAATCTCACAAAACAAACTGAGCGTTGCTGGGGGAAGGGGGGGTCAGGAGAGGGGGGGTGAGGTTATGGACATTGGGGAGGGTATGTGCTATGGTGAGTGCTGTGAAGTGTGTAAACCTGGCGATTCACAGACCTGTACCCCTGGGGATAAAAATACATTATATGTTTATAAAAAATAAATTTTTTTAAAAAATTAATAAATACATTAAAAAATATCTGTGATGTGCACAATCATATATCTGTCATTTATTTAAGTTTCTGGTGCATCATATACGACTTTTATATTTACAAATATACGACTTTTATTATCTACAAATAAGAATATAAACTACCATCAGATATTGTCAGTGCTCTGCTGTGTTAGAGAAACTTCCCTCTCTCTCCTCTTTCAAGCATTGGACAGTTTAATCAAAGAGCATCTTGACACAGCCATCTGGAACTTTCCCTTGATTTTCATATTCATCAAAACATACAAATGTTATCCACTTGAAATCATAAAATAAAATTTTGCTAATAAAATACTATGTTTGCTTTAAACGTTGGGATTTCTATCAGATTTGAATTCCAAAAAGTTTTTGCTGAGAGAAGAAGTTTCAAAAGCACTGTTTTTGCTCAAATCCCACTTGACTCAATTTGATAAACATTTATCGAAGCCCTTGTTCAATTGTTAGCTGAACACACAATAAGCTCATGGGGGATGAAAAGTAAGAGAGTTCAATTCACACTGACTGCAAGATAGAAATGTTTTTTACATTTTAAATGGTTGGGAAAAAAATCAAAAGAAGGGTAGTATTTCGTGACACTGAAAAATTATATGGAATTCAAATTTTAGTGCCCATAAATAAAGTTTTATGGGGACACAGTCACATTCATTCATTTTTGTATTGTCCTCACTGGTTTAATCCTACCACTGCAGAGTTGAGTAGTTGTGACAAAGACTATGTAGTCCCAAAGCCTAAAATATTTGCTATCTGGTCCTTTACAGAAAGAGTTTGCCTACCCCTGGATTAGACAATGGCTATATATCAGGTGAAGTCTGAATATTGAGTCCTGAGAAGCCCACCAAAAATCTTGATGTTGCCAGCATCAGGTAGGGGTAAAGGAGGGGAGGGATGTTACATCAAAGGCAGTAAATCTGGATCAGTGGTTCTCCAGCTTGGGCAAAACCAGCCTTCTCTGAGACATCCAGAGGCATGTGGACACAACTTCTGCTGTTCCAATAATGGGGATACCATGGATACTATGCGGACAGGGACTTGGGATCTTAAATACCTGACAGTGTATGGGAAAGATCTGCACAGAATTGTTCTGCCCTAAACATCAATGGCACGTCCGCTGATAAACAGTGATCCAGAGAGTCACTGTGATGGTTGATCTTATGTGTTGACTGAATTGGCCATGTGACTGGATATTTGGTCAAACATTATTCTTTGAACTTTGAGTAAAGCAGATTACCCTCCATAATATGGGTGGGCCTCACCCAATCACTTGAAGGACTTAATGGAACAAAAAGTTACCTCCCTGAGCAAGAAGGAATTTTACCCTATAGATGGCCACTGGATTCAAACTGCAACTCCTCAGGAATTAAAATGTGGAAATCTGTTCCATCTGTTTTCATCTCCTCATCTCATTCTCTACTGCAACAAAAACCATTTTTCTGGTCAGCTTTTCCTGCTACCAGGGAAGGACACATGCTGATGTTGATGCCATTAACCAGAGGGGCTTCTCTATTGCCTCCTGCCACTCAGTTCAGAGCTTTCCCAAGAGGGAGTTCATAGAGCACAGAGTCATGGGAGGACACATGATTCAATGCAAGAGGTGCAGACATCCAGAGAGCATTTCAGAGACCTGGAGATGCTCTAACTATCACCACGAACTATGTGGCTTAAAAGAATAGAAACGTATTCTCTCACAATGCTGGAGGCTGCAAGTCTGACATCAAGGTGTTGATAGGGTCATGTGCCTTCTAAAGGTTCTAGGAGAGGGCCCATTCTTGCCTCTTCTGGGGCTTCTGGGGCTCATCCATAATCCTTGGCACTCCTTGGCTTGTAGACTCAACACTCCAGTCTCTGAGTCTGTTTTCTCATGGCCATCTTCCCTCTGTGTGTCTGTGTGTCCAAATTTCCCTCTCTTTATAAGGATGCCAGTCAATACTCAGTATTGCCTCATTTCAACTCCATTACATCTGCAGAAACTCTACTTCCAAACAAAGCCACATTCACAGCTATCGGGGTTAAGATTTGAGAACCTCCTTTGGGGGGACACAATTCCACCCACCACAGATGCAGGCTCCATACTTCTAAACAATCCACCAGAAGCCACATAGAGCGTCTCTTTCTGGGGCCACTGAAGCCCCATCCTCCTGCCATTTGTGTGCACACAGGTGCCATTCCAGAGGCCCTGGGCAGAGAATGGAAAAGGAGTCATCCACTTTTATTGGACATCTGGTAGGAGGGAGCTAGTAGCTAGTATGCCCTCCTTTTACCTCCCCCCACAGAGCAGCCTTGCTGTTCTGCAGAGCAGCTCTCATGGGATCCAGTGGAAGGTTGGGCTTTGTAGCCTGGGCAGCAGGTCACTTCAATTCCTGAGCCACACAGAATAGGCAGCCCAGAGTGGCAGTGGCTTGGGGGATGGCCAGACTTGCTCAAAAAGCTGTCATTTCAGAAAGGAAGGGGAAAAAAATAATAACATCTACCCCCCCCTTTTTTTTTAATAGGCACTGAGAATCAAAGCTTTAAAAACTTGGCAATGACCACAGATTGTCTGACGTGGAGCTGGTCTGTACAGATCAGCCTCTTCTTCAACCAACAGGCCCTCCCGCAAGCTGCTGGCGGAAATGCCATTGGCTTGCCTGGGAGAAGCCTGGAATCACACGGCCCCTGCTGGTTCCCGAGCAGGGGCAGGGAGTGCAAGAAGGAGAACAAAGGTAGGGAGTGAGTAGAAATATTTTCTGAAGGTAGTTTCATCCTCTCCCAGCTTCCTGATAAGCAGGAGAGGAGAGTTAAGGGAGGGACCTGCTGAATATATATTTAATACGGAAATACGGCCTCAGACATACCATCTGGTAACTAGAGCCACACAAACCTCTACTCCTGAATGTTCCCATGGCAAAGACACAGATTTTCACAACATTCCAAGAAAATCCTGAAATTGAGTCCTGTAGATGGCTTGGAATTTTTTTGGCCAAGGAAATAATATTCCACACATCAGAGGTGCATCTGTGCGGGCAGATGTCCTGGGACCCATGGAGGGAGGTCCAAAGCCGGTGGTCACTGCTGGGGGTTGGGGCTGGAATGCAGGCGGGAGGGCGAGGTCCCCCTGCTGCAGAGACACTGCTGGGCCAGGGGCCCAAGGCCAGAGATGGGGAGCAGTGGGTAAGGATTCAGGAATGCATTTATCTTCCCCATCCCCACTCGTTACTTCTCGATGGAAATGGCAGCATTGGCATGATTTCCCAACCAAAAATCACATTGGAGAAAATTTGGTGTTTTATTTAATTCTTTAAGAGATTTTATTTATTTATTTGAGAGAGAGAAAGAACGAGAGAGCACGAGGGAGGTGGGTGGAGGGAGAGGGAGAAGCAGACTCCCCGCCAAGGACGGAGCCTGACATGGGGCTCCGTCCCAGGACCCTGGTATCATGACCTGCAATGAAAGCAGACAACCGACTGAGCCACCCAGGCGCCCCAATATTTCGTGTTTTATGCACAAAGTCCAGTGGCCATTATCATGCTCTTAGGCTTTAGCATTTTCCATCACCAGCAAAACATCAGCTAAAAAAATCCTTATCAAATCATTACAGGAAGTTTATTCATGTTGTAACTTCAAAAAAATAAAGGCCTGGGCCTCTAAGCGGAATCTTTGCACTCCTCCTTGTGGACTAAACTGATCCCCCAACTGAGAAAGTGGCAGGCTTGCCGGCACCTAGGCTTATTATAAAATCCATCTTCTTTTCACGTCCAATATAATCAAGGCAGCCACACCCCACCCTCAGCCAGTCTGGCCTTTCTTTCTCCAATTCCAGACCCTACTTTATGCAAGAATATATATAATTACCCTGGTAGGCTCAGAGCCTGTCTTGAAATAAAGCATCAGAACCATAAGGGAGAGACTCAAACCCAAATTGTGCATCCTGACTTGGCACACATGTCCTTCCTTGTCTTCACTTGTTCACTTGGGGAGGCCCTGAGAGCTCCCCAGGATGGGTGGGGTGTGTGTGCAAACATTCCTGCCCCAAGCCCTGCAAAGGCCTGAGGAGCAGAGCCCAGCACTCCCCTGGCCCGCACCCCAGCCCCTGTGGAGACAGAAGTACAGCTCTGCCCATCCCAGCTGCCTCCAGGCTCAGCCATTCTCACAACCCCAAGCAACAGCATCTGGAGGACGCTGTGATATATGGTGCCTTTCAGAGAACAGGATGCAGATGTGTGGGGGAGGGTAACCCGAGAACTGTGCAAGAAGATGCTTCTGTCCCTGGAGTTCAACACATAAATCACACACCACAAGTTCAGATTGGAAGGAAAGTATTGACATTTCTCTTTCCCTAACTCTGGCCTTTTGCGCTCAAGGTAAGTTTGAGAGGACTATAGCTTGGACCCAGATGACCATTTTCCATCCTGTTTCAGCCCTCAGCTGGGTCTGCTACAAACAGTAAGTATGTCTGTCTCGGTGACAAGGTCATGAGCAGTGAGGACCGTGCCTTTATTGTCCTGCCACTGGCCAGCCACAGATCCCTAGGGTTCATGCGTGGTCTTTCTGGGGAGCAGAAGGGATTTGCTAGGAGAAGGGGAAGTTGAGATGGTACACACAGAGGTGGGTGGACACCCGTAGCATTGGAGAAATACAGCCTGAAACCAATTAGGGCATTTGGAATGGACCATCCCCCACCCCACCCCATTCTGTCCAGCAACACTCATTGTCCCAAAAGGACACTTTCCCTACCCAGTGCTTCCACCCTCCCAGCTACAAGGAGCAGGGAATGAGCCTGAGTGCGCCCAGGAGCCCCACACACAGAGAGCTACAGGCACTGTCACCTTTGTGTCTTTCTGATCACCTTTGCACAGAGCAAACAGACACCTTCAAATAATAGGTTGGTGTCCTGCGCATCATGCCATGTCTGCCCCAGGTTTTAGATCCTTCTCTTGAAATTCCATTGGGATACAAATAAATGGGATGTGTGTGTGACAAATGGAATATTCTTCAGCTAAATTGTTTGGATGGTCTGTGTTCACCTAAACTTTGGCAAACAAGGAATTGCACTCAGGACTTCAACTCTATAATAAAATGATTAAGGAAGTTTCCCACTTCAGGTGGAAAGTGGATTAGGCACCATCTTATGTGATGGACAGTGGACAGAATGGGGAGACAGGTGACCTCAGTACTGGGGTCAACTATCCTCTACAAGCACAAGGAGCCCTCTTGTCAGTCCAACTCCTGCAGCAGGCAAGATGCCCGCCATGTTCATCTGCCACTAATCTTAACCTGCATGGTTAGGGAAATGGGGAGTCAATTACACTGAGAAATTAGGCTCCCCTCCCTGCAAACGAAGCTTCACGTGACCCTGGTGGAGGCTGAGGAACGAGGAGAATGGTTAGTATGTGTGCCATGTGACAGCCAGGATTATATATCCAGACCCTGTGGGACCTGGGCCCACTTGGGCAAATGCAGCCATTTGGTGTTCAAATATTACATTCAGACACAGCCACGGGTCACCTTCCAATAGGACCAGCAGGCACTTGTTAGGAGGAGAAATGGGACCCCTGCGGAGATATTCTGCCCTATGCCCTCAGCACCGGGCCATGATACACAGTGGGACTAGCACCAGGGTGAATGAGGGGGCAGAAATGCTCAACTTCTCTCAGGTCATTCTGGGTGCATGCTGGGACACAATGCCCAGATGCAAGGGGCTTTCTACTTGGCCTTCCCTCTACTGCTGGGCACCTTGACTCTCACCTTTGGAGTTCTGGGCCCTTTGAGAGCCTCTCCTGTCCTGCTGCCCATGGCAGCTGCTCTGTGCACCCTTACACAGCTGAGTAGACCCTCTACCGCTCACAGGTGCTCTGTGAAATATACCAGTCAATTACGTCCCAGGGAGAATAACAGAAGGGTTGGCCAGACCACTCAATAATCAATTACACACTGACCCCCCCAGTCAAGGTCCAATCCTGGGATCTCAAGAGAAATATAAGACGGAGACCCTATGGTCAAGAACGTGTAGTTGTGCATGGAGCCAGAACTGAGGAGCACATAACAAGAAGATGTCGGTCTGTTGGAATATGCTGGAGGAGGGGAACCTCGCTGGGTCTTGAGAGATGAAGTCGTTGAAGCTCACAGCAGGGAGAAAGGGAAGGTTCTGGGGCTGGGGAACAGCAAGTGATCAGGGAGGGGTTGGGCATAGGCTGAGAGGACAGTGAGAAGCCCATAGCCAAGACAGGGAACGCTGGTGACAATAGAGGAACCCACATAGGGCTGAAGGGATCAGGGAGGGATCAGGGAGGCTTTGGAAGCTGGGCAAAGGCTCCAAATGGTGACTTTCTGATCAGAGGAGCAAAGGCTGGGAAGGGCAGCCACCTGTGGGATGCCTGAAGCAAGATGCCCTCTGGACAGCGTCAGGGGTCGCCTGGTAAAGCACCCCCGACAAGCTCTGACCCACCAGCTACACAGCTGTCTTACATATGGAAGGCTCTCAGAACAGTGCTGGGGAGCCATGGGTACCATCGATTTCCTTCCTGGGAATCGTCTGCTGCAAAAGGGTTATTGCAACTTTAGAACATGAGCTGAGGCCCCTTGCCTGACCCACTACACTTCCACTGTGGGCTCCTGGGCCGGAGGGAAGCACACCATGAGGGGAAAAGTTACTTTTTTGGGGCCAATCCAGCCTCCCCCTTCTGACCTTTTCTCCATCAGTGCTGTCCTTCCATTTGGGCACGCAGAAGCCTTATAGTCTTTCCTTCTTCCCAGAGTCATAGATTTCAGGGTTGGAAGGAATTTATAGAAGGGACACCTAGTCCAGAGGTCAACAAACTTTTACCGTAATGAGCCAGAGAGTAAATATTTAAGGCTTTGCGGGCCATACAGTCTGTTGTCACTGCTCAACTCCGCTGTTACAGTGTGAAAGCAGCCATGACAAAGAGGAAGCGAAGGGCATGGCTACGTTCCAATAAAACTTTATTCATGAAAACAGGCAGGGGGCCGGGTCATAGTTTGCCAACCCCCAACGTAGGATTTGACATTCTCCTTCTACAGAGGGTAAAGCTGAACCCAGAGGAATGAACTGACTCGACCAAAGACTCAGGGAACAGAAGGTGCAGTAGAGCGGTCGGGACGTTTGTGTTTTCACTGAGGTGGAGAAACTAAAAAACAGATGGGCTTTTATTATTATTATTATTATTAATTCAAATAAACTAACATCCTGCCACGTAACTACAGCTCTCCACACACGTGAGATGGGCCCCAGTGATAACACCTGAGACAAATTTCACTCCAGTTTAATTATGACCGATCTTGCCCCACCTGCTGACGTCTTCCACGTGCTGTGTGAGAGTCTCAGCACCGGCGGGCCCCTTCCCCGTTCAGCAGGGCCGGTATGCCTACTCCTGAAACGTGGGGCTTCGATGGGCAAAACCTCCACTCTGAGGACCCCTGGAGAAGCACTGGGTTTCCCCTGCGTTTCGGTCATACTCGCAACAAGAGCATCTTACTCTTGTCATTGTCGACTACGGGAACCGTGCACCCCAAATAAGAAGAAAGCACCACTCTCAAAGGGAAAAGGTGGGGGCTCCGTGGTGCAAATGGACCAACGTCATGATGCTTAACTGTCCTTCCTTTGGACGTGATAATTTCGTATTCTTGGACCACCCTGTCAGCACGTCAGATTTAAAACATTACACGTGGAATAATGAAAAATTGCCAACATCTCACCACCGTCTTTTGATTAATGGGTAGTTCCTTAGAGATTGATCAGTTTGTTTGATTTTGTTACTCAGAGTGACGGATGGCGATTTTAAAAAATACTTAGCTTTAGAGTTACCCTACATGAGATAATTTTCATACGCCTTGTGTAGCCCCGTCCTGAATAATTGGACTTTATTGCCTTCCTTCCATGCATGAACTGAGGTTCCCTGGAGAAGCAAAACAGATTCAGACTTTGTTGCTTTAATATTTCCACGTAGATCAGCTGCTGTATTCATAGAGCGGCTTTGGCCAGATGGCCAGCCAGCCTTGTAGTGACATTTCCCATTTCCCGTCCATTACTCACCAATGGAAAATAATGTGATGTGAATTCCCCATTTTGGGTAATATGTGGTTATAGCCTTGTTGTACCTGCACTAAAGATAAATGACTTATCATGCAATAATTTCTTAACTCTCTAGGGAGAAAATAGGAGAAACAACAGTTCACCATGTTTGGCAGGAAAAGGAACCGTCAATGTTAAGGTATTCACCAGGACAGCTAAATTTAATTTCCTAATTTTTTTTCTTATTGCTTATTTTCTGTTACTTAGAGAGAAAGAAAAGCTTGTTTCTGCTGTTTAAGGTATTTAAGCTCAAGTTTGAGAAGGGGTCATCACCAGGATGTCCTTTTTTGAAACCCCAGTACAATGCAGAGCTGGGGTGACAAAAATTAGTGGAAAAAAGTCCAATTGGATCATCCAGACTGACTCACTGAATTCTTGTTCAAAGTCGGGTTAGAATTTTGACTTTTAAAAATATTAGTTATCACTCCTCGACGTTTGACACAATGTTGTCATCCTTGGTTTTCAACCTCTCTGGTTCGCCCTTGAAGTTAATTTTTTAAACTAACACCCCCTTTAATTACCGTTAAAGATGAGTGAGTAGTAAGGACAACATTATTAATAAAGTATGCACAATTAAAGCTAACGTTTCCTCAATCCTTAACTTGTGCTCGGCAGTGTGGCAAGAGCATGCCCACTTCAATCATGTCGTTGAGCTGCTGTCCTTCGGGACGGGTACTGTTATCAACATCTGTTTCCGGGCAGGACAGGTGAGACTGGAGAGGAGCATGAGCCTGCCCACGTCCCACAGTCTGGCTGGGCTTTGAACTCACATATCTGATTTTAAGCTGTTAACTTCTGTGCACTGGGGAAGCCAAAGTGGTAGGCCACCCTTCTTTCTGGAACATTCCAATTTTTCCCTTCTCAGAAAGAAGGTAACACAGCTACTTCCTGGTTTCTGCTCTTCCTGCTGGGCTGTGGGTCCCTTCCTGACTGATTCTCGCAGGAGGGCAGAGCTAAGGAGCCAGGCCAGGGTCCTTTCCCCATGAGTCAATTCCAAGGAATGTGGGTCCCTTGAACCATCCCATCCATAGAAGGGGCATCTGTCCCTGTCCTGAAGACGGGTGACTCACCGGGCTCCAGTCTGGCTGCTGGCAAATCAGTTTTGCTCAATGAAATAATCTACAGGTTGGAGGCAGCAGAAGGTTCTGGAAGCTGCAGAAGTTTCTGGAAATGACTTCCTCCTTCCTCCGCTCCTCCATCCCCTACCACAGGCAGAGTCTGTTACAGAGTGAGCTGCAACCTTGCCAGGGCACTCCATCCACCAAGCCCAAGGAGAATGCGAGTCGGGCTGTGCCTGACAGCGTTCAGCAACAGAACTTAAACAAAGAAGGTCACCTGCCTGCCAGTTTACCCCCTTAGTAACTCAAGCCTTTTATAAACTCATTTGTATTCATCCAGACGGCTGTTTTGACTAGAAAGAAATGCTTCCTCCTCACTAGAATTACAAATAATTTGAGCAGAAAGCTACAGGCAAGACATATTAATCATGTTTGAAAGGATGCATCTTTTCATACAAAGGGTTTGCTTCAACTAAAGGGGAAAAAAAAAGACCAAAAACTTTTCCCTGATCTGTACCTATATTTACTGGCGGTTCTAACCCAGAGAAAACGCACAGTTTGCTTTTATTTCTTTATCTCATCCCCACATCCCCTGCAGGTGAGAAATCCAATCCTTATCCCACTGACGAGCCCTTTTGATCAGTCTGCCTCAGTAACTTGTATGGGGTTCGGAGGAATGACCTGCTATGGAAATTTTTCTATAATACTTTCTTTTATTCCTTATTTGTACTCGTTAGTCTAAAAAGATAGCATTGCCCGACAGATGAAATAAGTGTATTAAGGAAATGCCTTCTACTCCTACCATATAGTTCGTATGTTATGTTAACGTCGTGTTTGCATGCCATCTAAATCTACCCCTCTCCAAGGATCGTGCAAAACAGATGCCCGAGTGAGCAACTCGAGGGAGGGACATTTTAATAGGACGATTAAAAAGGTTAGCATTTCCATGATTGGTTTATGCTTCACCCTCCACTTCTGTTAAAGATTAAATCTTCACATCAGGCTGTAGCTCAAAGGCAGGTTTGGGAGGGATGTGGAGTATTTTCTTTCTTTAAAAAAAAAAAAACACAACAAAACAACAAACCCTCATAGATAGAGTTAAGTTTATTTTTAACGGGAACAGAAGCACGGTGGGAAGCTGGTTTGCAGATACCATTTCATTCACAGACCATGCTCTGCCAACAAAAAAAGCTGCCCTTGAGTCTCCCTAGTGGAAAAGTGTGCTGGGGGGGGGGAGGTGGCTCTGGGGCAGCTCCCCACTGTGCGGGGGTCCCGGCTGCAGGCCGCTCTTCACCGAGGCTGCCTTCTGTCTGCCCTCAACTTTGTGCCCTGGTTTCTCCTGACCTGCCCCTTTGCCCCAGCTCAAACAAGCCCACCACCCTTTACTGAGCACCTGTTACGTGCCTGACTTTGAGCGCTGGTGCCGGGTAGATCAATAAACACAGACACGGCCCCCGCCTTCACAGAGATCGTCTGCTAGAAGAGGGGAATTATAGTTATAAGTGAAGATGTAATGAGGGAAGATGGGAAGGGAAGACGAGGAGATAATAGAGATGTAAACGAGGGGCACCTGGGTGCCTCCATCGGTTGAGTGACTGACTCTTGGTTTTGGCTTGGGTGGTGACGTGGAGGTCGTGGGATGAGCCCCCTCGCTAGCCCCTCGTGCACAGTCTGTTTGAGATTCGTCCCCTCTCCCTCAGTCTCTCCCCCTGCTTGCACGTGCGCGCTCTCTCTCTCTAAAATAAAGCAATAAAAATCTCTTAAAAATAAAAATAAATAAATAAATAAAATCTTAAAACAAACAAACAAACAAACAAAAGACCTAAGTGAAGTGCAAGTAATAACAGGATACGTGCGTTGATCACAGAGACAGTGCAGGGAAGGACGAATTCAGACAGAGGCAGAGGGGCAGAGAGAGCTGCCTGGGCAGGGGGAGGGCTGATAGGGCCGTGCAGACGAGCAGCGAGAAAAGGGGAGGTATTTCAAACAGTGGGAGGAGTGGGAGGACGTTACGTTTTAGAAGCACCTGGTACAGGCAAGGTGCAGGCAAGGAGGCGGCCGGAGGAGGGAGGCCAGAACCAAACCTTCCAATAGACCCAATAAAGAAATAAGGGTTTCCATCTCTATAGACAAACAGAAAGGTCTCCAAGACAGACTGTTGACCAAGAACACAAGATGTGAAACAAATAACATTTTCAAAAAACCACTAAAAACAATATATATTTATGTGTGTACAAATATATATTTTAGGGATATATATATATATAGGAGTGTGTCTGTAAATGCGTTTTTAAAGGTCTCTGTTATATGTATTTCCCAAACCGGTAATAGTTTCTAGGAGGGACAGGAGGGTGTTAATTGGGGGTGTGGGACAGGGTGGCCTCCAGTTTTTTTTTCTGTAATGTTGACTTTTTTTAAATTAAGGAGAATATATTCTGTATTACCTATGTAATTAGAATATATATTTTTTAAATGTAACCAAAAATCTGTTTACTTTTCATAACCCACGGCACTGAAGAATATTACATCGTCTGACCACGTCTAGGTTTGGGATTTCAAAGTTAAAAGCATTCCGGAGAAACAGAATTCCTGGTGCATAAAACCTGAAGTTCACCAGGTCCAATTCTGTTATTTTACAAATGAGGAGATGTGGGTTTCTCATGGCCTTTTTTGTTTAGAGTTATAGGAAGAAGTACGTAAAATAGCTCATGGAGAAGTCATTGTTGCCTTTGGGTTTTCCAGGTAGCTACGAAAACTACATTACAATGCTTTTTTTCTTTTCCCTTTTTTTTTTTTTTCCAAAAAATTCATTTGCCCAACCACAGAAGCCATTTCCTGTGCAGAGAGGATGCTCCAGTACCACGCTGAGCACAACACACTAGCAATGGGGCCAGGAGTCAAGCTCTGCAAAAGAGCCACCACGTGACCTTGACAGAAGCCAACCTCAGTGTCCCCATCCTAGCACTGGGGCATTTCTGAGCCCTCAGGAAATATTATTACTTTACAACAAAGAGAGGAGGGACTTAGACCTGGGAGGATAGAGTGCTGGCTTCCATTAATGTGCTCCAAACATATTCCTAGAGCAAGTCTCTAACCTCATCTCACAAGATCTCGGATACAAAAGCTTGTTTGGTGGAGTTGAGAAACAGAAGGATAGTATGGGCTTCTCTGGAGAATATGGCGAGAGAGAGAAATCAGTATTTTGACTAAAGAAAATATTTAAGTTATGATCGGAAATATATTTGCAGAGAAATAAAAAAAAGTCTTCCCCCTCCCTTAAATATTCACAGCTGGCTCTCAGACCATATAAAGTTACTATGCTACCAAATGACTCAACTTGCAACATCTGTATTGGTGACTGACATAATGTATTAAAGGCTATCTAACTCTGCGAGTCACAACACCCCTGTTTGATTGAGGTTTATTTTACTAGCACCAAGAGACTCACACATTTAACATCTGTGGTGCTGCTCCTGAAATTCCAAGCCGTAAAACAAGGAAATTCAGCGTGGTCTGAAATTCCAGAGCAGAGCATAGCAACCAACTGTACAGAAAATAACATTCGGGGCAGGGAGCGGGGGTGGCGGGCGCGCTGGTCGGAAATCAAGCAAGGCTTAGCTCGGGCGGGACCGCACATCTGGCCCCATCTCCCCAACACCCCACACCAGGAGCAGGCAGGAGCATGTGCCTGCCGCCTCCATGCTCTGTTCTCACCATGCACCCTCGGCAAGTGTGGGAAGGAGGAACTGAGGGCGTCGGAGTCCGGCTGGACAGCGAGAGTTGGAGACAGTCAGCCTGGGAAAGGGTCTGTCCTGATGCCATGCTGTCGGGAGGGAGTTCCAGGACCGCTCCCCTCTCAGTACCAGATGGTAGAGACAGGGCACGAGCTGCTTGATGCTCTGTGTTGTGCCTGTGTTTTGAGAGGCTCACAGTTTATAACTGTGGGTTTACCTTTGTATTAGGTTGGGAAAGAGTTAAGCAAAGGGGAGCTCCACCGGTCTCTGGGCTAGCACAGTACCTTTACTTTTTATTTTTCAAGATTTTATTTATTTATTAGAGAGAGAGAGAGACAGAGAAACAGCATGAGTGGTGGGAGGGGCAGAGGAAGAGGGAGGAGCAGACTCCCTGCTGAGCAGGGAGCCCTGTGAGGGGCTGGATCCCAGGACCCTGAGATCCTGACCTGAGCCAAAGGCAGATGTTTCACCAAGTGAGCAACCCAGGCGCCCCACAGAGCTTTGAAAAATGATGGCTACCTGTGTGTTGGACCAACGTGGGAAAATACTGATGGTCAGACGAAGCCAGAGACAAAGAACTGTCAGGGGCGTGGGCAGCAACAGTGTAATGGTAATGATTTGGCAAGACCTGATGTACACACGCAGCCCAGGGCTAGAGCCAAACACAGAGAAACAGCAATAGTTCAGTTCACTGAGGGGAAGGGATTCTTTTAAAAAACAAAGTCTATTAATGGAAATGAAAAAATTTTTATTACATTAATGGAAGTTACACTAATGGAAATGAATCCTTTTAAAGACATGATCCCTGCTTTTTAGGAATCCTAGAATCCTGGGGGAGGTGTGGAGGCTCCATACGAAAAAACCCCAAGGTCAATGCTGAAGAGTTATGGGAGAAGCGCAGGACAAGTCCCACGGGAGCTGGAGAAAGATCAGGACTTCAAAGCTCTTTGACAAGTACAGGATGATAAAAACACATGTCTTCCGGAGAGCTCACAGCACCCCATCTTCCAGGGTGGCTGATACCCAGAGGTCCTTCAGGTCCCTCTTTCATGGGAATACACAGTGTGCTCTGGATGCAAACATACTGGAGCGAGGCGGGGGTGGTTGAGTCATCACGACACTCTCCCATCACAGTGACACACAGTCTCCTTCGCAGCCACGTCCCCCCAACACCCCACAGCAGAAGCACGTGCCCCGCCTCCGCTTACCATGCCGCCCTGCTCTGGGTTCTCATTCACGTGACAGCCCACGTCATCGCCCGCCTCCCAGCACGTGCATGTTAATACCATGACACAACTTTAGATGACCTGGCTGCGTCTCTCCCAGCCATGACCAGAGGAAACGGGATCGCCTTTCCCGCTAAGGAAGGCAGAATCGAACCCTCACCAACCAGAAGGGGAGCAGCCGCCCCTGCTCTTACCATTATAGACACAGGAGTGTGATTCACGTAGGATGAAAAGGAGTCGTAAAACAACAAGTTTTGTCCAAAAATGGGGCAGTGGTTCATTAAATTGTAGTACATCCACCGGGTGGAAAATCACTTATTTATTTTTAAAAATGATTTTGTAAGGACTATGCAGTAAGGGGAAAAAGCACACGATATGAAATTAAGTGAGAAAAGGTACTATATACAAATTATGATTATAAACGTGAAAAAATGTTTTAAAGACTGTAAAGGAATACGAATATAGATATATGTGTATGATATACATCTCAGTGTAAATGCATGGAAGGGGTGCCTGGGTGGCTCACTTGGTTAAGCGTCTGCCTTAGACTCAGGTCATGATCCTGGGGTCCTGGGATCGAGCCTCACATAGGGCTCCTTGCTCAGCAGGGAGCCTGCTTCTCTCTCTGTCTGCCATTCCCCCTGCTTGTGCTCTCTCTGTCAAATTAATAAATAAAATCTTTAAAAAAATTAAATACATGGGTAATCGCAAGTTTTACCGCAGAAGGGAATAAACAGAGAACAGGAGGGCTCATGGAGAGTCTGTGAGAGCAAGTGGCTTAGCTGATTTTCAGGAGTGGTGAGTTCATGGGGGATTTTCTCTATTGCCCAGGATTTCGATGACATCTTATAGAATATGTAATTGAAAGTTAATGTATTGTGGTTTTCTGGCAGACACTTTCCAGAGTTTGAATGGGCACAGTAAGCTGGGTAGTTGCACAGGGTACGCTTGCAGTTAACCCACCCTGGTGGCCTGCCTGGAGGTGGAGGCAGGATGGCACGAAAGGGGCCACACATGTCCTCCCTCCTCATGGAGAATGGAAATCTATCCTCATTCTTCTATCTTCTCTAAGTATTTTCCAGAGGACAGGGGAAAACAGAATGGCTGTGCTGTTCTGAGCTTGGGGTCTCCACTTATGTAGACAGAAAACAAATTATCAGAAAATCTTGGTAGAGCAAGTTCAGCTGTGGCCACCTTTGTACAGAGGTAGTGGGATGGGGACGGGGCCGAGGGGCGCTGTCCGTCTCAGAAGCCCATGCCTCATGCTCTCCCAGCTTCATATTTTCAGCCATCCTTGTACTAGCTCTATCTCTACCTCCAGGGTTCAGTGGGGACTTGCCTCCTTCTGAGGACCTGGCCAGGTGAGGCCAGCATCAGCAGCAGGGAATTGAGGACAAGGGTCAAGGCCAGGTGGTCTCTCGTCTATCCATCCTCAGGGCATGCCAGTTCTCTGCTTGTATCAGGAAATCAACTTACATAGACTGGACTCATTAAAAAAAAAAACAAAACTCACTGCATTCCATTTTAGTGTTGTGTCCTTGGCATTGACCTTGTGTGTACAGAAGCAGCTCGATGAAGAATGTTCCCAAATCACTGATGAAACTGTTAGAAGAGGCTCCTTGTTATTTTGTTTGATGTCGTTTGTCTAATAAGACTCCATGGGACAAATTATTTTTGCAATCTAGTATGGGTAAAGCTCATATTTCCTAAAGATGACTTTTTATTTTTGGGGTTGTTATTAAATTTTTGCTTTGGCAGCCAGAAAACTCGCCATCACATCTCATGTCGAGTCACATTAACCACATCAGTGTGTGTTTCTGGCGTATTTGCACCCTTCATCCTATCTCCCATCCTCCTACATGGTAAAAAAAAAAAACAAACAAACAAACAAAAAACATTATCTCTTTTATTCAACAGGCTTCCAATTCTATCATAAGCTGCCTTAAATTCTTTTTAGGTGCAGACAGTTTATAAATAAACCCACACAGTACCATATCTTGAGGAAGCGGATCATAGGCAGAGGTTCAGTTTCATGTATTAAGGAAGGTTGTTCCCACCGCTTAACCAAAAGCAAATCCACAGCCAGGACAAATCCAGAACACCGGACTTTCTATCAGACAACTGGATTGGACAGTTCAAAAGTCAAAACGATAACAAAAAGTCTGGGAGATTGTTCTAGATTAAAAGAGATAAGAAGATGCAACAACCTACATACGTTGACCTTTAATTGGACCTTGGTTCAAGGAAAAACAAAACGAAATAAAGCAAAACTCTAGCTGTAAAAGAGATTTTGATGCAATTGGAAAAATTCAAACGACAACTAGATGATAGGTGATGTTCAAATGAAGTTAATTTTAATAGGTCTAACAATGATACTGTGGATATACAGGAAAATGTCCTTGGGAGAATGAAATATTTATTGTGAAGTTTCATGATTGTTTACAGTTTACTTTTAAATGGATAAGCAAAACAACATGAAACATACATATGTGTGTGTATACACACATATATACATACAAAGAGAGCAAATAGGGCAAAATATCAATAGGACCACACTGGAGGCTGAAAATATCCCAGTCTCATCCCTCCCAGTTCCAGTCACCAAACAGAACATGCTTCTCACTTGTGCCTGACCCGTGAAGCTATGAACCGGCTTCTAACCATGGATTCAGAGCCACACATCTTATGTTGACTCACTCCAGACTGTTGGCTAGAGAGGCTCTCTTGCACCTCACGTCAGTTTAAGGGATGCTGAGAATGAGCTTCAAATCATTTACTTGAATCTTTCAAGAACAGTTAATGAGCACCTACTGTGTTCCAGGCACTGTGCTAGACAAGAACTTACATTGGTGAATAAATCAGACAAGGGTCTTGTATTCATGGTGTCTAAGTTCTAGTGGGAGACACAAATAATAAAACAGGCAAACACCGATATATGTGTGTTTATACCTGTATATATAAATACACCTCAGTACAAATTGATTTGTTCTCAAAAGGAAATAAAGAGAGTCCTGTTGGGGTGCCTGGGTGGCTCAGTGGGTTAAGCCTCTGCCTTTGGCTCAGGTCATGATCTCAGAGTCCTAGAATCGAGTCCCGCATCAGGCTCTCTGCTCAGCGGGGAGGCTGCTTCCTCCTCTCTCTCTCCCTGCCTGCCTCTCTGCCTACTTGTGATCTCTCTCTGTCAAATAAATAAATAAAATCTTAAAAACAACAACAACAAAAGCAGAGTCCCGTTGACTAGTGGTGGACACTGGGCAGCATCGCCCTCTGAAATTGCATCCCTACTCTGACAAGAACGGGGGGCGGGGCAGGGGTTGAGGAGAGTCTCTGAGGAAGAACTGGGGATCTAGACGAAGGAAGGAGGGAATCAGTGCGGTTAGAGCTGAAGAGAACACTAAGTCCAGAAACCACAGGTAGCAGGTCAGGATGAGTCAGAGAATGACTAAAGATGTGCCTCAGGTAACCTTGGGTCTGACCTTGTCAGTGATAAACAGCTCTGCATTATTCTAAGTGGATAGGAGGCCACTGAATAATTCCAAGATGTGCATGGATATGATGTGATTTAGGTCTTAAAACACAATCCTGCAACAAGTTGATTACACGTAGGCAAGCGTGGGGGCTATTGCTGCCGTTTGAGTGAGTCATATATTCCTTAAGTAGGACAGTGACCGTGGAGTAGGAGTGAAGTGGATGGAATTGACAAGTTTGGCTAATGGGTTGGATGCTAAGGTTGAGAAAGGAAGAAATTCCTGGTCTAAGCAAATGGTAGTGCCAGTTAGGGAGAGAAGAGCAGCCTGAAGTGAACAGGCTGGTATAGAAAACACTGAGGGGGCACCTGGGTGGCTCAGTGGGTTAAGCCCCTGCCTTCGGCTCAGGTCATGATCTCAGAGTCCTGGGATCAAGCCCCGCATCAGGCTCTCTTCTCGGCAAGGAGCCTGCTTCCTCCTCTTTCTCTCTCTGCCTGCCTCTCTACCTACTTGTGATCTCTCTCTGTCAAATAAATAAATAAAATCTTTAAAAAAAAAAAAAAGAAAAGAAAAGAAAACACTGAGGTCAAGAGTTTAGACAGAGCTTTCCATCTTCTGAAGAATATCCTCCTCCCTTACTTGGTGAGGGTTTACCATGTAGCAAACTCTGCACATTCACCTTGACCATATTTTTTTCAACAATGATGATTTGAAAGGTCTCGCAATAAAAGTCAAAAGTACAAGAAAACTACTGAAAAGGGGTGTGTGTGTGTGTGTGTGTGTGTAAACATAAGAGCCAAATAACAAAAGGATGGAAATCATAATGCCCTCGTCCTAATTCTGAAAGAAGTTACAATGATTGCAAGCAAAAATCTTGGCTCTGAGCTTCCCAGCAGCCAAAGCAAAAAGGGGAAGGCGAGTTTTATGGAGTTCATTGTCTCATGATAGGAAGCATGCTAGTTTGTGTGGAGAAATAAAACTGTTCTCATTCTCTACTTTGAAAGCATTTTTATCACTACATACCTTCTCTAAGGGCCAGTGATCAATAAGGCAAAAATTTTTGTCAATGAGAATTTAACACAAAATACAAAACCCTTCCATATAAACTTGAAAAAAGACAGCCCGAATGTCTGGGAGAACGGGCCATCAGGGGCACCGCTCAAGGGCATAGGTCTTTTTCTTTCTTGCTTGCTTTTGTTTCTAATAGTGTCATTGTGGCGGCTATCTTGGTATCCACTGACCTAATTACATTTTTTTGTCCTAGAATGTACATCTCTTTTGCGATTCTTTCTGTGTGTGTAGCTTTGTGTGTGTGTGTACGCACACGTGTGTGTGTGCATGCGTGCCATGTGGAAATTGGTTGCAGACCTTCTAAGACGTTGTAATAAACCTTACACACTCCCATATTCCCTCTCCTTGGTTGGAAAATTCTGACTTCACTTGCCTTGGGAAAACAAGCCTCACACAACAGAGCTGCCAGACCTCCTTCATGTCACAATGAAAATACTCATGAATTCCTTTGTTTCTGTCCTCTGATCAGCTGAGCCGCCCGTGACAGACTGCCAGGGAGCGCCCTCTTACATCACAGCCTTCCTCCTGGGGACCTGGGGTGCTGCAAACCCTCAGGGCTAGCCTGAACCGGATTACTCAAAAGTAAGGCGTTGGAAGCATCCTAGAGGGGCCTGGGATGGCCATGCCCAGGGGCAACCCCGAACTCACCGGTGCTGGGCGGCTTCGCACCGACTCATGACCACGCAGGGGTCCGTAGCTGGAGCACGGCGGCGCCCCTCGCCGTCCCGGGAGGCGGGAGGCAGGGTGAGCCCCAGAGAGCCCAGCGCTGGGCCCCGAGCGGCCCGCGGGTGGCCCCGAGAGCGAAGCGCGCGGCGAGCGATGAATAATTGACGCGCGGAGTGGAATTACGGCTGTGGGTGCCCACCCCGCCCGCAGCCCGCCCTGGCCCGTGGCTGCCCCTGCCACTACCCTGGGGAGCGCTGCCCTCTTCAGAACCGGCTCCCCTGCCCCCACGCGCAAAGTGCATTGCCTTCTGGTTGGGAATACATTTGCATTCTCCGTTTCAGGTTCAAATGTGTGCGCATAAGACAGGATTAATTAGCACAACCTGGCGAGGTTCCTCTCCTGCCTGGCAGGAGGAGTGTGAAAACCCCAGCGGGCTGCAACCCACCCCAGATCCCGAGGGCGGGTGGACGGACCCGTCTGCTGGGGCTGGGGCTGGGGCTATCGTCTGGGGTGGAAGGAACACCAGTTTCCACGAAGGCGCTAAGAGACCCACCAGCTGCTCTTCCGGTCTCTGCCCTTTACCATTCCCCCACCCCCACCCCCAACAGACGTTTATTGAGCATTTGTTATGTGCCAGCTCTGTGTAAGGGGAGAGGAGGGAGGAGGCAGCAGTGAAAAAAACAAGTCCCTGCTTTCCTGGAGCCTCCATTTGGGTGGGGAGTGGGGCGGGAAGACAATAAAGAAGTAACAGTGGATGGGAATGATCGGAATAATTACCCATAAAAGAATGTTGGAGGAGTCATTCAAGATAATCAAGAGATGCGGTTCTGTCTAGCAATTCTTAGATTTTCTTACAGTAATTTAGTAAATGTTATTATTTGATGATAACATTTACCAAGCACTTAGCATGTGCTAGGCACTAGAATGAGCGCTCGAGCACTTTTGCTTTATGCAGTTGTCACAGTGACCTCACGACATGCATCTGTGGCCACTTTATAGAAGGGGAAATGGAGGCAGTGGGTCCCAAGGCCACTTAGCTAAGGAATGGTTAGGCTGGGACTTGAACTCCAAGCAGCTGGCTCCAGGACCCCATTCTGAAATGCTCAGCTATGATTTACATATTCGTATAGTTATATAAATATATATATAATTATATATAATAAATTATCTATGTATAATTTCCCCCACTTTTCCTAATGTGTGGTAAGACCAAGATAATCTAATATACATAAAAGCTCTTTCAAAAGTAAAGGGCCACCCCATTCCGTCTCCTCTCTTGCCCAGATTTCTAGTTGATTCCTAAAGCAACAGAGAGAAGGCATGGCTGTAGGGGCCATTTACTAGGTGAGTCACACAAGTGTTTTCAAGCTGCCTGAAGCTGGGGGCCAGTGTTGCGGATTTCACCTGTTACTCTAAGCTGCACCTGCGCGGGCTGCGATTCTAGTAGCTGGTTTCAGTTTGGGGACCCAGTGGGTGACACTCGAGAAGACAGGAGTCACACCAGCTCCTGGCTTGTGTCAACCAGGTTTCCACTACAACGGTGCTGCCTGCCAGTCAGGTGGGTGGTGGGCACCCTCTAGGAACCGGGGTCACCTATATGTCCCGCTCAGGTCCCCACCCGAGGCCCCACTCTGCTGCCATCCACCTCACTTTTCGAGGAAGTCAGTGCGAAGGATAATGACCTTTCCATGGCAGAGGGTGCCAGGGAATCAAGGCCCTGAGCCAGACAGAGCCAAGACTCCCAGGTACCCCGCCCCCATCCACAGGGAGGTCTGGCTGGATTCTTTGCACCCCCCAAATTGGACTCAGCCACGGAGACTAGAACAAAGCTCTCCCGGAACCGAGAAAGTCAGCCCTGCCCCCACGCCCCGGGACTGTTCCCTTAGGAGGATTAAGTGGGGCTGGAGTTGGGATTTGGAAGGGCAGCAAGTTCAAGGCTGGGGAGAATCTGGACTGTCCCGTGCATTAACCACAGACAGCTATTCCCTCCCCCCAGAGTACACTCTCAGACCCCCAATGAGCCAAAACGAAATTTCTCTGTGTTTTATCCAAATATGCCGTGGACTTTGGAATGAACTCTTCCTCCTCCTTCCTGCTGACCTGACTGCAAATCAGCTTTTGATGGGGTTGGACAGTTTGGAGAGATGGGCAGCGATCACGCTGAAATATGATGACAGGGGCAAGACTGTAAGGACATCCTCGAGGCAAGGCATGTGCATGGCGCAGCCATGTGAAAACAATTAGGACAATAAATTCACTAATTGCCGAAAGTAACTTAATAGCAAAACCACAATGGTCTCTGCAATGAATCCCAGCTACCGCAGCAGGCACCATATTGCTTGCTGGAGGCACTGGCCGCAGTGTTTGCGGACATCAAGCAAAAAAGCTTGCATGACTTTGGGTAACTGAAAAGAAAAGGACTCTCTAGCCTCAAACCAATTCAAAGGGCCAGGGGTTTGAGGCATTTCGTAAGCCCTGGAGAGACCGGAAGGAGTCAGGGCCCCTCTCGCCTGGTATGTCTCTCTTATTCTCCATCACCTTCTGCACTTTCTACATTTGAGCTAGAGCCATAGGAGTTACTCGGATCTGGGAGGCTTAAGATGACTTTCAACAAGTGGAGATTCAAATGCAGTGTTTTGAGGAGTGTTGGAGTTTTAAGATTGAATGGGTTAGAAATGGGGTCATAAGTAGGCGCAGGGAGCCGTTCTGAGGTTGGGTGAAGAGCCTTCAGTCTTGAGGTCCCCAGGTCTTTGGGACTGCTTGTTACAGGTGATTCTTCACCAGAAATTTAGCATTGCGTCCTGGTATCAGGTATAAATGCAGTATGTTTGGGGCCTGAAAGAATCCTTATCCCTCCAGAAGATTGAAGACCACCATCAAACGTGCCACATTCAAGAGTTCACAGGCAGGCATAGGACTGAAATTTCCCTAAGTAGTTGAGCTCTTTGTGCCCACATGTCTCTTAAAGTTGCCTGAATCTTCAAGGATTTGGATCACTGTGTCCTCCTTTTTTTTCTCTCTTACATATCCAGAAAAAAATAGACCAAAAAACCAATTTTAAATACATTTTTATCTGCCTCTACAGTGTATTTGACTCTGTATCTATGGGAAGGTGAATTTCAAAAATGGAGGGTCCGGTTGGTACTTGATTATGATGTTTTTCTCATTTCAATGAGCAGTGCCACTATTTCTTTCCAGTTAAAATGGTCATGGCCTTAAACTTTGAAATTTGAACGGCCAGGTTTGTTTCTGCTGGAACATCCTCAGGGGACGTCTGACCAGCCCTCCTGGAAGCCCAAGTGGGGGAGGGGCGGGACAGGGTGTCCTGAACTCTTCTGAGGATGCTCAGTTTTTCCACGGGCCTTAAGCCCTCTCTCCAGCTGCAAAGCCAGTGGGGCCAGCCTGGATGGTTTCCCCTGGACAGCTGCCTTATAGGAAGCAGAGGTTATAACCTTGGACATTCTTTTTTTTTTTTTTTTAAGATTTTATTTATTTGACACAGAGAGAGAGAGCGTGCACAAGCAGGGGGAGCGGCAGGCAGAGGGAGAGGAAGAAGCAGGGGGAGCCTGATGTGGGACTCCATCCCAGGACCCCAGGATCATGACCTGAGCCGAAGGCAGTCGCTCGACCAACCGAACCACTCAGGCACCCAGCCTTGGGCTTTTCGAAAAGTTTAGAGAGAAATAATATTTCTGAGGCTGTCCAAACTGTGGCTGCTCTGAAGCGTGTTCTTGGATGAATCCAGATGTCCAGAGAGCTGTGTACGGGAGTGCATTGTTTTCATTCCTTGCGGAATTACTTTTACCAGGTTGCACGTTAATCTTGTCTTACTGACCCACTTCTAAAGAATACTCCTTAAGAGAACAAATTCTCGGGCCCCATGCTGGAGTCTGATTCAGCATTTCCAGAGGAGCTCGAGGAACGTGTATTTCCGCCAATTCTGAGCCAAGGCGACTTTCCCATTCTAACCCCGTCATTACTAGGAAGAGCTGTGCTTGTTCTGAGCAACTGGTTGGTTTTTTTTAAAAGATTTTATTTATTTATTTGACAGAGAGAGATCACAAGTAGGCACAGAGGCAGGCAGAGAGAGAGGAGGAAGCAGGCTCCCTGCTGAGCAGAGAGCCCGATGTGGGGCTCGATCCCAGGACCCTGGGATCATGACCTGAGCAGAAGGCAGAGGCTTTAACACACTGAGCCACCCAGGCGCCCCACAACTGGTTTATTTTTTGTCACCAGCCCCTGGTGCTTCCAACTGAGCATGCTCTCTCTCTGGGTTGGTTGTAGGAATCTCAGGACAAGATCTTAGGCACACATACTCGATGTTCACCTTCTACTCACTGCCTCTGCTTTCCTTCCCCTCTGTCACACTCGCTTCTACCTACTCATTAATCATTTTTATTATGAAAAATTTTAAACATAACATAAACATTTATCTTTGCTATTAGAAAACATTTCACACACACACAAAATAGTGAGCGTGCTGTAAGGGACCCTCATATATCCATCACCAAGCTTCAGTGATTTTCAACTCAGAGTCAATTTTTAACATCTATAGTCACTCTTACTGGGGCCTTGAATCTTTGCAAGTCCCCCAGACCCTTCTTCTTACGAGAGGGAGAGTACGTTCTTAATAACCACAGTAAGTCAGTAGCTCTCATCTGGAGGTGATTTGGTCTGTTCCCGCCGGAGGACATTTGGCAACATCTGGGGACATTTCTCGTTGTCCTAACTAGGTGGAGGGCAGCGTTGCACTGAAATCCCATGTGTAGAGGTAGTTATGCTGCCCCTCGACACGCAGGGCGGCCCCCACCACAAAGAGTGATCGGCCCCTAATGCACTAGTACTGAAGTGCAGGAATCTCGCCCTGAATGAAAAGGAGTATTTTCCAGAGTAGAAAATTGCTAGGAAATTGGGTGAACTCAATTTACTTGCATTTTCGAGTTGAAAAGTGTCCTAAATGCCATAGGTTTGGCGGTTTATAGTACGTTCATCGTACCTGTGCTAGAACACCAGTAAGAAACTGGTCAGCAGTTGTTGGGTCTGGGGAGGGGAGCGGAGGGTCTGGGGACGGGGGAGACTATTTACTTTTTACCGTATTTCTCTTCGTGTCTTTTAGAACGCATGCATGTCTTACCTACTTAACGTAGTATGTTTGAATAACATGGGATATGTGACTATTTTCAAAGGATCAGAAAACACAGAATTCCTACTAAAAAAGAAAAGCTTTTTAAACGGTTGTGTAAGGAGCCCGGGAAGAACCTTCGGAAAGGGCTTTCCAGAGCACCGGGAGCCTGTCAGACACCGCGTGGGGCTCTCAGAGCGCAGGGGCCATTAAGGGAATCAGAAACACGTGGAGGGGCAGCCGTCTAGTCCTGGCATGATGGATCAATTGTGGGAGAGTGAAGTTAAATGAGACGGTCCCCGTGCCAAGCTTCTGACACTAATGAGCCCTCAACTCAGGGCCCTGGTCTCCCAGGGCCAGGCAGGGAGACGTGGGGGTGACGAGCAGCCTTGCCGGCCACAATGTAGGCGGGGACCAGCCCCCTCCCCTGACACTGAGTCCTTGAACTAGTAGCTATGAACACCCGGGAAGTCACTTCACTTGCCCTCTGCCTGATCTTCCAAAGGAGATGACTATGATGATCTGTAGATGGTGACAGAAGAGAGGTGAGCCCCTTGCTTCTTTCCAAGTTCTTTACCAGTTCTCCAACAGGTCCAGCAAAGAGGTTGCTGCTCTGGGTGGGCTTAAAGGTCCTCCTATGTCAGTGTTCTCATCCTCTAGGCTCCCACTGGCCTCTCAACTCCAACTTACAGGCCTTCTGTTTGTCACTTGCATTTTTCAGGCTGCCCTCTACCACAGGGCCTTTGAACACGCTGTCCCTTCAACCAGGCACAGTCTTCCTTCCTTTCTCTCCTAGTTAATGTCTGCTCTTCTCCAGAGAGCACTCACCGACTCCCCTAGTTGGTCATATCCTCTCCTTACAGGCTGTCGGATCCTGGGTCCTCTCTCTCCTAGCACTTGGAAAGATGCACCTTCATATTTTATGTGCAATTATGTGATAAATGTCTGTCTCCTTGCTGGTCTGTAAGCTCTGTGGGAGCAGGGCCTGAGTCTAGTTTGTTTACCTGATTCTGAAGCATCATCTGGTACATACTTGGAAGTCATCCAGTATCTGTTAGCCAAGTGACCAAATAAGTCACAGAAATCGCCCTGCCCCAAAAGTGTGTACCCCTAAGAACTTGTAAGGGCACTCCTGGAAGAATAGATGAGGTGGGAGGACTGCAGGGGCCCCCAAGATGTAGAATAAGTGGGCCTGGGCAGCCTGGAATCTTCTGTGACTTTGCTAGGGGTGGGGGACTGTGTGTGGCCAGGTCTGATCCCTGCCAGAGGACATGCCTGGTAGGTACCCTGACCACTTCTTAGCTTCTTCCATTTCTCCCCTCTCCCACCTGGTCCTAATGGAGGAAGGCAGACGACCCTGATGCTCAAGTGATGAATCAGTTACCCCCTGGGGTTGGTCAGCAGCTGTGGGAGCCTGGGAGTCGGGGAGTTAGGAGAGTCTCCAGGATAATAGGGGAAAACAAAACAAAACAAAAATTTCTAACTTGACACATGAGAGGGATGAGGGGTTCTCCTCTCTACAAAGGTCACTGACTACAGTGACCCCAGACTGCATTGGATGTCCCCTTTTTGGAGTCCCATAATGCCCTGGTTGTATTCCCGTTGCTAAGCAACAGCACTAGTGACCTTATTAAGTGCCTGGTACTGAACTATGCTGTGAGCCCCCGAGAGCAAGACTAGGAGGATTTTCTCCTTCCTTTTAATTCCTACGCCACGCACAATGCCTCAGTTATCCAGCTGCTTGATAATGTCTATGGAATGGGATTCCCACTAGATCATATGTCACCATGCCTAGATGATTAATTTTTGGAATTTTTTTTAACTTGTCCATCTTGCCACAATTTCTGTTGGCAGGAGCAGAAATGGAGACCAAAAGGAAGGGTGTTTGCTTCAAGCCAGACCTTTATACTCCTTCAGGCGTTCATTAAACACACACACACACACACACACACACACACACACACACACACAATCTCTCAGCTACCGACAATTCTTGTTGAAGCCCAAAGTGCTAGAAGTGTAAGAAAACACTGTAAGTTGAGAAAGATGTATTTGGTGTTGAAAAGTGAATTGATGAGCAGAAGTAAAATGTGTGGGCTCCTGGGTAAGGCGAGCCGCCCTCGAGAAGCGGAGGGCCCAGCCAGAGCCGAAGAGCCACTGGCAGGTGTGCGGGGGCCCCCCCAGGAGACCCCCGCAGAGACCCTGGAGGACATTTTTCCTTCATTCTCTTTCTACGGAGAACAAACCTCCTCCAGAATGCTTCCCAGAGGAAGGGCCGGTGGCGTGGGAATTGCTTTTGGTGGTTGTTTCAGCGCAAGGATGAGCAGGGAAAGAGGAGGTTGCTCTCCCAGACTCGGGTCAACCACACGACGGCTTGTAAGTGCTCAGTGGGTGGGGCGGGAGGCTCCAGCGCAGCTGGGGGAAGTCACCTGCCCCAGGTGAGCGCCCTGAACCCAAGGCCGGACTCTGCTCGGCGCACTTCTTCTCCCCTTTGGGGTTTTCACTCAAGTGTCCCCTCAGGGAACCCTCCCCTGCTCCGCTTCCCACCTACAACCCTTCCCTGGCGGGGTGGCACACACATTCCCTTCCCGCCCAAGTTTAGTCTCCCCGCTGAGCACGGAGGGCTCTCTGAAGCCCATGCATGTTGCTCATTCTGTAACATCCCTCTCCCCCCGGGGCCCGTAAGCTGCAAGACCCCCATCGGCACGGCTCACTGCTCTGTCCCCAGCATCCAGAACCCTGCTTGGGACGTTGATGGTGAGCAGCTGAAAGAATGAATGATCTTCATCATTGACAGCTGCTTTGGGAATGGCAACAACCTGCCTTCTGACTCATTTAAAGACGCTGCTTTTCTAAATTCCCCCCAAGCACTAGGTGGTCCCAACTTATGGACAAATGTCAGTGAATTAAAAGAAAATTTTCTTTTGAAAATATATCGAGTGTTTTACCAGTGACTCTGAGATAGACCAGACTTGGCGCCTTTGCATTGGGAGGCTTGGCCGTTGTCATGGCAACGACTCCTCTTAGCACCTCTTAACTGGGACCCGACAGGTAAACTCTTCGTTGGTGCAGAAAGTAGGTACAGACATTTATAAACTTCGTTTTGCGGTTATTCTACATTGAAGCAGCTCAAGGCTGAATTTTAATAATTCTAGGTTGAGGGAGGGTTTGAGTGGCCTATGGAAAGAGGTTTGCTGAGACTCATCCAATAAAGAGAGATCAGTGAAGGGGTGGCCTAACCTCCCCTTTGCTGGGGCTTCTCAGGTGGTCTCTGGAAAGTTGGGCCCATGGCATTGGGAGCCTAGCCCTTGTGCCATTGTTGTCCTCTATACACAGCTGTCCCTTTTTGTGCTCTCCTCTCCACCACGGGCCTTGGATCATCTGCTCCCTCCTGGTGTTCTTCCCGCTGCGCTGCTGTAGGGCTCGGTCCTTATCTTGGCCTTCTCCAGTTCTTGTGACCTGTTCACAGGTCCCTGCCCCACACTCTCTGCTTGCTTCCTCATGCCAGCCACAGCCACCGTGCTGGGGGACAGATGCACGTGCCACCAGCCACGCGCCCTACAGAGAAGGTGGTGGGCTGAGAAGTGCCCCCCGTGATGAGTGAACAGTCCTTGGGGAGTGGCTGTCCCACGGCTTTCTGCAGCAGGACAGCCCTGCTCACACTGTGAGCCTGGACGTGTAGATAAGGGCCTGAGCTTAGGATTTCTGCCCCATGTTCCCGCTGTGCTTTTCCCGGGGCACCTTATAAAATAAACCACTTAGGGGTGCCTGGGTGGCTCAGTCCGTTAGGTCGCCAGTTCTTGAATTCGGCTTGGGTTGTGATCTCTGGGTGGTGGGATCAAGCCCCGTGTCATGATCCCTGCTCAGCGGGGAGTCTGCTTGATATTGTCTCTCCCTCCGCCCCAGCCCCCCAACCCCGAGCTCGCTCTCTCTTTCTCTCTAAAATAAATAACTACATCTTTAAAAAATAAAATAAGATAACCACTTAGAGTTGCCCCCGTGAAAATTAGTGACCCCAGGCCGAACCACCTTGTAAGTAGTAGGTGTTTGCCACCCGGCTGTCTCGATGCTCCCTGCTTGGGACCTGGGGCAAGGGATGACCCTTCCCCTGGCTCATTGCCAACCACCTCCCTCCCCACCTCCCATCCCCCCGTTTCTGGGATGTGTAAACCTGTGACTTCCCTTCCTTCGTGGGGTGAACTGGCATTGCTCCTGCAATCAAAAGACCTTGTGGTTTTCACTTCCCCAAAGTGGGAGCTCAGAGGCCGGGGGACCTTCCCGGTCACCCTGGGTTATAATCTGCACATTCTTAATTTAATTCACCAGCTCCAGCCCCCAAACACACCCAAACTCATGTCCTCTAGGACCTCAGAATGTGACCTGATTTAGAAATAGGGGCTTTGCCGATATCATTAGTTTAAGATGTGGTGACGCTCGAGTAGGTGGCCCTTAATCTAATACGACCAATGTCCCTGGAGGGGGCTCTGTAGAGACAGGGACACAGAGACAGCGGCAGGGGGCCCTATGCATGGAAGCGATGCATCCACGAGCAAAGCCGAGGGTTGCTGGCCACCACAGGAGCCACGCAGGAGACACAGAATGGACTCTTCCTCAGAGTCTCCAGAGGGAACCAGCCCCCCAACACCGTGGTGTCAGACTTCTGAGCTCTGGAATTTTGGGAAAATAACTGTCTGTTGTTTACATCCCCAGATCTGTGGCACTTAATCGGTGGCCCCAGCAAACTAACACAGAGACACAACGGTCTGACGCCTGGCAGACCTGCCCTGGGCCTTTCCACTGGAAGAAGAAGTGGCCCCCGGAGAGAGGTCCAGGCAGACACATGGTTGTCCTTGGACAGGCTTGTCCCTTGAACCTCGTCCTCTCCCAGCTGGCCCACCCCCACGTAGTGCTACTCTCTACCTTCCCAGTTTCCTCGTCCATCCGCCCTCCTCAGCCCACAAACTGGCTCTTTGAGGCTCCATCCGTATTTCGTCCCACCTTCAGGCCCAGTCGCTGGCCCAGGACAGAAGCACCAGGAACATGGTTGGGTCATAGCCAGCCCATCATTTGGAGGACAGATGGGTCACAGCAGTCAGAGAGGCTGCATTTCTGATCTGGGTCAGAGATAACAACCTTGGGGTGGTGATCTAAACCGGTGGCATCATAACGGCCCCTCCTGGAGACCCCCAATGCACTGTGGCCCACAGCAGGGAACAAGTTTCACAGGAAAAGAAAAAAGATGTGGAGTGAAATTCTCACCTGCCGCCGAGATCACTGACCCAGACCAGCCCGGCTCCACTGTTTCTGTCCAGCGGCAGAGATGAGCGTGGCGCATGATCCCATCGGTCCTGCCGCCCCAGCCACAGACGAGCCATCCCTCTTGGCTGCCATTTTCATCATGTTAAAAGGACTGCTGGGGGGAGTGGGTAGGGGGAGGAAATAGGGAAGGAGCTTGTCTCATGTGAGATTTCTACAGTTTGCTCTGAGTAAAAAATGAGCGAAGTGATAAAGTTACCCCATTCATCAGCCATCCACCCCCAGACATTTGCAACTGATTATGTTCTGCAGAGCTGGTAGCGAGCCATGAGGTCTTCTTGGAGGCAGCCTGCTGGCATGAGCCAAATGCAGGGAAACTAGGAGGCACCTCTGAAATGCATTCAGAAGAAAAAGTCTCTGAAGTCATAAAAAAGATAGGGAGACCGGTAGTTGTTTTTCTCAACAACAAAGCCTCCATCATTGCTCCTTAAAAAGCAATAAAATAGCCATGACTCTAGCAACCGCAAAGACGCGTGTGCTTTTCCTGCCTGCGTTAACAGACACATGGACTTTCTGAATCCCTGTCCTCGTTTCAAGACGTCCGGTGTGCAAGAGGGAGCTGATGGTTGTGTTAAACGGACAAACCCACGGACACTCGGCTGCTTTCCTGGCCAAACCAAGTTGACCTGTTGGAGGATTCATTCTCCTGAAAGGGTCGCTATTGATATTTGCCGGAAATTATTCCCCAGAGAGCTCTCACGTCAACCTTCTAGAGATGGCCAAGGTTGAATGAGATGAGATCAAGGCTCACCTGAGCAAAAAAAAAAAAAAAAAAAAAAACCCAACAACAACCCTACTTTTGGCCACTGCTAGTTTTTACTGACTTACAGAGTGAACTAAGTTTGAATCTCTATCACAACATGACAGGAAACAACCCCCCTACTGAACTGGAAAGAGCACCTGCATTTGCTAAAATGGATGTGCTGGCGTGTCTGCCAGCCTTGGAACGGTGTAGTCTCTGCTCTGAAAACTGGATCTCTCCACTGGAAGGAAGACTTGCTCACGCCTCTTTCCTGCTCTGAGCTTTGGGATTTCGGACTGATTCTGGCACTCACCGGCCGTTTCCTGGGCGTGTCACCTGCCTGGGCTTTGGGGCAGCAGAGGCCCCTCCTGGCCCCGGTCTCTCCACAGGATAACTCAGGCCCGAGTCCCGAGGCCTGCAAGCAGCCAAGGGAAGACAGGCCCAGGCAGGCCTGACAAGACAGAACTCGACCAAAGAGCGCTATGCCAGTATTGGCTGGATGTGCACTGACTCTTCTAGAGGCTTCTAGAGGTGACAGAGGCTCTGTGTCTCTAGGTGGCTGTGGCCGCAGAGGACCCCGGCCATTGGAGGTGTTCCCTCCGGGCGGACTGGCAGTGCCTGCGGTGGTGTTCCTTCTTCCTTCCCTGGACTCCTGGTTTCTGGAAGTTAGTGGTTCAGGGGCAAGAGGAAGGTGAAGGGGGAAGGGGAATGGATCTCAACGCTGTGGGAGCCTGGCAGCCAATCCAGGGCCTTTTCTCCCCGTTTCCTGCCTGCCCGCCCCCCCAGCCCTGAGCCTGCTATTGGCCTGCCCTGGTGACTTCTGGGGAACGGCCAGCCCCGGCTGTGCTGAGCCAAGGCAGGCCGTTGGGTGGGACACATCTCCCCTTTGTGGCCAGCCAACCTTTCCCCACCATGGACGGGACGCTGGGCCTGAATACAGTTGGCAGAAGCTGATAGAGGAAGACATGCTCACTCTTGCCACAGTGAAGGTCACGGTGCCGGGGAGGGGCCAGGTGCCACGGCCGGACCACACCTACCACGTAAAGCCCTCCTGGTCTGGAAGCTCTCACTCCCTCTCTGCGGTAGTTCCAGTGCTGCCCCTGCTCGCTCCTGCCTGTAAGGACATCGACTGCCTCCCGGTGCCACCCGGTCCCAGCACCCCAGCCACACAGCCCCCGCCCCCAAAGAGGGAGCTAAGAACCAGGGTAGTAACATAATACATACTTAGGCCTGCCTCATTCCAAGTGTTTCTCTTACTTGTTCTTTTTTTTTTTTTTTTAAGGATTTTACTCATTTATTTGACAGACAGAGATCACAAGTACGTAGAGAGGCAGGCAGAGAGTGAGAGGGAAGCAGGCTCCCTGCTGAGCAGAGAGCCCAATGTGGGGCTCGATCCCAGGACGCTGAGATTATGACCTGAGCTGAAGGCAGAGGCTTAACCCACTGAGCCACCCAGGCACCTCTCTCTTACTTATTCTTCACAACGTTCCTAGAAGATAGACACTATTTTGATTGCCATTTCACACGTGGAGGAAATGAGGCACAGAGAGATTAAGAAACTTGCCTAAACTCACACAGCCAACATGGTGGACCTGAGATCTGAGGCTGAGAACCCGGATTCTGGTGTTTTAACCACTGCATAACCATGTTTCTAGCAGTGCAGGCTTGCGGATGTCCAACCTTTCCAACTACTGTTTCCCACTAGTTCCTCGTGGGCAGGGGGTGCTTCTATTAACACCCCCCCCCCACCCTGGGATGTATTATCACCAAGGAGGCATTTAATAAACACTGATTGTGTTCTGTCCCTACCTCTGCGGCATCGAGCGGCCTGAGGCAGGCTGAGGGGGATCTGCATAATCTGGCATGTCTCCCCACGACTCCCTCCAGTTCTGAAGCCTCCCCCCACTACAACCACAAATGCCTTTTGCCAAACTCCTCGATGTTTATAGAACCGTTTCTTCATTTGCTGGCCACCCCAGCACACTATGGGCCCCCTGAGAGCCAGGGTCAGCCTCTCTGACATCCCCAGGAGCCCCCAGAGCACCCAGAGGCCTGGCAGGCCGTGAGCCATTGGTGGACATTTGTCAAATGAATGAAGGAATACCCCCACCTCTGCCTAACTCTGAGGGTCCTAACCATGCCGCTTTCTAGAAACCCCGTCAGAACGCCGTCTAACCAGAGAGTGCTGCTTTTCCAGTATTTGGAAGGTATTAGGAGGGATTTCAAACAAATTGCCAAGATACATCAGGCCAAAACCGCCTTGGCTTTGCCAGAAATCACTGGAGAATACGAGCCAGAGGAGGGGGCTGTGGGCCGATGACCCCGCGAGCCCTCGATGCAGGAATCTGTCCCCTGGAAAGTAGGATTTGGCTCCCTGCATCCCGCCCGGGGGTGAACGATTAGGCTTCAAAACAGAACTTATCAACGATTTAGTCTCATTAAGTTGTAAGAAAACAGGCAACGCGTTCCAAGGTCATAAGTTTTCTCAAACTTTCAAGCGTTTGCAATGGTTTATAAAACCAAAGGAGTGCCGGAGTCCACTGGGGCTTGCTAGGGTGATGGATATATGTGGAGTTTGCGAAGAGCTTTTCCAGGCCGTCTTAAAAGCCAGCTCATTACAGCTCCGCAGGCTACAGGCAGCTTCCCCTTCCTAAGTGAAGGCTGGTCCGTGGCGTGTGTGTGACAATCTCCAAAGACGTGCAGGTCCCACCTAGCATTTTTAACTTTAATGCAAGCTTCCAAGACTGCTCATGTGACTGTCCAAGCAGTCTTCCTCTACTTTTCCGTAGGGCGGCGTGTGTGCGTGTGGGCATGTGTGAATGTGTGCGCATGTGGGCATGGGGACACACACCTCCGGGTCACTCTGCACAGTAAATCGGGGTTGTGCTGTCCTTCCCCAGGATCAGAAATTGTAAGAAGTTTTACTTTGAGCATTTCCCATCCTACATCATCTGTCTTATCCCCAGAGAAGCCACTCTGAAAACATCAGCCCCCAAACACTCGGTGTTCCGACAAGGACACTTTGCAGCGGTCCCAGCTGTCTGGTGGGTGTGAATAATTTCATTACCTTACTTCCTGATGCTGAGTGTGGCCACCTTGTTTATGGGCTGGCAGATCACAGTGGCAGCTACAGCTCACCCTGGGGGGTGGGGGGACACCTAGTCTTACAGTTTACATTCTCAGAGCAAAAGGACTTGTCATTTGCTCCTCTGGAGTCCTCCATTGATCAAGACTGTCCTCCAATATTTTCTTGTTTGACTGGCCTACATCACAGGGAGGAAAATCTCCCATTTGTATTGGACTGGACCAGGGCTAGAGGTGACCAAGGCTAGAAGTCTACACACCAACAGAAACAAGCCACAGACCTTGCAGACCACTCAACCACGTCCCTTTTCTTGGTGTCTCGTGGTCAACAGGCTTTGTACGTGGTAGGAAGACTGCATTTTTTGAGTCCAGATGACGTGATTTGGAAGTCTAGCTCTGCACCATCCAGGAGTATGACTTGGGCAAATTCCCTAACTGGATTCTGTGTGGTCTCACCCTCCCTGAGAGAATGGTGTTGGCTCTGTGTGTAACCATTAGCATTAAACAGGATGACCCATACCAAAACACAACAGCATTGTGTGACTGAGGCATACTGGTTACTATGAATTCTCTTTACCCACAGCTGTCCTCCTGAGAAAAGTGTCGGTGAACGTGACTGCCTTCTCCATTGGTGTACACCAAGTATGACCAAATATCTCCCTTGTATCTGAGAGAAAACTCAGTTAATTATCCCCAACACTCCTTCTCATGTGTTTGGGGGACACTATTTAAGGAAATAGATCTATCTGAAAGTAAGACATTCTCAAAATTCCAGAATATTTCTCTGTAATGACCAGCCTGGTGACTGAAATTTTCAATATGGGATCTCTGAACCGATATTTGTCTTTGAAATGATTGTTGTTGACAAGGGCAAGACCACGATCATGACACCTTGGAATGGAAGCTCCCGGAACTCAGAACTTGGTGTCTGTTTTGTGAAGTTGTACTTTGCTGGGATACCAGGCCCGTACATTCTCCTAACTCTGCTCTCACAAGCTCCACCAGCTGGGCCAACTCCACATCTTCAAGTCAAATCTGGTAGCCTACTCCTGTTGAAGCCCCGTGCTGCTTACCCCTCAGGACATGCCCCGAGGAGCTGATAGGTCCTAGGGAGGGGTGCTCGTAGGACGTCAGATAGAGTCACCTCCCCTCCGTGGAGCCACACTGCAGATGTGTTCCCCCAGTGGACCAGCCATTGTGGGAGAAAAGGAAAGACTTGGGAGATGAAGTGGGAGTAAAAATGGGAAAATATGTATCTCGTTATTATATATTATATATATGTATATATAATTATATAATCATAATTACTATATATTTATATAAACTAATAATTTATATAGTTATATAATTATTATATAAACACATATATAAATAAAATAGTTCGGACATGCAGGAAACATTGCAATGTCACTTCTTGAATTTTTTCTAAAACTAATCTGATCTTCCTTTATAAGTCCCTATTCACCGATTTGAAGGGAAAAGAATGTATTTAGTCTGGTTTAAAACCTAGTTCCATCCATAACCCCATGCTTCTCAAGCTACTTGTGGTAAGGGACCATTTTTGTTGCTGTTTTTAATTTCCAACAAGTTGCCGATACTTTCATAAAGTCCAATAGAAATGAACTACTACAAATAAAATTTAATAAGACACACAAAACACAAGCTGCTTTTATGATGATGTCAATAATCAAAATTATTCTGTCATATTTCTACAAGAACTTCTGAATGTCCACCCTCAAAGTTTTTACTTACTCTTTCTCAGTTTTAATGATTCTATTTTATTTCATTCTTTTATTTAAATTCTAGTGGGTTAACATCTTGGCTTCAGGAGTAGAATTCAGTGACTCATCACTTACATATCCCACCCAGTGCTCATCACAATGAATGCCCTCCTTAACGCCCATCCGCTATCTAGCCCATCTGCCCCCTGCACCCCACCTTCAACCCCCAGTTTGTTCTCTATAGTTAAGAGTCTCTTATGGTTTGTCTCCCTCTCTGCCTTTTTTCCCCTTCCCCCATGTTCATCTGTTTTATTTCTTAAATTCCACATATGAGTGAAATCATACAGAATTTGTATTTCTCTGACTTACTTCACTCAGCGTAATACTCTCTAGCTCTATCCACATAGTTTTAAATGACAAGGTTTTATTATTTTTGGTGACTGAGTGATATTCCATGTGTATATATACCACCTCTTCTCTAGCCTCAAAGTTTTTACGCCTGTGTCCTCCTATGTGTCCTCCAACAGTGTGAGCAGCTGTCCCGGTGCTTGGATCCACTCAAATGGAACTGATTCAAATAGTCTCCAAAGGTCTAACTTGACCTGTTTGATTTCATCCTCACCCCATGGCCCCTTCTGAGGTGAAATCTGAGCATACGGAGGGAGGAGGAGGGCACATGTCCCCTGAGGGTATTGGGCCTGGGTAGTGGCCTGGTACTAATACAGGTCTATGGGAGGGTCTGGCTGTTTCTCCCTGGTGTAGAGTTGGCCAGCTGATGTCCATGGCTGATGAAACCTTCTTGACCAGTCGGGACTAGGTAGCCCTGTCCCATGGCTTGAGATAGGAATTCTGCCATGGCCTCCTTCTACCTCTGGACGTCCTTTAATGCAGGTCACGTGGTGCCCACCATACTGAGCCTCTTGGCAGATCCTCCACCACTCAACTTAGTCATGACTTAGTGCCACCAGACTCTCTCTGCCCGTGAATGCTCCTCCATCTTCTTGGTTTCTCTGGGGCCTTCTATGTTGGTGAGGAGCTACCCAGCAAAATGATGTCCCCCAAACAGAGAGCACACCAACTCTTCTGCTTTCTGTATCTTCCTCAACTCGTGTATGTGCTTCCCTCTCTCTGGGTCTCTGCCAGGAGAGATGAACTGGGACCCACACATCTCACTACTCACTCCTCCTTCTGCCTGCTGCCTGTGACCCACAATCCTCCAGGGCTGGGAGGAATTGGCACCGCTCCTTCCTTCCCTCTGAATATAAAACTCTATGGTTTAGTCCTCCATGTGTGGCTCTTGATATGCCAATGGGATAGAAAAAAATCGAGGAAATCCCTTCTCTCAAAACACCTGATTTTCAAGTTTATTGTTTTGCTACAAAATCCTATTTTGAATGGCAGAAGCTTGATAGTATTTTTTTCATTTTCATTGCATTCCTTTCATGGTACTCTTAAATCTCTCCATGCATGAAAATGCAGCAAAGAGTGTCATTATTATTACGATCTGCAAGAGGTAACATACCATCTAGCTAATGTGTTTCTCTGATTAATCTACTCAAAACCATTTTCTTTTTTTTTTTTAAGAGTTTATTTATTTGAGAGAGAGTGAGAGAGATCACAAGTAGGGGGGAGGAGTAAAAGGAGAAGCAGAGTCCCTCCTGAGCAAGGAGTCCAATGCAGGACTCAATCCCAAGACCCTGGGATCATGACCTGAGCCGAAGGCAAATGCTTAACTGACTGAGTCACCCAGGAGCCCCTCCTTATTATCATGTATCATGTAAGAAACAGAAACTGAAGAAATAGGGTTAAGATGAGTAATGTTTGATGGGGGTGGGAAATCTGGGACAATGGAGCTTTCCGTGGGACCTGCATTGTGGGACCCTTTTAAGAGACGTGAGTCACCAGAACAACCCAAGAACAGGAAGTTGGCCACAGCAAAGAGTTGGGATCCAAGGGGAAATAGGAAACGCACAAGGATAAACTTTATCCCCTTCATAATTCTGTTCATCCTTCAGATAAATACTAAACTATCCCTCCCACATTCTGGCTCTAAAAACATAACAATACCTCTTCTGGGGGTATTCCTGAGGAAAAGGATTCATTTAATGTAAAGCCCCACCAATCCTCCATCGTGGATAGCTTCCAACCCACGTGTCATCTCGTATTTATGATTTACTCATCAGCTTTGCTTTAAAAAATAATTTTCAGTAACCTCTAAAGAAATACTTTCTCTCTTATCTTTAAAATATCCAAACGACCCCCTACCCATTCCTTGCTCTTTTTGCATGAGCAAATTACATCTGGCCTCTTTCCCACCTGGGAAGTCGACAGTGATCATGAAGGATGGAGGGCTGGCTTGTGCTTGGCACACTGTGTATTTGTCAAGCAGTGCAGTTTTGTGGCGAGCCCACTGGCCTGGGAATTCTAATAAGCCTGACTTCATGGGTAATTTGGGGTAAGTTATTCATTCTGTTCTTCATTTAGCTCCTCTGCAAAATGGGACAAATAATAACACAGCGTGATTTTGGAGCCATAACAAGATGATGGGAATGAAAGCGGTCACCTTCATCTAACCATGATCTTGGGTGCCACACAAGTGCAGAATGAAATGTTATCATTCTTTAGGGGAGTCACATTTCGTGACGAGTTCCATGCTTTACTTACTCACTTTTTTAAATAAGAGAAATGAAGAAACAAGGAAGATTGCAGCCTAGGACACATGGGGTACTTTCTCTGCTGCTTGTTTGAACAAGAAAACTGCCACGTTGTTTTGAAAATTTGATCCTTCAGGACTTTGAAGGGCTCCATCTAGGCCCAGGTGCAGGTACAATAGGAAAATACATTGTGGCCAGAGTATCTCCATGCATTCTTCGGGTTTTAAATCCCAAATCACTACCTAAAATGCATGGTTTGGTTTAGGCTACCCAACTAGACATGTTGGCCTGGCTCCTCGCTCTAGAGTCTCTCCTAATAACCCAACATAAAAAAGCAGGGCCTTTTTCAAAGTTGCAAGTCAATGTGCTGTAAATATGGGTCTGAGGTTGGAATATTGAATTCCATGAATATCAACAATCTGTCTTACCCCATTAATCAGAGGTTTGCAATCTCTACGGTCTTATGAGCCATGGGGCCGTCACTGATAATTCTCTGTCAAAGAGAAATGTAATCATCTAGACATGTGCTTGAAGAGGAATTTTTTCCCCTTGTTGATTTTATGTAGGAAATGATTATTAGAAAATGTTGGCTGACTTGGTGGCTTAGAGGTTTGGGGAGGAGGCCTTATGTTGGGGATGGTAGAGACATGGGTGACTCAGAAGGCCCTTTGACAGGGCTCTGCAAACCCAATGATGTTCAACAATTTGGGGGCTGGGTCTCCCTCTACATGGCCTCCCCTGGGACTCATTCCCAAGCAGCGAAACTAATAATACTCAAATTCACTCCCCCAAACACTATTACACCATATTTGAACTATGTTATCAAGAGAGAGATGTTGGTTCAATTCTGGTTGATTCCCCAAACTCAAAGGAAATGTACTCCTTTCCCCTGGTGGGAAAGTATGTTTGATGACCCAAGAGCCTTAAGTCTGGCACCCCCATCTCCCTAGCCAGCTTCACCCCATCTTGCGGAGTCCTTGCAAATGCCAGAGACAATGAAGGTTGGGAAATGACACTGAAGGGGGAGGCCAGGGACGTGTTTCAGTCCCCTGAGGTCAGCACAATTAACCTTCTTTTGCATTCATAAGTCTTCCGTTACACACCTGTGTTGTGTGTCAAGAAGGATGCCTGGTTCTTTAAGTTAGGTGTACCTGCCATATGCTGGGCTTTAACATGTGTATAAGTGTGTCAGGCACCAGACAACTTCAAGCTCTATCCAAGCCAAGCAGAGCTAGAAACTAGGGACATAATTTTAAGAAGTCTGGATAGACTAAACATTTAAGGGAGGGAAACAGTAGCACCTCTGATTTGCATCCTTAAGACTACAGAAGTACCCGATAAACCCATTCCCAGTATCTAGAACAGGTGTGGTTTTACCCCTACATTTCCCTAGCTGTCACTGAGGAAAGAGGCTGGAGTTGGTTTAGTCACTTTGGTTAGGTCCCTCCAGAAAAAGACAGATGTTGTTCTAAAGTCACTTCCAGGGTGTTTCACTGAAGACCTTAGCTGATATGTGTTGCTGTGATAGGCAAAATCATTTCTCACCGAAGTTGTTCATGGTGTGATGCCAACCTGTGAATGTGTTATGGTCCATAAGGGCCAGTTGAAGTTGCAGATGGAATTAAGACTGCTTACCAGCTGACCTTATAATAAGAAGATTATCATGGGTTATCTGGGTGGACCCAATGTCATTACAAGGACCCTTACATGTGGAAGACAGAGGCAGTGTCAGAGTCAGAGAGATGTGATATGAGAAAGCCTGGATTGCCATGGCTGGCTTTGATGATGGAAAGAGGGATGATGAGCCCAGTATGTAAGTGGCTCCTAGAAGCTGGGAGAGGCGAGGAAATGTGTTTTTCCCTGGAGCCTCCAGAAAGGAACCCAGTCCTGCCAACTCCTGGATTTTTAGCCCAGTGAGACCGATTTCTGACCCCCCAAACTGTAAGATAGTACATTTGTACGAAGCCAGTTAGTCTGTGATAATTTGTTACAGCGACGATAGGAAACTAATACAGTTGCCTCAGTGTTTCCTGCTGACTGACGCAAGTGAGAAAAGAGCTAATTTTGTTGTTTTCTCAGAATCATGGAAAGTCAGGTAGGAACAAAGTTTAGAGCAGAGGCTGGCTGCGTGGGTAAAAGCAGGCACGGGATGGGTTGGTGGTAGCGGATGGGTAAGTGGCTTTGTCTCTCTGCCTGCCTTTTCCTCTCTCTGCTTGTGAGGACAGCCATGAGGTCCCCATGCTCTCTCTCTGGTTCTCGAGAAAGATCGCCATCTTGAACACCAAAGTCACTGATTCTTCAAAACCAACTCTGCAATCTTCTTAGAGTCCTATGCTTTCCATTTTCCCCCATTTTCCTTTCTCCCCCGCTTCCTTCTCCTCTTCCTTCCTTTAATATGTGACCTTGCCTTGCTGGAAAGATCCACAGAACTTCAGATTTCCTTTCCTGGGGTGTACTGGTCAGCTGGTTCTGGGGGTGGCAAGTAGCCCTGCTGTAACATCTGCCAATTTCTTTCTTTTTTCTTTTTTTGAGAGAGAGTGGGGGGAGGGGCAGAGGGAGAGAGAATCTTTTTTTTTAAATTTTTTAATTTATTATTTTTTTTTATAAACATATAATGTATTTTTATCCCCAGGGGTACAGGTCTGTGAATCGCCAGGTTTACACACTCCACAGCACTCACCATAGCACATACCCTCCCCAATGTCCATAACCCCACCCCCCTCTCCCAACACCCCCACCCCAGCAACCCTCAGTTTGTTTTGTGAGATTAAGAGTCACTTATGGTTTGTCTCCCTCCCGATCCCATCTTCTTGTTTCATTTATTCTTCTCCTACCCCCCTAACCCCCCATGTTGCATCTCCACTTCCTCATATCAGGGAGATCATATGATAGTTGTCTTTCTCCGATTGACTTATTTCACTAAGCATGATACCCTCTAGTTCCATCCACGTCATCGCAAATGGCAAGATTTCATTTCTTTTGATGGCTGCATAGTATTCCATTGTGTATATATATATACCACCTCTTCTTTATCCATTCATCTGTTGATGGACATCTAGGTTTTTTCCATAGTTTGGCTATTGTGGACATTGCTACTATAAACATTCGGGTGTACATGCCCCTTCGGATCACTACATTTGTATCCTTAGTGAAATTGCTGGGTCATAGGGTAGCTTTATTTTCAACTTTTTGAGGAACCCCATGCTGTTTTCCAGAGTGGTTGCACCAGCTTGCATTCCCACCAACAGTGTAGGAGGGTTCCCCTTTCTCTGCATCCTCGCCAGCATCTGTCATTTCCTGACTTGTTAATTTTAGCCATTCTGACTGGTGTGAGGTGATATCTCACTGTGGTTTTGATTTGTATTTCCCTGATGCCGAGGGATGTGGAGCACTTTTTCATGTGTCTTTTGGCCATCTGGATGTCTTCTTTGTAGAAATGTCTGTTCATGTCCTCTGCCCACTTCTTGATTGGATTATTTGTTCTTTGGGTGTTGAGTTTGCTAAGTTCTTTATAGATTTTGGACACTAGCCCTTTATCTGATATGTCGTTTGCAAATATCTTCTCCCATTCTGTCAGTTGTCTTTTGGTTTTGTTGATTGTTTCCTTTGCTGTGCCAAAGCTTTTGATCTTGATGAAATCCCAATAGTTCATTTTTGCCCTTGCTTCCGTTGCCTTTGGTGATGTTCCTAGGAAGAAGTTGCTGTGGCTGAGGTCGAAGAGGTTGCTGCCTGTGTTCTCCTCAAGGATTTTGATGGATTCCTTTCTCACATTGAGGTCCTTCATCAATTTTGAGTCTATTTTCGTGTGTGGTGTAAGGAAATGGTCCACTTTCATTTTTCTGCATGTGGCCATCCAGTTTTCCCAACACCATTTATTGAAGAGGCTGTCTTTTTTTCCATTGGACATTCTTTCCTGCTTTGTCGAAAATTAGTTGACCGTAGAGTTGAGGGTCTACTTCTGGGCTCTCTATTCTGTTCCATTGATCTATGTGTCTGTTTTTGTGCCAGTACCATGCTGTCTTGATGATGACAGCTTTGTAATAGAGCTTGAAGTCCGGAATTGTGATGCCACCGACTTTGGCTTTCTTTTTCAATATTCCTTTGGCTATTCAAGGTCTTTTCTGGTTCCATATAAATTTTAGGATTATTTGTTCCATTTCTTTGAAAAAAATGGGTGGGATTTTGATAGGGATTGCATTAAATGTGTAGATTGCTTTATGTAACATAGACATTTTCACAATATTTGTTCTTCCAATCCAGGAGCATGGAACACTTCTCCATTTCTTTGTGTCTTCCTCAATTTCTTTCATGAGTACTTTATAGTTTTCTGAGTATAGATTCTTAGCCTCTTTGGTTAGGTTCATTCCTAGGTATCTTATAGTTTTGGGTGCAATTGTAAATGGAATCGACTCCTTAATTTCTCTTTCTTCTGTCTTGTTGTTGGTGTAGAGAAATGCAACTGATTTCTGTGCATTGATTTTATATCTTGACACTTTACTAAATTCCTGTATAAGTTCTAGCAGTTTTGGAGTGGAGTCTTTTGGGTTTTCCACATATAGTATCATATCACCTGCAAAGAGTGATAGTTTGACTTCTTCTTTGCTGATTTGGATGCCTTTAATTTCTTTTTGTTGTCTGATTGCTGAGGCTAGGACTTCTAGTACAATGTTGAAGAGCCGTGGTGATAACGGACATCCTTGCCGTGTTCCTGACCTTAGCGGAAAAGCTTTCAGTTTTTCTCCCTTGAGAATGATATTTGCAGTGGGTTTTTCATCGATGGCTTTGATAATATTGAGGTATGTGCCCTCTATCCCTACACTTTGAAGAGTTTTGATCAGGAAGGGATGCTGCACTTTGTCAAATGCTTTTTCAGCATCTATTGAGAGTATCATATGGTTCTTGTTCTTTTTTTTATTAATGTGTTGTATCACATTGATTGATTTGCGGATGTTGAACCAACCTTGCAGCCCTGGAATAAATCTCACTTGGTCGTGGTGAATAATCCTTTTAATGTACTGTTGAAACCTATTGGCTAGTATTTTGGTGAGAATTTTCACATCTGTATTCATCAAGGATATTGGTCTGTAATTCTCTTTTTTGATGGGATCCTTGTCTGGTTTTGGGATCAAGGTGATGTTGGCCTCATAAAATGAGTTTGGAAGTTTTCCTTCCATTTCTATTTGGGAGAGAGAATCTTAAGTAGGATGCACACCCAGCATGGAGCCTGACATGGGGTTCAATCTTATGACCCTAAGATCAAGACCTGAGCTGAAATCAAGAGTTGGGTGCTTGGCCAACTGAGCCACCCAGGCGCCCTTAGCATCTGCCAATTTCTGCAGTGTAAATGTTTCTACTATGGCTGACATCAAGCTACCAACATCACTGAATGCAGAGGTGGGAAGAGATGTTCACAGGCTGAATTGGACAGGCTCAAGCACACTCTGAAGCATGTCTAAAATCTCCCACCCTTCAAGAGGGGCATGCAGAGTCCCAGGCCTTCAGAAAGCACAGCACATTTGCAGCAATTTGGCCTTTACCATAAACAGTGCTGTGGAGTCTTTCAAAGCAATTATGTTTTGTTTTACAGATGATCCTGTAACTAAATTCCCTCATTCCCCTACTGCAGTTGCTCAGAACCAATGGAAATCCTGAAGAGCCAAAAAGCAGTGTCACAAATAGCCATGAGTCGACTAAAGACCCTAGTCGCCAATGGTTAAGACCAATTTTAACTCTGGAATATGCTTTCTGTAATTCTTTTTTCCTTTTTAAGTTATTTTTCAATTTAGTTTGATACCATAAGATTTACTTGAAAACCACTGAAACCTAAAATCATCAGTACTCAGAAAATTATTAAGAGATCTTTGATCATATTTACATGTCTTATTTTATACCTATTACACCTAAGTAATCTAGTAAGTCTTATTTCTGTCATTGATTGTAGTAGGACCTGTTAGGTAGTAAATTGGTGTAAATATGAAACGTTTAAACCAGTTTGTGGGAGGAAGTTTAGCACACACACATATAAGAGATAGTCTATGTACTTAATAATATGACCATTGAATTGCAATTGGTATATGAGAAAGATACTTCATAGGCCCATAGTAGGTGTTTTAAGAGGGTTTGCTAAACAAATATAAACAAACAAATATTATTTTTAAAAACTGAGAACTTAAGAGGCCTGTGACTTAAGAGACTCAGCAAATATCACCCAGCCCTGTAAAGAAAACCATGCCATTCCCCTGTGTTTTCAATCAAAGCTTTTCCCCTTTCCTTTTCAGTGAAATGGGACACTTGCAGTGATCCTGCCCTCCGAGGTGAGCTCCTGGGGCTGTACGGTCACCATAGCCTGCCCACATAAGCTCTCCCCAGTACAGTTTATACAGTGCTTCATGGAGCTGCTCTTCCGTGATTTGGATGGATAGCACTCCATCCCTTCCAGATGTGGTACCAGCTGGCTGCCACGTTCACACAATGACACAGCACAAACCTAAATGAAGCGGCCCATCTACTCTGGACATCTCGTTCTCCACCAAATGAATTCCGAAGGCCAGGTGGTGGTCTGGCCTCCGCAGGCCCTGCTTCTTGGGCTCAGGATTGTAAATCAGGGGCCTCAGGGTGATGGGCAGGGAGGCCGGAAGACATCCGTCTACCCGCAGGAAGGGGGAGGTGCTTGCAGCCGCTGCACTTCCGGGACTGTGAAGGTGGGATAAATGGAGAAGGAGAACATTAAAGATGCTGATGCTACATTTTCCAGAGAACTTCTTCATCCCATTGTGCATTGATCTGCAGTCCTGCATTTCATCAACGACGGTGTTCCCCAGAGTCCCCAGGAACGACGGCCGAAGACGAGAGCTCACCAGCAATTAGGAGCCCGGTCCTGGGGCCTACGGGCTCGGGTTTGGGAGCATGCGCATCCACACAGACCCCAGTAAAGCTCTTGCCTCGAAATTGAATCCAGTTTCTTTTTCCTCTGTTTGTTTTGCAATCCACCCTTGGAAGGGAGAGTTGATGGAGGAAAGCAATAATTCTCCAAGGCACACCGCTTCAATTAAGAGATAGAGAAGCCCACAGGGGCCCCAGAGCCTCAAGAGGCTCCAACCGCAGATTAATGGATGTTAAGGAATGTTGCGTTCGAAGCCGGAATTCCTGATTTATGTCTATTCACGTATTCCAGAGCATTTTACTCACAGCATTCCTTAATCATAGTGCGATTACACGACCACTTTCATTTGGGGGTGTGGGGTTGGGGGGAGAGGGGTCTGTTTACTCCGTTCAGCTTTCATAAGCCCTTTACTACAATGCGTTTTTGTAAGCCCAGAACAGTTTCCACCCAATCTGTTCCGTCTCTCTGTTCCTGGTCCCACATAGACCTTCCTTGGCTATTCTTCTTCTTCTTCTTCTTTAATATTTTATTTAATTATTTGTCAGAGAGAGAGAGAGAGAGAGCGTGCGGGCACAAGCAGGGGGAGCAGCAGGCAGAGGGAGAGGTAGAAGCAGGCTTCACACTGAGCAGGGAGCCCGATGTGGGGCTCCATCCCAGGACCCCAAGATCATGACCTGAGCTGAAGGCAGACCCTTAACAACTGAGCCACCCAGGTGCCCCCTCCTTGGCTATTCTTAACATGCAAAACATTTTCTCCCTTGGAGCCTGAAATCGTCCAGGCTCTGTGCACCTCAGCACCAGATGTAATTTACCCAGGGCGGTTTGGGCAAAGTCAGTTCAGCCATTTACCTTACGGAAGGGAGAAGTAGGGAAGTCAATGTTTTCCTGAGGATGAGTCAAAGTCCTATATTCTTGTTGTTGTTGTTTTTTTCATTCATTTGTTTCACTCAGAGGACATTTCCTTAGCACCTACTATGTGGCAGATCAGTACTGGCAAGACAGATTCAGAAAGAAATAAGATTGTCCCCCTTTCATATGACCTCACAGTCCAACCAGGGAGACATGAGAAAATCAGCAATTACAATAGAGTGAGAGACCTTGAGGAAAGGCAAGTAGGAAAGGCAAGTAGGAAGTGCTTCTGGGAAGCGTTTCCAGGATTGCAGAACCTGGAGCTGGACACTAAAGGCCAAATGCCTAGTGAGAGCGTGTGAGGGGACTCGAAGTGCTGTAGGAAGCCTAGGCTGGGTGGAGCATGGGTGGTGGGCATGCAGCTGGTGAGTCAGACAGGGGTCCCACGTGCCATGGGTGCAGTACGGGGTGGTCTACTCTCACCCCCTCCAAGAAAGGCCTCACTGTGGTGCAGCCACTGTGGAAAACAGGAGTATTTTCCTTCCCACACTAAAAATAGACTGTACGATCCAGCAATTCCATGGGTAGGCATTTATCTGAAGAAAATGAAAACACCAACGAAGAGGTATGTGCACCCCCAGATTCATTGCAACATTATCTCTAACAACCAAGATATGGAAACAACCTAAGTACCTATTAATAGATGGATGGATAAAGAAGATGTGGAAGAGACATACAATGGAGTATTATTCAGCAATGAAAAAGGACGAAATCCTGCCAATTGCAACAACATGGATGGAACTTGAGGGTGTTATGTTAAGTGAAATAAGTCAGACAGAGAAAGAAAAATACTGAATGATTTCACTTATACGTGGAATCTAAAAAACAACAACAAAACAGAAATTCTCTCAGAGAGAAAAAATTTGGCTGCCAGATGGGGGAGGGTTTGAAGGAATGGGTGAAATACGTAAAGAGATTAAGAGATACAAACTTCCAATTATAAAATAAATAAATCAAGGGGATCTCACGTGCAACAGAGGGAAAATAATCACTAATATTGTAGTAACTTTGTGTGGTGACAGGTGGTGACGACCTTACTATAGGGATCATTTCATGATGTATAAAAATATAAGATCACTATGATGTACACCTGAAAATAATAAGATATTGTATGTCAATTATACTGCAATGTAAAGAAAAGGGGGAGAAGAGTTTGCTGTGTCTCATCAGGCCTGTTTCAGCTCTTGAGCCAAAGTCTTGTTGTCCTCGTGTTGTCCCAGCCAATGGCTGAACAAGGAGGAACAACAAGGTCCCAGGCATTGCCACCTGACATGGGCTTCTCTAACGGGTCATCTGTGCTCTGGAGCTCCCCGCTGGGCTTCCCTAGCACCCATGGCACAGGGCAGTGGTGCGGGTGGGGGGGTGTGTGTGAACACAGTGGCCACTCAGACCCTTTTGGCTGATGACAACGCAACAGTTGAAATCCTGGTACAAGAAACAATGAGGGAAGTCCCTCTTTCTATATCCCCTCCGTCTTTTCACAAGCGCACCTTCCCTATTATTCCTTGAAAAATTCAGACTGGGGCAGGGTCACTGTGAGGCTCCCAGACAGGTCATTTGATAGAATTGATCGTCATTTTAATCCAATACCCAATTAACTTAATAAACCAATTTGACTTTTTCTTTTGTTTATTATTAATTAAGGGATTCTGCTGAATTTACTGGTTCTCTGGTGTCTTAACCCACTGAGCCATCCAGGCGCCCCTCTCTGGTATCTTATATACCTGGAGTTAGATTGGTATGCTAAAGCCATTTACACCAGTAAACTGCAAATAATGCAGCACTTACAATATAAGGACAGTGAATTATTTTATTTCAAAGGTTCCAGATAATAAGCCAATTTACTCTAAAAATTGGTAACTAGAGTGTGAGTATTAGGTTATACAAAGGGGTTACCAAACAGCCCTGATTTTGAGAGAAAACTCTTCATTATGAAAGAATGCTAACTAAGAAATATCAAGCAAATGATCAGATTAGATCACTTTGGTGGTGTCTGGGTGGCTTAGTTGATTAGATGTCTGAATCTTGATTTTGGCTTGGGTCTTGGTCTTGGGTCAGGATCGAGCCCTGGGCTCTGGGCTCTGCAGGTCTGCATAAGATTCTCTTTCTCTGCCCTCCACTTCTTCTCTCTCTCTCAAATAGGTAGATAAATCTTTTTAAAAAGCAAGAAATAAAGGAAGGAAGGAAGGAAGGAAGGAAGGAAGGAAGGAAGGAAGGGAAAACCACCAATTTGCAACCTGGAATGAAATAAGTGATTTGTCAGGGATCGTCAGTGGACACTGGAAGTTCATAGGGCACCTGATAATCCACAAGGACAAAGTCTTGCCGCACAAGAGACTTGTAAGTCGTGAGAGTAAAAAAGATGACTTTGTAATGGAGAGGGAGATCCATGGGCACCCTCTTAACCTAGCCATCAGTCTTGAGTCATGATGAGTGGGGTAGCCTGGCACCGGCGGGATGCACCATGAAGTGCACAGCACCATCAGTGAAGGGTTCTTGGCAAAAAAATGTTAAACCTGCAATTAAGCAATCCTTGAGACCTACCCACCAGCAAGCAGAAAGTAGCAGGATAACGCATTGCCAGTGAAGACAATGAAGGCAGTGTCAGCTACGTAGGAATATGTCCATATACTCATGTAGTAATGTCTGCAGTTTGTTTTACATCACAGCAAAAACCCAGACTGCTGCAAATGTGACAAAATACTAGCAATTATGAAATCTGCATGTCGAGTGTACAGGTGTTCATTATACTGTTTTTTTCTTCCGTGTATGCTTGAAACTGTTCACAATATAAAGTAAAAGAAGGAGATCCTGAAAAATAAAATGTTTTAAATGAAAGCTTTTGGAGAATACACCTACTTTTTTACCAAGGATTTTCATGGCACTGTGTAGAAAGCCACATATTCTTGGGGGTTTTGTGAAAACAAGATTACTGGCCCAGTTTAGAAACAATTCAAGTTGGAAAAATAAGCCATTCAGAAGAATAGCAGTGCACACAGCATGTTTCCTAAAACACCCTTACTGAAGTATATTCAAAAAAGTAATTCTCAAGTGTGGTTAAATTATATAAGGGAGGACAATTAAAGTACTTTTAAACCTCCTCTTATATGCCTTGTAACACAGAGCTTATACAGTGTAATGTAAAGTTTTGCCAACTATTGTTTCTGTGTTCGGTTGTTTGTCCACAACATGGTTACGATGTCAGGTGGCATCGATGTCCTTCAATGTCTAGAAGTAAGCAGTATCCACTCTTACTTCACAGCTAAGCTTGTGGACCCAAGGTTCAGAGCACACCTCAGGCTTGGGGGGTTTCCAGTGGCTCAAGGAGGAGATGCCTGCAAAGGGGTGAACTGCCAACCCAACCACCAACTGAAGAGGTGGAGATTCTTGGGGTGGAATGCCCTTTGGAGCGAGAGGACGCACTGTTACCTGCAGGTGCCCTGATTGATGTAGAAAGACCCTGCCAAATTCCGTTCTCCAGACTGGAAATTCCAGGAGAGCGCTGGTACCTGTGAATGACATTTTCTTGGAACGTCACCAGGAGTTATAAAGTACTCTCCTCACCCCTACGTGTCTAAGGTATGAAGGGTAAAGGTCAAACAAAGAAAATTTAAATGATCATGAAAACAACGCCGTGGAGTTCACTGGGAAGAATCTGCAAAAGATGCAGTCTGGCTGAATCGTCTCAAGGCCATTTCTTAAGGACTCCCTCCTCCCTCAGTGAAACCAGATACAGCGACGGGATTGCCAAGTTCGGCCTGCACTGAAGCACGACAGGCTTTGTTTTACAAGCGTCTCTTTATGATTCTAGACTCTGCAGCATACAGGGCAACCTTTGCAGTTCTGGTGCCGATGCTTTCCGGGCTTGTTATCCCAGGCTTTTACTGCCCTTGGTTGGGTTTGTTTTGTTTTGTTTGGGGGTCGCTATGTAATTCCAGCCCTGACGTCATCGGCATCTGTGCAGGGGGCTTGTGTGGGTTGCGTACATGTGAACTGAATGTGCTCTTCCAATGGCAGGCGGCGCCCCAAGAGAGCACCACGGGGCATTCTAACTCACTTGGTGTGGCCCATCGTATATGGCGCCTTGGGTGGCCTGCCCTCTGCGGAGGTTGGCTTTGGTGTTGTTTCTCCAGCTATGGAGCTCTGCACCCCTTACACCATTACCCATGGTAACCAGGGATTACAGAGGAGATCTTGGTCTTTCTAGTACCTCACTTAGGCAGCTGATGCAAGATATTTATTACCACACCTCGACCATTACGTAGTAATAAATGGAAGCTAGTATCATTCCTTATTGGCCTAAGAATTTTCCAAACCTGGCTAAATTCCTTTTTCTATGGGAAGGATGTTTGCTTTTTCAACAGATGCTTTGGAAGACACTGGTCAACACCGAGGGCTCCAAAGTCAAGAACTTGGATTCAGATCTCGACTCTGCTGCTCATTAGCCGTGCAGTGGCAAGCAATTGGATATAAGCCTCGGTTTCTTGGTCTATAAAAGAGGTCTAATGATGATCCTAACTTCATAAGGTCTTTGAGAGGAATAAATGAAGCGATGCACATTAGTCGCTTAGCTCAGTTCCTAGTATATAGTTGGTGTGCCCTAAGTGACAACTACGTGCTCCTCCAGCTCCACACCAAAATGAGCATGGGATTTACCAAATAGCAGTAGAAGGGTATTTCAAAACAGTGTCTGCTGTGCGTGTGCAGGAAATATATTCTGTAAGAGTTGGAGAAAAGTTATTGTACTAGATAATAACACTGCAGCTATTTCAAATGGAAAGTTCTCTAGACAAAGGTATAAATTATAAATAGTTACAAAACCTTGGGACTCAATTAAGTTTAGGGGCTATTTAGATGCTTAACCACAAGGTTTTAAAACCTTGCAATTGATATGAAGGATTTGTTTTATACTTTTCTCTGTGCAAATCACCCCCATCAAAACTATCACCATACCCCCACAATAAAACCTTTAGAAATAAAGATGCACTGACAGAGGGTTAATACTGTAACACCTAACATTCCTAATTTATTTACTGTCTAGTTAGTTATTAATTATATTATATCAAGAAAACACTATGGATAAATAAATCACTGGGATTCATCAAGAGTGTAAGATACAAATTTGATATAAAAAATCAGTTTTATCACTCTAAACTTTAACATACACTTGAAAACAAATTTTAAAAATCAGTACAATGGCATCCAAAACTTCAAATACTTAGAAATAAATCTATGAAAATACATGTAAGACCTCTACATTAAAGACTACAAAATACTTCTGAGAAAAAACAAAAGAGGACTAAATAAATGGATATGCCATGTTTATTGGTTGAAAGACTCAATATTCTGAAGATGTCTCTTTTCCCTAAACTTATGTATTGGTTTAACACAGTCTGTATAAAAGTCCCAGCAGGCTTTTGTTGAAGAAATGAATGAGTTGATTCCAAAAGGATCTAGACTATCCAAAATGATTTTGAAAAAGAAATACTGATTTGGAGGACCCACACTATGTGATTTTGAGGTATATTATAAAGTGACAATAATTATGACAGCAGGGTATTGGCATAAACATATGCATATAAATCAATTGACTAAAACAACTAGTCAACCAATGGACCAATACACAGATGGTCAGTTGATGCCAAAGTCATGAAGAAAGGAAAGTCTTCATAATAAATATTGCTAAGACTGGATATGCCATACTTATACAATGGAATACAATTCACTACTGAAAAACAGAATAAATTGTTGATATGCTCAACAACAGGGATGATTTTCAAATACAATATGTCCAGGCAAAAGAAGCCAAATTCGAAAGAGTATATACAGTCCGATTCCATTCATAAGAAGTTGAAATAAAGCTAAAAGTAATCTCTATATATAAACCTATAAATAAGTCAGAAAGTTATGGGTGGAAAGAAGATAGGCTGGAAAGATTCAGGGGAATTTCTGATATGATAAAAAAATGTTCTGTATCTTATTTTGAGTGGGAACTACCAAAGTATATACAACTGTCAAAAGCTTGTTGAACTAAACATCTCATTTATGTTAATTATGCCTAAGTAACCTTTAAAAATAAGAAATGAAAAATTCTTAGAAGTTGAAATGTTTAATTAGTGAACTGCTCTCACACATGTGCTTGCAAAGCATATATGTATCGTGATGGTATTGATCAAACTGTGAGACTTCTGAAATTGTAGGCCTATTTCAAATTTTTAGAATTCTTTTCATGTAAAAGAATTGTGAGTAATGAAATCACAGTAGAATACACTGTCCGTAGTGAAATAGTTTCTAACATAAAGAAACTATGTTTTCCACTTAACTGAATGACAAGGGTTTGATTGGACTGTTTTACCAACCTGCTAAATTTCTAGGGGATTCAGGGAATAAAACTCTTTAAAGCCACTGACCCACTTTCCAATGCTATGGTTCTTTCCCCTCTGCCCCCTCTCCCACATCTTTAGTTACCGGTAGAGACTATTTTAAGAAATAAAATCATATTTATCAAGGTAAGTCAAACGAAAAACAGACATCTTTGTGTCTCCCTAAAAATGAAAATACTAGAACACGCCACCATATTAAATTTATAGAATTCTCTATACCATATTCTTTTTTATAGAATTGAAGTTTCTATTTTGCAAATGATCTCAGATTACCAGCATTGGTCACGCTGTTTATTTGTTGTCTCACTTGCCATCAGGCAACATGCAGGGGTCCCTTGGTCCACTCTTGGCTTCCCTTTGGACTTATCAACTCAAACTGATCCTGATGCTTAGTGAGCTCAAACCATGACAATCAACCAAGAATAACTGATCAAATGAATGGAGCCCATGCTATATGCCAGGTACTTGTGTTAGTATTTATCTCCATAACTACGGAGGTAGGACTATCATTATCCCCATTTTACAGATGAGAAAACTGAGGCTCAGGTAATATAATTTACGTCTACTAAATGGTAGAGCTGGGGTCTGAATCCAGGTGGTTTGTTCCCAGAATTCATGTTTTTGGCCACCATCTCTTGCAATGTCACTAGCGCTTTAGCAAAAGGAATGAATAAAAACACAAGCAGTGATGCTGCCCTGTGTGGTGTTTGGTAATGGAGAGTCTTGGGAGTGGGTACATGAGGCACAAACAGCATTTATCAGCATAGACAGACACTCCCAAACACAATTTCATAGGTGTTTATGGTCCTTGAACTTTACAACATCACAGCTGTTAATGAAGTCCCTCATGATTTATACTTGGTTTCCCTTACTCCCTAGAGGACGGAGCCATCTTGCTTTTGGAGCTTACAAAGCGTCACCTGCCTTTTTCTGGCAAGATGAGCTCATAGACCCAGAGAACAAGCTTCTCTGGAATTCCTTAATAGAGAATGCAGTGACATTTGTGAGTGGCTCTCCCAGAGACCCACACACAGTCCAGAAATGCAGTACAGTTTATCTTTCCTTTGGAAACTAATCTTGCTGTTAATCTACACGAAGGCAAAGCCTATGTATCCCAAAATCATTATCTCATTTTCATGTACTCAGTGATGGAAAAGTAATCAAACCATCTCTTCTTAGCAAAGTGAGGTAAGAATAGGAGTATGTTTTGCTGATATCCTCTAGAGTCTAGATAAATAGATTTGTCTAGATTCCAGGCAATCAGAGTCACTTAATAAAAAAGCTGGTGAATGAATCATTGACCACCCAACTGACTCGTTAAGAAGCATAGACATTTCTCATCATTTCCTTCCTTCCATCTTTTTCTCCTTTGCTTACTTCCTTGCCCATCCAACCGCCAGCTAACTTGCCTGCTCTAATTATTCTAAACTTCCACGGTCAGCAAACTCCAACATCAAGATAAAGTTGAGCAGAGATATAATTTATAAACCAGAAGTGCAACTCACCTTGTTGGTGTGTCTCCCACCCTGTTCGGTGCGGTACCTGAATGTTTTTCTGAGCTCCTCTTGAACATCTTACTCAGCCTCTTGCTAAGTGCTCCCGGTGCCTGACTTTTGCCTGGTCAGGTCGTGTGTTCTCTCTCCGTAGCTTCCCCCAGCTTGATCTCACCACCAATCAGGTCCCCTCAGTCTCCAGTCGAACCTTATTTGCTCATCATTCCTGAGGCTGCTGGACTTTTGGCCAGTACCCCGCCTGCTCCTGCACAAGATGTCTCTCAGACCCTCTGACAGTCCCAGTGTGTGGCACACTTAGTTTCAGCTGCCAACCCTGCCCTTTCAAGACCTGCCATCCTAACTCCGTCCACTCTAAAAAGGGGCCAGTGTCTCTCTCAGGTCTGGCTTAAAGAGTCACTATTCTCTTAACAAAGGGATAATCAAATACTAAGATGGTTTCACTGACGTCTCTCTCAGCTCAAATAACCTGTTTTCTTAGGCCTCATTGTTGTTGGTCACTGCTGGTGCCTCTTGGTGTTCAAATTCAGAAGAAAGCCCAGACTGAGCGGCATTAGGAAATAAGAAGGAAAAGCAAGGAGGTGAATGGGGCCCATGGAAGAAAAACATACTACGGAAGGGCTGGCAGTGAAGCCCTCTATAGAGGAGGGAAAAAAACATGGAAGAGGTGGCCAGTTGGAGAAATCCACCCAGGAAGTGAGGAGAAATACACGCAGAAAGTGGCTTCTTAAGGAACGGTGAAGTCTGGGGAAAGACAGGAACATTGCCCCCCCCCCCAAAAAAGGGGGAATAAAACTTAAAGATTAAGATTAAAACGTTTTGTTGTCCAGGAAAGGTGAAGGGAAAAGAAACATCTTCCTTCCATGTGTTCTATGCCCAGGTAACTTTCCCAAGCACATTCACCTCCATTTTCCCACATGAACCTTATCCTAATGACCAAAACCAGTCAAGTATTATGGTCTTGGTTGTTCAGCTGAAGTCCGGGATCCAGAAAGATTAAGTATTTGCCCATTAGGAGGTTCCAGTGTTGTTCTAGAGCTTGACCTAAAACTTTGTGTGCTTATCTTTGTTCGTTATTCATTCCTATCTTGTAGAGTATGTCCTCTGATTGAAAGCCGATCAACACTTTAATGCATATTGGTACATCTGGTGTGTAAGATGTGTCCTGTGCACCAGAGTGATTCAGCATGGTGGGCTGGAAAGCAAAGCCATTTAGGAGGTGAGCCGACTTGGGTTGGGGTCCCAGCTCTGCTACTCATCAACTGTGTGCCCTTGCATGAGTGCCATATGCCCTCTGAGTTTCCGTTCTGATCTTTAAAATGAAGTTGGAAATACTTGCAGGATTAAGAAAGAAAAGAATGGGTATAAAGTATTAAGAAAGAAAAGAATGGGTATAAAGTGGCTAGCACAGTGCCTTCTTGCATTCAGTGATTATAAATGGTGCCAAATTCTCCTTCTGCATCTATCCCTCTGATGTGAGTTTTCCAACACCTCTAAGCAACTCTCCAATTCTCAAAGGACATTTGCTTATGTTTATCGGTTTACTGTGAAGATATAAAGGATTCAGATGAGCAGTCAGATGAAGAGGTATATAGGGAGAGGTCCTGAGAGCAGAAGCTTATGTCCCCACTCAGGTGCACCAACCCCTGGCATGTGGATGCGCTCACCAACCAGAAGCTAATCAAATTTCATTCAAGAGTTTTTGTGGGGCTCAATATGCATCCAACCTCTTCTCCTTCCTAGAGGTTAGTGGGTGGGGCTCAAAGTTCCAACTCTGTAATTATGTGGTCTCTCTGGTGATCAGCCCCAACCTGAGGTTGGGGTCACCTCAGTAGCACTAAGCTCAAAAGGGCTCCTAATGAATGACAAAGACTCTTCCACCACTCAGGAAATTTCAAGGGTTTGAGAAGCTCCATATCAGGAACTTGGGACAAAACCCAAACATATCTCTTATTATACCAGCAACCCTCTTATAATGTGACAAGGCTGATTTTCCCATCAGAAGACAGAATTTAGGGGCACCTGGGTGGCTTAGTGGGTTAAAGCCTTTGCCTTCGGCTCAGGTCATGATCCCAGGGTCCTGGGAGAGAGCCCCACATAGAGCTCTCTGTTCCGCAGGGAGCCTGCTTCCTCCTCTCTCTCTGCCTGCCTGTCTACTTGTGATCTCTGTCAAATAAATAAATAATAATAATAAAAAAAGACAGAATTTATTCCTCCAGCCTCTGAGCTGGCCTTGGCCATGTGACTTGCTCCAGCCAAGGGGACGTTAGAAAATGTGCTGGATCATGGAGATCAGAAGGGTGGATGTGCTGGGACTCTCCTGTACCACTGCGGAAAATCCATTAGCCACAACAAAACAAGTGCAGGCTGGGCCCATGGGGGATGAGAGACCACATAGAGAGAGGCCCCAACCATCTCAGCCTTCCATCTGAGGTCCCAGACACAGGCAAGATGGTATCCTGGACCATTCAGCCTCAACTGAGCCTGCTCAGATGAAAAGAACTGAAACATAATAAATAAATCACGAAACATAATAAATGTTTATTTTAAGCCATTAAGTTTGGGGATGGTTTGTTACATAGCAAAAGCTAACTGGTATAGCAACTTATAGCTGGTAATAATTACCAACACTTATTTAGGGTTTATTTACATGAGGTACTCTGCTGGGCACATCCCAGCCCACCGTGCTGAATCTCCCTAATATCCAGGACAAGACTTCCAGACCAGAGACACTCAGTAGGTATCATTGTAAGAATTCTTTAAATTTATTTTTCTTGTGTCTGAATTCAGAAAGCTTAAAAGGAAACTAAAACACAACCGAGTTGCATAAGTTAAAAAGTAGATGTAAAAGAAGAAAGTGCAAGTATGGGAGACAGACAATGAAACTAAGAATAAAGCAAAAAACAAACACAAACATATATATCTATATGGTGGTAGCGGGTAGGTATATTAGTCTGCTAGAGTTTTCTAATAAAGTACCACAGACTAGGTGGTGTAAACAACAGAAATTTATGTTCTCACCATTCTAAAAGCCAAAATTTCAAGATCAAAGTGTCCCTAAGGTTGGTTCCCTCTGTGGCTTCCTGACTTTCTTGCCTGCCTCTGAGTGGCCTAAACCTACATTTTGCAGACTGTGTTCAAAGGTACATCCATCCCGAAGAATGTCCTGCAAAAAGGGATCCCATGGGCAGAGTTTATGAAACATTGTATACTCTATCCTGCCCATTAAATGTTCTGAGAAGTCCCTCAGTAAAACAGGCCCTGCGTAATTCTACTTAACCCAGCCTTTCTTACACTTCCTTCAACACAGAATATTTTTACTAGGTGTCAGCACATTTGCAAATGCTCCTTCTGTGATGGTTAGTTTTATGTGTCAACTTCGCCAGGCCACAGAACCCACATATTTGGTCAAATGTCATCCTGGATCTTTCTATGAGGATACTTCTGGGTGAGATTTACATTTAAGTTGATGGACTTTGAAAGTAAAGCAGGGGTGCCTGGGTGGCTCAGTGGGTTAAGTCTCTGCTTTCAGCTCTGGTCATGATCTTGGGGTCCTGAGATCGAGCCCCGCATCAGGCTCTTTGCTCGGCAGGGAGCCTGCTTCCCCCCTACCCACCTGCCTCTCTGCCTACTTGTGATCTCTCTGTCTCTGTCAAATAAATAAATTAAAATCTTAAAAAAAAAAAAGAAAGTAAAGCAGATTACCCTCCCATAATGTAGGCCTGGATCAGTTGAAGGCCTGGATCGAACAAAAACGCTGACCTCTCCCGAGTAAGATAGCCTTCAGACTTCATCTACAACATCAGTTCTTCCTGACTCTCCAGCCAGCTGGCCCACACTGTAGATTTGGGACTTGCCAGCATCTATAATCATGTAAGCCAACTCCTTAAAATATCTATCTATCTATCTACCTATTTATCATCTATCTATGCAGTGGTCAGGGTTCTCCACAGACACAGAACTAATAAGATATATAGAAGAAGATTCATTATAAAAATTGATTTATGAGATTATGGGTACTGAGAAATTCCAAGATCTATCATCCGCAAGCTGGAGGTCCAAGAAAGCCAGTGGGGCAGTTCCAGTCCAAGCAGGAGGGCAGGAGAAGATGGATGTCCCAGCACCAGCAGAGAGCAAATTTGCCCTTCCTCTGTTTTTCTGTTCTATTTGGACCCCCAACAGATGGGATAGTAACCCCCTTCCCCGACTGGTGAGACCGATGTTCTTTACTCAGCCTTTACTCTGTCTACCAATTCAAGTGCTAATTAATATCTTCACAGAAACACCCAGAATAATCTTTTACCAGCTACCTGAGGATTCCTTAGCCTAATCAGGTCGACACATAAAATTAACCATCACAACATATAAGTACACATCCTGTTGGTTCTGTTTTTCTGGAGAACCCTGACTATTGCACCCACAGAACACAACTGGGGAACATCAGGGTGCTGACTGCAGTCTCAGCCAAATGAATGATCCTGTATTTGATGTCCTGCTTATCTCCAAGTGTCCCACCAAGCGGGCTGTCATGGGACAGAAAGGACAGATCAAGTCAAGATGCTCAAATCACATGATTTAGTAAATCAATTCAAAACACACAGCAAGAAGCTTTGGAAACTTCCACGTTTAGATACGTAGGAAGCGAAGAGTATACATTTGTATGCAAGATTTTAAATTATCTTAATTTTCAATATCTCTTTAAGTAGAGAAAAGCAAGTTGTTTTATAAAAAAAATGAGAAGTGTGAAATCATCCTGTTGGAGTAATAAAAGGAAAATAACCTAGCCTTTCCTTTTGTATTCAGCTTTATGTATTTTTTCTTAGTAATTTGTGTATTTAATCTAGAGTTTTAAGCAGATATTTGGCTTTATGGGAGACTGAACTGGTTTTCTTTTTTCTTTTCTGATTTTTTAATTTGTTTAAATTTGAGACTGTGCTTTTTACCTTGAGGGAAACTAATAATTCATCAAGTTTTTTTTATTGGTAACTGACATATGCTAATAAATGACTCCAATCCTAAAAAAAAAAAAAAAAAAAAGAAGCAATGAGAGAGAACTGGAACTAGCTGACTCATTTAGGATAGGTGCCCATGGGGTGGAATGAGCACACACCCCTGAATCCCAGACTATGCCATGCTTACATGTCTTGTCCATCGGCTGTGTCAGCCTTCTTAACTGATGGTGGGGCTACTGGGATCAGTCTAATGAAAAAGTTCTTCAAAAAAGGCACTATGCCAAGATTATTCTTATTTCGTATTTTTGTTTTTTCAAGTAAATGGCCTTGATTTGAGATGCAGGAGAAGCAAGTGGTTTTTATTTCATGAAGATTAGAATCTGCTTTGCTTTCAATCCATTCCAGAAGTTGTGAATATGAAAAGGCATATCGTCTCTGAGCAGAGTGAAGGCATTTTAGAAGGTGGTGCATTTTGATCAGAAGGATGGCTTGTGCCAGGTCGAGGAAGGGAGGATGCAGTAGAGCATGCATCGTTGCATTTGGGCTCCACCAAGGACTCACAGAGGACAGGCGGGGTGGATGCAGAGGTGTGATAGGAAAGAGAAGGCAGTACAATAAATTTAAAGAGAGAGACAGATGCATATGTAAGTTATAAATCTTGGAAAAGAGAAAAGATTAGGAGTGAGACACGGGAAGGCTGAGAGGTGTTATCTGAATGAATCCATCGAATGAAGGGGAACATTTCACAACAGGATTAGGTAGAAAAATGCATCTTTTCCCCTTTAGCCCAAACAGGCAAGATCCTGCCAAGGAAATCTATTCTGCTTGAGAATGGCAATTTTTTAGCAATAGAATCAGACAGTTTGTGGAGGGGAACCTGATAAATGGGTTCTATCTCAGTGGTCAGGAGGTAGCGGGAAAACAGATGCCAAGGGCAGGCACTGAGCCCCCAGAGGGAAAAGGAGAAAACTGAGCTGGGAGTCAGGCCAGCACTGGGGTCTGAGAAGGCAAATGTCCAAGGTGAAATTCAGTCTGCTAATCTCTGCTTGGGGTCCACATGAGGACTGGCTTCCATAACGCAACTCATCGGCCCACCAGCATGTCCCATTGTTGACCCAACAGGCACTGCTTTGCCTCAGACCAAGAATTTCACACAGCTTCTATCTACGACAAACCAGCTGTAGGGAATGGGTTTTAAATCTCCAGGAATGGAAGCTTCTCTTTCCAGAACATTCCATTATCTTGAAAATTAAACTTGATAATGACCTAGCAAGACCTGCGGCTCAGGTCTCCTGTCTCCAACCCTCTTTAACGTCAAGAATGATAGCAGAGCACCTGACCAAGGCCTCGAAGGAGCAGTCAGGTACTCAGCAGCATCTGGAAGGATACAATGGCATCCTGTAACAACTGTCCAGTAAGCCCCAAACCTGCTCGGTCCACATGGGACTACCCCTCACAACCCCTTCCCAGCCCTCCTGTGCTATAGAGGAGCTAACAGAGTCTCAACAAGGTTTCCTTTCCTGCCAACCCTGGGAAGAGAGTGGGTGTTGTTGGGCTGGATGGAGGGCGAGAAAGCCCTTCCAACTACACATGAAACTCAGGGAAATACACCCCAAGAGTCTGAATAACCTGTGAGTCCTGCCTGGAGACTGTTAACAGCAGCCCAGGTGAAATCTAGCGGTTTTGCAGACAAATTGCACCAGTTAGGGATGTGATTGACAGACTAGAAAGGCTGCAAGCTTCGCAGAGACATGGGGCCCCACGGACATTAAGCCATTGGACAACCCATCCCATGCTGCCACCTTGTAGTCTGGGTTTTGCCATTCCTTCATCTTCACTCCACCAAAGAGACTCTACCACCCCTTGCCTGAAGGGGCCAACTAGGTGGCCACATGTTGGACCTTGCCAATTTGGAAGGCTCGAGGCAAGAATCCTTGCTTGCCTCTTCTAGCTCCTATAGCTTGCTGGCAATCTTTGGCTTTGCTTGGTGTTGGTGTCTGCATTCCTGTCTCTGCCTTCATACTCACATGGCATTCTCCGCATGTCTAGATTTTCTTCCTCTCATAAACACACCTGCCATATTGGATTTAGGATCCACCCTAATCCAGGATGGTCTTAACTTTTTCTTTCCTTTTTTTTTTTTTTTTTTAGTAGACTCCATGCTCTGCATGGAACCCAGCATGGGGCTTAAACTCACAACCCTGAGATCAAGACTTGAGCTGGGATCAAAAGTCAGATGGTCAACTAATTAAGCCATCCAGGAGCCCCAAGGATGATCTTATCTTAACTTACATCTGCAGAGACCCTATTTCCAAATCAGCCCACATTCTGAGGTTGCGTTGCCGGTGGACATGAATTTTGCAGAGATATTACCCAACACAGTATGGTAACTTATGGATAAAGAATGCCAGAACTTTTGACTTTTTAAGTATAGCCGACTTTAGCTACAATATCCTATTTTCCTCCCAAAAGCACTCTGAAATGACCATGGGTCTCCTTTTTCCATTCTATAAACCTGGTCTAATACAAGCAGGGCTCAGCTTTCAAATAAAGGAGTTTTCCAGAGCCATTACAGGCAAGGACACATGCTCACAGTATCTGTTGGCCCGGCCAGGCCCCTCAAGATGAGAGAGTCCATTAACACACCTCTTGGCTCCAAGTGAGGGAGTGCATTAACACAACACTGGCTCCCTCTAACCCTGGCTTCTGGTGAGAGGATGCATTAACACAACACTGGCTGCCTCTGCCCATCATTCCCAACCTCCTGATTGGTACATTGGAAAGAAGAATCCAGATGTGCACAGTGAGAGGCCCCAGCTTCTTGATTTACTATTAAGAGTGAGCTGTACCTCCAGGAGGGCTCTCTATGGGGGCAAGGGGAATATGTCCAGATCCCCCATATATCCTTGACTAAATTGGGTCTTCAGAATTGGGAGTTTATTTGCCTACAGATAGATATAAGCTGTATCTTCCAACATAGACTTTAGCAGTGGTAAAGGTGATTTTGAGGATGCCTTACTCCCTGATTTCAGTTCTGAATTGGTTCAGGAGAGAGCAGGGAAGAGCACCCCATGTATCAGGCACCCCAGACAGAGACATGCAGGGCCCACTCTTCGCACCAGTTAGGTTCTCAGCACTTTACACACCATCCATTCATGCCAGTCTCCTTCCCTGTGTGCCAAAAAAATTTATACCTGAGGTTGAAAAGGAGAGTGCCCAACCCAAGGCAAGCTTGAACTTTCCATAAAAGGCCAAGGAGTGAATTGATTTCTCTTCTGGTATTGTTTCCCCCACAATAGCTGGTATGCATTCCAAATAAGGCCACAAAGAAGGCAGGCCAAGTTATGGAAAGGAGTTTAAGTGAAAATCTTCCAAAGACCAAAATCTCAAAAGGAGAGGAAGTCGCTGGCCACCCCCCTTGGCCCCGGTTCATCGTACCAGAGCCTGTTTCTATAGAATAGGCTTCCACGATTATCTATTTGCAGAAATGTACAAACACAGCCAGAGTACTCTGTGCCTGTGGAAAGACTTGGATCAATACAAGTAACAGAAGAATGAAGGAAAGAGAAAAGGAAAGATTTTATCAAGCCTATTTACTTTAAAGTTACCTTGAAGACCTGCACAAACACACCTGCTTCTTCAGGGCCGCGGAGAACAGAGCAAACACATCTCGTTTCACAGAAATGTGCAGAGAAAGAGACACGGTAGCCCCAAAGCCAGTCCCCCCAGGAGGCGCTAGCATCGCGGGCCAGTGAAACTTTAAACCTGGATCAACCTTCAGATCAAAGTGTTCAAAAATGAACCCAGGCTCATTGTATCAGTGGGGCTCAGAATTAACCCCAGGTCAGGCTGGGGACAGTGGTCTGCGGGGGAGTGTGGAACACCTGGATTGCTGGTAGGGGTTTGGGAAATAGCTGATTTGTAGCATCTGCCCATCTCTGTGGTGTAAATCCTCCCACAGTAGCTGATTTCAGGCTACAGTGGGACTCAATGAGGGAGACTTGGAAAGATGTGATGTTGCACACTGCTGGTTTACATGGGTTCCACTCATCTACAGCTGAGCATAGGTAATAATGCAGGTCAGGGGCACCCCATCCCCTGCTGTGCAAAAGCCGAGCATAACTTCGGACTCCCCCAAAATTGAACTACTCAGAGCCGACTGTTGACTGAAGTCTCACTGATATATCAGCGTAAACAGTCGATTAACACATATTTTGTGTGTTACATGTATTATATATTGTATTCTTACTAATACCTACTTTTTCTTACTGGGGGCGCTGGTATTTCTAGGTTGGGTGGTTTGTCTTTTTTTTTTTTTAAGATTTTATTTATTTGACAGAGAGAGAGAGATCACAAGCAGTCAGAGAGGCAGGCAGAGACAGAGGGGGAAGCAGGCTCCCCGCTGAGCAGAGAGCCTGATGCAGGGCTCGATCCCAGGACCCTAAGATCACAACCCAAGCCGAAGGCAGAGGCTTAACCCACTGAGCCACCCAGGTGCCCCAGTTTGTCTTTTTTTTTTTTTTTCAAATTTTAAAAAAATTGTCACAAATCTCCAAAAAAGTTTCCAATAGATTTATTGAAAAAAAAAAATCTGCGTATACTTAGACCCACACAGTTCAAACTCATGGTGTTCAAAGGCCAACTACAAAATGTCCTAAAATAATGAGGAAGTGATGGGTTTGAAGATTTATAACTTTTGCTTGAAATGTAATTTATTTAATTGTAAGTTGATCTATTTTAATTTTTAATAATGACTCTTCAAGGATGAGCTCACAAAATTTCCGATTTAAAAATTGGCTTGAGTTAGAATAAGCCATTCTAGCACAAGACCCGTCTCTCTCCTTCCACACCACACAACTAATTGCCAGAGTCCCCCAGAGTGCGGAATAGCACATGTGTATTTTGAAAAGCTCACCAGCGTGGTTCTAGGATACCTTCAGCTGAGACACTGATGCAGCTCACCCTCCATTTTACAGAAAGGGAAACTGAGGGTCAGACGTTTAAATGTCCTGCCTATTCTGTTATAATTTGGCAAAGCTGGGGGATGACGATAATTTAGCTTCTGTTTCTTCCCCCGCTCTTCCCACCCTGGTTTTGGGCAACTTTGAGTCTATTTTTGAAATATTAAGACTTGTCTGAGGATCCATCTAGCAAGACCTCACTCTTTTTTAATTATTTTAACAAAGACTGAAGTAAAGCTTACCTTTAGGCTGTCCATGAGAAAACGAGAGCCTAACCAGGAAATTCAGAGGTAAACAAGATTAAGAGGAGGCATCCATGTTCTCAAGAATCTTTTAAAGTCAGCTTTGATCTCGGTTTATACAAACCACCTACATATTAATGACAAATGACTCTTTGTTCCTCACAAAGAGAGGGCTGACTGGACGAGCAATGTTTAGAAGTTTCAACTATCAAATGGTTAGTTTTAGTTATTCCTTTTACTTAAAAAAAAAAAGTTACTCTGGGTAGCAAGACAATGTGTAATTTTCAGTTACTGCGATTCACTCCCATATTTTTTCTAAATTGTCTTCAGCAAGGATAATGTTGTAACGCTGGCATGTACTTTAAAGAATTAATTAATTAATTAGAGAGAGTGCGCAAACAGGGAGGGCAGAGGGGCAGGAGGAGGGAGAGGGAAAGAATTTCAAGCAGACTCTGCACGGAGCGCCCAGAGCTTCACGGGCCTTGATCTCACAACACTGGGATCATGACCTGAGCCAAAACCAAGAGTCGGTCGCCTAACTGACTGAGCCACCCAGGTGCTCCTGGCATATACTTTATAAATGTCTTTACATTCGGGGAAAAGTTGCATTATTAATAATAATAATAAAAACCCACAAAATCAATTCTATTTCTACCCCCAGGTTTTTGGCAAACCCAGTCTGGCTTTTCCCCTGAATAGTCTAAAGGGAGCAATTGAAGTTTTGCTGCAGCTCCAACTCCCTGAAGCTTTCTTTTCTGGAGGTTTTTTCCCTTACTCTTCCCCCTGAGAGTTGAGGGTAATGTCCTTTGAGTTCCCCACCCCAGTCTGAGGTTGTGGGGTGCCCACGGGACAGGCCCTGGTCTCCTGAGTGTCCCACTCAACTGCTCATAGCAGAGACCTCAGCCTCCAGCTGTTACGTGAGGAAGTTGTCGGTCCCAGAACAAGTTCTCAGCTCCTGTTATTTGAGAGAACATTCCAAGACTCATTGTGAGCTCATCCCCCAAAGATACGACCTCTGAGTTTCCGTGGAAGCCGGTGCAGTTAAGCCATGTGCAAATAAGAACACACCTCAGCTAAGAATGAGGCGAATGAGGCCTGCTGATTCCCTGTGCTCCCTGTCTGTGTGAGGGGGCATTCGCAGGGGCCGCGGGGACCCCGCTGAGTACCTTCGTTCACCCCATGGTTAAGAGAGCACCCCATCTGTGAGGATCCACCTGTAAACCCGGAGGACCTGCTCCTGAAGGGGAGAAACTTCTCCCCGGCAGTCCTCACGCTCGGGCTCATCCCACAGCATCATGGGAGCATGTCCTGGCCTCGACCCTGAAGAGGAAGGGGTTGGTAAGGAGGCGGCGTCAGGGCCGGGAAGCTGAGTGTGCAGGACTGTGGGGGCTGGACTGGGCTGGAGGCACCTGCCGAGGGGAGACCTCAGACCACGTACATACTTTTTATCCTCTTCTCTTACTGGGGGGCACCCTTCATGGTGCAAGAAAACTTGAAAGTAATTTTCTTCTCACGCTCCAAACACCTGGCTTCTGCAGCCCTGCGGACCCTCACCCCCGTTTCTAAGCCCGCTCTCCCTAAATCCCAGTTCTCAGCCGGGCTCCTGACACTCAGGAGGCCACATCCAGTGGCAGGTTTCCCGCCAGGCCTCTTCCACACCTGCCCTTCCCCACTGCCCTCTCCCAACCCTGGGGTGTAGGGGCTCCCGCAGACGGTCATAGGGAGCGCTCTATCAGCGTCCCCTTGACCCCAGCCCCTATTGGATGTGCGTTCAGAGGAGTCAGGTGACCTCTTAGGACCTTGGTGGCCTCACTGGCCAGCTGGGGAAAAAGATGTGCACCCTTGGCTTAGGTGGGCATTCAAGGAGCGACAACGGATCGCCAATGCCAGAAACCGTCAGCAAGTCTCCGTTCCCGCAGACCTCTCCTCTGAGTCCCCTCAGTCCCCGTGCTAGCACTGTCATCACGGCCCCTGGTCTCTGTATGACCAGGACAGTTGCCAGATCAAATACAGAGCATCTTGTTAAATCTGGATTTCAAGGAGACAACCGATAACTTTTGGTGTATGTCCCAGGCAATATTTTTACTTGCTAAATCTGGCAACCCTCATGTAATGTTTCGTGGGTTGGGCACCAAACTTGATTCATTTGTACTCCCAGCCTGGCACAGGGCCTGGCACGGGAGTGAGGAGCCAGTCGATCTCGGTTCTCAGTAGGGGCGGTACTGCCCCCTAGGGGTTATTTTGCAGATCGGTGAAGGCGTTTTTGATGGACACCCTTAGGGTGCAGGGAAAAGGGCGCTCCTGGCATCCAGGCGACAGCAGCCTGGGACCTGGTGGTGCAGAAGAGCAGCGCTCGACAGAAAACTGGCCGTTTGTCCCGCGCCCCATTCGTGTACATGAAAACCTACACGAGTGCCTGAGCCTGGAGACTAACTCCATATAAGGTGAATTTCGCGCCACACTTCCCGGGAATGCAAACATTGGGTAAATCAAGGAAAGGCTCTGATTTGCTTTGTCCATAACCAAGAGCTCTTCACTGCGTCAGAAGTCATCGCATCAGTGTTTTGAGAGCGTCCGTCACAGCTTGGACAGTCGGGCTCTGAAGTCCGCCCTTGGTGGAAGGACACGCTTTCTTCCCCTCCCCCACTCCTCAAGGCTCTTTGCTTCTCCCACTCTCCCTTCTCCCCCACTCCCTCTTACTTCCCTTCGTCTCTCGCTCTATTCCTTTCTTCCCCATCCCAGGGGGAAACCCATATGGCACGCCGATGGTTAAGAGGACTCATTTAGTATATTATTATGAGACTGGGGTGTGACACCAGTCCACGATGCTATTCACAGTCAAGGGACCCAATACTGGGAGGCTCATCAGCTCAACTCAGTCTGTCCTCCCTCCCAGAGGAGAGCCCTGCCAACCCTGTTGCCCCCTCTTTGCCTAAGGAGCCACCACCTCCTGACCCAGGCAGGGGGTCAAACCCTCAGAGGCCCCCCTGCACCCCAGTTGGCTGTGGACAGAACCATTCCCCTGAGAGTGACACCGAGGTTACTGGCCGGATGAGGTGGAGCTGTTTGAGGATGGCCCGGGACTGACCTGGCCTGAGGCACTGGCACTAAGAGCCCCGTCTTCTGAGGACCCCCAGGTAGCTGGGGTTAAAGGCCACACATCTGTAGAGTTTCTGCTGGAGACAAAAGAGCTCTGAAGGTTCTCTGATCCCAGGCATCCCTAAGACAGCCCCTTTGCCCTTCTCCCTCTAACTCCCACCTGCATCCCCAGAACGCCCATCTCCTGCCTGGTCTAACTAAAGTTCACAACACAAGCCAGGGCTGGAGCTTCCTCCAAACAGTCCCTCTGGGCAGTCTGCAAAAGAGAAATCACCTGCCATATTTCTCATTCTCTGTGTTCCTCCGGTAATCTCACAGCCCAGGAAAATGCCTCCTACCTTTCCTTTATAGGCGATGCCCCCTTTTTATTGCCTACAACAGGGGTCAGCACATTTTTTTTCTGTCAAGAGCCAGATGGTAAGTATTTGGGTCATTGCATTCCATACAGGGGTCTCTGCCACAGCTGATTCATCCATAAGTAAAGGGGTGTGGCTCTGTTTCAATAAAACTTTATTGATAGAAACATGCAGTGGGCCAGATTTGGCCCAAAGTCGTAGTTTGCCGACCCCTGCCCAATGAGTTTAAAAGGTCAGAAGCTTTCCTGTTGGGAGTCCTGGAACAAAGCAAGGTGGACCCCCTTTCCACTTTTACGATAGGGTCTCTTGGGCTCTTCCTACCTTCTACACCCCAAGAGAGGTGGATGGCGCTTCAGCTGCTCCACTGGTCACTGGTCCCCGTGGCCTCCAAGTCTTGGCTGCTGGCAACAGTGGCTGTTCCTCATTTCCTACAAGTTCTTTAGAGCATCCTGCTGCTCATTAAAAACCCAGAACCTCCCAAAGGAATGCACCCTCTCTGGTGTGTCGTCTATAAACTCTCAGGAACTGGCCTTGTTTGGAGAATGTTTTATTACTACTTCTTGCTGAGAGAGTGCCAAGCCCGTAAAGATGAAGAGAGGGGAGATTCTGCTCATTTTACTTCATCGGAAAGAACAACCTCCGGTTTCTCGACTCAGGAGCTCTTGTGCCTGCCTCCGTTCTGGTGCTTCTTCAGCGGCCCAGATAGGACCAGCGCCAGGGGCTACACCAGTGAGAGAAGGGTCTAGCACAGGGAGGGAAACTGGGCATCTGGGGATCTTGTTACGACAGAGGAAGTTCGAAATGCAAAGGATCCCTTGGGCTTTATTAACGTATTTTCTGGCTGTTAGACAAAACAGCAGTGTTTCGAAGCCAAAGAAACAGAGTCTCTTCCTAGATGACAGATTGCATTTTTAAGAACGAGACCTTCAATCTCCCTTCAATTTCTTTGATGAACAAAGGTATGAAGTTAAGCGTTTTTCCCTCAGAGCAAAGATTCTCCAGAACAGCGTTTTTAAACTCCTTCAGGTGGCTGAGAGGGAGACTTTCCTGAGTGGAAGACTGTGTTCCACACTCACTAAACACGCTGGGTTTCCTGAGTAGGTGATCTACCGCCTCGAAGGTAAATGATGGTTTCTGCGGGAACTCTGAAAAGACGCGTGAAAGGAGAGGGAGTAGGGAGCGGGCACGAGGGGGGTCAGAGCATTCACTCCAGATTTTCCTCTGTTTTTTGGATTATTGACCCACGTGAATGTAGGATCAAGACTAAGAAATAGACATGCCTGGGTGGCTCAGTTGGCTAAGTCTCTGCCTTCAGCTCAGGTGGTGATCCTGGCATCCTGGGATCGAGTCCCGCACTGGGCTCCCTGCTCAGCAGAGAATCTGTGTCTCCCTCTCCCTGCTCTTGTGCTCTTGCTTTCTCTCTCTTTCTCCCTCTTAAATAAGTAAGTAAATAAATACAATCTTAAAAAGAAAAGACTAAGAAATGATTTCAAAACAGAGTAAGTATGCCAGCCTTCATTGCATCTCCAACCCAGCTGGTTATTTGGCCTCATACTTGATTTCCCTCCCCTGCCCTGGCCAAGAGGACATAAGTCCTGTTAATACCCACAAGTGTCGCTGGGGCTCCAGGTGAAGAGCAGCTCCCCCTGGCCGATGAGCTGGGTCCTAGGCCTGGTTTTAAGGCACTACCTGGACCCATCACCGTTCCTGGAAAGGGTAACATGGCATTTTCAAGAACACTTGAGTTTAGTGATATATTATTTTTTAAAATGAGTTCAATGGCCTATCCAGAGGAGGACCTAGTCGTCTCAGCAGGGACACATGGGCATCAAAGGGGCAGCTTGGCATCTCCGGGTTTCCTTGGTTTCCTCATCAGTTAAATGGGGAAAGATCACCGGCTTTACGGAATTGTGGATCTTCTTAGTATATTAAGGATCCTTAGTAAAGGGACTCATGCTCCGTAAAAGATAGCCAACACCAACAGCAATCCTGGAACGGAACACCCCCCATGGAAGACGCAGGCCATCGTCACCGCCAGCGTCTCCTGCCTCCTGAGTTCCTGGGCTCTCCTGTTCTTGTGGCCAAATGAGCTGCCTGCTCTCTACCTCCCCTTGGCCCCAGGGACAAATCTCCTTCCCCGGTGACCCCTCCACAACCAGCACTCCACCTCCAGGATGCCAGGAGCACCTTGGATGTTTCTCCCGGGGAACCACCCTATGCGCAAGCTCGGCTGCTGCTCAGAGGTACTCCTGGTCCAAGAACTGGGCACAGGATGGGTCAGAGCTGGCCCCCCCCCACAGTGTCTCTCCTGAAAATCTGAATTTTGGATGGTGGGACTCCACGATGGAAAATGGTCCCCTCACCCCTCTCTCTCCCCTTCCACCAGCGCCACTCTGAATCCTTTTCCCACCTAAATGCAATCATGGACCCTTCCTCCAAGAATGCCCCCCGCTTTGTGAGGGAGGCCCCTGCCCCGTCTTCATGCAGCCTGCAGGTTGCCTTCTTGAGGGGCCGGTTCTGACTCCCCAGGTGGGCAGACGCCCCCACTGCACTGTGAAACACTCACCAACTTGCACCGCTTCTTAGTATGCCCATCTGTCCCAAACAACATTGCATGCTCTGGAAGGGTTGGGACTCTGTTTTGATTACGTTCATACCCCAGCCTCTAGGACGTTGGCCTGTGGGCTGTGAAAACTGTGCTTTGAATGAAGTGGCCCAGTTGCTCACAGGAAGGCAAACACCACCAAGATCCCCAGCCTGGCCAGTGTGGCATCCTTCCCCAGGCAGGAAAGCCTCCTTGTGTGGTTGTGACAAAGACAGCCAGCCCCAGGGAACAGAGACTGATCTGTGTAAGGTTGCTGGTTCCAGCTGGAGCTCACCCTGCCCTGACTGCATCTGGAGAGCTGACGGGGTGAGTGCTGGGAAGCCAGCATCCTCCCTGGAAAGAACCATCTCCTACGGGGAAGCTGGGCACCACCCACTCCTGAACACAGAGCCATAAGGTTAGGGAAACCACGATCCTGGGTGCCTGTTCCGTTAGACAAACCCTCCAACCCATCCCACACACCGCATCCTACAGGGAGGGACTATAAGAAAACCCAAAGAGCTGCCAGGTAGCACCAAGAACCAGAGAAGCAACCCAGCCTGGTTCTTGCCACCAAACCACCTTGAAGAGCCCAGGGACCCAGAGGAAGCAGCTTCCAAACCTGCCTCTAGGACCTGAATCCTGGACGCGGGATCTGCTTTCTCCACACTGTCCCAGACCTCAGAAGCCCCACCCTTGTCTCCGCAGAGCCAGGAGGGGCCCGGGGTCTGTGTGGGCTCCCGGGCCTGCCCACACCCCCATGTCCAGGGGCCTGCAGAACCCAGGCTGATCTCCAGATGATTCCGGCAGAAACTCAACCGCAGCCAAGTGGTGCTTAGGAAACAGAAGGGCTTTTGACCTAATTATTCCCAATTGGTTGTCTCCATCGATCACATTCTCTTGATAATTGCCCAGCTCCCCAATTCCAGATGGGGTGCAGTTCTCACATGGGATAAATGGGGTGTGATGCTGAGAAACGTGCAGCCCCTTGCTTTGCACACACTGGGCCCTTTGTGGAGGACTGTTTTGTTTACTGCCATTAAAATGGAAGGAACACAACCAGGGAGTGTGTGGGGGCTGTGGAGGGGCAGGGGCTGGCTCCTCAGGGAGACACTGGGCTGGTGTAAGCTGATCTTGGGCCTGGCCTCCAGTGGGAACCCTGCCATCTGGCCCAGACCCCACTCACTCGGTCACTCACTTGGTGTTTGCAAGCCCTGATCCTGTGCAGGTCCCCGGTCATGGTTCCCTCCCTGACTTCATATCAGCCTCCTTGGCCTGGCACTCAAGGCTCCCCAACACTGACCCTGCTCTCCCCATCCACTTTATCTCCCACCAGTCCCCCCATGAATGACCTGCTCTGTTCAAGCTCAGTCACAGTACCCGGAAAGGACACCGAGGCCAATGTGCCCCACCTCACCCTGCTTTCCCTGCTGGCCTCTGCTCATGCTCTTTCCAGCTCTGTGCAGCTTGTGGGACTCACTTCAGCTCTCACCTCCTCTGGGGATCCTCACCGGCCCCCCTCCAGCTTTGCAGAATCCTCCCCTGCAAACTCCCAGCACCAGCCCCTTTTGCCCCTCGTGGGTCTGCAGGTCCTGGTGCTCCCCTCCCCTCTGCATCCTGGGTCCCCAGCTGGACTGTGAACTCTCGGGGGTTCCCCAGGGTGGTCTAGGGCTCTGCACTAGAGCGACATCAGTGTCACTCAGGGCTCAACACCCACACCTGTTGGTTAATAGAATAAGGGGGCAACTGATGCATCCCAATGGCATTGACCTCACTGGAATCCACTCCCTTTGAAGAGCAGGGCCAGACCTGCTGTCTTGTCCCTCCCAGGCCTTCCTCTCTAACCTGCAGGGACCCACGTGGCTCTGAGATCGCTGACACTAACGAGAGGCTTCAGCAAATGGGAGCCTCTCCTCCACCGGTGTCTGGTTCCCCTGTGCCAACAGTTACACAGACAGTAATTGGCAATCAGGAGTACGCTAAGTGGGCGGGGACTCAGGACGTTTTCATCAAACACAAAGGATTTACAAACTGACCTCTCCTTTTTCCCACCTTTCTCCCATAGTCACTCTAAACTGAGTTGATTGGACCTCGGGGCCATGACGGTCACTAATGTCAATGTTGCCCAAATGCACAACTCCATCCCTAGAATGAGTTGGTGAGCTTCGAGACCCTCGTAACTTCTGGGTTCCCCTAAATAGGAGTATCTCAACCAGGGCTGACTTAGCAAGCTCCTGTCTCTGCCAAGGGGATGTTTGGCAATCTGGAAACACCCGACAGTCACAACTGGGGAGAGGAGTGTTCGTGGCACCTAGGGGGCAGAAGCCAGGGCTGTAGGTAAACATCCTACATTGGACAGGATTACCCCCACTGAGGTGTCAGTGGTTCTGAGAGAGACCACCACACTTGGGTTCTGTACCCCATTTAGGAACGTATCACAAATTGCACCTTCTAGATGATCTGTTTGATTTCAACTGCGAGTTGACGTCTGCTGCTTGTCCTTGCCGAGGGAAGTCATCAGCACCCTCCCAGGAGAACGAGGAATGAAGAGCCAGAGGAGGCTTCTAACTTGGAGACCAGGCAAAGGGCACACGACATTCCCCGCAGATGAACGCGAAGGGAAGGGCTAGCGATCCCTGCGTTTCTGCCCGCCCCCCCTCTGAATTCGGAGCTCTCAATCAAGCCGCTCACAGGAAGGCTCCCGAGGAAAGGGTGATGAGAGACATGGAAAGAGAGCACTTTTGTTTCTAAACTTACCGGGAAGGGCAGAGGATTTTTCAACAGAGCCAAATCACACACACCTCCGCTGGGCCCTGAAAAATGTGCACATCAACAAGACAAAATAATGCACGTGACTCAGCTTTTCATGGGCGCTGCACACGCGGCTTACCAAATGAAATCTGAAGGCTTATTTGCTCAGTGGAAATTCTCCAAGAATGGCTCTGCCTGTTGCAGCAGGTAAAACGTGCACTTTCATTGTGCGGGAGTTTTTCAACACAGGATTTCTCTGTTTGACAATATTTGAACAGATGGGGTGTGTGGCAGGCACTTAGGACAACAAGATGCCTGAGCCGTTTCCAGCCTGAGACCCAGATCCAAATGTCTCCCACTGTTGGCCGACGCATTCACAGAACTTGGAGCACCCAAAGATCTTGCGTTCCGTGTTACTTATATTCGACTGGTCTTAATTTTGCCAGCATTTCCCCCCTACGGTTTATTGATTGTATGAGTTGGGATCGCTTTCAGCCGCAAGTGATGGCAAAGACGGGCTTACGAAATCCAGACGGTCAATTATGGCAATAACAAGAAATGGGAAGTTGAGAATTCCCAGGGTTGCTCTCATGTGACTCAGTGAGATCGTGGAGGCCTTTAATATGCTCAGGTATTTCCAACAAGTTAGATTTTCATCCTTAAATTTGTCGCCTCATGGGCGTAAGATGCCTCGGCAGCTGCAGATTCAAGATCTCCAATAAGAAAGAAAAGGTGGTCAGCATCTAAAGTGACCAACAGCCCCCCTTTGTGCAGGACTGGAGGGGGGCCTTCCCTGGGAAGTCCCAGGCAGACTCGGGCAGGCTGGTCACCCTCTGGCCCCCTGTTATTAGGGAAGGACACCTCCTTCAGGAGCCCCAGCGATTTCCCCTTATGTCTTTTGAGCCAGACCTAGGACACACCTCACCACTGGGCTGCAGACTAGAAAGAGGCCTGGGATCCCCGGTCATGATTCATCCTCTAGGGCAGGGAGGAAGGCCTCCTGCAGGCTTGCCCAACATTTGGACTGATTTGGGATTCTATTAGCTGGAAAGAAAAGTGAAGACTGAACATCTTCCAGAGTGCTCATGAAAAAATGTAATTCTCCAATGAACCAATTGAGCAAAGTCTTAAAGACTGTTCATTCATTCATTTATTCATTCATTGAACAAATGTGTGTTGAGCCCTACCGGCCTGGGTGCTGGGAATATAGCCTCTGTTTTCCCAAAGCTTCCAGCCACGTGAGGAATTATCTGCACCGAACATGTAAGGTCAAGTGTGATGAGTAGTTGCAACAGTGAGTAGCTGCAAGAATCAGGGTTCTAGGGCCCATGGAACCGGGAAGCGAACTAGTCAGTGAGGTCTTCCTGGAGGAGGTGACTGTGAAGTGGAGACCTCCAGGGTGGACAGAATTTGCTAGGGGATAGAGAGGGGAGAGAGGCAGGAGAGGAAGGATAAAGGGAAGGAGGACATCAACCACACAGGAAAGGGCCGTTTCCCTGCTCTGAGTGGGTGGGAGGGAGGTAGAAGTGGGTGGCTTATGTTGGGGGTGTCTGGAGGGCACAGGAGGGAGGTGCGAAGGGCACTAGCGAGGGGCTAGGTTGGGTACCCACATTCAAAGGCCCTGGTGTGTTCTTCTCCATCCCCAGTCCGAAGGGTTTCATTGCTTCCTTTCACTTTGCCTTGGCCTGGAGCAGAGCAGGCTTCGTTCCCCACAGGGCTTCCCGAGGGGCTGAGCTCTTGCCCTGCCTGTACTCCCCATCTCAGAGGAGAGAGTTCCAAAGCAGGTGGCTCCCTCCCGCTCTTCCTCTGGAGGTCCTGCCTCGGTGACACCTTCACCCAGTGCTTCTCAGACTTTAATGCACACAAATCCCCTGGGGCTTGGGCACTACTCAGTAGCTCCCGGGGATCGACGCTGTGGGTCTAGAGGCTGTGCTTTGGTAACAAGGCCTTGGTCTGATTCTGGAAGCTCCAAGCTGCTCACATCCTGCCCAACTCTGACCAGAACAGCCATCTCTAACTCCTCTGCTCTCCTACCTCTCCTCTCTTACCTCCTGTGTCCTCAATTGCTTTAAAATTTAGGATGGGACTCTCCTCGAACCCCAACCACCATAAAAAAATCCCCATATATTAAAGTACTCATTCATTGAACTAATGAGCCCTTCCTATGGCCATTGAATGGTTGAAACTCTGGGCCACCTGCACGGGGCCACTATGGCTATGAGCAATTCCGTGGGCAATGACATCATCCAATTATCAAATCCCTCCCACATTCTGGGTATTCTTCCAGGAGCTGGGGATAAAGCAAGAGACAGAAATATCTGCTCCCATGGAGCTGACATTCCGCCGAAGGGACAGTCCACAAAGAGGAAGAATGGTATGTGTGAAGGAAAAAAATATAAGGATGGAAAACTGAAATTATACGTAGGGCACCCAGGGAAGGCTCTGCAAACAGTGTAGACCTCGCTGCAAACTTGTGTAGAAGCTGCGACGCTTTGTTTCATGTGTCACAGCACAAACCCCCTTTGTGGGCCTGTGGGCCTGTCTCTTCCTGGCAGGCCTGGTCCCCACGGTGGCACCGCTGGGCATGTCCCTGAGAAATGGTCCCACAGGCGGGTCAGCCATGTGAGGTTCCCTGGAACCCCAAGGAAGACAGTTGCTGCTGTTTTGTTGCGAAGGGTTACGGGCTTTCTGGTTACAGCAATGGAAGTGTTGTGGGTGTCAAGCAGGGCTGTGGGGGAGTCGCATATGTCTTGGAATCATTCTGGCTTCAGTGGGGAGACAATAGCCCCCTGGTTTCACGTACCACCTTATGCCCTTGACAAAACCACCTTCAATTCTTTACAAAACGAGATGGCTGTAAAGAGATTTCCCCTTTAAAAAGGGCTTTCATACCTGCCCTGACTTGAACTTCAGAACAACCTTGGAAGGGTACAAATCCCTCCAGTCTGGTTTCCCAGATGTGTGACTTTGGTGCATTCACTTCTCTCCATTTTTCTCATAGGCGGGATGGGGACTACCACACTGATTTCAGAGGACCGTCGTAAGAGTTAAATAACGCCAACGCAGCTGGCGTGGCAAACTTTCCAAATACAGAGGAAACGAAGACATTCCCGGCACATAAGAAGTGCTCCGTGAATGCTGGCTTTTGCTGCGTGGTAATGTTACTTACCTGTTTGTTTATCACTTCTGTAATTATTCCAGACCTTTGCACCATTCAGTGACCACCTCCGCTCACCATTCTCAGCACCTAATTTTATCTCCTTTTTTGAGAACTACAGACATATTAAACTCCCCACCCTGACCCGACACCCCACTCTGGGCACAGTGGCCGACGGCTGATCCCGAAACTGACTCCCAGTTCTCATCTGGGTTCTGGCACATGTAAGCTGAAAAGCGGAGAGAAAGCAACAAGTCCCTTCTCTGTGCAAGCAGGGACGGTGATAACACCTACCACTGTGGTGAGAACCATGAATAAAGCCTTCAGACCATTTTGTTGTCCGTAGTCAGTGCTCTAAAAATGTAAGCTGGGGCACGCGGGTGGTTCAGTCAGTTGAGCATCTGACTCTTGATTTCAGCTCGGGGGATGATCTCAGGATTGAGACCGAGCTCGGCGTTGGGCTCCGCGCTGGGCGTGGTGTCTGCTTGACATTCTCCCTCTCCTTCGCCCTCTGCCCCTCCCCACCCCGTGTGCTCTCTCTAAAAAATAAAATAAAATGTAAGCTACGATTATTTTTATTGTGCACTGCCCAGCGATTCAGAGCTTGATTTTTTTTTTTAATCTCCATCACCTATTTCCCCCATCCCCCATCCCCTCTGCTCTGGTGACCATCAGTTTGTTCTCTGTTGTTTAGGGTCTGTTTCATGGTTTGTCTCTCTCTCTCTCTCTTTCTCTCTTTTTTTCCTTTGCTCCTTTGTCTCATTTCTTAAATTCCACATAAGAGTGAGATCATCTGGTATTTGTCTTTGTCTGAGTTAGCCCACTTAGCATGATTCTCTCCAAGCTCCACTCACGTCATTGCAAATGGCAAGATTTCATTCTCTTTATGGTTGCTTAATATTCCATTTTATATATATATATAAATATATATATATATTCCATTTTTATATGTAAGGAATATAATTAATATATATATTAATGGAAATATATGATGGAATATTAAGCAGTTGCAAAAAGAATATATAAGTGTGTGTGTGCATATACATATATATATATATATATATATATAAAATATCTTCTTTATCCATTCACCTGTCAATGGACACTTGGGCTGCTTCCATAACTTTGTTGTTGTAAATGATGCTGCAATAAACATGGGGGTACATGTATGTTTGTGGTGATTTTAAAACCGGGCTATAATATTTTTCACTCCTTCCTTTGCAGGGGCAGAGTAAGAGGGAATATAAGTCTGAATCTCCTCTGCTTGAGTCTTGGTGAGCTCTCTGACTCCCTTACCCACTGGGATACAGAAAAGGTGTGACTTTTGACATTGCATCATGAAAGTTTGTGCCCTTCTTCCTTGTTCATGGGGACCCTTGTTCTCGGAGCCCTGAGCTAGGGCTGGGGAGATCAGCTACCCCGAGATAGCCAAGTGGGGGCGCTCTGGACCGCAGTCCAGCGGAGTCCAGCCTTCCCCATTCCTGCATAGTGCCAGACATCATAGTCCCTCCCGATTAGCCCACTGGCTAAGTGAGTGCCACCAAGGACCTCCACCCAACAGTACCACGTGCAACAGAAGAGTCGCCCAGCCCAGCCTTGTCTGAGTTTCTGACTCACAGAATTGGTTGCTATAATAAAATGATGGTCATTTTAGGCTGCATAGTGTTGAGGTGCTTTGTTATACAGCAATGTCTAACTGGTATAATACTAGTACCATTATTCTCATTAGTGGTATTATTACTACCATTATCAGTATCAGTATTAAAAGACTGACAGGCAGGCACTAGAGTGCCTTCCTAACAGAGCAGGAACTAAAAGGAGAAAGTTATAAGGTTTTGAGCAGGGGAGTTTTCAACACAACTGGCTTTCTGGGTTGGGCATCCTTCTGACCGTCCGGCACGACCTCTCTGCGAAGTCTTACACAAAACGTTTCTGTCTGGTAAACGGCCTTTGGGAAGCGACAGGAATATCCCTGTTAGTTGTTTCCTCAGGACTCACCCTCCAGGAGGATGAGTCATTTCTTAGGATCTGGCCCCAAAGAAACCCATCACACATCACACTCTGTAGATGGTAAACCCCACGGTGCTGATAGTCCTCATTAAAAACACTGCAAAACGCAAGTCAAACCAAATGCCAAACTAACAACAACTCCCCTCCCCCCCCACACAGTTTTTGAATTAAAATAATATAAAATCTAAACTCCTGGTTTCCCCCTGAACATAGCAGAGGAGACTTGGCAAATCGGATCTCTGTAATATAGCAGCCAAGGAAAAAAGGCTCTGATGACCTATTCTTTCTATCTGTCAGAGTGAAGGAAACAAACACAGGACTTTTAATCAATATTTATGTAACACTCACCAAAAGCTGTACTTGTTGAAGTAAAATATAACCTTTCTCTCTTTAAACACCTTTTACTTGTTATTCAAATAGGAAGTTATTCTTGCAGAATTAGCTACATCTGTCAACCCAGCATTCCTGAGTGCCACATATAAAGCTCTTACCATATCCCACCTTCTCAATAACTTTCTCTTTAGCTTAGGTTTTTATTTATTTTTGACAACTCCCTGGGGTTCCCTGACAGGAGAAATCTTTAGGACTGGGGTAATATGGTTTTTACATTCAGGGACACATTATTTTTTTTATTAGTGTTTTCAACTCAGCCTAAGACAGTGGGACAAATCCATGCCAAAGGCAGTCCGTTTTTTATTAATGGTTCCACAGACCAACATTTATTTTAAGCCTTACTGTTCCAACTTTCTTGTCTCCTCCGTCGGCTTAAAAGGTGCCGGGTGTGTTCTCAAATGTGTTTTTGTTGGATTGGCGTAGGGTGCAGCCCCTTGGCAGGAAAGCATGGGTTAAGTAGATGAAAATCCACTGGATGCTCTCTGCAAAAGTCCGTGCGGGACTCCTATTGTTTCCTTACGAGGCCATAAATTGATCAGGATGAAACTGTCTCCTTTGCGCCATTGATCATGGTTTGTAATGAAACTGTCTGCTTTGTGCCATTGATCATGGTTTGTAATCCCTTATCAATGGATGGGTCGTCCAGCTTTAGGCGGTGGTTGAAGACACTCAGATTATTTCCTTCTGCCTTCTGCCCCGTGTCTAACCCAGTCCTTGAGCTCTTCCATCTATGGATGGCCCTACCTTGTCACTCTAACTCTGTCACTGGGGCAACACAGAATTAGCTGGGTAGTTTCGCGACTTCCCTAGATCCGAGCAGGTCAGAGATTTTCCATACTTGCCTGAAAGGACGTTGAACAGAGGAGGCAGCTTGGTCCCAGCGGAGGAGGGTGCTGTGTTTGCAAAAGAGTGGGTTGGACCAGTCTGATCTCAGAGACTCTTGTGGATGCTCAACCACAGGGTTCTATCAGGGCTCCGGTTGGGGTCCGTCTGGTTTCAGTGGAAGCCAGGGAGGTAGAAACTGAGCTCTGCGATGGGTTGGCGGAGGTCTCAGGCCTGCTTTTTCCTTTTTAAAACATTTGCCAACCCTCTTTGCCTGCCACATGGACACAACCATTGCTAGGTTCTCTTGAACACCTATGTGGCCCAGGCTCTAACTAGCAGGCTTATGGTGATATTTTCCAGATTTAACTTAAAATGTACATTATTTATTGTACCTTGCCTTGATCCAGAAAGGGCTTAAGGCAGCTGACTGAAATATATAATCATGAAAAGCCAATTCAACTTATTTGGTTGAAGACATTCTGCTGTAAGTGGAAAAAAAAATTTTGAAATCCTCCTTTTCATTATAAGGTGATTACCTGATTTTACAACAAACAGACGTTTCTCGTAAGTGAATATAGTTAAGTATCTGTCCAAAAATTTCCCTTGACCTTGTAACTTACAGCTAATATATAGTGTTTTCATTCCTTCCTAACCAGGAAATTTGATGTCATCATATAAATTATGCAGAAGAATTATCTTGTATGGGCCAAGCTGGACAGTCAGGAGAGGGGGATCAACTGCGATGGAACGCACTGGCCTACAAGCATGGAGGGTCTTCTGGTCCCATCCCTCCCAGGATTATTTTATTTTATTTTATTATTTTATTTTATTTTATTTTTAGTTTATTTTATTATTCATTTATTGTTATTTTATTTTGTTTCCTCCATCATTGAGACACATCGCTTTCTCATTTTTTCCTTCCACTGGCCCTTTGAAATCCCACTTTTCTGTGATTTATTAAAATATTCAAATATCACTCTCTTGTTTCAAGTCTGTAAGTAAACTTTTTGGCTGTACCTCTAGAGCAGAACGGAATTTTCATATTCTCTGGCCAGCTCAGGCTTTGGTGGGATTCGGTGGCAGTCCGTGGCCATGAGGTCGTTCCTCTGGACTGGTCATTGCTATTTCCTGAAGTGTCTGCCATGTCCCTTCCCATGACCCCTCCCAGACAGTTCTCATGGATGGGCAGGCAGATTCTGCAGGAAGAAGGAGAGGGGAAATGCTCCTGCCTCCTTTCTCGTGCGCAGGTACAGGCGGGGGAGGGATCCAAAGTCATTTGGATTGCATGTTCCCATTTAGCTGTCACGTGTGGGACAGTATATACTGCTCACCGGTGTGTGGGTGTGTGTGTGTGTGTGTGTGTGTGTGAGAAATCTGAGGTTAGGGGCTTTTACTTTTCTTTTTTGTGTGTTTGTCTTTTTTTTTTTTTTAAAGTGTAACAACAACAAATTACACAACAAAGTGGAGAAAGAGAATGAAATCATGGAGGGTACCTTCTTTTAAAAAAGTCACTCCCCGGGACGCCTGGGTGGCTCAGTTGGTTGGGCGGCTGCCTTCGGCCCAGGTGGTAATCCCAGCGTCCTGGGATCGAGTCCCACATCGGGCTCCTTGCTCGGAGCCTGCTTCTCCCTCTGCCTCCACCTACCACTCTGTCTGCCTGTGCTTGCTCTCTCCCCCTCTCTCTCTGACAAATAAATAAATAAAATCTTAAAAAGAAAAAAAAAGTCACTCCCCATGTTTTGAGCTTTGTGGGAGAGGGCGCTGTGCTAAGTGACCTTCACACATAGGATCTCCCTGTTGGGGGGACACCATCACCCCCATTTCAGAGATGAAGGAGCCAAGACTTAGGGAAGACAGGATGTTCTGAGGATGTGTCTGGGATTGTTTTAGTCAGGTAAGCAAACACAGAAGTAGTTCTGGAGAGGAGTCTGTACTCACGGTTCCCTAGAAACGGGAGGCCCAGGTGCCATGCAGGCTGTGGGGAAGCTCCAGGGTCCGTCAGGAGGCAGAGGGCAGGGAAGGGGAAAGCCTGGCCCACAGCCCTTACTGGGGTTTTGTGGGAAGAGAAGGCAAGGTAGAGTAAACCAAGTTTCGGATTAGCTAGTTTGAATAATTATGGCAGTTTCTGGGCTATGGAACTGTCCCTCGGTGTCAGGTACCTGGCCCTGGGGTGACAAAGGGCCATGGTGGGGGGTTTGGCGTGACATCTGAGAGTCAAACATAGGATATGTTTGAGGCACCGGCTCTGGATTGGTTCATTTCTGATCAAAGGCATGCTTGTAGGGCAGTTGTCCACTGATTCTAAGAATTAGCCAGCCCTGGAAGAGGCATTTCCTCCAGGCTCAAGGCCCCAAATGCCGGAGCATCAAGAATACACACGATAAGAAAACATAGTGACTCAGGTGTGCGCAGGTAGTAAGGGGCAGAGAGACAGGGTTCCGACCAGGCTGCCAGGCCCCGGTCCTTCGTAGGATTCAACCCTGTGAACTGTTTCCTTCCTCCGATACCCACAGCCCGCTAACGGGGGCACAGGAGCTGATCAAGGATGCGTCCTCCTCTTGGGAGCTTGTTCTTGTCAGTAAAAGACAGACAGAAGGCTCAGACTCAAGGTTAGGCTAAACTCCACTGGTAGTTACCAAACTTGGCCCAAAGGTATTGTCAATGTCTCAGGGACATTTACATTTTCAAGGAAGCTTATGATTCATCTTTTCTTTTTTTTTAAGTAAACTTTTATTGAAGTATAATTGACATTGTATTAGCTTCCGATGTACCACATGATGATTTGCAGTATTTGTATATAATGCTAAATGATCATTGCAAGTCTAGCCAACATCCATCCCCATACATAACCACAACATTTTTTTTCTTGTGATGAGAACTTTTTAGATTTATTCTCTGAGCAACTTTCAAATGTGTAATACAGTATTATTAGCTAGGGTCACTATGGTGTCCTTTACATCCTACGACATCTTTATTTTATAGCTGGAAGCTGGTGTCTTTTGGCCGTCTTCATTCATTTCCCCCACCTGCTGCCCCCCACCGCTGGCAACCACCAATCTTGTTCTCTGTATCTATGAGCTTGGTTGGGTTTTTTGTTTTGTTCTGTTTGTTTTTTTTTTTTTTTTAGATTCCATATATAAGCAAGACCATAAAGTATTTGTCTTTCTCTGACTTACTTCACTTAGCATAATGCCCTCAAGTTCCATCCATGTCGTTGCAAATGGAAAGATTATCTTCCTTTCTTATGACTGAACAATACTGCACTGTAATATGTGTATATATATATATATATACACACACACACATATATATACATAACTATACATGTGTATATATATATACACATTGTGTGTGTGTGTGTGTGTGTGTGTGTGTGTGTGCATGCACACCACATCATCTTTATCCATCCATCCATCCATGGACACTAAGGTTGTTTCCATATCTTGGCTATTGTAAATAAGGCTGCAGTCAACATGCGGGTCCCTATCATTTTGAGTTAGTGTTTTCATTTTCCTTGGATGAATACCCAGAAGTCAAATGGTTGGATTATAGGGTAGTTCTATTTTTGACTTTTTTGAGGAAACTTCATACTGTTTTCCACAGTGGCTGCATGATTCATTTTTTCTGCAAATTAACAATTCACTTCTCTTGCTTTCTTTCCTCAGACCCACCTTGCATCTTTGGGCTGGAGAGAATCAAGTGTATAAGAACACATTTATTTAGGCACATTGATGTGCACACCTGTGAGATTACGGAGGCTGTCAGAGCTTGAGGTCCCAAGAGGCAGGAAGAATCGCTGTCCTCCGTGTCCCCTGTGCCATCATCCATGTGCAGACTCACCATCCCCCACAACCGACACTGGATGCGTGGAGATCTGTGCGGCAAGCAAAAAGCAGGTGAGCGGTGTATCAAGAGAAACAAACGAGGGTGGTAGATCTAGATCAGTCCAGCCCAGTAGAAACATAATGCACCTCATAGATGTCATTTTATGTTTTCCGGTAGCCACATTAAAAAGATAAAAAGAAACAGCTGAAGTTAATTTTAGTAACCTATTTTCTATAATCCTGTTTATCCAAAATATTATCATTTCAACATGTAATCATTATAAAAATTATTTACAACAATTATCATTTTTCTTACTAAGTCCCTGAAAGCAGTGTGTATTTTATACTTTACAGTGTATCTCAATTGGCACTGGCCACATTTTAAGGGCTTGGATCTCATATTTCATGTGGCTGATGCCTACCATCCTGGGTAGCACAGACAGAGCAATAAAACCCAGGCCATTTGTTCTCTCCATTTCCATGGGCAGGGAGAGGAAGGATTGTCGTCCATCTGGACACAAAGAACTTACGGAAGGCAGTGGGCTGATAGGAGCATTGGTACAGAAATGAGACAGGAAAGCAAAATATATGAAAGAGGAAGAAAGCGCAGGCAGGAGAAGCACAGAAAAGGAAGGAAATCTACAAGCAGTCGGTTCCCTGCGTTTGTCAGCTTGGGTAAGCACAGTGCCGAGCTCCTGGCAGCTCACCCCATGGAGTTCCTCCTCTCCTTGTCATCTGAGGAAGTCAAGCATGGCACAGCTAGGGTTCGATTACAGGATTCGAACCCACTCTCTTGTGACTGCAGTGTTGCCCCTAAAGTTCCAGCAACGTGACACGGACATCAATTATGTTTGGGCCAAGGTAGAAAATCCTCTACTGGCAAGATTTACGAATGAGTTACCATGAATCCAAATGTCATTAGTTCTTCGCAGTGTTCACCCCAATATCAAATAGAAAAATTAGGCAGGATGACCTCCTCATCATTACAAGAGGCCAGGAAGCCAAGGCATCACTCATAGGCAACCCTATAAGCATCTCATTGGATAAAAGGCACATTTTCTTCCCCCCAGAATGGAAGTATCTATATTTTTTTGTTTTAGGGAGGCATGTGTTTCATTATAAAATATCCACAAACATACAAAGAAGAGTCCCTATAATTCCTCTCCCCACTCTGTAAGAATCACTGTACATGTTTGTGCATAATTAGAATAAAGAGAACCCACGTGCAGGGTGCCTGGGTGGCTCAGTCATTAAGTGTCTCCCTTCGCCTCAGGTCATGATCCCAGGGTCCTGGGATTGAGCCCCACATCAGGTTCCCTGCTCAGCCTGAAGCCTGCTTCTCCCTCTTTCTCTGCCTGCCACTCCCCCTGCTTGTGCATGCATGCTCTATCAAATAAATAAATAAAATCTTAAAAAAAAAAAGAATCCATGTGATACATACCATTGTGTATCTGCCTTTTCAACGGTGCACCGCCTCTCATATCTTTGTTTCCACGGCAACACCCTTCCCACCTGGTTTATCCTTTTTGGGGGCTGTAGAACGTTCCATCAGTGAATGGATCCCAGTTTAACAATTCCCCTTTGACGGGCAGGCAGGTTGCCTCCAGTGTGTGAGGTAGAAACCACCCTGCAGGGAGCATTTCCTAAAGTTCACACATCTCCATGTGTCTCCAGGTGTTTCATCAGGACAAACAGATGTGGCAGGTTTTATGATGCTGCTGTCTCCATGCATGTTATGCTGGGAAGGACCCCCTGGGGGTAAAAACCCCACATGCCAGTAATGATACAACCTGCATTCTTGGCTATGTCTGTGCCCACTATTGGAGGAACCCCCCCAAGCCTCATTGATGCACCCCCCCTAAACTCTACACTTGGGGAGTGTGACACAGGCCTCCAAGCCACCCTGTGGTCTCCTTCCACTTTCTTCTTACCTTCCCTGTGCCCATCTTATGAGATGTCAACAGCCCAGTACCCCGTGCTGAGGACCCAGCTCCCGTGTCTGGAGCCGCAAGGCTCTAAGCTGACAGAGGAAGGGCGAAGTCATTCCCCAGATCTGTCGCACAGTGTCCAAGCTCAGCATTGCCCTGGCTCTTGCTGTCCATGTCCCTGTACCAGTACACAAGCAGTCCTGGAAGGTTCCAGAACCCTCCCTCCAGAATCCTCGCTTATTATTATTCTAGGCTGGGCTGGAAGATCTCCTGGCCCTTATCTTTGGACGGGTTCTTTCCTAGGGGGCTTCTTAGGCCCCAGACCACTAGACTCCTGCCTCAGGTACCCTCCTGCCTCAGGTACCCACAGGCTTTGGAATTGCCCAAACCCATCAAAATCCTACAGTGAGTGGGCTTAGATTCTTGCTGTGTTTCCACCCCAGGCTGTTGACCCTCAGTCTCTAGGGAGGTGACAGGGCCACTTGGAGATTTTGTGGGAGGGCTATCATGGGCATCTCCATGTGCAGGAGACTGATGAGGTTGGGAAGACTGGAGGGGACAACTCACAGGTAGGGTTCACATGCATTTAAGAATGTTGGAGTATCTGAGCCGGAGGAGACTGGCGTGGGTATATTAGTCAGTGTTGCTGCAGTAACAACTAGCCCTGAATTCTCAGAGACTACAGCAGCAAAGACATTGTTCTTACCATGTTATGGGGTCCACGATGCTGTCGTGGTCTTGCTTCACCCATCTTCTCACTCTAGGACATGGCTCAAGGAGCAGCCCCATCCTGGCTCTCAAGGCAGGGGAAAAGAGCAGGAGAGCTGGTGGAAGCTCCCAGTGTTTCCTAGACAGAGCTCGTCCTCACACGTGGCTCAAGCCCGTGCGCTCATGTTCCATTGGCCAAAGCGTACCCCATGGGTAAGCCCAAAGCAATGGGGCAGGGTGTATAATACTATCACAGAGGAGGGGAGAGTGAAGAATTGTGAATACCAACTCTTAACTACCATACAGAGCACATCCCTAACTCTGATACGTCCAGAGGAACTGAGGCACAATGAGGGAAAGTAGCTTGACCAAGTCCACAGACCAGAACCAGGATGAGCCCTGGATCTCCTGGCAACCAGCCCAATGCTCTTAACCCTACTCCCGAGCTTTCCAACATGTGCTCCAAGAGATATTATCAAGGGTCCACGTCATAAGACACCTCAGAGCCTCAGATAATGCCATCAAGATTTATGGCCGTGCATATCAGGCTGTGCCTTCAGCCTTTCCCAACTTTTTTGACCACAAAACCCACAGAACCAGCGGACTAGCAGCCTGTGGCCCTCCTGGGAACACGCTTTGGGAAACACAGCGGCACCCCACCAAGCCAACCATGCTTACTCTAACTCACCATTGGGAACATGAAACTTGAAGTTTTATGTTGCCGTAAGGAATGCTTTAAAATAACATAATCTTTGTATGAATTCTTCACAGCTTAGAAGTCGACACAGTTTTCATTTTCAGAAAGTGCACATGACTTTGTGAGGCCATCATTAATTTAGATTATTTTTTCCACTTTCATTTCTTTTTCAGTCGCAGCTGAAAATGCAGTAACTAAATGAAACGGGTATTCATGAAGACTTGGGTGGACGAATCACGGGTATCTGGAAAATGTGCTTGCCTCTGCTACAAGCCTTCCTTCCTTTTTTCTTTGACAAAGACGACAAATGTTACATATCATTTCTCAACCATAAAAATATTTTTTAACACAACAAAAACCTGTGCTTTGGTGTGATCATGGCAACACATCCAGTCATTCTCAAGATATCTCAAAGGGTCATGTGTGGCCTCTGCTTGGGGTCATGGAACCATCGGGAAAAGGCTATGAAGATTAGATCATCTCAGATCATTAGGATATTTTTTTCCACGAAGATTCTTTTGACCTGTAACATTTGTGAAATTAAAATAAACTTTATACAGTGTTGGATTTCCCCAAACCCTTCAAAAAATAAAATCCTATTCAAATGGCTCAAAAATAAAACTGTGGAATACACTCCAGTCACTCTTTAAAAGAATTTTCTGACATGCAGGGATCATAAGCAGAGTAGGAGGGGAGGTACATTTCTCCAGGCCTCTCAGGCAGGATACCCCACAGAAATCCAGGGTCTTGGGTTGGAACAGTTCACCTGGACCCCGAGTCCTCTCGAAAGTGTCCCTCTAGGTCACTGCACAGCTCCTGGGGACAGACCCTTTCCTTGGATTAGATCACATGGTACAAAACTGTCCTATATGAAAACCTGAACAGACTTCCCTACAATTCCCATCTCTTGGGGAAGGGCGAAATGAGTCTAATTTCTTTGTTCCATGACCATCCCTTCAAATATTTCAAGACTGTCACCTTCCTCCTAGTCCTTCTCTCAAACACTTGCCATTTCTGGGCTGCTCCTGGCATGAATGTTTCTGAGGCCCTTCAGCTGCTGGACACGGGTATCCGCCTAAAGGAGCCTCATGCACCCATGATACCAAGACTAGGCAGACACCCCCTCGGGCAGCTGCACTGAAGGAGGTGGGGACAAGTGGAGGGCAGGTGACATCAGAGCCACATGTGACCAGAGGGAGGGAGGCTTGTATCCTTCATTGCACCGGGTCACCATGACTATGTCTCCATATTGTCATGATGTGGCCTTTCTACCCAGGGCCACACACTGTATATTTGGCCCTAAATTTGTTCCTGCAGTTATCCTGATTAATGGACCACTAATGTGTGTGTATATTATATGTCATATATATTATATATTATATTATACACACATCATTTAAGTCACATTCACAGATTTGTGTAATATCTCTATTACTGTGGCGCTTGGGTGGCTCAGTCGGTTGAGCCTCTGACTCTTGATTTTGGCTCGGGTCATGATTTCAGGGTCATGAGATCGAGCCCCGTGTCAGGCTCCACACTGAGCATATAGCCTGCTTGAGATTCTCTCTCTGTCCCTCCCCTGCTCTCTCCCTCTCTCTCTCTCTCTCTCTCAAAAAAAATTCCTACTACCATTCCAGGATTCAGCTGTTTGTCATCTTTCTAAGTGGTCTACACTAAGTCCAAGATGTTAGGTTGTTCTCCAGACAGCACTGAAAATATACATAAAATAATATAAATCTTATAGATACAGGGTCAGAAGAAAACCTCAGCCAGATTCCTGTTTTATGGGATCATAGACTCCTGCATCTAACACAAGGGTGTCTTTTCTCCCCTGGGTGCCCTTCATGTCCCATGCAACACTGCTCCTGGGATGAGTTGAGAGCCAGAATTAAAAAGAGGCTGGAGGAGAGGGTCCGTGGGTCCTCCCTCCCTCCATCTGGACCTGCCTGGGGAACCCTGCAGGTTTTCCCTCTGTGAGCCCCGAGGCCCGCCATTCGCACATCCACACCTCAGTGAGCTGGAGGCCTCTGCCCGCCGCCGCCACCGCCGCCGGGGTCCTTCCACCTCCCGGCCTCGCTGGGAAGCGGTGAGCCGTTGTTTTTGTGAAAGAGAAAATCAGGTTTTAATGAACGTGCGTGCACCCTCAGCCTCCTGTGCCCCCGGTTTCATCCTTGAGGACACACTCCAGAGAACGAATGTAGGTGCTGGGGGGACCCCATGGAACCCACACACCGCAGGCCCCAGCTCTCCCCCAGTGCCCCACCACGGCAGACACGGCCCCGTGGGACCCCAGGTGCACCGTCCTCCTGCTGTCAGCATGGGGGCGGGGGGGGGGGACTGCAGGGTGCATTGAAGGCAGCGAGCAGAAGCCGCTGGCCTTTTCTCACCTCCGGAGGGGAAGCTGCCATGCATCGGCTGCTTAACTGACTTGCAGAAAGTCACAAAATGCTGAAATACCATATGGGTTATCACCTCGGGTGCAGCCTCTGCTTTACCAGAAGAACCCCAGACACCCCAAGCTGATGCCCCGGGTGCCACGAACACTCCCGCCACCCAGCACATCCATTCTGTTCTGCTCACAGCAAAGGGTGCGTAAAGCAAACAGCATGTGCCCGGCGTGTATTTTTCTAACAGAGCAGTAAGAAAATACTTGCTACCTAAGATATTTCTGTAAGTCAGTGAAGCAAGCAGTTCCACATGTGGGTTGCATTAGCCTCAGAGCCGAGCCTGCCTTTCTAACACACCCTGAACAGGGGTCTGCAGGGGGGTGTGTTTGATAAAACCTGCAACTTTTCTCGAGTGCTTACGGGCAATAAAGACACAAGCATCTCATGGGTGTCAGAACAGGCTAACTGCGTGTTCCTACATCCCTAGATGAGGGTTGTCCTCCAGGACAATAACCCTGCCAGCATCCACGTATGGTCCACGATGAAGATTTTGAGGCATCAACACACGTGTGTGGGGAGGTCCTGAAGTTTCGCTCCTGAGGAATGAAGCTTTGTGCCACTCAGGCTTTGTGCCCCCATCCCGCCAGCGTCTCCCCGGCCCCGCCTGGCTGTGGTCTCCTGTCCTGAATGGGTTTAGGCTCCATTCCTCCATGATGCTCACATATGAGGAAAGAGCCTCTCGGGACCCCATTAGTTTAGCCCTGGAAGAGTTGCTTCAGTGTGCTCATGTTTATGGTCATGCCCTTAGATTTCATTGAGGTCATTACAAGAAGCAGCTGGATGACAATTGCTTCTGTATTGGGGCTGACATTGTGGTCAGAGGCGGGGTTCATTCTGTCACCCAGCTCCAGCGTGCCCAGGGGAAGACCCAAGAAAGTTGTTTTGTTTTGTTTAGGAATGTAATGCCATGGGCAGAGAAAGTGTATTTACCTATTTATTTATTTAGGAATATAATGTCAGGGCGCTTGGCTAGCTCATTTGTTAAGTGTCCAACTCTTGATTTCAGCTCAGGTCAATATCTCAGGGTTGTGAGATTGAGCCCTGCATCCCACCACTCGCTGGGGAGTCTACTTGAGATTCTCTCTCTCTGTCTCCCTCCATCCCCCTCACCCCTGTACTCTCTCCATAAATAAATAAATATATATATATATATATATATATATATATATATGTGTGTGTGTATATATATATATATATGATGCCATGTGTGGGGGTGGGTTTGGGAAGCCCCTTAAGGATTGCTGTTTCCTCTCTTCCTAATAACGAATGTTATGCAACCCAGTGACTTCTAGGAAGTTCAAAGCCAAATTCAAGGGTAAGTCCCGGTAACGACTTGCTCGGGCTCTGCTTACGCTACCTGCTTCCTCCTCTTTTGCACGGTCTTGGTTTTTCTGTTGCTTTAACAGAAATTTGCCATGTGTGCTTGTAGCGGCTTCCAAGCTTTTTGGGAACGAAATGGCATATAAGTAACCACTAGCTGGAGAGTCCTACCTCTATAAAGAAGGCTTCTTCGGAGCATGACACTTGATTAATATCCCCTTGCAGGGCCCATAATGTTTTCTCGTTTTGAGTTCCTGCAACTTTAAAATACACTGATACTTTTCTTTACTGACCTCCTTTGCAGGGTATAGAAACTATTGACAGTAATTTCTTTTCTTTCTTTTTTATTGCAGCAGCATTGACATGTAATGCTACTTCCTTTTCAAGGGCACAACATCGTGATTCGACATGTCTACGCATTCAGCTCTGCTCACCAGAACAGACAGAGCTATCGTGACATTGTTGAGTCTATTCCCCAGGCTGTACTCTCACCCCTGTGCCTGATTGATTTTATAACTCGGAGTTTATACCTTTTAATCCCTTCCGCCTATTTTACCCACCTCTCCCTTCTGGTGACCACCTGTTTGTTCTTTGCATTTATGATGCTCTGGTTTTGTCTGCTTGTTTGTTTTGCTGTTTAGATCCCACATATAAGTGAAATCGTATGGTCTGTGTCTTTGTCTGACTCATTTTACTTGGTGTAATGCTCTCTAGGTCTATCCCTGTTGTTACACATGGCAGGACCCCGTTCTTTTTTATGACTAATATTCTATTTCATGACTGACGTGCCGCATCTTCTTTACCCATCTATCTATTGATGGACACTTAAGTTGCTTCTGTATCTTGGCTATTGTAAATAATGCTGCCATAAACGTAAGGGTGCGTATATCTTTTTTAATGTTTTTGTTTTCTTTGGCAAATACCCAGTAGCACAATCACCGGGTTGTATGGTCTTTCCGTTTGTCACTTTTTCAGGAATCTCCAAACTGTTTCCACAGTGGCTACACCAACTTACACTCACATGCAGTGCTCGAGGGTCCCTTTTCTCTCCATCCCTGCCAAACTTGCTATTTCTTATCTTTTTGCTACTAGCTATTCTGATAGGTGTACGGTGATGATCTCATTGTGATTTTGATTTGCATTTCCCTGATGGTTAGTGATGTTGATCTTTTCATGTCTCAGTTGGCCATCAGTATTCCTTCCTTGGAAAGATGCCTGTTCAGTTCCTTTGCCCATTTTTTTTAATCAAATTATTCATTTCACTGATGTTGGGTTGCATAAGTTTTTTATATATTTTGGATATTGACCCCTTATTGGACATATCATTTGCAAATATCTTCTCTCATTCAGTAACTTGTCTTTTTGTTTTGTTGATATTTTCCTTCACAATGCAACAGCTTTTTAATTTGATATAATATATATGTGTATATATAATATATATATATATGTGTGTGTGTATATATATATATATACACATATATATGGTTTTGTTTCCCTTTCCTGAAGAGACATATCTAGAAAAATGTTGCTAAGGCCAACGTCCAAAAGATTACTGCCAGTTTTCTTTAAGGAATTTTATGGTTTCAGGTCTCACATTTAGGCCATTAAACCATTTTGAGTTTATCTTCGTGTGTGGTATAAAAAAAGGGTCCACTTTCATTCTTTTGCAAGTAGCTGTCCAGTATTCCAAGCACTATTTATTGAAGACACTGTCTTTCCCCATTGTATATTCTTGCCTCCTTTGTTGTAGATTAATTAACCATATAAGTGGGTTCATTTCTGGGTTATCTGACCTGTTCGATAGATCTAGATGCCTATTTTCGTGTTGGTGCTATACTCTTTTGATTATGATAGTTTTGTAGTGTAGCTTAAAATCTGGGATTGTGATACCTCCAGCTTTGTTCTTTTTTCTCAAAATTGCTTTGGCTATTTGGGGTCTTCTGTGGTTTCATACAAATTTTAGAATTGTTTGTTCTAGTTCAGTGAAAACCACTATTGGTATTTTTATAGGGATTGCACTGATTCTGTAAATTGCTCTGGATAGTATGGAGACTTTGACAACATAAATCCTCCAATGCATGAGTACAGTATAGCTTTCCATTTCTCCGGGTCATCTTTAATTTCTTTCATCATGGTTTTATAGTTTTCAGAGCATAGGTCTTTCACCTCCTTGGTCAAATTTATTCCTAGGTGTTTTATTCTTTTTGGTGCAATTGTAAATGGGATTGTTTTCTTAATTTCTCTTTCTGCTACGTTTTTATTAGTGTATAGAAATGCAAGAGATTTCTGTTTACTAATTTTGGATCCTGTACCTGTACTGAATTCTCTTATTACTTCCAATTGTTTTTTGATGGAGTCTTTAGGGTTTTCTGTATATCGTATCAAATCATCTGCCGATAGTGACAGTTTCAGTTCTTCCTTACCAGCTTAAGTGCATTTTATTTCTTTTTCTTGTCTGATAGCTGTGGCTGGGACTTCCAATATCATGTCAAATAAAAGTGGTGAGAGAGGGACATCCTTGTCTTATCTTCGAGAAAAGCTGTCAGCTTTTCCCCACTGAGTATGATGTTAACTGTGGGTTTATCATAGATGACCTCTGTATGTTGAGGTATGCTCCCTCTAAACTCATTTTGTTGAGAGTTTTTATCATGAATGGATGTTTAATTTTGTCAAATGCTTTTTCTACATCTATTGAGATGATCATAGGGGTTTTATCCTTTGTTTTGTTAATGTGGCGTATCACGCTGATGGACTTGCAGGTGTTAAACTACACTGCATCCCCAGCATAAATCCCACTTGATTGTGGTGAATGACCTTTTTAATGTATTGTTGAATGTGGTTTGTTAACATTTTGTTGAGAATTTATACATCTATGTTATCAGGGATTCTGGCCTGTAGAGGTTTTTTGTTTTGTTTTGTTTTGTTTACAGTATTGTTGTCTGGTTTTGGTATCAGGGTAATGCTGGCCTCATAGAATGAATATGAAAGCTTTCCTTCCTCTTTTATTTTTTGGAATAGTTTGAGGAGACTAGGTATTAACTCTTCTTTAAATGTTTGGTTGAATTCATCTGTGAATCCATCTGGCTCTGGATTTTTGTTTGTTGGGAGTTTTAAAATTACTGATTCATTTTGTTACTAATAATCAGTCTGTTCAGATTTTCTATTCCTTCTTGATTTGGTTTTGGAAGATTGTATGTTTCTGGAAATTTATCCATTTCTTTTAGGTTGTCCAATATGTTGGCATCAATAAACAAGCTTTGTTCGGTATGTCTCTATGAGTCTCTTGCATCTTCAGGTGTGGACACCCTCATGGCACCAAAGAGAGGTGCCCACTAGTCAAAGTTTCCAAGAAATTTGAAAATTGGGGTACCTGGTGGCTCATTCAATTGAGTGTCTGACTCTTGATCTCAGCTCAAGTCTTGACCTCAGGGTTGTGAGTTCAAGCCCCACACTGGGCTCTACCTTGGGCTCTGCATTGGGTATAGAGTCTACTTTAAAAAAAAAAAGAAAGAAATTTGCATATCCTGTAAATATGAAGAAGAGAAATCCCTGTTAGATCTGATTTCATAACTGGAGGACCAACACCAACAAGTGATTTTGAGAATACCAATTTTTCTGCCTAGTCCTGGGAAATGATGGGACAGATGCAGTATTTTCTGTGAGAAGCATTTTGTGTAAGAGTCCACCCTGACCCACCCCTCCCTAGAAAATTCATTTTTAAAAAAATGTCCTAGGAAGGAGTCAAGATGGCGGAGAGGTGTCAGGCTGGGGCGACGTCGGGTAGCAGGAAATCAGCTAGATAGCTTACCTAACCATTGTGAACACCTACAGATCCAGCGGGAGATCGAGGAGAGGAAGGGCAGCAATTCTAGAGGCTGAGGATCGATCACTTTCTGGGGGGTCGGACCTGCGGAGAGGTGGGTCCGGGGCGACGGGGGGGGGGGTGGACTCGGGGGGGGGCGGCTCCCGGGGGGCTGCGGAGCGACTGAGCACAAAATCGGGACTTTTAAAGGTCTGCTCCACTGGGAGACATCGCTCCGGAGGCTAAACCGGGGGGAAACGCAGGCGGGGTCAGCATAACCCCAGGTCCCGCTGGGTCACAGAAGGACTGGGGGGGTCTGAGTGCCGCAGAGCTCGCGGGCGTTGGAGCGGGGAGGCCGGCTGCAGTGACGGGGCCGAGGAGTGAGCTCTAGGCCCGGGTTGCCTTGTGCCGGTCGCAGGCTGGGTGGGCTCGGAGCACGGCCGGAGGCCACGGAGACGAAAGCGACCCGGCGCTTTTCTCCAGCTCCAGCAATTGACTGCTTTCCTCAGGGTGCGACCGCAGGTCAGGGAGGAGGGGCGGTTGGGCGCTTTGCTCTGAGGGCGCACTGAGGAGCGGAACCCCAAGCTCTCGGCTCCTCCGGGCCGGAGACTGGGAGGCCGCCATCTTCGTTCCCGTCCTCCGGAACTCTACGGAAAGCGCTCAGGGAACAAAAGCTCCCGAAAGCAAACCGGAGCGGATTGCTTAGCCCAGCCCCTGGCAAGGGCGGTGCAATTCTGCCTGCGGCAAAGACACTTGAGAATCGCTACAACAGGCCCCTCCCCCAGAAGATCAACAAGAAACCATCCAAAACCAACTTCAGTCACCAAGAACAGCGGAATTCCACAGCAGGAGAAAGCAAATCTTATCTGGACAAAATGACAAGGCGGAAAAACTCACCTCAAAAAAAAGAACAAGAGGCCGTACCTAAGGCTGGAGACCTAATCAATATGGACATTGGTAACATGACAGATCTAGAGTTCAGAATGACAATTCTCAAGGTTCTAGCCAGGCTTGAAAAAGGCATAGAAGATATTAGAGAAACCCTCTCCGGAGAGATAAAAGCCCTTTCTGGAGAAATAAAAGAACTAAAATCTAACCAAGTTGAAATAAAAAAAGCTATTAATGAGGTGCAATCAAAAATGGAAGCTCTTACTGCTAGGATAAATGAGGCAGAAGAAAGAATTAGTGACATAGAAGACCAAATGACAGAGAATAAAGAAACTGAGCAAAAGAGAGACACAAATACTGGACCACGAGGAGAGAATTCGAGAGATAAGCGACACCATAAGACGACACAACATTAGAATAATTGGGATTCCAGAAGAAGAAGAAAGAGAGAGGGGAGCAGAAGGTATATTGGAGACAATTATTGGAGAGAATTTCCCTAATATGGCAAAGGGAACAAACATCAAAATCCAGGAGATGCTAAGAACGCCCCTCAAAATCAATAAAAATAGGTCCACACCTCGTCACCTGATAGTAAAATTTACAAGTCTTAACGACAAAGAGAAAATCCTGAAAGCAGCCCGGGAAAAGAATTCTGTAACATACAAGGGTAAAAACATTAGATTGGCACCGGACCTATCCACAGAGACCTGGCAGGCCAGAAAGAACTGGCATGATATATTCAGAGCACTAAATGAGAAGAACATGCAGCCAAGAATACTATATCCAGCTAGGCTATCATTGAAAATAGAAGGAGAGATAAAGAGCTTCCAGGACAAACAAAAGCTGAAAGAATTTGCAAACACCAAACCAGCCCTACAGGAAATATTGAAAGGGGTCCTCTAAGCAAAGAGAGACCCTAAAAGTAGTAGATCAGAAAGAAACAGAGACAATATACAGTAACAGTCACCTTACAGGCAATACAATGGCACTAAATTCATATCTCTCCATAGTTACCCTGAATGTGAATGGGCTAAATGCCCCAATCAAAAGACACAGGGTATCAGAATGGATAAAAAAACAAAACCCATCAATATGCTGCCTACAAGAAACTCATTTTAGACCCAAAGACACCTCCAGATTTAAAGTGAGGGGGCGGAAAACAATGTACCATGCTAATGGACATCAGAAGAAAGTTGGGGTGGCAATCCTTATATCAGATCAATTAGATTTTAAGCCAAAGACTATAATAAGAGATGAGGAAGGACACTATATCATACTCAAAGGGTCTGTCCAACAAGAAGACCTAACAATCTTAAATATCTATGCCCCTAACATGGGAGCAGCCAACTATATAAACCAATTAATAACAAAATCAAAGAAATACATCGACAGTAATACAATAATAGCAGGGGACTTTAACACTCCCCTCACTGAAATGGACAGATCATCTAAGCAAAAGATCAATAAGGAAATAAAGGCCTTAAATGACACACTGGACCAGATGGACATCACAGATATATTCAGAACATTCCATCCCAAAGCAACTGAATATACATTCTTCTCTAGTGCACATGGAACATTCTCCAGAATAGACCACATCCTGGGTCATAAATCAGGTCTCAATCGGTACCAAAAGACTGAGATCATTCCCTGCATATTTTCAGACCACAATGCTCTGAAGCTAGAACTCAATCACAAGAGGAAATTTGGAAAGAACGCAAATACATGGAGACTAAACAGCATCCTTCTAAAAAATGAATGGGTCAACCAGGAAATTAAAGAAGAATTGAAAAAATTCATGGAAACAAATGATAATGAAAACACAACGGTTCAAAATCTATGGGACACAACAAAGGCAGTCCTGAGAGGAAAATATATAGCGGTGCAAGCCTTTCTCAAGAAACAAGAAAGGTCTCAAATACACAACCTAACCCTACACCTGAAGGAGCTGGAGAGAGAACAACAAAGAAAGCCTAAACCCAGCAGGAGAAGAGAAATCATAAAGATCAGAGCAGAAATCAATGAAATAGAAACTAAAAAAACAATAGAACAAATCAACAAAACTAGGAGCTGGTTCTTTGAAAGAATTAATAAGATTGATAAGCCCCTGGCCAGACTTATCAAAAAGAAAAGAGAAAGGACCCAAATAAATAAAATCATGAATGAAAGAGGAGAGATCACAACCAACACCAAAGAAATACAAACAATTATGAGAACATACTACGAGCAACTCTATGCCAACAAATTTGACAATCTGGAAGAAATGGATACATTTCTAGAGACGTATAAACTACCACAACTGAACCAGGAAGAAATAGATAACCTGAACAGACCCAAAACCAGTAAGGAGATTGAAACAGTCATCAAAAATCTCCAAACAAACAAAAGTCCAGGACCAGATGGCTTCCCAGGGGAATTCTACCAAACATTTAAAGAAGAATTAATTCCTATTCTCCTGAAACTGTTCCAAAAAATAGAATTGGAAGGAAAACTTCCAAACTCATTCTATGAGGCCAGCATCACCTTGATCCCAAAACCAGACAAGGATCCCACCAAAAAAGAGAATTACAGACCAATATCTTTGATGAACACAGATGCGAAAATTCTCACCAAAATACTGGCCAATAGGATCCAACAATACATTAAAAGGATTATTCACCACGACCAAGTGGGATTTATTCCAGGGCTGCAAGGTTGGTTCAACATCCGCAAATCCATCAATGTGATACAATACATTAATAAAAGAAAGAGTAAGAACCATATGATACTCTCAATAGATGCTGAAAAAGCGTTTGACGAAGTGCAGCATCCCTTCCTGATTAAAACTCTTCAAAGTGTAGGGATAGAGGGCACATACCTCAATATTATCAAAGCCATCTATGAAAAACCCACCGCAAATATCATTCTCAAGGGAGAAAAACTGAAAGCTTTTCTGCTAAGGTCAGGAACACAGCAGGGATGTCCGTTATCACCACTGCTGTTCAACATAGTACTAGAAGTCCTAGCCTCAGCAATCAGACAACAAAAAGAAATTAAAGGCATCCAAATTGGCAAAGAAGAAGTCAAACTATCACTCTTTGCAGATGATATGATACTCTATGTGGAAAACCCAAAGGCTCCACTCCAAAACTGCTAGAACTTATACAGGAATTCAGTAAAGTGTCAGGATATAAAGTCAATGCACAGAAATCAGTCGCATTTCTTTATACTAACAACAAGACGGAAGAAAGAGAAATTGAGGAGTCAGTCCCATTTACAATCGCACCCAAAACCATAAGATACCTAGGAATAAATCTAACCAAAGAGGCAAAGAATCTATACTCAGAAAACTATAAAGTACTCATGAAAGAAATTGAGGAAGACACAAAGAAATGGAAAAATATTCCATGCTCATGGATTGGAAGAACAAATATTGTGAAAATGTCTATGCTACCTAAAGCAATCTACACATTTAATGCAATCCCTATCAAAATCCCATCCATTTTTTTTAAAGAAATAGAACAAATAATCCTAAAATATTTATGGAACCAGAAAAGACCTCGAATAGCCAAAGGAGTATTGAAAAAGAAAGCCAAAGTCGGTGGCATCACAATTCCAGACTTCAAGCTCTATTACAAAGCTGTCATCATCAAGACAGTATGGTACTGGCACAAAAACAGACATATAGACCAATGGAACAGAATAGAGAGCCCAGAAATAAGACCCTCAACTCTATGGTCAACTAATCTTCGACAAAGCAGGAAAGAATGTCCCATGGAAAAAAGACAGCCTCTTCAACAAATGGTGCTGGGAAAATTGGACAGCCACTTGCAGAAAAATGAAATTGGACCATTTCCTTACACCACACACGAAAATAGACTCAAAATGGATGAAGGACCTCAATGTGAGAAAGGAATCTATCAAAATCCTTGAGGAGAATGCAGGCAGCAACCTCTTTGACCTCAACCGCAGCAACTTCTTCCTAGGAACATCGCCAAAGGCAACAGAAGCAAGGGCAAAAATGAACTATTGGGATTTCATCAAGATCAAAAGCTTTTGCACAGCAAAGGAAACAGTTAACAAAACCAAAAGACAACTGACAGAATGGGAGAAGATATTTGCAAACGACATATCAGATAAAGGGCTAGTATCCAAAATCTATAAAGAGCTTATCAAACTCAATACCCAAAGAACAAATAATCCAGTCAAGAAATGGGCAGAGGACATGAACAGACATTTCTGCAAAGAAGACATCCAGATGGCCAACAGACACATGAAAAAATGCTCCACATCACTCGGCATCAGGGAAATACAAATCAAAACCACAATGAGATACCACCTCACACCAGTCAGAATGGCTAAAATTAACAAGTCAAGAAATGACAGATGCTGGCGAGGATGCGGAGAGAGGGGAACCCTCCTACACTGTTGGTGGGAATGCAAGCTGGTGCAACCCCTCTGGAAAACAGTGTGGAGGTTCCTCAAAAAACTGAAAATAGAGCTACCCTATGACCCAGCAATTGCACTACTGGGTATATATCCTAAAGATACAAACGTGGTGCTCCGAAGGGGCACGTGCACCCGAATGTTTATAGCAGCAATGTCCACAATAGCCAAACTGTGGAAAGAGCCTAGATGTCCATCAACAGATGAATTGATAAAGAAGATGTGGTATATATACACAATGGAATACTATGCAGCCATCAAAAGACATGAAATCTTGCCATTTGTGACGACGTGGATGGAACTAGAGGGTATAATGCTTAGCGAAATAAGTCAATCGGAGAAAGACAACTATCATATGATCTCTTTGATATGAGGAAGTGGAGATGCAAGGCGGGGGGGTTGGGGGGAGGTAGGAAAAGAAAAAATGAAAAGATGGGATTGGGAGGGAGACAAACCATAAAAGACTCAATCTCAAGAAACAGACTGAGGGTTGCGGGGGGGAGGGGGGACGGGAGAGGGTGGTGGGGAAATGGACATTGGGGAGGGTATGGGCTATGATGAGTGCTGTGAAATGTGTAAACCTGGCGATTCACAGACCTGTACCCCTGGGGATAAAAATACATTATATGTTTATTAAAATAAAAAAATTTAAAATTAAAAAAAAAATGTCCTACCTGGGACCCCTGGGTGGCTCAGTGGGTTAAGCCTCTGCCTTCAGCTCGGGTCATGATCTCAGAGTCCTGGGATCGAGCTCCGCATCGGGCTCTCTGCTCAGCAGGGAGCCTGCTTCCCCCCCTCTCTCTGCCTGCTTCTCTGCCTATTTGTAATCTCCATCTGTCAAGTAAATAAATAAATAAAATCTTTTTTAAAATAAATAAATAAAAATGTCCTACTTAGAAACTCTACATTGTCACTGATTAAAAAGAAACACCATTTCTGGAAGGGGAGTAGCACCCTAAAACAGAAGCCTCTCAAAAAGGTGATTAAAATATTGTAGTTTCCACTATTTCCCATGACCCCACCTAATAACTAAACTATCAACCACACACAGGAGCTGGGAAGGAGCTTAAAATTATTCCGACCCAAATGCAGATTTTTCCAGTTAAAGAAATGAAGAGGTAGTTGGACCAAGTTCCACATGATAAATTATCTTTGGTGTTAAGCTAACCAAGGATTCTAACCCAGGCTCTGCTCTAGCAGCTCTGTCATTTTTTAGTAGACATGTAGTAGACATTTAATAGACATGTAACTTTTCTTCTTGACTTCCATTTCTTATCTTTGAAATCAGGAACATGTCTTAGACGATCTCAATGTCTCCTCTTAATCTGAGACCGTCGCATCCAGGTGGAACCAATCCTTCCTAAATTGCCAGCATGCACCTTCCTAAGGAGAGTGTTAAAACGTCCACCAGGGGGCGCTTGATTCACTGCAAGCCCTGGCCTGGGGTCAGGACAACCTGTGGGCAGGTAGGGTGACCCCAATTTTCCCATCCAGTCCTGGAAGGATCCCAGACATTCAAGAAGGTTAGATCTTCCCAGGGGTTAGGCTAGAATCACACCATCTCTTCTAACAGCCTGTTTTGCAATTTATCCTCACTTCTGAGCAGCTGGTCTGGATAACTCTATTTCTGAAATTTCTGGCATTTGGTAGTTTGCGGCCATCTGTCTATGTGGGAAACATCTTTCCAGTTCATTCATTTATGATTCCAGTAGTAGCCAAGAAACTGGGAACTGGTTGAAATTGGAAAAAAAAAAAAGAAGAAGAAGACGAAGAAGAAGTTCTCTTGTCTTTTGCCCTCAATCTCTGGACACTGAGAACAGGCCCAGTGGCTGACATGACCACTGTGATTTGGAGGGGCTGTCAAGGAGAGTCCCCGATGGTGGGAGGTGGCGAGTGTGCTGATATTCTCCTGAGATGTTCTGAATACATCTCCTTTCTCTCATGGAAGCTTTAGTCAACTATGATTAAAATATGCTGTTTCAAGCACTGCTATTTGTTGCTCGAGTCTCAAGCCAAATCGGAATTCTCAGGGTGTAAGTACACCCAGACACCAAGTTCTTCTGGGCCCCCACTGAGGCTTCTTCAATGCTTTGGGGTGCTAGATGTAAGGCTTTTGGGTCACGCTATGTGTCACGTGTCCCTCAAAAAGATATGTTGAAAGGTAACCTTTTTTGGAAACAAGGTAGTTGCAAATGTAATTAGTTAAGATGAGGTCACTGGGGTGGGCCCTTAATCCACTATGACTAGTGTCTTACTGAGAAGAGGGGATTAGGGCTTAGACACAGACACACAGAGAGAAGGCCACGTGATGACAGGTGGAGATGGGAGTGATGCTCTCCAAGCCGAGGAATGCCTGGCTGCGCCAGCAACACCAGAGGCCAGGAGAGGAAGGAAGCTTCCTCCCCTGCAGGTTTCAGACGGAGAGACTATCAATTTCTGTTGTTTTAAGCCCCCCAGTTTGTGCCAATTTGTGCAGCATCATGGGTACAATGGTTGGCATGTTCTGCTCTACGGTCAATCACTGTCCCTTTCTAAAATGGTCTCCAAACTCGGCGGCTGAAACTTTGTCTCAGTTTTCCTTCCTTCACTGAACAAATACTTACAAAGGACCTACTGTGTGCCAGGCACGGTGCTCGGCCCAGGGCTATGATTGCCATGACAGAAATGGTCCCCGCCTCCGGAAGCTTATGATCTTCTCATTTGTCTCTCCTCCTTCCTGCCTCTTCTTACCAACTAAATATGGAGTCTCCCAGGTTCTACAACTGCCCTTTCTGCCCCCCCTGCCCTTTGAAGCTTCTGTTACAGAAACAACCCCCAAATCTACAACCTTGCTATTCCTGGGCCTCCAAGCTTCCAGACCTGCCTTCGATTGCTGCCTTGTGATCTCTCCCGGTGCCTCCTGTCCAGATGCCTTCCTCCCTCCCAGTGTCCATGTCCCCATCAATACAAAGGCTGTTCTCCCAGTGGAGCACCCCACACATGGTCACTTTGATTGCTCCCTCTGACTTGGCCACACCCAGACCCAGCTTCCTCTCCTCCCGGCTTTGCCCCTGGACCCCTGCATCATTCTGATCTCTGTGCCACTCTGATGTGCATTAGTTGTCTGAAAACCTCACTTTCACATGCACACCTCACATCAGAAACCCACGGCACTGGACCAACTCCAGAGTAAGTCCAGCTTCCCAGCAGGAGGCCATAGACCTCCTTAATGGCCACCCAGCGCCACGTGCCCCTACAGACATCCCCTACTCCTGCCAGCCTGGGCCGCTAGCCATCCTGAAACACACCCAAACCCCATCTTCCTCACTGCCTCCTTTCCCAATGCCCTCAAACTTCCCTAATCCAACCCTTCCAGCCATTGGCCCAGAGTCAATCTTGCCTCCCGGGGAACATGTTCTCGCCTTCTCCAGAATGCTTATGGGCTTCTGAAGCAAGCTTGTGCCTGCCGCGTGTGCAGCAGGCTGCCTCCTGCCTCCTGTTCCTAGAACCTGAAGGTTGTGGGAGCCACCCTGGGGCACCACGGCAGGACCATCTGTCACCCTCTTCCAACCACCATTACAGGAGTGGACCGATGACCAGCCTCAAGTGAGGCCAGAGTTAGACTGAGAATATGGAATCTGGGTAGGAGATTTGCAGCTCTTGGGGCACATTTTATCCACCTTCAAGTTAAACATGAATCTTTAAGAAATAGATGGAAATAAGGTGACAAGCTCAGGGTGACAATGAGCGGGCTGTCCCCTGAACATGCACACTCCTCCCTTCATGACCAGACTCTGCTGTGAAAGATGCCAAGACCCCTGCTATGGAAACGTGCCCCTCCCCTGGATCCAGGTGTTGAAATCCTAACCCCCAGAACTGCGGAATGTGACCTTATTTGGAAATAGATTCATTGTAGCTCTGTTTAGTTCTGACGAAGCCATAGGGGAGTAGGGAGAGCCCCTCGTGCAAAGTGATTGGAGTCCTCATAAAAAGGAGAAACTTAAACACAGACATGCATAGAGGAACAACCATGGGAGGACACAGGGAGGTCTGCAAGACAAGGACAGACGTCTTGGCAGAAGCCAACCCTGCTAACACCTTGATTGCAGACTTCTAGTCCCCAGGACCGCAAGACATCGTATTTCTGTTGTCGAAGCCTCCCGGTTTATGGTACGGTGTTACAGCAGCCTCAGCGAACAGATACAGTAGGGGGGACCCTCTCCAGCAGCTCTGGCTCTTGGGAGTGAGAGGAGGGGCTAGGAGGGAAGAGGGAGGTCAAGCTGGGAAGGAAGCAGAGAGGGACACCTACCAGTGCCCTCAGAAAAATCTCCCATCCTCTGCCCCGGAGGACTGCATTTGCCACCTAATACCCTCAGTTGGAGACAGGCTTACTTCCTACAGGACATGACTCAGCTCCACTGGCGGCTAATTACTACCCCACTTTTCACAGAGGCTTTGGGAACGCGGGTTTGGAAAAGCCCTGTCCCTCTCCTCCTTCTCTCCTCTCCCTTTCCTTCTTCACTCCCTTGGGCATTTCTCGGTTCAACCAATGCTTAGGGAGGGCCTGCTGCACTCACACACAGTGCTGGCAGCTGGCCCACCTGTCCTACCCTGATGTGGAAAGGACATCAAAGTGCCCTCTGAACCTCAGCATGATAGCCACATGTCCGGCTGGCCAGTAGGGAGTGAGTGCTCTCTGGACCCTACGGTCAACCCTGGAGTAGCAGTTGCCTTTGAGAACACAGATCTTCTTGGGGGCACAACATTCTACACAAATATTCCAATTTTATGCTGTTCTTCAAAGGCAAAGAGGAGACCCCTCCTCTTGGGAAATTCCAACCTGCTGAGCAAGGAGCCCGGTGGTGGGGGAGGGGGGCACGGCAGCCATCAGCAGCTGCAGCCGTGGGGCTTGAGACAGACACGACATGCAGCTGGGGCAGGGTAGGCCCGGGGGTGCTGAGCCCTATGTCTGAGGCAGGACAGGGGATGCAGGACCGACAGGCTTCAGGGCTGGAGGGGAGGCCAGCCTGGAAGCAGACTGCATTGTGCAGAGAGCCAGGGAGGGACAGGCATCCTGGACAGCAGCTGGAGGCCCAGCCCACCCCTGTGCAGGGCTGGGAAGTCCTGTTATGGGACGTGGGGAGAGAGGAGAGCCCAGGATCCAGAGAGGTGGGCAGCTGGGCTGGGAGAAGTTCATGGCAGGTTGCAGGTTACCAGCCACAATTCCAAAGGGAAACGTCAGACCCAGAGAGAGGGCAGGTGATACTAGGCAAGGCCAGGTCTCCCTTCTCCTGAGGATGGTTCGGAAGCTCGCCAGCATAAGGACCACTACCCTGGGAACAAGACCTCAATCTAGCTTCCTGGCCTGGGTGATGGAAAATAACTGTGTCTCTGAAGAAAAGAAAGAAAGAAAGAAAGAAAGAAAGAAAGAAAGAAAAGCCTAAGTTGTCAGGAGTGGACTGGCAGAAGGAGCGAGAAGCCACACTCCTGAATGTAGGACGGGCATTGCTGCCTGAGGTCAGGACCCAGCTGGGACAGGGTAGGGAGGGAGGGGGAAATGGGGAGACACAGAGCAGGTACAAGCTGCAGAAGAAGCCGGGCCGGGAGCAGGCCTGAGTACGGCCAGTCCCAGAGCCATGCTCTGGGAATCCAAATGGTTCAGCGGTTTTTCAAATTGTCCCCAAAGCTACTGGAATGCCCCAGACGTTTCCTTGTCTCAACACCGTCACCCAGACGGCCTTTTACTGCCATTGGCTCTGAGTCTGGAGCTGGTGGGCAGTGAGCCCCCAGCCAATACAGGGCAGCCTGTGAGGAGCGTAAGGCAACCGAGATAAGGAGGGAGAAGTCTTATCTGGTCTCCATCACAGTTCTTGGGAAAGATGGAAAGCAGAGGTGGTTGAGCAGCTGACATTCAAAACTGACCTGAGTTGCTGTTTGAGTTGCAAAAACCCATTAACGAGAAGGCTAATGTTTAGCTTTCTGCTGCCAATGATAAGAGCGGGGAGCTTAGGAAAGTCGTACCTTTTACCATTTCCTGGCTTGGAGTAAAAATAGCTTCTTTGTCTCCATCTTTAGATGGACAAATTTGGGGTTGTATCCCTTAGTGAGTCTGATCAACCTGCAAATAGTTCATCTTTCCCTGGAATTCTAAAACAACAAAAACGAAAGGCAAGCCAGTCTGAGTGTGGAAAGGGAGAAGGTAATTGTTGCAGGTGTCATGTTTTTGCAACGTGTCCCATCCCCTCCACCAACTCTCTGCGCACTCCCCTCATGGAGACGTGCTGGCAGGGGTGACTCTTATGGGACAAATTCCCAGACTCATAGCCCCATGGCCTCAGCAGACAGCACTCACGTATGCGAGTAGGTGAGTGACCGGTTCTTAGGAAGTCTGGATGCCAGAAACTTCTAAGAAGAATGGGCCCTTCTGCTTCTGGAACTGATGGTTGAAGGAACAGGCAGTCGGGCTGACAGCAGTTGCTGCCATGCCTTCCCTGGGAGCAAGGGCTGGCCTCCATGATGACAAACACGGGTGGGGGATGGAGTCTCAGACACCCGGATGCTCCCCTCCTCCTTCGGATCCCTCCAGCCAGGGAGCCGGGTTCCCTCCAGTCACGCGGACAACGAAGGCACAAGGTTGCTAGGGGCAGAGGCAAAAGCAACACAAGTGTTCTGGTGGGAATCATCTGAATAATAACCACATTGGGCTCTGAGTTAATTTTTTTCCCCAAGAAGAGTAGAGCTAAGGGGCAAGGGAAGAAGATCCAGGGACCTGACATCTTGGTCCCGGAAGACATCAGCCTCTGGAGAATTGCATCATTATCTCGGGCTGTTCATGGAGGCCCTTGAGCCACAGTCCACGTGGATGAACATCTGGAACAGTGAAAACACGCCTTTCTTCCCAACCCACTCTGGCTGGAGGCCTGCACCTCACCAGGCTTCCTCTCTGCCGCCAGGACCAGTAAGACCAGGCCTTCGTTGCTCTCCTTTCCTGAGCCGCCCCGTGTGGATGGTAGGTTCCCCCGCCTCCTGCACTGCAGCGTCAGCTGAAACACAACCCAACATAGACTCACGGGGTTGTTTAAGTAAGTTTTTGTCCTGGAGGTGCCAGGGGAGGGCTGACTTCCTGACTCACTTCACGGGCCCCAAACCATGGAATAGGCCAGGCTGCTGAGCACAAATGGCGGCAGGTCGTGTGCCTGGGATGGCCATGAGTGCTGTGTGACCCCAGCCACACAGAAAAGGCACCTGAGAAAACAAGACCCTGAGGGGAAGCGGGTGTGGGAAGGAAGGATGGGGAAACAGGTCCTTGCTGGCAACTTAGCTCACCGTTCCCAGGAGGTATCAAGATGGTGGCCATGAGGTCCCAAGTGACAGGGGTGCAGGGTCAGATGCAAATGCTCCATCCCGAGAACATGGCCCCCAGTGGCCGTTGACACATCCATTCCCAGCCCAGGCCTCCTTGGACCTACGCACGAAGAATCTCACCCCACCCCCCCACGTCACAGTCGCCCTCTCCTCCCTGGTCCAGGCTGGCCCAGAAGAACAGAGACACCCATGTTAGACATATAAAGACCCAGTGGCTACTTCCTGGGCAGGAGGCCTGGGACAAGTCACTGAATCTCTCTCAGGTTCACCTTCTTCTCCAGCGCAATGAGAAATACTATACTTGTTATTGTAAAAATCAAATGCACGAAGCATGTTAAGAGTCCTTCCTAGTGCAGGGTACAAATAGAAGGCTCCCCTCTCCCAACGCAGAGTGGTCTTGGCTTTACTGCCTCTTAAACCTGGGCCCACTGGGCTTGCCCTTGGAATGGGAAAAAGATGGCACTGATAAAGAAATTAGGAACATCCTCTCAAGCCAAATTTTACCTCCTTGCACTGCTTCTGAATAAATCCAATATCCTCATTGGCAGATGATCTTTTGGGCAACCCAGAGCAAAGATAACCAACGGGGCCCACTTTTGCATTCTAAATCAAGTGTCGTATGTTAAAGCTTGCCAGCCCAAGACCACCAGGAACACACTTGTGGGCAAACAGAGCTAGGTGTGTTAGCCTGGAGTGGAGAACACATAGAGAAACTGTAGAACACCTCAGGTGCGGGAGTCAGGAGGGATAAAACTATAGGAACTAGCATGGACCCATCCATAGGCCCATTGCAGGAGGAGCCTTGAGACTGTCAGTCAATTTGTCCACTAGGCAATGTGCAGAAACAACGCATCCATGGTCTTCTGAACCAGCTTGAACCACCTGAACGAGCTTGGTGGGTCTTGCATGTCACGGTTTAGGGCTGTCTATTGCTTATAGTCATAGCATGGTTCTGCAGGTGGTGGGCTTCTGCTTCCATTCTGTCTCCTCATACAGCCTAGCTACAGGAGCCTCATTTTCTACTTTATTACACATAATTTTCAAAATGTCCCATGGAAATTATGGTGCCTTGTCTTGATTTATCAACTTTAGACCAAATCTTATTAATATAGGTATGAGAGACGAGTGGTTTAGCTTATCTATAACCTGCAACATCTCCCTCTTCTCCCAATTTTTGCTAACTTTATCTCACTTTGAGTACTTCTACTGATTATATTTATAACTCTAAACCAGCAGTTCTCAAACAGGAGCAATCCCCTTGGGTGCGTTGGAGGGGGCACTTGGCAATGCCTGGAGACGGGTTTTGGCTGTTACAGCTTGGAGGTGTTATTGATGTCTAGTGAGTAGAGACTAGCAATGCTGCCAGACATCTCAGGGTGCATGGGACAGCCCCACAACAGAGAATGACCCAGCCAAATCATCACAGTGCCAACATTGAGAAACCCTGCTTTCAACAATACATCAAAACCTCTTGATTCATCAACCCAGACAGTATTGGACTTGGCATCGTTATGAGGAAGAAATGTGGTCTCTCTACTTCATTCCACCTCTTCCCTCTCTTTCAGCCAACTCAAGCTTTAATCCATTTAGATCAATAACTGACAGTTTGGTCTAAAAAATTGGTTCTCAAATCCCAAACCCAGTATAGAGTGTTTACAATGCCACGATTATGCAAATATTGATCTCTGAAAACCATGTGATATGACTCAACCATGGAGAAGGAAATGCCACCCTTTGCCACCCACCTGGGCCCCTCCAGGGAGACTGAGAGAAGGGTCAGAGTCAACTGGATTCTCTTCTTACCCCTCATCAATATTTCCAATCATACCCTCATTTCAGTTTGCTCCACATTTGAACCATGACATCCTTTTACAGTTCTTGGTTTCGACAGGCTTTTAACTGTCTTTTTAAACATTTGTTCACAAAAGAAGCATATTCCTTCACCCCCTCGTAAGATCATTCAGCTTTCTCAATCACATACTTGTTAAGAGAATCTAGTTTCACTGTAGAGTCACACTTCCACAGTCTGTTCCTCTTGTTCTAGGTTGGAAAGCTTGCTTCCCATATCCACTGAGTGACTCTCACCCTGACACATCTTCTCCATTTCCTCCTGGGTGAGGGTCACTTGTGTCTGCAGACAGGCCTTCCCTTCCTTGGATTCTATCTAGCTCTGAGATTCAGTGCATCATGGTGAGTAAGTGCCAGGCCGGAGCCAACTCCCGGTTCACTTCCCAGGGCCTCCACATAGTAGCTGCATGACCCTGGACAAGTTACCAAATCTTTCTCTGCCCGTTTCTTTGTACATAGAATGGGGATTATGACAATAAATCTGGTAACCAAACTCAGGGTCGTTGTAAGGGTGAAATTACACATGTAAAGTGTTTAAAACAGTGCCTGGCATTTAGTACACTCTCAATAAGTGCTAGCGATTACTGTCATTATTTTACTGGAGTGTATCCTTAAGTAATTTTTCCAGCAGATTATATGGAAGGTAAAACTTTCTGAGTCTTTTCATGTATGAAACGTCTTTTTTTTTTTTTTTTTTGCCTTCTCATTTGATCAACAGGTTAAAATTCTGTTTAAAATCACTTTCCTTCAGCACTGTTCTGAAGGTATTACCCCCACTGTTTTCTAACACCTGCTGTTGCTGGTGAGAAATCCAGTGCAAATCTGATTCTAGTCTCTTTGTACATAGCTGCTTTCTGTGAGTTTCTAGCGTCTTCTCTTTATGTTAGGTTGTTTGGAAATTCCACAAGGATGAGTCTAGGTATGAGACTTGACCCTTTCAATGTACCCAACGTTTGAGCACTTTCTAGCTAAGCCCATGTTTCTCTTCAGTTCAGGTAGATTTTTTTTTTCTAAGCTCTGGCAATTTCATTCGATTATTTCCTTGTGAATATTTCCTCATTTAACCTTTTTTTTCCTGTATTTTTGAAATGCCACCTGATGGAATACTGGAACTACTGAGTTGGTCTCCCTGTCTTTTACATTTTCTCCATGATTTCCCTTTTTTTTTTTTTTTAATTCTGGAAGATTGCCTTTACTTTTTTTTTCCCCCAAATCTTTTATTAGAGATTTCATTTCAATAATAATATTTTTATTATTTTTTTAAAAATTTATTTATTTATTTATTTGACAGAGAGAGATCACAAGTAGGCAGAGAGGCAGGCGGTGACATGGGGCTCGATCTCAGGACCCTGGGGTGCTATTTTTTATTTTTTCTGCCTTTCATACATAAGGGGGGAGGGATCTCAACATACTGAGGACTGAAGATAGAACTATTTCTAGGGATAGCTATGTCCAGTATCAGTGTATTCCTGTGATTAACACAAAAGATAGTTGGATGTGCTCTCCACTCCGATGGGGCTTCAACGGGGACGGACTACAGGTTATTTACTAGCAACTAATTTACTCTCAGTTTCTGCATCAAAGCTGATATGTGAGAAGCAAGAGAAAGGGTACTTCCTAAGAGGGGTTTTCCAATGAAAGAGTAAAAACACAATTGGTTTCAATGGCAGTGGTAAAATAAGAATTCGAAGTTCATCTGCACACTCCTGTCCAGGTTGACCAATTCTCCAGCCAACTAGTAAACACCAGGTACCAAATTGAGAGTAAAAGCTGTATCTATGCCTTCTTTTGTGCTTTGTTTTGTTTAAAAATACAAATACCTGTATTCTACCCCCTGCTGTCTTTATTGACCAATTCATGGGATCCATTTGGCCAGTGTTGATAAGTTTTCCCAGTTTTTAAAATAGCTTCTATTTCATTATTCTGGGGGTAAATATGTTTGGCTCTCAGTTTCTCCTAGAAATTGGAAGTGAGAGAACCCTTTGTTGCTCTTAATGAGCTCCTCTATTAGTTTCCTAACGCTGCCATACCAAAGTGCCACCAATGAGAGGGCTTAATACAGTAACATATTCTCTCATAGTTCTGGAGGCCAGAGGTCCAAGATCAAGATTGGCAGGATTGACTCCTTCTTGGGGACTCAGAGTCTGCTCTATGCCTCTCTCCTAATTTCTGGTGGGTGCGGGCAACCCTCACGGTTCCTTGGCTTGTGGCTGGATAACTTCAGTCTACCTCTGTTGTAACATGACCATCTGTCTTCCCTCTGTGTCTGTGCCTCACGTGGTGTTCTCTGTGTCCAGTCTCCTCCTCATGTAGCTTAATCTTAATTACATCTGCAAAGACCTATTTCCAAATAAGGTCACATTCACAGGTACTAAGGGTTAGGACTCGAAAATAGCATTTTGGGGAACACAACCACAGCAACTGCCTACCAAGTCCCACAAACACTGGTGTGGTTATGTTGCTGTAAGTGGGGACCCAAGGCAATCAGACAAAAAAATCCTAGATCCCAAGTTCTCGGCCCATGACTACGCATACTCTTTCTGGAAATGACAAGGAATTCCTAAAGTTAATTATGTTGAAATTTACCAAAGACCTCTAACCTTGAGACCCAGAAAACCCCAGAAGTCTAAGCTCTCAGTTCTGATCCCAAAAGCAGGCCATCTTCTCAGTACTAGGGTGTGTGTAGACCTGCCTTGATGGTCTCCTTGCCACAGGACCAGTGCATGCAGCCTTCCTCTGTTTTCCCGCAAAGCCATGCATGGCATATGGACCCGTTCCAGGCATATAACAAAAGGCAGGATGTGGCTTTGCGTGGTACTTTGAAATGATCAAGAAAAAATACATTTACCAAAAATGAGCTGAGTGTCAATGCACAGTCAATCAGTGTTTAACAACAGGGACAACAGGCCATCGGTTTCACAGGACTAATTCGAACAATGTTTCCAAGTGTACAGACAACACAGGAAAAAGTGGTGCACAGACTGACTTAGAGGGAAGAGAAACGAAGGGGAAAGAAAACCAACTCCAGGGGGAGCGGAAAAAAAGGAAAAAAGCTAAAAGAAAAAAAAATAAATGCACAAGTGTACCTCTTAAGTCCCACAAATCTGTAGGGATTTGTAACTCAGGAAAACCCTAAAGTGAAACACAAATCAAAAAGTGACCAAGAGCCATAATCCACATTCCTAAATAGTTGTCTTTTCCGGTAATGAAAAAAGAATAAGACTGTAAATATATAATATCTCTCTCCATCATTGCAGCTTCTTTCATTTCTTTCTTAAAATATTACAAAGCAAACAAATCCTGCATTCTAATCCATTATAAACCAGTTCCATATCTAATCAAGTTGAAGCCAAAGCCATATGGGCTGTGCAAACATAAAAAAAAGTAATTCTAAGATAAGCAAAACAGGAAATTGGAGGTCGGTGATGATGAAACTGATATCCGCATGGTAATCTGAGCAGTAAAGTCACTAAACCCTTCCTGCTCCATAAACAGTTTCTCGGGATGTGTTTCATTCTCCTTCCCTTGTGATTTGGCGGTAGGTTGCACCAGTTAGCGCAAATCATCATCTTCCTCTTTCTTACCCCCTGTCAGCAAAATGTGCCCGGCTGCAGGATCTGAGTGCACCAGGCGTTCCCATCTGCTCCTGCTGAGCTCTGTGTGGTCTACCCTTCAGCCTGAGCTGCCAGGGAGGGGACAGATGGATGCACCTTGGTTTCCCAGTGTTTGCTGCAGAAGCTGGTCTGCCTGTCTAGACCAGGGCTCCCAACCTCGGCACTATTCCCACTTGGGTGCTGATGGTTTTGTCCTGTGCCTTGTAGGGTATGTAGCTACGTCCCTGGCCTCCACCCTCTAGATGCCAGCAGTACCTCCTTCAGTCCTGGTGATCACAAATGTCTGGGGACATTGCCAGATGTCCCTGGGAGGGGGAGGCCAACCACCCACAACTGAGAACCGCTTATTTAGAAGGAACCTTTGCTAGAAAGAGCTCAGATCAGTCATTTTAGATAGTCTTATTTCATTAGCCTTCATGGAGGGAATTCATTATGTTGCTTTGGACTTGAAAGTCACCTTCTCCATAAGACTTCTCCTGAACACCCTATTTTTTTTAAAGATTTTATTTATTTATTTGACAGAGAGAGATCATAAGTAGGCAGAGAGGCAGGCAGAGAGAGAGAGGGAAGCAGGCTCCCTGCTAAGCAGAGAACCCAATGCGGGGCTCGATCCCAGGACCCTGAGATCATGCCTGAGCTGAAGGCAGAGGCTTAACCCACTGAGCCAACCAGGTGCCCCCTGACCACCCTATTTACACTCACCTCCTACTCCCCATTTCTACTTTGTCATGTTTATCGTTTAATATTCTTTTTCTACTGCCAGAGTATATGCAATTCTGGGCACATAGCAGGTGTCCAAGAAACAATTGTTCAGATGATGTATAAAGAAAATGTGGTTATGTATTTACAATGGAATACTATGCAGCCATCAAAAAATGAAATCTTGCCATTTCCAATGACGTGGTTGGACCTAGAGAGTATTATGCTAAGCAAAATAAGTCAATGAAAGAAAGATAATTATCATATGATCTCACTGATACAAGGTATTTGAGAGGCAGGGTGGAGGGTCGTGGGGGAAAGGAGGGGAAAATGAAGCAAGATGGGACTGGGAAGGGAGATGGACCATAAGAGACTCTTAATCTCAGGAAACAAAGTGAAGGTTGCTAGAGGGGAAGGGAGTGGGAGGGGTGGAGTGGCTGAGTGATGGACATTGGGTAGGGTATGTGGTATGGTGAGTGCTGTGAGTTGTGTAAGACTCATGATTCACAGACCTATACTCCTGAAACAAATAATACATTATATGTTAATTTTTAAAAAACAATTGTTCAAGAAATGGGTGGATGATCACTAAGTTCCACATGATGTACACAATGAAGAAATGCATTCTTCACATAACCAGGTGATGGGTGAGGTGGCTCCAGGGTTCTGTGTCTCAGCAGAGTCACAATGATAGGCTCTGGGATCTTTCTTTCCTGCTCTGCTTCTCACCCAGCTCTGTCAATGCCCAGTGGGAGAGGAGGCATGGTCTTCTCCCCCATCTCTCTTCAAAAGCAAGGAAACCTTCCTATAGTCCCTGGGAAGTGTTCCCTGTCCCACTCTCCAGTACCTCATTGACCAGACCTGAGTCCTTTAAGCTCACCCTTAACTCAGCCCTTTGCAAGGAAAATGGACCAAACTTAACTGGCACAAACCAATCAGGCTTACTCTTCAGCAGCAAATGAAATCCTCTCCCCAAAGACTGGAAACTGAACAAAAGTACAGATGTGACAACAAGTTACCAAGTGTCGTTGGGTTACTTCCAGAAATGAAGGGCCAGAGAGGGTCAGTGCTGTGCAGAATACACCACCAACAGTCTTGTTCTGAGCACCCTTGTTCTTCCTTGGGCCCTGGCCCCTCCTGATGTCATTTCATTTTAGCCCACAGCCTGTATACTCTTGCTTAGGTATTTATTAACCCTGATTCTCAAGTAGCAATGGTGCATGGTGTTACCTTATCTGATGACATCAGGACTTTTCTGAGAGTCTATATATCTTTAAAACCTTTCATGTCCAAAGGAACTCATCTCTAACAACCAAACATCAAATTAGTGAGTATAATATGTAAGGACAAAAGAGTTCTCCAGGTGTCCCTCAGAGGCCCAGCCTCCTCTACACTTCAGTAAGTCAACGCAGAATCCCCATGGTCTATGGCCAAGTTCTCTGATGCCTCTCTGGGTCCCATCACTGCCTTATTCCCACAGAACACCTAACATCTGCTCCATGGGAGGCACTCAGTGCCTATGATGAGTGAATGGACCAACTCCCTTTTCTTGAGTCAAGGCTTTTCTAGGGCAGGGTATTATAGGATATGAGATATTAATTTTTCCTCCTTTTTCCAAGATATGCAGTACCTTACTGGAACCCTCTGATCCTATGACTGGGAGAAGACAGGATCTAAAACCTGGGCATGATCCAGACTCTTATTACCAAAGCCCTTTCCACCCCTTGTATATGGTCAACAGTGTCTACAAGAAGACTGACAACTTGGATCCTTGTCCTAGGGCTACATTCCTCCTCCCTCAGCACTCCAGGCCATCTGGAGAAGACTATCCTGCCAGAAGATGTGGAGAGTGATAGAGCCTTACCTGAGGACCAGTGAGGGTCCTTCAACAGCCCAGAGCAAGCAAACCTGCACTGTTCTAGATGAAAAACCATCTCCAGTCTTCTGGCATATGCTGAGGCCATGTGGAATAGTGAAACCATTTCTGGATGGGACCCAAGCCAACAGAGTTACAGCTTCCCAACTACTTATGTATATTAGCCAGGGTTCTGGGTTCTCCAGAGTAACAGAACCAACAGAGTATGTGTGTGTGCACATGTGCATGTGCATGTGTGTGTATGAGTGTAGAAAGAGAAAGGGTGGGTATTATAAGAAATTGGCTCATGCAATTATGCAGGCTGTGAAGTTCCATGATCTACATTTGGCAAACTGGAGATCCAGGAGAGCTGATGATATAGTTCCAGTCCAAAAGTTGGTAGACTCAAGACCCAAGAAGAACCTGTGTTTCAGTCCAAGTCCAAAGGCAGGAAAAGACCCAGCTCAAGGCAGTTTCCTCTTATTCATGAGAGAGTCAACATTTTGTTCTACTCAGGCCTTCAACAGATTGGATAAGGCCCACCCATCCTAAGGAGGGCAATCTGCTTCACTCAGTTTACCTATTAAAATGTTAATCTCACGGGTGCCTGGGTAGCTCAGTCAGTTCAGCATCGACTCTTGGTTTTGGTTCATCTCATGGTCTCAGGGTCATGGGATCGAACCCCACATTGGGCTCAGTGGGGAGTCTGCTTGAGATTCTCTCTCCCTCTCCCTCTGTCCCCTCCCTGCTTGTGCTGCTTGTGCTCATGCACATGCTCTCTCTCGCAAATAAATGAATCTTTAATAAAATAAAATAAAATAATCTCATCTTAAAACCCCCTCACAGAAATACTCAGAATGTTTGACCAAATATCTGGGCACCCCATGGTCCAAGCAAGTTGACATATAAAACTAACCATCACACAGGGGTGACCTTGGCTAAGGGAATCTCAGTTTACTCATCTACAAGGTGGACATAATAACACCCACTTCAAGGGCTACTGGAGATTAAATGAGATCATAGACACATGGTGCATGACATCCAATGGATGTCCTGCAAATGTTCTTGCCCTGCTCTGCTTTTGCCCAGAAGAGCGTCAACAGCATCTCCTCTGATGGGGCTCTTTGTTGTATGGGCTCTCTGAGCCTGGGCCAGACACTGCTTGGGGATGACTTGGGGATGACTTGGGAACTTGATCTTAGCAGCCTCTTCCTGTTTTGCCCTGAGGCCTGGGTTCATGGTAACAGATCCAACCTGCCAGCCCAACCCTTGGCTTGCAAGCTCAGTCTGAACAAACTCTGACCAGCATTCTGGACCCTTATGCAGGCAGACCTGCCATGGAGCTCCTTCTGCTACCCTGGACATCCCAAGGTGTCTGCCTGGCCTCCACCAGATACTCTCCATCCTTCTACAAGCATCTCAGGCTAAGAAAATCTGGTGTCTTCAGGCAGGCATGTTCTTTCTCAGACCTATATGGCTCTAATGTCAAAGTGTGTGTCTTCTCTATTAGTTGGGACAGTGTGAAGTTCTTGTGGATTTAGATTACAGAAGTTTATTTCTCTCTTACAAACAGTTCCAGGTGGCTGGAGCTGCTAAGCTCCATACGGGCACACAGAAACTCGGGTTCCTACCCTTGTGTTGTTCCCCCATCCCACTGGCTTTCTCACTGTCTGCATGCCTGTAACTGAGTTGCCCACCAAGCCTGGGCTCCAGCCAGCCAGGAGGGGAAAGAGTATGGACACCATGAGATGCTGGTCCCAGATCCACATGCTGATGTCCCCACTCACACTCCATTAGCAGGAATGTAGTCCCATGGCCACACCTCATGACAAGGAAGGCAGGGGGTATGGGTGGAAGGTGCCTGTCCACTCTTGGTGGATTGCCAGCTGTCTGCACCCCTCTTTCCACTTATTTCCTGAGTGGTGGCCCAGACTGTAGGGAAAGAAGGACAGTGCTGTGTGACTGTGTCCCTGAGAGGGAACTGGGCTACCAGGGACCTGGGGAAAAGGACAGGACTGCTCAGGATATGGTGGCTACATGACCAGCACCCTGATCTAGGGGTTCGCCACTGAGAAACACTAATGATGAACACAAAACTATAAATAAATGAATGCTTTCTTAACAAATAAGAAATTAAAAAAAAATAGTGACCCTAAACCATTATTCAGTCATGAGACATTTAAATCCACTTCTGATTCCTTAACTCTCTCTCCTCTCTCTCCCTCTCTCTCTTTATACCCCTGTATCCTACTGGTTATATACATATCCTAGATTTATCCCATCTCTGTATGTATATCCTGTTGGTTCTCTTTTTCTGGAGAGCCCTAGTACAGGTGTCATTTCTATTTCATAACTTTCCTCCAAATCAGAGAAACAACTGACATGATAAACCTTTCCCTGTCCTCTCTATTATTATTATTATCTATTATTATTATCATTAATTACCTCTATTTTTTTCTTATGGTCCTGGGTTGACCACCAATGAAACAAGAATCATTCTTCTCTCTTTTTTTTTAAAGATTTTATTTATTTATTTGACAGAGAGAGAGGGATCACAAGGAGGCAGAGAGGCAGGTGGAGAGAGAGGGGGAAGCAGGTTCCCCGCTGAGCAGAGAGCCCCCTGCGGGGCTCGATCCCAGGACCCTGAGATCATGACCTGAGCCGAAGGCAGAGGCCCAACCCACTGAGCCACCCAGGCCCCTGAATCATTCTCCTCTTAAGCAGCACACCAGAAACTGTTCTAAAACTTCCATCTAGACTCAAATGCCTGGTGGACTCCATGGACACACTCAACGGTTCTACTTTAGTAAGGACAAGCAGCATCGAACCCAGTGGCAACTGATCCAATTCAGGGTGACCTCATGCATCTACCTCTGTGTCCCCCAAATAAATAAATGTTCCTTTAAAAGTTTCGCCAAAACTGAGTAAACATAGTCAATTCGTTGAAAAATTCCTCTTTGGTTGTGATGCCACAACTGTGTGTTACCTCTGTACCATCTGAAACATACCTTGGCTTGACTAAGAGCATCCCCACCCCCTTGACGCCCAGTCCTGAGAGGCCCAGAATTGTCACAGCTGGCCATCCAGTCTCTGACCTCGGGGCTTCCGAAAGTTCCAGAAGCTGGGTTAGGCTCTGATCTGGGGCAAAATAGGTAAGAGTGGATGAGGTCTCCTTCGCGTGAATTCTGGTTCCGGTAAAGCCATCCATGACATTGCCATCAGGAACACCCTTTGTCACCCTGGGAGTAGCTTCTTTTTCTTTCCCCTGTTTTGGCTTTGGTGTTGCAAAGAACAGGCCTTATTACCAGGCCACTCTGGCTGTGCTCACTGTTGTCCTTATAGAGGGGGCCCGTGAGGGGTTCCAGAGGGGACACAGAGCTCCTTACTCCCCAGCTAGGCTGCTGGGCCTGGCCGGACTGAATTCCATCATGTCGCTTCACTTCCCTGTCTGGCAGGTACCGCGGCTGGCCAGGTTGAGAATGTCCACTTCTCACCATCCTCACATGCCAGCAGACGTGGAAGGCTTACAGAACTGCCGGAACCAGGAAATACTGAGACAGCCACGCAGGTGGTGCATTTATCGCATCTGTCAGCATTTACGAAGCACCTACTGTGTGCCCAGACCCGGGCTAGATGCCGGACAAACACGGGCAGAAGGGAGGCACGAATCATATTTATTTATTTTCTTTTAATAGTCTCAGAGTCCTGCTCACAGAGCAAAGATGCAATAAAGGTTTTAAATTGTGTGTGTGTGTGTGTGTGTGTGTGTGTGTGTATAAGAGAGAGAGAGAGAACAAGAGAAACCAGGAGAGGACGTGAGGGAGTTAGCTCCTGACATGCCCAGTAGGAACCATTAAAAATAAACCCCCGTCATTAGTTTCTGCAACGACTGTCTCAAACACTTCATTAGGGGGAAAAACAGCTCGTTTTCCTCCTGAGAGTCAGTACAGTATTGATTTTCAATGTTTCAAACCCATAAACAAACACCCCCATTTATAAAACCCCATTTCACTCAAGAATTGTATGTCTTCATCTCAAACGCACATTTATGCTTCTTGGTCAAAAAAAACTAAACAGACCTCAGTGACCATTTCATCCAATCTGGGGGGATGGAGGGGGCTCAGCTTTCAGACTTTATCAATGGAAAGCGGTTCCATGCTGGGGTGTTATCTGATAGCACTTACAGAGCACAGGAAGTACCGTCAGCTGGGGACAATGGGAGTGACCGTCACGGGAAGAAGCAGGGGCGTAAGGAAATTTCGAGCAGGACATTGAGAAGCTGAGTCAAGTCCTTCGTCGTCAAATGAAATGAAATAATAACAGGCTTACATCTAGTCTGAGGTGAGGGACCCTCCTTCCCAACGAGAGACTCTGTTTATTTACGTAATTCCACACCAGCAAGAGAGTTCTCCAAATAGCTTATTTTAAGAGCACACTCCAAGAACACTAACTGAATTAGCTTTCCCCTGACCTGCCAGAACCCCAGCCCCAAATTTATTTCTCTACTTAGTGTTTGCTTAACTCCATGGGGTCAAAACTTCATTCTTGGTACAATGACTCGCAAGCCCAAGATGCCTGTGTCACAAGCCTCACCAACAGCACAATTTTGCTCTGCTCCTAACACTCCTTGTGTGCTGCTGCAGAAGCTTATGAGCATTCATGATTTGCCCGACTGTGGTTCAGAGTGTTACAGTGTCACTTAATCACTTCCCGACCAGGGAGACATCTTCCTCTGTGTGCATAAAACTGGGCGGAAGACATAGTGGCAACAAAACTTCCTGGTCACAGAAGACCAAGGCAACAGACTCAAAACACCTCTTAGAAAAGGAAACCAAGTGTACTCCATGGACATGCCCTGGAATACAATTCAGCCATGAAAAGGAATGAAATTCTGGTACACACTACAATGTGGGTGAGCCTTGAAGATATGATGCTGAGCAAAAGAAACCAGTCACACAAGACTACGTGGTGTGATCATGTTTGTACGAAACGTCCCAAATATGCAAATCCATAGGGATGGAAAGCAGTGTTTGCCAGGAGCTGGGGGGAGGAACAATTGCCTAATGGGTTTCCTTTGGGGGTAATGAGAGGGTTTTGGAACTAGATAGGGATTGCACAACATTGTGAAGGCTGTGGAATTTTTCATTCTAAAATGGTTAATTTTATGTTACATGCATTTTACCTATCTAAACACACACACTCATTACTTGCAAACTAAAAAGAGGCCATGATTTTAAACTTTTGATTTCCCATGGATTTCTTTTGTAAGTTGTACTTACTTCTCAAGAAAATTCCCTTTCCAAACACACAAGACACATCTCTGGATTCTGACAAAAAAATTTTTTTAAGGAGAGTAACATCTGGAGTACGGGCCCAGCTTCTAAATCTTCATCTTCAGTGAGTCATAGACAGAAAAGTCTTGATAAAAATAATTTGCTGGGGGCGGGGTACAATTCCAGAACATTCAGGGCTCTCCTCTCTAGGACAGACATCAATAAGTCAGAACTGGGGTGTTTAGGGAAGAACACATGTTCCTCAGGGGTTCCCACCCAGCCTGTGTTCCTGATGTCCCCTTAGAAAAATGGGACCATAACAACAGTCTCCCTGGGAAGCCACGCTCTGACTTCCACATCTGTGTTAGGGGTTGAATGACATGGGGTTTCTCATTTCAGTGCTAGAAGAGTGATGTGGGATGTCAGATGTCACAAAGCATTAAATAAAGCTGCACAGAAATGGAAATTGGTACCGTGTTTATTTGGAAGTGCCAGTAGCTGCTTAATTGCAATTTGTAGAAACAAGCTATTGGCTGAGAGCTATTTTTTGCAGTCAGGTTTTTGGTTTCTGCCATTTCCAGGGTGAGCCTCAAGTACCGAGTCTTATCTGTTAAGGTGGCATGATTTCACAGTCAGGCTCAGGGCTGATGGTATTTGGTGAGGAGCTAAATCACAGGTCCTGCGGGGACCCCTGCTTTGCTTCACTGCTGCCCCAGAGGCTCCTGCCCTAAGTAGCCCAAAGAAGCTCATCACTCACACTCCCTGTGCCAGATGATAGACCACCACCAACTGTCCACACTTGAATATCCCAAAGAAGACTTAACCAGTTTAGGATTAACTCAAGGTTCTTGCTTCCTCTCTCTCCCCTCCTCTACTCCCTTTTGGCTTGATAGCACCTCTGCTGAAGGGCTTAGGCAAGTCAAAGAAAGGAGAAGAAAACCAACTGAAACTCATTTGGCTGCATTTCTCTCTATGAACATTTCTCTTCTATGAAAATATGAAGGGGGAAGTTGCTTCATAGTTTGCAAGGCACAGTACTAGATGACAATGTGGGAACCTTTATTCAAAAATGACTAAGGAGACTGCTGGATGGCTCAGTCGGTTGGGTGTCTGCTTTGGCTCAGGTAATCCTCCTGATCCCCCAAGCATGGGTCCTTGGAAGAACAGGGCTCTGTGGGTCCACACAGGCCTCAGGCCCATGATGCTTGCCAGGCAGTGGAGAGAAGGGAGGTGGCTAGGAAGGAAGATATACAAGAAAGTTTAGTTAAGCCTCATCCTGAGTTGAGGTCCCAAGTTCTAGAAAGAGTGCCTAAAATTGGCTGGATTCATCTCTCTGTGTTCTAAGCCCAGACTCCACTCCCAAATGGTGAGACAAGATAGATTTAAAGAGGGGCTGCTGAGCTGATAAAGAAATAAGCTGAGCAGGAGGCAACTGTGGGACATCCCAGAGGAGAAGTCAGCTGTGGGAAACGGAGCAGCCCAAGGAGCCCTCCAGCAGCTCCACCACCCACCCTCCTGGCACAGCAAGTCCGGAAGAAAGAGGTTATCTCTCCCATCCTTTGCAGAATAAAGTTTCCAAGGGAAGTTGAAGGCAGCAGCTTCAGTCACATGGCCATCCCTGAACCAATCACTGGCCAGGAGACAGGACATCCTGATTGGCCAGGCCTGGGTCTTATGCTCCACCCACGTGGCCAGCAGTGGGGGAGGCACCTTGGGGAAGGCTCTGTCAGAACACTTTGGGAATTGGGTATGGTTCCTAAAGGAAAAGTTGTTGCTTCTACTAGAAGGACAATGGAAAAGTGTGTTGGACATACACAAAATAAAGCAAACAAAGCCAGCTACAACAACTCAAGCCAAGTGATACAAAAAAGGAAACTTAATTGCATGAAAAGTTGGGAATTCCTAAGGTAACTTCAGAGATTCTAGGGACACATGTGTTATCACCAGATCTCCCGTCTATCTGGTTAACTACACATGTATCCATCCATCTGTCCATTTCTCTCAAGCTCCTGCTTCTCCCTGTGTATTGTTCCGGCATGGGGCTCTGAAACCCAACTACTGGGGTTTAAGTCCAGATTCTGTAACCTGTACTCTTGTAGCCTTGGGACAATTTCCTTATTCTCTATACCTCAACTTCTCCATCTGCCAAATGGGGATAATAACCTATCTCATAAGACTGGTGTGAGGATTAATTGAGTTCTTCTGGCATTCTCAGAATAGTGACTGGCACTGACTGACTGCTCCATAAACATCAACTCACACTGTTATTACTGCAGATGGGCTCTTTGCAGGTGATTTTATGGATAGGGCTGGAAGAGACATGAGGAATAGCCACAGATAGCTCCAGCCCTATGCTAGTCCATCTCAGTAAAACTAAAGGACGAGAACTCTTCAGTCTTCCAGCATCTATACATAAAACCTTAAAAAGGGACCCTCTGGCCCTGACCTTGGTCCCATATCCATGTCTAGGTTCTGGGTCACTCACTGTAACCAGGGGATGGGATCCTAGGATTGACCAAACAGGCTAAGTGTCCATAACTGTGCCTAGAAGTGGGGTATGTGATTGGCAGTCTTGCTGGAACCAAAACAAGGGAGCAGCTGTTACCAGGAGGCAGGGGAAAGAACACTGCGTAGACTAAAGCCACAGGTATCCTTTATGCTAATAAACCTTTTGGGGACACTTCAGTACCTCTTACCTCTTCCATAAATAGTTATAGGATGGGCTGTGATGGGCCATTATTTTGGACCCATCCTCCAGGTTCCAGGGGCTTCTGTATCCTATATGGCTTGCAATCTCCCCAGCCCCTGACAAAATAGCTAATACACAATGGGTCTTTTGCTGACTCTGCAGTCAACCCACGTCCTAGAGTTGTTATGAGCTTATCTTCATCTGGGATTGTTTCTTCTGAGGAGATTATTTGTTGTCTGGTTTGTGGGACCAATTTTATGTCCATCCTCAGATTAGGAATTACTACACAAATGAGGTAAATCCATATTATAAATGGATTGGGCTTAAAGTTTTAATTTCTCATAGAATAACCTTTTCCCCACTCAAAGCCTTGGATAGAAACAAACATTAAAAAAGCTTCTTTGGTCTCTGAGTACCCCATTCAGAAGGTGTTCCCTTTAGAGAGTTTTAACTTTATGGAGGGTGTCTGAGTTCCAGGTATTCTGGAACTTAAGTGTGTGTTAAAATTGAATGCTAATATCAAATCCAAGTGAGACTCCATCCCAGTAGCTCTGACCTTAGTGACAGATTTTTCCCTTTCCCTCTGACTTCTGATCTCCTTTGAGATTTCCCCCTTTTTTCAGCTATGGCTTTTTAACTGCTTCAGTTGTCCAGATTTTATGGGCATTTGCATCTAGAGCTATTCCATATCTGCTTGGTCCACTATGTTGCCAAAACCAGAAGTCTATTGTAGACACTCAGTAAAATATTGTCAACTTTTAGAATAATGGAGAAATGTACCAATGACCTATCATCTCAGGGAAAATAAGAGCATGGTTAAGTTGCTTGACAGAACTATTTTTCTCTAGCTATTTGAAAGAGAATACAGAGAGTATTATAGGTGCCACTCATCTTTTCCTTCCTTATCAGCTAAGAAATAAGAACAGCCTAATGTCACCATTCTTAGCAACAATACAGATTGCCATCTAGACAACATTTATTCACCAGGCACCAGACTGAAGTCAGTGCTATATATGCATTATCTTGTTTGACTTTCATTATAACTCTGTAGGTAGCAGCAGTATTATTGGTCACACTTTACAAATGCTGAACCTGTGAAATCCAGAGAAGTAAATCCACAACTAGTAAATAGGTGCACTAGATTGAATTCAGGTCATTCAGACTTCAAAGTCTGCCTATTTTCAGTAAAGAAAAATAAATGCAAAATGGCAGAGTGAATGGAAAATGCTGGATCTCTTCTGACTTAAATTTCCTTGGCATTCTCAGACTCCATGTTGTGAGAGCACATGTTGGTTAACTTAATTCAGTCCCCCATCCGACCCCCACATCTTCCTTCCAGCCCAGAATTGCATTAACATTTTTGGATGATTTCCTTGGCTCACCCTCAACCTTACCTCACCCCCCCCAACTTAACCAACTTCTTTTCCCTGCCATAGACTCCAGCTGCTGAATCCCACAATCTCCAGTGCTCTGGTTCATGAATCAATAGCTCATCACTAGAACCTTCACAAGGTGATGAATATCAGTAATGCCCTACCATCCCCCTCAATCTCCCACCCCTTCCCCAAGCCCAGGTCTAGCCCAGGAGCAAACCATGGTTTCTGTGTCTACCAGAAGGTAAGCCGGGTCTTGTGGTATTCCATCACACCTTGGCACAAACACAGAATTAACTGAACCTTCCAGAGACCACACTGCCAGGGATAGGCCAATGTCAGAATCAGATCCCAATAGCTGCCTTCCTTCAGGAGGGGGTGAGCTTTATATTACAGTAGTCTACATTCCAGTGAGATCCAGGGAAACCTCAAGAGTATCTGTCCAGGAAATTGTAGGGAGTTGGATGAAGGAGGGGAGAGAAGAGACCCAAAGGGTTTTCATCCGAAGTATTCGACACACTGGATTAGAAGCACATGGGTACACGTCCTGCTGTTGGTCTCTGTCATCCCTGCCCCTCATTCTCAGAGCTTCCCAGTCCTCTTTTCCAATAACTTCCCCTTTTTTTGGATTTGTTTTCCCCTCCAAAGTATTATAGCTCCTCTCATTCATGTCCCAGATCTGAATCTAAATGAAAGATACTCAGACAGTTCTTTCTCACTTTATCTGCAGCAACATTGCTCCCCAGCCCCCCAACGCACACACGTGGCAACTGACAAAGGTAGACCTCTTTGTTTGTCATTTAGTGGAGACCAGTGGCATTTTCAAAGGTTATATTTCTTAGAGTAAATTGTATAGCCCAGGGACAGTCACCTTGTGAGCTTCTTTATTCATGAATCCTCACTCTTCTTCCCAGGATTGATGGGTGACAGCTCCTCATTCTAGGCCTTTCTTATATATATTTACAGTAGTTTCCGAAGTACATCCTTAATCAAAGGGGCCATGACTCATTGACACATCTTTGGAATATTACTGAGTAACTCATTAAAATGTTAATAGCTTCTGTCCAGATATATTGATCATGATGTCAACTATTCTTGGAACAATAAATAAAGTTGATTCTTTAAATTTTATCTTTTAACCATGCTGAGTGATAAGTGAGCCAAGGAACATTTGAAGGGAAATAAGTCACCTTGGAGGTTTCCAGGTGAACTGGGATCGAAAAAGAAGGTTCTCTCAAGCTCTGTGATGGGAAATGTTTTGGTAGACAGAGCTAAACTCAAACCCGGAGTAGGGGAAAATACTCCAAACCCATGGACTCTGGCTGTTTCCCAGGATGTTTCTAAGTAGAATGATGAACAAGGGAATTTTGAATCAACAACCTGAAAAATATCTCCTGGTGTTCCCGAGTGTCCTGAGCATGGATAACTCTAGATTGAGAGAAGCCAGCATTCCAGTTGCCATTTTCAGTTTCCCAAGACTGCCATCCAGGGTGGACATCCTCTGGTGCTTTGGCCATCTGCCCCTTGCCCCATGGCTTCTGTCACACTAATCTTTCTACCTCTCTGATTCTCGAGCACACCAAGTTCATGCCTCATTGTCCTTCTGCCCTTGTTTTTCCTTCTACTTAGAGCATCCTTCCAGCCTCAGATGTTCACGTGGCTGTGGAAGGCTGGCTCCTTCATGAAGGTTGCTCTCACACCACCTGTCATTCCTGAAGATGTTTCCTGGACTTTCCATCCTAAAACACCACCCTTCCACTCCCAACCAAAACCTTACCTAATGGGACCTGCTTGACTTTTGATGACATGTCCCTCTTGAAGTCATCCTTGTTCTTTGTTGGCTTGTTTTTTATGCCTTTGTTGGCTTGTTTTTTATGCCTCTTTTTATGCCAGGAGGGTGAGTAGGAACCATGTCTATCTTACCTGTCACTGTGGCTCCAGCATTAAGTCCATGTCTGGCACATAGTAGGCACTCAATAAATATTGGTTAAATAAATGAATGAAAACCTCCTACAGGGCGCCTGGGTGGCTCAGTGGGTTAAAGCCTCTGCCTTCGGCTCAGGTCATGATCCCAGGATCCTGGGATGGAGTCCTGCATCAGGCTCTCTGCTCAGCAGGGAGCCTGCCTCCCCTCTGCCTACTTGTGATCTCTGTCTGACAAATAAATAAATAAAATCTTAAAAAAAAAAAAAAGCCTCCTACAACAAGGAAGAGATCCTGGGATGTCCAGAAGAAATTAAGCCAGGAGAGTCTCTACTATGCAAAACAAGGAAGAGGCTGGGAAGAGGCAGATGTAGGAAAATCCCCAGGAAATATTTCCTACTCAGAGGGTGGGGAGGAGGAAAGGATTTAGTTGAGATGCACATCTAAAATTCCCATTACTACTTGGAGCTCAATTTGAGTGGGAAAATCCTTTATTTGGCTCCATGACTCAGGTCCTAAGCACTATAGTTTAGAGCAAGCTCAAGCCCTAAGTCAATGTTTCCAGAACAAACACCCACAACCAGAAGTGGCCAGGTCCAGAGACACATCACAACACTCTCTCAGGCCAGGGGGAGTCCTGTCAGGAACATTATTATCATTCCTGACGATCCGCCATCCCAGTCTGGCTGCTCTGATACCCCATCAATGGGCCCATTCAGATGGAGCCCCGTTTTGCATATTATTCTTAATAAACATTCATAGTACAAGCCATAATGGCCCTTTCAAGGCTGCTGCTTTGAATGTGTGTTAACAACAGAGTGACTTTGTGTGCTTACATGTAAAAATACACTGACCACCCTGTTGATATGTAGCATATATATTTATAAATATTTATCACCAAGTCATGGCTGACATTTTCAAAATGCTGCATTTGAACTAGGCCTCGTTTTTTTCTGTCTCCCAAGCTGAGAGGCCAGACGAGGTTAATTAATCCAATTTTGCCTAATAATGTGCGGCGTAATGATCTCCATGCCCTGGTTTTATTTGTCAAGGGGGAGGGGGCTCCAAGAAAAGACCTCCGTGACTCAGAAAGGAGGGGTTTCCTGACTCCAGGCTTGATCTCAAGCCAGCCTGGGGTGATGGAGACGTGCCCACAGCACCTTCAGAGGAAGCAAGAGGGAGAAGAAGCAGGTCACAAATGAAATTCAGGATTCTAGACTCGAGTTATCCCCAGGGTGAGGAATAAAGTCATGCAATCAGCTCCTCTCCCGATTCCATCCCTTGTCTCCTGCTGAGCTACTAGGAGACTCCAATGAATCAGAAATGGCATCCCAGATGTACTCCTTGCCCTTCATGCTGTGGTTGATATGAGAACACTTGCCCCCATGGGCAAGGGCAAAATGAGCATTGGATTTGATAAGGATTGGCCAACAGAAAGACCAGGTCTTTTAAAAAAAACAACTGATGAACGGCATGATGTAAACCTTTTGACTTCTTGCATTGGGCTGGTTTTACAAGCCACAATGCACTGAAGACTTCTTTGCAAACCAGTCTCTCCAGATTATCCCAGCAATAGCATCCTGTTTTGTGCATTTTTATCCATATTTAGACTTGCCTTCTAACTCTTGGAGCCAGGAGGCATGTAAGCCAGGAAACCATTTTGAAAGGAGGTCTTTAAACCATATCTAAATTCCCAGAATGCCCACTTGTCTCCACTCAGCTCACGTGGGACTCAGTGCAGCCTCAGTGTTGTGAACTTCTGACTCTTTTCTGCAATGGCTCTTGGCGTTTTAGGAATCCTGTTAGGCAGCCCCTGCTCCCCATCCCCATGCGGCTCCCGATGTCCCAGAACAGACCTCACAGACAACTGTTCCAAGCTCTTCCTGCCTTGTCACCTCCACGCTGGTCCCCATCCAGCTCTGTGGGACCAGCAAAGTCTTCACCTCATACCACCCTGCAGCCCACATCCACCTTCACCCACTTGTCACCTCCATCAGACAAAACTAGGCTGCTAAATCCCATAGGCCAATTCCATTTAACACTGACTCAAACAAAATAAAGAGGAAAGTGGATTTACTTAAAAAAAAATTAGATGCTGGCCAGAGTCAGTTTTGCTTTTATTTTTTTTAAGATTTTATTTATTTATTTGACAGACAGAGATCACAAGTAGGCAGAGAAACAGGCAGAGAGAGAGGAAGGGAAGCAGGCTCCCGCTGAGCAGAGAGCCCGATGTGGGGCTCGATCCCAGGACCCTGAGATCATGACCTGAGCTAAGGCAGAGGCTTTAACCCACTGAGCCACCCAGGTGTCCCTCATCTTAGCTTTTAAACCGTCTATTCGTCGGATCACCGGTGTCCCACAGAGCTCATCAGCATGGACCCTCTCTCAATATATCCTCAAAAATCGATTGTCAGGTGGGCCTTCACTGTACCCTTGTCCGCTTCCTCCAATTGTACACAGCAAATGAACTTGAAATCTTTGGATTTCTGGAAAAATCTGGAAAAGAATCCTTTCTTGCCTGAAAGCTGCACAGCCTTGGGCAAGTTACTCTAACCTATATGCCGCAGGGGTCGTAAACCTGCTCCACAGGGCCACGCTGAGTCCTGAATAAAACACCCTGCATGGCCATAGTAATTCTCAGCAAATCTCTGTGGAAACAGTGACCGAGGAAGTAAAAACTAGAGATTTTTCTTTCTGTTACTTAAAATCCCGTTAAATAACACCTTGATAGTTCCAGTAGCAAAACCTTCAAACTTGTAAAGCTAATAAGCATTTGTAAACTTGTGAATGTTGACATTTCTTTTAAACAAATGTTCCCCTTCACCTGGATCTCATGGCATTTTATTGGTGTTATTGGGTGTATATCCCATGCCAGGCTGGGATCCCCCTGATTACATGTGTAATTAATGCCTGTGGCATGATTTTTCCTCATAGGCCCTAAGCCAAGAAGGCATTAGTGATTATTTATTCATCATCATGTGAATGGGCTCACCTAATGTGCCCCTCAGATTCTCAGCTTCACCTGCCTCCTGGCCCCTGGGCTGTTTGCTTGGCCTCAGAGGCAGACAAACTCCACTGGGCCCAAGAGGTTCTACTGCTTGATGCCATGCAGCTCCATGCCCAGTGTCTCTGGCTCCCCCTGATCCTCGTGGACTCACTGAAATAGGATGAAATCCTCACTACAGGGCATAGGGTCTGACTTCTGCCTGGCTGAGAAGGAGCTGGAAGAGACACTTGATTGTACAGTGAAGTTAATTCCCCACGGGGTGGATGCAGACCAAGGGAAGCAGGAGAGCAGAGGAAGCCAGGGAGGTAAATGTTTTCTCCCTTTTTCCCTCCAGCAGACTACTCTTAGACACAGTGACATCGTGGAGCTGATGAGTATACCTGTCAAGCAATTGTTCTGTCTTCATGGCTCTCTGCACTGCTTCTCAGTTCCCCTTTCCCTCACTCTCACAGCCCTGAGAATGTAGGTCGAAAATAAAGCATTAGTACTTCATCCTTGCCTCAGGCTCTGTTTTCTAGGGAACCAAGACCCATTATTAAAAAGATGCACAAGTTGAAGAAAAGGGGGAAAGGCTTCTAGATTGAGATAGAAGAGACAGAGGCTGAGATTGTCAATATGTCCATTCAGTGGATTTCATTAAACGCCAAGTTAACATGTGCAGCGGATTGAATGTTTGCATCCTCTCGAAATTCAGATGGTGAAGCCCTGGTCCTCAACGTGTTGGTATTTGGAGGTGGAGTCTTTGGGAGGTGATTAGGTCATGAGAGTCATGAGATTAGGTCGCAAGAGAGAGCCCTGTGAACAGGATTAGTGTCCTTATAAGACTCACAAAAGAGCTTTCCCTCCCTCTCTCCTTCCCTCCCACCTTCTCCCACTCTCCTCTCTCCAGGATGTAAACACACAGCAAAAAGGCAGCCATCTGCAAACCAATAAGCAGGCTCTCACCAGGGACCCAACTAGCCAGTACCTTGAACTTGGGCTTCTGGCTCCAGAACTGTGAGAAATAAAGGTCTGTTGTTTAAGCCTCCCAGTCTGTGGGATTTTATTACAATAGCCCAACCTGACTAAGACACATGGTCAAGCCAGCTGATGCCTGCCCCACCTTGGAGCCCAAGTCATCAGAAAAACAGGGGCACCGGGCTATGGGCCCCATGTACCAGTTCACCCCACTGGGCTCTGGTGCAGCCCCTCCAGGGAAGTGCAGAGAGCCCCGCTGCCCCCAGCTCGTCTGTGTCTGGGACTGAGTCTGCTGCTGCTCAAATTCAGTCAAGAAAACCCAATCAAGGGCAGAGCATCACAACATTTCTCTTCTTTGCCTTTTGTTATTTTTTAATAATGAATACCATTGTGGTCACATACTAAAGAGTTTTGCTCTCGTGCGATGATGCAGATGTGGTCAGACTAATGTTAGGTGAGTGGGTTAGACGGGCAGAAGGGCCCCTCCACCCCAGGCACACCTGCTCTCACTTGCTCTCTCTTTGGGGTAAGCTGATCCACAAAGGAATCTCATTTTACTTCTGTCCGTGGTAGAGTTCCTGAGGACACAAGCCCAGCTGTGCTCCTTCTTGACCAGGCCCCCGCTCACCACCACCCCACAAAAAGAGAGAGGGGGTGGCTTCTTTTAAAAGATCCTAACTGAGGGCTTTCGTAAGTAATCATTGACTAATTCCAGAAACAGATAGGTCATTGCTTTAATAGTAGAAACAGTACCACACACCTTAGATATGTGGCATCGCACTGTTCTCAAAATTCTTTTCCGGGTATTGTGCGGTTTGAAGACAACTGCAAAAGCCTCGAAGCTCTGTAGCAGCTTTGTATTAGGTTGAAGACTCTGAAACTTACGAGCATTGTAGTAAAAAATAGTTTGACTATCAGTGGTTTCACACACTTCCACGGTATTTGGCAGCCATTGTCCAAATCTGGAGGAGAAAGCAACACGAGTCGGCGAGAGGCCTTGAGAAGGGAAGGGTCGGAAGAAGAGATGCAGAAAGAGGGGGAAGGATGAGAAATGGTCATTAAATTAAGTTGTACCAACAATGGCCACTTTTCCTAGTGATGGGAATTCAGTGTGGTTTTGAGGTTTGGAATTCGATCTGTATTCTTTCAACCAAAGAATCTTTTTCCTACAATTAACACATTTTAAGGTAGGCATGTAAGTATCTGCCGACTGATGAATGGACTCACAGGTCAAATGGGAAAGAAGGCTACCAGCCCCCAAAAGTAAAGGAGCAGTAATGAAGAGGGAGAACATGGCCATGTTTGTCTAAGCAATAACGGAGCTTAGGCCACTGTGTTCCTAAGACAGAATAATTTGTCAGGTGACCTTGAACGAGACTATCAACCCTCTTTTTGTTGCTATGAAAAAGGGGGATAATACTTATTCCATACAGGGCAGTTCTAAAGGGAGGTAAACATGATTGATCACTGTAAGTTTGGAAAAGGAAGACAGTATAATAAATACTAATTATAATAACTACTACTGGCTTCTGAGAAAAATGCCTTTTAAGAAAAGGAAGGAAGGTTAAAAAAAGAAAGAAAGAAAGAAAAGAGAAGAAAAGAAAAGGAAGGAAGGAAGGAAGGAAAGAAAGAAAGAAAAATTCCTTCCAGAGGGCGTCCTGGGGTGGCCACAAGGTGTCATGGCCTCACTCACACCTGAATGAATCCAAAGGGAAAACCTTATTTCTAAAAATTCTTATATAAATTAATTCCATGTTTCAACTGTCACATTATCACAGTTTTGGACTACTATATTTGGGGTCAAAACTTATAAGTAGGTAAGTTTCTTTAATAATAATAATATGTTTCTTTATTTATGCAAATGCTAAATGTAAACATTTAAAATTAAGCTTCCGAAGGTGGCCCCATAGAATAATTCTGATATATACAAGGAGAGAGACTTTATCAGCATCCCTGGCCTCCCCGCAGATGGTTGTATCCTTGAGTGAACTCTTCCGGCTCCCCGGGACTTCGAGAAGGTAACTCTGCCTGGTACAACACTCCACAGGGCAGTCTTCACACAAATGCGAGCGTGGTGCCTGGATTTTCAAGGTGGATGTACCAACCCATTAGCCCTTCGCTCTGAGTTCTGTTTCCTCTCCACTTCTCCCCAACAAGCACACAGTTTACAGAGCGTCCAGCCCAAACAGAACATGCTCCACAGGGAAGGGGGCTGATTGGTTTAGTTTTCGGGCAGCCCCGTGAGGGGTGGTAATTGACACTTTAACGTATGACATGTTGCATTCCTTCATATCGCCACGGTAATTGAATACACATGAAATCCCCCTGCACTGGTGACCTCGGAGTGTGCCACACACCTGGAAATAGTGAGGTTCAATTAATGTGTCACCGCCACTAATAGCGGCTACCAGTGAGAACCACCAGCAGCCGTGGAACAAAGCAGAGAGCAGAGCAGAGAAAACCCCAGGAAAGGCTGCTCCCCAGCAGAGCTGCTTGGGACCAGCTCTTAAAATCTGGGCTTTCCAGGAAAACAATTTGCTCTTAATTATGCCAATTAATTTTACCTAATGGCTTTGCTCATCTCTCAAAGACTTATTTTTGGGCTAAAATACCAAACAGTCAATTGAGAGGAAATCACAATTGGCCCAAGTAAGTTTTTATGGTAATGTGTTTAATAATAATAAGAATAATATGAGAAATTGAATATGATCTGAAAGACGGGACTCAAACTGAGGAAATGCAAAATTAATATGATGAATTCCACCTTTTCATTCTTTAGTCCATTCCTCGTGTGTGTGTGTGTGCGCGTGCGCGCACGCTCGCAGTGCTTACTATGGTCCAGGGACACTGCAGGGGTGAGTGCAAACTGGCCCCTGCTTTTCCAGTGCTCAGGACTCCGGGTGAGTCTGTAAGTCCATACAGTTAGCGGGTCGCAGGGGAGGGGCAGTACCAGCGGAGGACCCCCGAGTGACCTGCCTCCGGGTCTGCAGACTCAGGAGGCTCAGGAGGAAGCAGCTCCTAAGCTCCAGGAGGGGCAGGAGTAGCCAGGGGAGAAGGTGGGGAATCAAAGGCTGGGATGTCGAAGACAAAGTCCGAGAACTTGGGGGTGGAATAAGAAAGAAGAGGGCCATGGGGTGCCTGGGTGGCTCAGTGGGTTAAGCCTCTGCCTTTGGCTCAGGTCATGATCTCGGGGTCCAGGGATCGGGCCCCACATCGGGCTCTCTGCTCAGCAGGAAGTCTGCTTCTCCATCTCTCTCTGCCTGCCTCTCTGCCTGGTTGTGATCTCTCTTTCTCTCTGTCAAAGAAATAAATAAAAATCATTTAGGAAAAAAAAAAAAAGAAAGAAAGAAGGGGGCCAGACAGGATCTATAAAGAACTCCTCAAACTCAGCACACACAAAACAGATAATCATGTCAAAAAATGGGCAGAAGACATGAACAGACACTTCTCCAATGAAGACATACAAATGGCTAACAGACGCATGAAAAAAATGTTCATCATCACTAGCCATCAGGGAGATTCAAATCAAAACCACATTGAGATACCACCTTACATCAGTTAGAATGACCAAAATTAACAAGACAGTAAACAACGTGTGTTGGAGAGGATGTGGAGAAAGGGGAACCCTCTCACACTGTTGGTGGGAATGCAAGTTGGTACAGCCACTTTGGAAAACAGTGTGGAGATTCCTTAAGAAATTAAAAATAGAGCTTCCCTATGACCCTGCAATTGCACTACTGGGTATTTACCCCAAAGATATAGATGCAGTGAAAAGAAGGGCCATCTGTACCTCAGTGTTCATAGCAGCAATGGCCACGGTCACCAAACTGTGGAAAGAACTAAGATGCCCTTCAATGGACGAATGGATAAGGAAGATGTGGTCCATATACACTATGGAGTATTATGCCTCCATCAGAAAGGATGAATACCCAACTTTTGTATCAACATGGACAGGACTGGAAGAGATTATGCTGAGTGAAATAAGTCAAGCAGAGAGAGTAAATTATCATATGGTTTCACTTATTTGTGGAGCATAAGAAATAACACGGAAGACATGGGGAGATGGAGAGAAGGGAGTTGAGGGAAATTGGAGGGGGAGATGAATCATGAAAGACTATGGACTCTGAAAAACAATCTGAGGGTTTTGGAGGGGCGGGGGTTGGGAGGTTGGGTGAGCCTGGTAGTGAGTATTACGGAGGGCACGTATTGCATGGAGCACTGGGTGTGGTACATAAACAATGAATTCTGGAACACTGAAAGTAAATTTAAAAAAAAAGAAAGAAGGGGACCAAACAGGAAGTATGGATGGTGGGGGCTGGAAGCCTCTGGAGGAAGAACGTGACAAGGAGAACCCAGCAGGGAACCATCTCCCAATCTTTTTGGAGTATGGGAGTTTTGACTGGTTTCAGAACCTCGTTACACTTTTTCCAGAACGAAGAGCCTTTCTCTTCCTTAAACACACACGCGCGGGAAAGGTGGGAAACATTGGCATATTAGAATTCAAAAAAGGGTAAGGCAACAGTTCGGGCAAATTCTTGGAGGAAAGAAAGGAAAATCACATTGCATTTCATTTTTGATCATTTCCATTTAATTAATTAACAAAACCTTGCAGGAACTTCTGAATGAATACGTCCAAGTTGAAAGGTAACCCTGTTCCACAAAATTTGACTTCTTCTCCCCACCACACCCCGATCTCCTTCTCTCGGGCCCTGCCCAGTCTTCTTTCATCTCTGACCACGCCCAGTCATTGTTCTTCCTGGCCCCACCTTGTTTCTCTCTGACCACGCCCAGTCCTCGGTGTCCCTGGCTACGCCCAGACCTTCTTCTTTCCTGGCCACGCCCCAACCTTCGTCTTCCCAGGCCCTGCCCAGTCTCTGTTCTCCCTGGCCAAGCTCTGATCTCCTTCTCCCCGCGCCCCGCCTTAACCTAGTTCTCTCTGGTCATGCCCTATCCTCATTCTTCCCTGGACACGCCCCATCCTTGGTCTTTGCTGGCCATGCCCAGACCTCATTCTTCCTGACTACATCCATAACCAAATCATTTTAACCCCAAGTCATTGGTTGTGGGGTGCATGGGATTGCTTTGGTTCTCTGCTCTTCAGGCTCTCCTCTAAAACAAGGGGGATGTAATTTGGGTTAAGTATGCACTTTAGCATTCTGGTTGGTCTCCAGGGAGAGCAGAAGCCTTACAGGACCCCTAGTGCTCCCTCCCGGACCCACTCCTGGCCCTTAAGGTCCCTGGGGAGGAAGGCCTCCTCCACATGGGAAGCAGTCTAGGCTATCCTACACGTGAAGATATTGCAACACACACGTTAACCTAGCAGCTGCAACATACATATGTTAAACTCTGTGGTCTCAAATCCCACTAAAGTGACAGAAAAACAAAAAACAGAAGGTTGGGAGAAGAAACATCAGAAAAGAGGAGAAATTCATAATATTTTGAAAGGTGAAAACATAATGGACAAATGCTATCTGACTTGGCAGGAGGGAGAAAGTTGAACCCTGCTTGCTGGAGGGAGGTGGGGGTGGTTATAAGAAACAAAAGTCTCCCTGCCACAGAGCTGCAGAGAGTCTTGGAAACTGGGAGCAACAGGTCTATATCTCCAGGCAAGAGTCCAGAGTCATGCTGGAAACAGGACTGGTTGAAAGACTGTCCAGGAGTGGTGGCACACTCGGGTTCCTTCCTCCCTCGCATATTTGTTCCACATCCCGAATGCTAAGCCACTTACCCCCTTTCTGAATGTCTGCTCCCTGCCCACCCTTCAGAATACTAGAAGTTTCCTCTGACCAGTCAAATCAGAGGGTCTCAGGGCACCGGACCCAGTTGAGGGCAGGACAAGTGACAAGCATGCTCTCTGAAGTGGGAGATGAGCTCACCCCATCAGACGACATTGTAAAATATAGTGTAGTCTTGGAGGGAAAGGTATTCCTAAATTTGCAGTTTGGAATTCATAGTTTGGTCCCTTTGGAAACCGGTAAGCTGGTTGCTCTTCTCATGTCAGTCTCTGTGTATTAACTCAAAAGAGAGCCTTTTTGGGGATGGTTTGAATCCCAGTGGAATGGTATGTTGACACTGAGATTCTCTGCATGGGCAATGTGCCTTCAAGCCTTCCTTGTACCACTATTCAAAGTATTTGCTGCCCCCGCTGTGGGAAGATTCTACCTCCTCACTCTGCATTGGCCTTGGCCAATGAAATATGAGTGGAAGTGATGTGTGAGGCTTCTGAACGGAAGCTTTGTGCAGCCATCTGCTCCTTCTTTGCCACAGAACCAGCTTGTCCTGGAGGGAAGCAGGATCCTGGATCTTCAGCTCGGGTCCCAGGATGAGGACAACATGAGGCAGAGTGAATGTAGTGTGCACAGCAAGTAAACCTTTATTGTTGTAAGCATCTACAGTTTTAGGGAGTGTTTATTCCCGGAGCATTTGAGAGCCAAAGGTGCCTACTACTTCCCCAGGGACAGCTGCAGCCAGGATTGGCAGGAAGGATGTTCTGTCTCCTGCATGAGATGAGTGCTCCTGGCTCCTCAAAGACAAGGGTCTGGACTACACCTGAAGACGACACCTTTGGCCGAGACACAGCCCCCTTCACAGAGCTCCCTGGCTGGCAGCATGAGGAAGGACCTCCATCTTTTGGACTGCAGATAGCATAAGGAGGCTAGAGTGGGAGGACACAAGTTAGGGCATCTCCCTCGAGGAATCCCAGCCATACCCCAGGACTTTGCAAGGCCTGGAGGTGCCAAGTAGGAAGGTGGAAACAATGAATGTCTTGGTAGAAACCGGGTCTCTAATTGTGCCAATTATTAAGCTTTTCTGTCTCAGGGCTCTACAGAGTCCATCACTTTTTGCCACGTGGCTCTGTCAACAGGACACTACAAGGCTGAAGGAAGAACTGGAATTCTCCCTTCTTCTTGTTTGCTGTCCCTGGCATGCACCCCTCACTCTGGTTGGTGGCAGCAGTTGGTTCCTGACCCTTCCATGCTCCCAGGAGCAGCCTTTTATACTCAGCCAGAAGGACAGCACAGCCAGACAAGCCCCTCATGCATGGGTCCCTCCTGCAAGCCTCTGTTTTGATAACCACCCCTATCCTGTTTTCCTGACCACACCCTGGCTGATACAGGAAAGCAGACACCACATGCAGCCTCAGTGTGTGGCGACTGCGGATATCTAAGATAACTACCCAGAGGCGGGGGGTCTTTGGTCCTAAGCCCTGTGAGTCAGAGGACTGGTGCAAGTAGTTGTTGAGCACTCCACCCCAAACTGTACTGGTCATGGTACAAGATACAGGACATTTAAACTATGGTCCTTACCACCAAAAAAGCTCTGCTTTCTAAGTCCACATGCAGATCCAGGAAGGGACAGTTTGTGAAAGCCAGAATGGTCCAAAAGGTCACCAAGGTGTCTTTCCCTGAAGGCTAATCAGGCTTCAACCAGCAACTCCAGACATTTTCAGGGTAGACAGAGGTAGCACGTAGAATCTACTCAACTTCCTGAAGGAGAGACAGAACTACAGGGAACTTACGCTTTTACCAAGATTGCAGAACAAATTATAAATGGCCAGTGATTGTGTCCTTTTCCAGGAATGGCCAATTTTTTTTTCCCACGATGAACTATCAGAATGGCTAAGATTTAAAGGACTGACAATATCAAGTGTTGTCAAAGATTGGAGCAAATAGAACTTTCACGCTGCTGGTGGAGATGTAAATTGTTACAAACATGCTGGAATATATGTGCCAGTATCTACTCAAGCTAAACCTCCTTATAATCCACAACGCACAGTTCCGCTCCTGGACTTCTACCCATGGGAACTGAGTGCTCGGGTGCACCACAATGCACTTACAAGAAGCTTTATTCCCAATAGCCTGAAGAAGGAAACAACCCAAATGTCCATTAAGAGTTGAAAGAATTTTTTTAATTGTCTGATATTCATACAATAGAATATAACCTAGCAGTAAAAAATAGCAAGCAATTTCTATAGGCAATAACATTCATAGACTCAATGTTAAACAAAAGAAGCCATACCCCAAAGAGCACTTACTGTGTGATTCTATTTGTATAAAGTCCAAAAACAAGAAAAGCTCCTCTATGGTGATAGAGGTGAGAAAAGTAGTTATTTTTTCAGGATATTATTGCTAGTAGGGTGAGTGAGAGAGCTTGCAGGCATGTTAGGAATGCTCTATGGCTTGGTCTGAGTGGTAGTTACAGAGGGATATGCAAATAGAGAGTCATTGGGGTGCTTGGGTGGCTCAGTCATTGGATATCTGCCTTGGGCTCAGGTCATGATCCCAGGGTCCTGAAATCAAGCCCTGCATCAGTCTCCCTGCTCAATGGGAATTCTGCTTCTCCCTCTCCCTTTCCCCACTGGTGCTTACTTGCTCTCTCTCTCAAATACATAAATAAATAAAATATTAGAAAAAAACAGAGAGTTATTGAGTTACTTGCTTAATATCTGTGTATTTTATTGTACATACTTTATATCTCAAAAAAAAAGTTGGGGGGAGAAAAAATAAATTGCTCAGACATCCTCTGTCTGGTTTGGGTTCTCCTGCAGGCAGATCATGAGACTGGGGTTGGAGGCATATGGTTTATTATTCTGAGGTACAAGAAATGTACCTGGCTGATAGGAAGTGGAACAGTGACAAGGGGAAGACTGAAGGTGTGCTGGGAAGTCAGCTCTCAGTTCTGGTAGCTGGGCTTAATTCCTTAGGGAAACAGGGAAACTTGGAGAACACTCACTTCAGAATTATCCCATGCAAGGGGTGAGGGACCTGGGGTATTTATACACCTACTCTGGAGAGTCACAAGGGGAGGGCCACCAAGGAGGCGTGCAAGTGTACTAGGTCTTATGGCCTGCAGGCTGCTGGGGCCAGTGAGCCCTTGGGAAGCTGGAAGTCAGACAGAGCACCCAGAAAGGACACAAGCAGGATACTGACTGTGTCCGTCACACACTTGAATGACACACGTCCCATTTGTAGCTCCCATTGGTTTAGAGAAATTACCATGACAAAAAATTAACTCTGAATTCTCAAATGGTCTTGAAATAAATGTGCATTTAATTCCATTATCACTGTCTTCCCACATCTGAATACTGGAGGCACTGATGTGTTAGTGAGAAATATCATTCATGTAGATTCTTGGGGCCCTTGCCACGACCCCAGGATCTCATGGAGGGTCTGTGGTCCCCAGGATTCAGTGTGTCAACCACCAATGATCTTTCAGTGGTGGAACGGGCCAGCTGCCTCCAGGCTGCAGCTGTTGGGGCTGGGGTTTGGGACCCATAGCTCTGTAAAACCCCCTACTTCACCTGAAGATAAAGACACATTTGGTATTATCAGTGTCTAAATTAAATGGGCACCTGATGTGATCAGTGCTAGATTGAGGAGGAGGAAAAAAGTGCTCCTTATTTTTAAAAAATATTTAATTATTTGAGAGAGAGAAAGCATGAGAGAGAGAGAGAGAGCACAAGCAGGGAGGAGGGACAGAGGCAGAGGGAGAAGCAGGCCCCCTGCTGAGCAGGGAGCTCAATGCGGGACTCGATCCCAGGACCCTGGGATCATGACCTGAGCTGAAAGCAGATGCTTAACTGACTGACCAGGTGCCCAAGAGTGCTCCTTATGTATTCACTGTTGCCTTCCCTGGCACAGAACTGTGGTTCACCAGCCCCAGTAGAGCCAGCCCTGCAAAGGCCATGGCCACCTTTTTTGCCCACAGCTGCTGGCAGGAGGGACTTCAGCATGGCCAAGGGGTGCCATGCACACCCGCCACAGTGCTGTCTCTGAAGTGCTGTGAAAACCTGAGTCTTCAGGGAGCGGGACCTCCGCTGGCCTCTCCCAGCCTCAGCCCCAGCTGTGAGCCTGCCCGAGAGTAGGGGCAGGGTCGTCTCGAAGGGTTGTGGAGCAAGAGTGTGTCTAAGGTCCCTGCTGACCCCTGGGTTTGCAAGGCAGACGGCAGATACTCCTTCTTCTATAATTCTGATTACCCCTCAAGCCTCCATTTCTGTTAGTGGGGGACCTACTGATCTTGGCAAGTCAAAATAAATTCCTGCTGCTTGCCATTGAAAACACGCTTGCTTTACAGTAGCTCTTCAGATAATTTAGGCTGCTCAGGTGAATCCCAGGCTTTAGTCTTAGGCAGTCCCAGAAGCCTCCAACTTTCTGTATGGCCACTCTTGTCATCCCCTTGCTCGGCATTGGTGACGTTCTCCATCCCCAACAACCCCGCCCTTGTTCCGATCTCGCTTCCAATCCATCCCACAGCCTAGGCCCACAGGACCCCCTCACCTCAGGGACCCGGTGGCTGGCATTATGGAAACCTCCCTCCCAGGCGCCCAGAAATACTCAGTCTTCAGCTTCCGGTCTCCACTGGGCTGGAGAGGGAACATCTAGGGTCCCATTCAGAGCTGAATGCAGGGTCCACCTTCTCTCTTGCCCTCCGCCTGCATTCTGTGGCCTTCGGTGTTTCATCTGAACAAAGAGGCCACTCCCTCATGTCTGGCTTTGTGGATCAAACCTGAGACCCCAGGAGGGGTCCCACAGTTCAACCGTATACACACGGCTTACATCTGCATGACCTGGACCCACCCTTCATCCAACAAAATTCAATTTAAAAACCACTTACGTTCTCTTCCCTCTAAGTCTTTTCTTCTGCTTGAAGTATCAAAAGAAAACAGTGTCCCTGATGCCTATTTTGTCTGTTACAGAACATTTTTCTCATTCCCAATTCCCTATCTGTGTACTAAGGGGAATTTCTCTTACAATGTCTAACCCAGTGTAAAAATAGGAGGGCAACCTTGAACCCAAAGGATGGCAAAGTTGGATAGGCCATTAAGTAAGCTAGAAGACGACATACATGCAAACAAAGGGACAAGAGGAAACAGAAAAGGCCAGGCAGCTGGGGTGAGGAGCAGCGATCTGAGGAGAGAAGGCGATGAGCAGAAACTGGTGACAAATACCTCAGTGGACTCACGTGCCTGAGTCATAGCACTGGGGACCCAGGCGGGGTGTTTGTGCTTGGGTCAAATGAGCCCTCAGTTCTCCCCCACTTGTGGTAGTCCATAGAGCAAGAGGAAGTGGACCCTGGCCACCCACCCAGAGCCTGGGGAGGATCCTTCCTTTGCCTTGCTGGCTTCCAGGAGTCCCCACAGTCCTTGGTGATCCTTGGCTTGTGGCTGAGTCGCTCCCATCTCCACCCGCCCCCCTCCTCCCTGTGTCTAATCTCCCTTTGCCTCCCTAAAAACTCCTGTGATGGCACCGAGGGCCCACCTGGATAATCCAGGATGATCTCCTCATCTCAAGCTCCTTAACTTGATCACACCTGCAAAGTCCTTTTTCCAGACAAGGTCACGTTCAGGGGTTCCAGGGATTAGGACGTGGACATAGCTCTAGGGCACCATTTCTCAACCAGCGGTGCCACCCTCCCTCTCCTGGCTGGAACGCACAACAGAGAAAGGAAAAGAAAAGAAAAATCACGCAAAATGCAAACTTCACCCACCGGACAGTTCTACAGAGAGAGAAGCATGGGCGGGAAAAGTGTTAATGTTTCCATCGCTGGGACCTTCTGTGGCACAAGAGAGAGCCCAGCTTCAATCTTCACGTCAACGTGTGTTATTTCTTCCTTGAGAGAAACAAAAACGAGAAATCCAGTGTTGCTGAGTGAGAGAGCTCACAGATGGAGGCGCTGGGGCTGGCTGCGTGCCCCTGGCTCGTGGTGACCCGACCTACCCACCCGGCCTCCCCTCTGTCTCCCACCAGCTCATTTCAGCTCCTCCAGGCCGAAGGGCTCCCACCCCAGGCCTCGCTGGAGTGAAACTGTCAGTGCCCCCATTTAAAACCCATTTGTGGAAGGCTCATAAATCACACCCTTGGAAAGCTCACTCCTCATTATAACTCAGCAGAGAACAACTCTGTTCAGAGATTTAAATCAATTCGAGTGTGTAGTCAGCTGTTTGTTTTTTCAGCAGGGGGTCATGTGTAAGAGGATTCTGCACCACATTCTTTCAACTATTCCTGTTACCAAAGCCAGGAATAATTTTAGACCATCTCTCCAAATATAGCAGTCTCGACTGTCAGATCCAGCAAGTGGCTCAGAATTGCAACAAGCCTCCCCTCGGACCCTGTAAAACAACAAGACCAGTGTCCCAAATTTTGCAATTAGAGCTTCCTTCCTTTGGACTTGCCCCGGTCAAAACACAAATATTGCTGCAAAGGGCCACACTTGTCCCTAACATTTTATCAGAGCAAGTCTTATGGTGGGAGTGCAGGATAGTCCCCTGGACAGGACAGGGAGACAACACCGAGGCTGGAAAGGAGTAATCAAGGGCTTGGCTGGTCCCAGGCAATGCCTGGAGAGGGTCCCTTGTGATTCTAACTTCATAGGTGAACTAAAAATGTTACCTTGTGTCCAGGGATATGTTGTTCCACATAGATCCCCATCTGGTAGGCACCAAAGCTCCTCCAGTTATGAGCAGGGTGGGATCTAAGAGGCTGCACCCAAGCCCATTTGTTCCCATCCAAAGTTACAAATTACCGAAGTGTGTATGTCCACATAAGTTGAGTTGCACGGAAGAGCTGTCTCCAGACCATGAAACACTAGTTGCCTTGAGGCTGACTTGCTTCCCAGCAAGATCTCAGACATGACGTATTTCTGGAGGTGGAAGAGATTTGCAAGGATGTGATAAAATAGACAAAAGGACACAGACAGACTGACAGAGAAAGCTGAGTCTTTCCTGGCAGTTGGGGGGAGGGGTGTAGGGAGGGAGGGGACAGATGTGTGTCACCAGGCTTCTATGACTAGAAGCTGAGTAGGAACCACCAAGGACCAGGGAAGGAATGCTCAGGGGTTGGCTTAAAGGCAGGGAGATGAGATTGGGGTAACTCAGAATCTGAGTGACAGGGAGGGGTGGGGCTGTTCTGAGGCAGGATCCCCTAGGGGGACCGAAATCTGAGATTCTTACTGTAGGAAAAAAAAAAAAAGTCTTCGAAGGACCGCTCAATGCTCTGGCATGGGAGAAAGGGCGCTTCCCCATCTATTGGCAAAATCAGATGTAGATTCTCGCTGGCGGAAAGCTTCCCAAATTAGTTTGCAGGAATCCCACAAATTAAAATGAAGCACAACTTCATAAACAAAAATCAACAAATATTTGGGAAAGCAAGTCGCTATGAATGAAAGGTAACAGAAACAAGAAACAACTTCAGAATCCCAAGGAAATAGATGTTTCTATGGTAGCAACTGGCATGCAGAATTATGAATATGAAACACCTAAAGGAAAAAGGATACATTTATAATGTGTGAATAAACAATAGGACCATCGGGCATGAATTGGTAGAGCCAGGTCGGGGGTGGGGAGGGTCGGTGAAGAACAAACAGAATGTTTAAAAATTAATAAGATAACTGTTGAGGAAAAAACCCCAATGGATAAGTTAAACCATAGATTACATTTCTTTAAAGATTTTACTTATTTTACTTATTTATTTGAGAGAGAGAGAGAGAGAGAGTGCACAAGCAGGGTGGAGGGGTGGAGGGAGAGGGAGAAGCAGATTTCCCACTGAGCAGGGAGCCCAACACGAGAAGAGCTAGCACAGGGGTTGGCAAACTCTGGCCCAGGTGCCAAAATCCGGTTGGCCACCTGTTCCCATAGAAAGTTTTATTGGGGGGGCACCTGGGCGGCTCAGTCATTAAGCATCTGCCTTCGGCTCAGGTTGTGATCCCAGGGCCCTGGTTCAAGCCGCGCACTGGGTTTCTGATCAGTGGGAAGCCTGCTTCTCCCTCTCCCACTCCCCTTGCTTGTATTCCCTCTCTCATGGTGCCTCTCTCTGTCAAATAAATAAATAAAACCTTTTTTTAAAAAAAGAAAGTTTTATTGGAATACCCCCACACATTGGTTTATGTATTACTCATGGCATCTTTCACATTATAAAGGAGTTAGGTACTTGTAATAGACATTGTATGACCTCCAAGCCTAAAATATTTACTCTCTGGCCTTTTACCCATCCACCAAAATTGTCCCAGTCTAACATATATATGAACATGAACCCAGAGGAAAAATATAGGAAAAAATATATTTAAAAAATAATGACTAAAATTTCCAGAACAATTTAAAGTGTGAAACCGTATACCCAGAGAGTAGAATATTTTCTCAGCAGGGTACATAAAGAGTCATGCTTGCTATGTAGTTTGAATTGTATCCCTCAAAAAGTTATGTCCAGGTCCTCATCCCCCGTACCTGTGAATGTGACTTCATTTGGAAATAGGGTCTTTGCACATGCAGCCAAGTTCAAGGATCCTGAGTGAGTTCATCCTGAATATCAGATGGGCCCTAAATGCAGTGGCTGGTGTCCTTACAGGAAAAAAAAGGGGGGGGGAGAGAGATAGAGAAAGGGGTTGGGTGTCCGTGAGGCAGAGACACAGGGAAGAAGCCACGTGAAGACAGATGCAGAGACTGGAGAGCTGCTACCACAAGCCAAGGGTCAGCTGGAGCCAAGAAGCTGCTAGAGACCTTTCTCGAGAGTCTTCGGAGGCTGCACGGCCCCATTGACGTCAAGCCTGGATTTCAGGCATTTGGCCTCCACAACATTGAGAGAACAAGTTTCTGTTGTTTTGAGCCACCAAGTCTGTGGCAATCTGTGATGGCAGCCCCAGGCCACACATAGATTCTGTTTAGTTGGGCAGAATAAAGATGACTCCAAGTTTATTGTCATTCTCCATACCAAGAGATGTTAAGCACCTTCCATCCTTTTGGGGCGCCTGGGTGGCTCGGTTAAGTGTCTGACTTTGGATCAGGTCATGATCCCAGGGTCCTGGGATCGAGCCCCACATCAGGCTCCACACTCAGTGGGGAGTCTGCTTCTCCTTCTGCCCCACCCCTGCTCATGCTCTCTCTTTCTCTCTCCCTCTCTCTCTCTCAAATAAATAAAGAAAATCTTCAAAAAAATATTATCTTCCATCCTCTTGAATCTGGGTCGGCCCATGACTGTTGAAACCAACAGAGTATTGCAGAAGTGATGCCATGCCAGTTCTAAGCCTGAGACATCAGAAGTCCTGGCAGGTTCTGCCTTTACATCTTCGGGAGCCTTGAGCTGCCTCACGGGAAGTGCAGCTACCTACCCTGCTGACAAAAGTACATGGAGAAGCCAGAGGAGAGAGGGGAACCAGGACTCCATGGAAAAAGAAAGGCCCAGACACCCAGATTCGAGCTGGCCCAGCCTTCTAGATGCCCCTGATACCCAACGATCTGGACTTAGCCTCCAGCTTTGTCTCCCTCCTATCCCATCCCAGAGCCTGGTTCTTCAGTCTAGAGGCCCTAGTACCTTCTCAATCCCAGGGAACTCACCCAGAGGCAGCTCTCCTCAACCAGTCCTGCCAGGGGCTCCTGTCACAGGTGGGTGAGCCATCTTGGATGTCTCAGCCTGGTCGAGGGCCGAGAGGACTGCAACCCCAGGCAAGATCACATTGAGCCGAAGAGCCACCCAGCTGATCCCCAGTCTACTCACCGAACCACAAGCAGATGAGGTATCAACCAACCTGAGAAGGATCTCCTTGCAGATATAGGCACTACAGGCAAAACCATGTCAAGATGCACGGTGGGTTCTCGGTTCTTGTTCTCAGTAGATGAGCTGACAATAATAAATTATTTGGACAGATATGAGTAGGAGATTTACAGAGCATCCAGACAATAGTTAACTCTTAGGTCTTAGTATCTAGGCCTCCAATTTTGTTAACCACACACAAGGAGTGCTGCTTCTTTTTCTTTTCTTCACCTTGTTTTACACCTGTGTAAATAAAACTACAAATCAAATAAAGAAAATATCAAGTTAATGAATATGGAAATGAAAATATCATAAAAACAAACCCATGTGGTTAACTGTGTGCCTTAGGGCCAGAAACTTGACCACTAGGTGGAACTGTAGAAACAAAACAACATCTCATTTATGGGTAATCATGGACATCTCAGGCCATGAGGAGAAAAGCACCTCAGATCTGAGACAAACAAACTAAAACAGGGTCAGCAAAATAAAGGGAACCTTGTGACTTCCCTGTAAGGTACTAACTGCCAAGCAGACTTGATCCCAGACTTTTGTGATGCTGCTGTTTGGAAACTGGTCAGGATCCTTGTGGATGCGAGAATCATGTGAAAAATTTGCTGTTTTTCTTTTTTTAAAAGATTTTATTTATTTATTTATTTGGCAGAGAGAGATCGCAAATAGGCAGAGAGGCAGGCAGAGGGAGAGGGGGAAGGAGGCTCCCCGTTGAGCAGAGAGCCTGATGCAGGGCTCAAGCCCAGGATCCTGGGATCATGACCTGAGCCAAAGGCAGAGGCTTAACCGACTGAGCCACCCAGGTGCCCAAAAATTTTGCTGTTTTTCTACTGTGCACAAACTAACTGTAATCTCAGTAGCCTTGGTAGTTTTTTTTTCCTTTAAATTCCTGTTGTATTTTGTATGATAACCTCAGGGAGAAAATATTGACAAGAAAGCAAGAGTAGGACCTGAAAGGAAAATATGAGAATTAAGTGAGTATCTATATGCTGGACAGCCATATTCCTCCCACTCACTCCCCAGAACATTGGATAAAAGGTGTTTTTTCTCCAAGCAAGAAACTGGAAGATTTGTCCCTGAAGAAACTAAATAGGTCCTGTGAAAAGACACAGGTATTAACAATTGGGACCCCCCCCCCAACAATGAGAAAACCAGATAACCTCTCAATCAAGCCCCACTACCTACATGTCCCACCTACATCTATAGGGCTTCCAATCAGAGTTCTTCTCTAACATTCGGACAAACCAGCATCTCTCCCTTTTGTTTTTGTTCTCCATGTTTTCCTCTGTTCTGTTTTTTTGCTTTGTTTTGTTTTATCAAATAAGACATCATCCTCTAATATCATGTTAGACACTTTTTTTTTTAGCATTCTAACATGAGATGGCAAAAAAAAAAAAAACAGAAAAAGAAAAAAAGACAAGTGTGGGAGCAGAAGAAAACATCAAGAACTTATATAGCAAAATTCTCCAAGAGAATATAGTACATCTATAAAACAAGAACAGGGTGACAGAAAATAAGGCATAGCCAAACAAGAATGAGGTCCTAGAAAGTAATGATGTATTAACTAAAATGAAAAATTCAATAGTTGGATAAGGGGAGTTGAAAAAATATCCCAGAAAGTAGGATAAAATATCAAAGAGGTAACTAAGAGAAGAAGGTATGAATGAAAATCAGAAAACCAATGCAGAAGTCAACATGCAACAACAGGAGTTCTGTAGAAGACAGATAATACAAAGAGGAAGAAATCGTCAAAGGAAGAATTCCCACGGGGCACCTGGGTGGCTCAGTGAGTTAAGTGTCCAACTCTTGATTTCAACTCAGATCATGATCTCAGGGTCGTGGGATTGAGCCCCATGATGGACTCTGTGCTCAGCATGGAGTCTGCTTGAGATTCTCCCTCTTCCTCTGCTCCCCTCCCCTCACTTGCTCTCTCTCTAAAAAATAAACAAACACATAAAATCTTTTTAAAAAAGAAGTTTGTGGACCTTAAAAAAAGAAAGAATACCCACAACAATTGTCATCACCAAAGAGCATGATTTTCCAGATTGAACAGCCCAGAGAGAATCCAACACAATGAAGGGTGGGGGAAGCCTCCATCAAAGATTAAAAAACAAAAAATCGTAACTTTCAGAGAGGCAAAAACAGTACAATTTTTAGGAATTAGAATGACATCAACTGCTCAACAGCAACATTAAAAGCTGGAAGACAGTAAAGGAATACACTCACAGTTCTGAAGAAAAATTTCCAATGTAGATTTCTATAATTAGTCAAACTAGCAACTCAAGGAGGAGGGAAGGATGAGGACACAAATATGTGAAATCTTAAAAATGTGTCCTCCCATGCATCCTTTCTCAGGAAGCTAATTAGAGTGTGCTTTACTCAATGAGAAACAAGCCAAGTAAGCCAAAGGGATGAGAAAGAGAGAGAGACAGAAGGAGAAGGAGAAAGAGAGAGAGAGAGGAGACACAGAGTGGAAGAGAGAGAGAGGAGGAAGAGGGACAGGGAGGGAGAGAGAAGAGACAAAGAGTGGGAGAGAGAGGGAGTGAGAGAGAGGAAGAGAGAGAGAGAGAACTAACACATGGGAGACACAGGGTGTCAGAGCCTAGTAGGGTTTGATGAGAAACACGGTTTTATACGTCCTCAAAGTAGTTCCCTCACAAATACTTACTAATGAAAGAGGGAATAGGATTCTTTTATGGCAGAGGAGCCTTAATCAAATGATTACAATCAAGTATAATTACAAGAAATAAATGATTATATCACCTTAATCAAATTACCAAATTTAAAGTCAACAGGCAATGAGCATCATGCACCCCTGGATGGGAGGCAGGGAGCATACAGCCCTCGTGCGCAGGAGATGTGCTGCCTGGATCTAATCAGGAAAAACAACAGACAGAAAGGTTGAGGGACTGTTTCAGATTAAAGGACACTAATGAGACATGACAGCTAAATGCAACACATGATCCTGGATCAGATCCTGGACCGGGGGTAGGGATGGTGGCGGGGGAGTTATAAAGAACATTATTGGGAAAATTGATGAACTATGAATATAAACTCTGGATTAAATAATAGTACCAGGGTTATAACAGTAAATTCCCTAGCTTTAATCATTGTATTGAAGTTAGGGAAGGCACTATTCTTGTTCTTAGAAAATACACATTGAGTATTTGGGGGGCAAAAAGGCATAAGGTCTCCAATTTATTTTAAAATGATTCAGAGAGAGAGAGGGAGTGAGTGAGGGAATAATCAAATAGGAGGAGATGAAAACAAGTGGTGCATCTAGGTAAAGGGCTTATGAGGGCTTCTCACAGGATTCTTGTAACACTTCTGTAAGCTCGCAATTCTGTAAAAAGTAAAAGTTACAGAAAGTCTCATTCTTTTCATTTAGAGTTCAGTCCATTAACATTTGCATTTTATGGTAAAAAATGCAGCTTTACTAATGGCATAAACTGAAATGTGTTACCTATTTTTTAAAAATAAAGTAAAATGTGTTAATTATAATGCAATTAAAATGTAAAAACTAAAAAAATAAATAAATAAAATGCAAAGTACCTGAGAGGTTAAATAGTACCCACCCAGATGTAGGCTGCAGGCTAATCAACTTCCCTATGCCTCACTTTTCGCATCTGTAAAATGGACTAATAACAGTACCTATTAGTTTAGATGACAGGTTTTGGGGACCATGTAAGGTAAAATGTGTAGCATCCCCTCCACACACACACGAAAAAGCTCACTCTGAGAAACATACCCTCACAGACAGAGCTCCTCCCTTGTTCCGGCATCTCAGACCTCAGCACACAAAGTGATACTCTGTGACTTATTCATGTATATACCTGATATTAAGAATCCTATACAGGGGCCCCTGGGTGGCTCAGTCAGTTAAGCACTTGCCTTCAGCTCAGGTCATGATCTTAGAGTCCTGGGATTGAGACCCACATCAGACTCCCTGCTTCTCCCTCTCCTCCCCTTTCCTCCCCACTCATGCTTTCTATTGCTATCTTTGTTTCTCTGTCTCAAATAAACAAATAAAATCTTAAAAAAAAAAAAAAAAAGAATCCTATGCAGCAAGAATTCGACAAGAGCCCTGTGTAGTTCTGACATGTTCCACTAGTTCTCCGCCCCCCCCCCTTGATTTCTTTACATTTCAGAAGTGTCCCCAAGCAGCTGTTTATACAGAGAACAAAGGGAGGCTTCTGGGCATGTCTCTCTCTAAACACGGTACAAAGGAGCAGGTGGGGTGGGGGGGAGACTAAGAGGCATATCCCTCCATCACTGGGCTTCTGAAAGCGATGCACCTGAGACAGTCACCTGGCGGTCTGCTGACATGAGCCTCGAATACAGGAAATGCCATATTTGACTTCTATTTATGATGAAGTATCAGAGCAAACTTTGTGCTAAGAAAGACTACAAAAACCGGGTAAGAGACAAGAAGCAACTGTCTGAGAATGCAGAGAGCAGCCCAGACCGGCCGGCTTTATCCTGCGGAGATCCTGGAGTAGAGAGAAATGCATGGAGGCAGAAGCCAGACCGACCCTACTTTCTCCCTTGGAACCTTCCAGCTTGAAGCACTGGCTACGCGTGATGAGTGAAAAGCGTTGGGGTCGGCCTGAGGTTTGCATCGATCTCATGGAAAAAACTGAGTTTAGGACAGCCAAGACAGCCAGCGCTTGTGGTGCAAAAATCCCAGGAAAAAGAAAAACAGTGGAGATGGGAGCTTGACATTCTACGTGGCTTTGGCCTGCGGTATATGCCGTACGGAGGTGACACACAGATCGGAAGGTGGCTTGTAAAGAGGTTAACAATCTAAGCGGAGCTATCAATGGTTTTGTGGATTCAGTAGTGTACCTCCCAAAATCGTGTCCTCCCAGAACTGCAGCAAGTGACCTTATTTGGACACGTAGTTCGATTAGTATCTTGGGGTGAAAGTATTCTGATTTAGAATGGGCCCTAAATCCAATGACTGGTGTCCTCAGAAGAAGAGACAAGGACACAAGACAAGGCTGTGTGACGGCGGAGGCAGAACCTGGAGGGACCCGAGCACAAGCCAAGGAACGCCTCGGGTCACCTGAAGCTAGAAGAGGCAAGAAAGGATCTTCCCGAGGACCCTTAGAGGGAGCATGGCCTGATGGCCCTTGATTCCTGGCCTCCATAACTGGGAGAGAAGACATTTCTGTTGCTTAAGCCACCAAGTGTGTGGTGATCTGTTAGGGCAGCCCCAGAAAACTGCGAGCCAGGGAAAGCAGGTTCAGTGTGAACTCCAGACAAGACCTTCTCAAGGATGAAAATTAGAGAAAAGTCCGTATGAAACGTGTAGAACAGGGGTGCCTTGGTGACCCAATGGGTTGGGCCTCTGCCTTCAGCTCAGGTCACCATCGAGCTCAGGTCCTGGGATCGAGCCCCGCATCAGGCTCTCTGCTCAGAGGGGAGCCTGCTTCCCCCTCTCTCTCTGCCTGCCTCTCTGCCTACTTGTGATCTCTGTCTGACAAATAAATAAATAAAATCTTTTTAAAAAATGGTATCCTAATTCCATTCTCTCTTCTTTTATATTAGTCAGACTATTTCTCTGGAGACAGAATTTCCCCTGTTAACCATTTGTTCACCTGGAGATGTAATTCGGCCGTATTTCTGGCATTCGTGTTCTTTATTATTGTTCTCTTCCTTCACAACTGAATCCACAGTTGGACAGTTCCATTTCTTGGGCTGTCTGGTTCAGTCTGCAGACCCACATTATCACAACATCTAATGATTCCTTTCTGAGTCTTTCAGATGCACTCACAGGTTCTGTGATTTCTTGTCTTCATTTTCCACTAACTTTTCTTTTTTTTAATATTTTCAAGTTTTTTAAGTAATCTCTACTCCCAATGTAGGGCTCGAACCCACAACCCCAAGATCCAGAGTCCCAAGCTCTTCCGACTGAGCCAGCCAGGCGGCCTCCACTGACTTTTCTTAATTCATTAGGGAAGGATGCAATAAAATACCCAAAGAATTAAGCAGACCTCACGGAACAAGCCAAGAGCACAGCATGCTGCGTCTATACTGTGGGCTAGCCAGGGGACCACCACCAGGCAGCAGTTCAAAATCATCTTTTGTCCGCTAAGGCACCGGAGACCAGGTGTGATGGGTTATGTCCAGCGTACGAGCACAAGCTGAGTAAAGTCAGGTGCGTGAGAATCAAGGGCATGTGTGACCTGGTCTTAGAAGAGGCACAGATCCTCTCGGAAGGCTCTCAGATGCTCGCAGGCATCCTGAATGTTGGATTCAGGATGGACATTCAATCATCTGCCGGACAGCCCTGCCGCAGGGACACCAGGGCAGCTGTGAATGACAGCTGGGATATTCCTCCTCCTGAAGGACAGGAATCCCCCCTCAACCTGGAACTTCCTCACTTCCTAACGGGATACCAGGAGGAGAACTGGGCGATGAGCATGGCTCTGTGGACACGCACTTCCTGAATCCAAGTAATTGACATTCACCCTGTGCGTCTTCCGACTCAGAATATCCAGGGACGCGCAAGTATTTTGTTTATTCTACGGTTATTACTTTAGCCTTTTAGCGTTTGACATGGTGAGTAGAACTCATGTTTAATGAATGAACCCTGGGAAAATTTGACTGATGGGACAAATGACTAATTTTTTTTTTTTTAAGGGAGAGTTCGTAATTCTCAGACTGGATTCAAAACGGCGGAAACTGTCTTCGAATGAATGTGGCAGGAGCAAGTCTCTGCAAACTGAGTTAACTCACCAAGGACTGTACACGGGAAAGGACACCTCTCTGAGTGAGTAATCTTGGCTTGTGCTCCTCCTGACCCATTAAATTATACAAGGGCATCAGTCACTGAAAGCTAAAAATAACACTTTGCGGGGCTTGCCAGAGAGTTCTGATAGCTCCAGTGGGAACTTTCCATGCTCTTGTGACAGACCAGCATCCACTGGTGTCGCCATGGGAAAAAAATAAGAATTGAGTTTCCTGCCTTGGTTTTTCTAGCAATTGCCACGTGGACAGCCTGCTTGGCCTTTGATGATAACCCCACTCTGGCCACACTGATTCGGCAAATATTTACTGGCCATCCACTGAGTGCCTGGTACGGCGCTGGGGGCTAGGGGTAAAGAGGTACATGCGACGGACAGAACATGGGCCCCGGGGCCATGAGATCTGGCCCCTAGACCAGCCTCAGTACTTACTGGCCGTGTGGTTTGGAACCAAGTCTCAAAAATCATGTAGGCCCTAGGCATTGGCAGGGTTCCCTAGTGAAAGCAGCACTCCACGCTAAGTTAGTAAGAGCTGGATTACATCCCAGCTCTGTCCCTTACCAACTGTACGGCAGGAACCTGTGGTCACTGAGAAACAGAAAGGAAGCAGCAGCAGCTGGAATGGGAGAGCGAAAGGGAAGTAGGAGGGAAATCACATGTTATAATTTCTTCTTCTCTTTACTCAGGGTGTAACTTTCATGTATTAAATATAACAGCGCACGCAAGCCTGAACTACACTGCTCGAGGCATTCTTCATAGCAATCTCATGTAACTACCACCTAGATCAAGATATGGAGCGTTCCCAGCACCCCAGGAGATACAACTTTGAAAGTGAAAAATACCAAAAGTCAGATCTCGGGACGTATGGACGGTTCACGTGTCCGTTCTGCCAGCTTCGGAGCCACTTTCCAAGTGGCGGAGATGCCTCTGCGGTCTCTCTTCCCATCCTTCTGCAGACCAACAGTACCACTGATAGACTCGTCTGCTGGACCTGGGTGCTGACTGAGGCTATGAATCTGGCTCAAAACAGAGTCTGAATGCGTACTAAGCTAACTGGCCCACCCAGGGACACAACCCACCATCTCGCCCTCTTCTGAATATAAAACTCAGAGGTACTAGTGGCCCCAGCCAGACTTTCTTTGTTGTAAAGTTTGCTAAATATTTATCATAAAATGACTACATGGTCAGAATAAAGGTTGGAGGGAAATACCAGCATTATCCACAGCAGCTGAAAGGCAAAAACAACTTACATGTTCATCAACAGATCCACGGAGGAACCAAACGTGGACTATCGCCAGCAGAATATGGTTTGCTGTAAAAAGGAATGAAGTATTCACACACTACAACACATATGCTAGAACTTTGATGCCATTATGCCAAGTGAAAGAAGTCAGACGCGGAAGACCACATGCTGTATGATTCTATTCATATGAAAGTCCCAAGCAGGGAAATCCGGAGAGAGAAAGTAGGTTAGTGATGGCTTAGGGCTGGTGGTGGGGGCAGGAAGATAGGGATTTAATAGCCAATGGGTATTTTTTTGGAGAGGGCAATGGAAATGTTCTAAAATTGACTGTGGAGCTGGCTGCACACATCTCCGAATGGACCAGAAACCACTGAATTGTACACTGTAAATGGGTGAATGGAATGGTCCGTGATTGTATCTCAATAAAGTTGCTTTTTTAAGAAATGAAGGGAACAAAAAGTAAATGGAAAGATTATTCACAGTCTTTCTGCCCATAGATACTCATGATCAATGCTTCGGGGGATATCTTTCTGGTGCTCGTCTCCCTATAGTTCTATTGTTTTTTGCTGGTGATCACACAACATTTCATAGTATTGGCACACTTTCCAACATATGTTGGTCAGGATTTAGTTGCCAACGACAGAAAGTGGTTTTGTTTTTTTTTTTTAGGCAGAAAGAGATCTGATGGAAGAACTTTGGTGCTTCTGGAACTACTGTTAGTCCTGGAGGAGAGGCTGGCTCTCCAGGGGTGGAGAACACATCAGGAAGGGGTGGCCGAATCCCGTAATGCCCGCATGAACTACCAGCCAGGGATGAGAAAAACCACCACTGGGACTGCCGGCTTCAGCACAACTCAACTGGGCTCCATGCTGACAGACACACACTCACACACTCACATACACACACCGAAAACATATTCACTGGGGTGCCCGACTGGCTCAGTCAGTAGAGTGTGCTGACGCTTAATCTCGGGGTTGTGAGTTCGAGCCCCACGTTGGGTGTAGATAATCCTTCAAAATAAAATCTTAAAAACGTATTTATTTATTTTAGAGTGAGAGAGAGAGAACAGGGGGAGAGGCAGAGGGAGGGAATCTCAAGCAGACTCCCTGCTGACCCAGGTGTCTGACATGGGCCTTGATCTCATGAACCATGAGATCATGACTTGAGCCAAAGTCAAGAGTTGGATGCTCCACCAACTGAACCACTCGGGTGCCCCTAAAAGTAAGATCTTAAAAGTAAGATCTTAAAATAAAACAAAACAACCATATTCACTGATCCTGCCTACCAGCAGAAACCACAGAGGTGCCAGAGGTGTGACTTCCACTTTACTTCTCAAAGAAGTGCATTTCATGGTCACACTTAATTCACACCAGGAACCCTAGTTTCCAGGCACCCTGAGAAATACCACTGCGTGCTAGGATCCATACTCTAGGAAGGTGCTTACCATGCCGGGTTGTTATAAACTTATCATTTTTAATAGCTACATAAGTTTTCATTAATTATATAGATGTATATCAATCCATATATAAGGATATCCATATATATGGTATATAGGATTTTATGTTATTGGATCCAATATATCATATATTCACCCATTTATATATAGATGGATAAGCAGACCTATTATACATATATATGGATAGACTGTTTATTATTATATATTTTATATAGTATATATGTAGACTGTTATTTTATATTAGGATAGACTGTTTCCAGAGCTTAATATTATCGGTATTAATATTCCAAAGCTTAATAATAAAAATAATGCTGTAATGATAATGCCAGGAGTAGCAGCTACGGTTTACTGAATACTTCCTTTGTCTAGGCAGTGAGCGAGGCCGTTCACATTCACTGTAAATGTCTTTCTTTTTTTAGTTAAGCTCATAACCTCCTTATGAGGTAGCTCTTAGCCCCATTGTACAGATAACAAAACTGAGGCATAAAGAGAAGTTAAAGACGGACGTGACACAGTGAAGCTTACGCCCTTAACCATTACACAAATACACATGAAAAAAAGGTCTTTTTCATTTTGGAAATGCTTTCCATATCGCAAATAATCAGAAACAGAATTAGTGATTCGACACCTGGGGACATTTTGAAGGCCTCTGGCACACAGTAGCAGGTCAGAGTCTTAATCAGAGCATTATGGGGACAGAATGACCTCCATGGCAGGAGCTCACTTTTATCATGCAAATGCCTGGCTGGGTGCCTGGCACACTGTGGCCACCCGAGGGATGTTTCCCCAATGAGTAACAGCTTGTGTGCAAGCAGGAGTGCGTGAGGGCTCCCCAATTCAAAGAACTGCATTCCTTTCACTTTCACGGGGTAAAGTACAAGCAGCTTCTAACTCAGTCCAGTTCTAGTCCGCAGTGAATAACGAGTGCCCGGAACACACAGCCCTGGTCGGTTTCTTTCAGCCGCCCTCACGCTGAGTCACCGCATAGGCCCGTCACTTTGTTGACTGTGAAGAGTCTAAAATGACCAAATAAGTCACAGCACATGCATCCGACGGACCACACATGCGGCTGGAAAGTGCATCTGTTCTTTTAGGTATATGCATGGGAGCATTTTTTAGCAAGTGCAACCCCTTCCTCGGCTTGGATTATTTAAGGAGTCGACGGTCCTATTAAATGCTGATTCTCCGTGGAAACATTAGCAACTGACATGCATTGTCCCAGTCCCAATACCCGAATACGACCGTAAACCCGATACCTTCGAAAGTTGCCTCAGCCGGTGGAGGCCACTTAACAGCCCTCAGATGCCCAGCTCTACTCTGCTGTCAGGAAGCGGCTGTACCCACCTAACTAACTACCAGCTGAAGAGGTTCCAAATGCTGAAACCTCGGGACCTCCATATACTGCTTTCCCTGGCAGAGCAAAGTTCCATGACAGGATGGTTTGTCTTGGGAGAGTCACCGCCGAGGAGCCAAAAAACCTGCTGGACATCAGCTGACCTATAACCAGGTGGGTTTATATTCCAAAAGATTCATTCTGTCTTTCCAACTCTGTCCCATGGGATTGCCACAGTCTTTATTTCCCTTAAAAAAAAAAATCCTAAAATGATGAAAGACACTCCTTTTAGTGCTCCCTTACCTACTTCTTGGACTATACTATTCAGAGGTCTTTGCAGGGATGGAATTATAACTTTCATTATCAATGTAGAAATACCTAAAAGGGCACCTGGTGGCTCAGTGGGTTAAGCACCTGCCTTCTGCTCAGTCATGATCCCAGCCCCCACCTCCCTCCCCCATCAGGCTCCCTGCTCAGCCAGGAGCCTGCTTCTCCTTCTCACTCTTCCCTCTCCCTTCCCCCTCTCCAGCTCATGCTCTCGCTCTCTCTACTCTTTTTCTCTCAAATAAATAAATAAAATCTTAAAAAGAAAAGAAATACCTGGAGAAAGCAGGGATGTTCTTTGGCTCCTATCCCACTGCCGCTCTCACATCTAGAAGCTCTATCAGGTCCTCCTGGCACAGAGTAAAGCTGGGAGGCAATATGACCCAACCAGACCTTAATGATTTTATTTCTTCCACATGGCCTGAAAACATGTTTGAACATCACTTGCCATAATTTTTCTGGTGATTTCTATGAATCATTTTTTAATTATGAATAATGTCTTTAGAGACACTCCTGAGAAATTTCACCCCAAGTTCCCTTGACAAACATCCCATAAAGTATCTGAAATGAAGCCGCTTTCACGACCAACACAGAAAATCAATGCTAAAGCATGAATTCCTAAAAGATCCATTAGTCAACTTTGCTGGGAAGGGAGCTCAAGATTCACACACGCAAAAGGTTGCTGAGAAATACAAGAACAAACAAAACCAGAAAAAGACATTTACTGTCAAATAACATTCAAAGGATTTTTGTACAAATGCAGATCTTCTAACTACAGATGGAGTCTTTTTTTTTTCTTCTTCTAGCTGGAAATTTTCTGTGTCTAAAATTATTGCCTTTCTACCCTCAGCTCTTTCAGGATCTGCTATGGCTATGGCACAAAGGACCCTATCCTCTTGGCTCAATCCAGGCCACTCAGAAATTAAAATATTTGTGTAAGATAGTGAGTGTGAATTTCCATTTCTGGGATTTACTTTCAGAAAACCCAACTGCTGGATCTCAAACAATCAAGCAAGTTCCAAGTACCCTTAAAGGACAGCCGGACGGGGTATTGGCCCTGGGATTCCAGCACTTTCTGCAGGCGCAGCTCTCCTGGCTTCCACTTTCCTTGCTTGTCAGAGTTGACACCTTCTCCAAAAATGTGGTGTAGACTACCGGCTAAACAGAAATGCAGATAAGCCCATTAGATTTCAGTGGAGTACCCTTTAGGTTGCTTACCCAGGGAGGTGTTTTCTGGTCAATTATTTTAAGTAGACCTCAATAAACAATAAGATTATTTGTGCATGGGTAATAATGGCACTGATCTTTTTCCTCTGTGGCCTCCAACTACCCAGGAAGTAAAGCCGAGTCACATAGGCGCTTTCCAGTGCTCACTACCCTGTTTAAAGTGCTTAAAAGGTGTTTGGTGCTGTCGCTCCTCCCAACCCACCCCCCCCCCCAAGTGCTGACAGTTCCCAAACAAGTAGAAAATGCACCTGTGGCCTCACCAGGTGCAGCCAGCATGTACATCGTCACTGAACCGTGCTCCTGGGATGCCGGGCACCTCTGCGCTCTTCCTTAACCCCAGGCCTGCTAACATTTGTTCAAAAGTTAGATTTTTCAATAAAATCTTCCAAGTAGCCACCTTTCTGGTGCCTGCATGCTCCAGGCAGAGGCTGGAGATTATAGGATCTGCCCACTATTTTTTTTTTTTAAATCTCTCCACTATTAAAAGCAAGATGGGGGGGGGGGCTGACTGACTCAGTCCCTAAGGCATGCGGATCTGATCTTGGAGTTCTGAGTTCAAGCTCCAGGGTGGGCGCAGAGTTTACACTAAAATAACAATAATAATATAAATAAAAAATAAATAAAATTAAATGCAAGGTTAAAACTAGGTCTCTCACACCACCGTAATTAAACTGTTTAATGGGTTTCTACTTGGGGAGGGGAGTAGCACCTGCACAGTTCCACCGAGCCAGGAGCGCACCCAGACCACCCTTCCCATAATGAGGAAAGCAAGGAGAAGGGTCCCCTGAATCCCTGAACTTGCAAACTTGGGCGTCCCGCGGAAGGCGCGCCGGAGGGCTCACCCCGGAGAGGGCGTGGGGCACAGAATATTCCTCAGTGAGATTAAATAATGCCTTTGTCGACACCCGCGGGGCGAAAAGAGCGTTAGTGGAATTACCAGGATTATTTTGTTTCCGCCCTCTAAAAACCGAAGACGGTGCTGGACTTGGGGCTTAAAATATTCACAAGACGCACGATTTGAATCTGCCTTGTAGTTTATCTGCTAACCGCTCCTTTTGCCAAGGAAAATATCCTTGGATTGAGAAGAACTGCTGATTTTTAGTTATTCGTTTTACGCGAAAACGTGTTTTATTTACCCCGTGCCTTCTCTTCCAGGGTATTTGCTCTGGCACATAAAAGGATTTGTCTCAGGGCAGTTAAAAGAGGGCGAGGGACGGTGGAGATCCCCAGTCAGGGACCACGCGGGAATTCCCTCCAAGAAGGCTGAGCCGCTGACACTGAGAATTTTGACTCCAGATCCGGGCTAAGTGCGCGTGAGATGGGAGTGGCCCACGGGGCTTTAGAGAGGCCCTGATGAAAGCACAATTTCATCTTCAATTTCCCCTAGATATCCACCCCACCCACAGGCACCGGGTTCTGTCGTCTCCCGCCGGGCCCGAGCGCACCCAATCTTCCTCCGGTCTCCACTTTCCTCATGAAAAGAATCTGGGAGGGAGGGGCGCAGCGGAAGCCAAGCAGCGCGAGTGGGAAAGGTGGAGATGGGCACCGGCGGCAAGTGCCAGGGCGGGGACCATGTCCTGACGGCCTCAAGCAGGCACCGGATCTTCACACACACCTCCCATCCCAACGCGCACAACCACTTGCGCCCCAGCGCGCCGCACGCCCCTCGCCCCAGGCGAACCGAGGCCCACCCCCGTGGACGCTGCGCCCTCGCCGTGAGCGCTGAGAGCGCGCGCATCGTGCGCTTCCCACTCCTTGTGCGGTGCGCCCTCTCCGTGCGCTCGGTGCCCCCCAGCCTGCGTGTGTACTGACACCACCCCCCACACCCGGTGCGCTTCGCGCTGCCAGTGCTCACCGTGCCTTGCACCCTCCACGCGGACTGAGGCCCTCGGGCGGCCGTGCGCATTGCGCCCCCTTCCGCCAACCCGCGCACGCAGCGTTTCTAACCACGCGGACAGTCCCGAGACTGCGCCCGAAAGAGGCGGGACCACGCGGCAAAGCACGTTTAAAACAAACCGATCCTGAGCCCGCACGCAGCGCGAGAGTCCCGAGTCCCTTCTGCAGAATCAAGATCTCTAGCGTCAGAGAAGCCTGACTCTTGTCCGCTTCCTGCCGCCGGTGCCCCCAAGTGTGGCCTGCAGCTCCCAAAGCCGGGGTGGGGAGGGCTGGAGAGGGGTCCCGCCACCGCCTCCCTGCCTGGCCAGGTGGGGTGCGCTCTCCATAAGGCCGCGGCAGATCTAAAGTCGGGCTTTGGCGCTGGGAACCTCCGATGCGGGACTGCTCTCTGCCGTGGGAGTCGCCTCCTTCTCCTCCCCGGAGAGAAGAGGGTGTTCCTGGACACCCACCTTTCAGGAAACCCGCCTACCGCGCCGGCCTGTGCAAGAAAATAAAAAATGAAAACCTTTGCTAAGTAGTAATAGGCTCACGACCCGGGTTGGGGCGGCCTCGCATCCCAGGCCGGGCTGGAGAGGGCCAACCCAGCCCGCACGCCGGCTTTTCTCTCTCTAATCAACCACAAATTAATTAGCATACCTCTTTTTGCAGAATTGTTTAGATTAGAGGGAAGGTTCCCCCGATATTCACTTTGCTTTGCAAATAACCCTGTTATATTAATTAAATGAAACGAGTTTGTATCCTCAAAGTGCAATAATAGCCCTATTCTGTAGTTAGCCTTTTGTTAAAGACCTGCTAGGGGGAAAAAAAATTAAGCCCATCAGGTTTCTGCTCTTTGATGTGCAGAAATATTTATCTCTGGTGGATATTTTCTTTCGTTTTCTAAAGGAAATTTTTGGTGGATGTTTTTGAAAGGCGGTTTCAACGCGGTCGTTAATGAACTAACTGGTTTTCAGATTTCAAGGTGGTGTGTAATTGGTATAACCACTGAGGAATTTCAGCGCATGCCGGACTGTTAAGACTCTTCCAGCTCAAAGGTTTCCAGGCAGGACCCGCAGCGGGCTGGAGGCGAAAAGCGGGGCTTTGCGGGGAGCCAATGGGCAACCTCTTCCCAGAACTGTGATTTTGAGACGCTGTTTCTGTTAAGCTGGGCCAGGAGTCCTCAGGAAGAGGACTGTGGAGGCTTCAGGTGGTCGGGTCCTGGAAGGGTGGGGTTAGGTGGGCGCAGGTCACTCCTTACCCATCTCTCTCTCTCTCTGCCAAGGATTCCTTTCTGTCCCTGAGCTCTGAACTTGGCGCGGGCCGCTGCCTGAGCTCCAGGGGTAAATCGCCCTCCCTGAAGAACGTTGGAAGTCTGAGTGCATGGGGAAGGGCATGGAGAATGGAGAGAAATTGGGGCCAGTCATGGGAGAAAGAGAAGAAAAACGCAAAGGACAGGCTACCCTCTCACCTGCAGGTAGAAGAAGAAACGAGTGGCTCTCTTTTACCCGAAACCGGTGCGGCTTCTGTGGCCCCCTGTGTCCCGTGCTCAGGGACTTTGCTAATCACGATGATTCATTAACCAGGGACACCGTTTTTCTTCTCCTAAACGCATCACCCTGAGGGAGGGAGAGAAGTGGGCAGCAGCTATTCCATTCCTAGGTCAAGCGGCATTGCCGTGACCCAAGGCCTCCAGACCCCAATCTCAGGACCCAAAACTGTCCTAGGTAACTGAATCCGGAGAAAAAGACCAGGCTCTTTTCAGAATCCCACAGAACTGAGTCAACTGAGAGCAGGCCCAGGTAGGAACCCAGAAGATGGAAATTACCCCCCATAGCCCCACTCTGGAATGCCCCCTTCTCTTGCCCCCCCCCAAAACCATACCTAGGGCACCATGCTGAGGACCAAAGACCGGCAGGAAGAGCTCCCTGGACCCCAAGCTCAAGGGTGGCTCTGCCCTCCTTACTACACATAATCAGAGATCCTGGCCACCGAGCTGAAAGCTAACACTTTCTCCAAAGGAGTAACTTCCAGTGAAAGAATTTCTTAAAAACAAAACAAAACAAACAAAAAACAGGTAAACTTCTCTTTCTCTACTTGGAAATACGTGAGCAGAGCCAGTTACTGTCTAGACCTCTGGAGGAATGGACTCACTAAGAAATGGCTCTGGCTACCTCGAATTACTTTTCAACAATGAGCGGCGATATTGGAATTGTTGCCTGATCCTTTACCAGCAGTAGCAATGACTCCAGGAAAAGCTGGTGATATCTCCATGGGGCTTGCCCAAGCAAAGGAGTGAAAAATCAGAGTACTCTTTCTGATAGCTCAGATCCCAAACGCCTCCAAGCCATAGTAGTCATATACGTGATGCCAGAGCCAAGCCAATCTTCTGGAGTAACCATATCTTGCTAATTGTGTAGGAAAAGGCTTATAAATGGAATGGATTCTAATCTCTGCAGTCCTGGATTTTCCGCTGCCCCGTTTTGCTCCGGCAGTTGGCATCTCCTTAACTACCACTCAGAGAGGATGGCCACCCTCTCCCCACACTGCTAGGGATGGGAGGAGTTCTCTCCCTGACCCCACCTCCTCAGTGACAGTCTCTGATCCCCTTCGGCCACTGCAGCAGCCTCTCCCGGAGCCCATCCCCGGTAGAACATCTGTGCGTTTCCCCCCTTGATCTCACTCAAAAGTCGGTTTCCGCGGGGGATGGGCCTCAGGTAGGCGCCGGGGCGCGGCCTGGGCAAAAACAGTTGCGGAGCATCTGAAGCGGAAAATCCAAGCAGATGTGGGGCGGCCTGGGCCCGCCCCTTTCCTCTTGGGGCCTCAATTTCTTCCAGATCACTTTCCTAATGGAAAATTTCTAAGAGGTGGCGGGTATGTAGAGGCGTGCTGGTGCACCTCGGGGTGCGCCAAAGCGTGTGAGGCAGGACTGGCGGCTGTGGGGGGAGGGGGTGAACAGGCCGTCCTCCCCAAGCTTGCTGACCTCAATGTGTCGGCCCCCCACTCCTTCCCACAAGCCCTCTTCCTGCCCCCAGCTTCCCTTCATTCTAGATTCTGCAGGCTCCGTCCAGGCCAGCAGGGGAACTACTGTTTCTGCGTGATGCCCTGACTTCAGGGTCTTTCGTGGCTGCTGTACTTCTCCCCCGAAGGCCCGTCTCTGTGCTCTGGGGGAGGCACTGGGAGGTAGCCCCAAAGCATAGACCAGGAAGTCCTCTCTGCACAAAGAGCCCTGAGAAAGGGACACGCAGCAGGTGTCCCAACCAGCGGCCACCGCTGACGCCCTTGATCGCTCTAATAAACACGATTAATGCTTTTCCCACATTACACAGCGCCTGTGGGTGTCCCTACAGAGGTCCGAGGATTTCCTTCCGATAGAAAGAGCTCTGGAACAGACCTAACCAGGAACGCACGGGGGAGGGGAGCGTTCTTCTTTCACTATTCCACGCAGAAGTCACTGTCCTTCCCATCCAGGAAACCTCGAGGTCTGCGTCCAAGTGCTTTGGGAACTTTCCGTGATGGGGGCGGCGCAGGGAGCCCAGACCCGTCCTGGCCTGCGTGTATGTGTCTCTCTTGACTGAAAGTGTTGGGGGGATATACAGTGCCCGTTTTGGCGTCTGCTGAGGCAGGCTCTAGGGTTGGAAGTGCCCCGCACCCACAATTCTACGGGTCTTCAAACGCTCCCTTATGCCACCTCTCGAACCCCGCTACTCAGACCCGTCCGGCCGATGCGAGAACAGCGGCGGTGAAGATGAGATCATGAGATCTCAAATACTCCTTCCCGGAAAATCCGGGAAATTTGGTTTAAGAAAAGTTTCTGTTCTTCTCACTTGTTGGGTCTCTCCCACTCCCACTTAGCCATGTTTCTGCGATCTGAGTAATCCCTTTCAAGCCTAGGAGGGATTCTCTAGGGTCCAGAACTGAGGATCGGAAATCGTGGGGGTGAGGGAAGCGTTAAATCCTCCCGAAGCCAGGAAAGTGCCGGAGCACACTCACAGGCGGCCTTCGCAGCCTGCGGCGGGACCCGGCCCGCATTCCCTTCTTCTTGGAGCCCCTTCTCCGGGTAGCCTGGAGACAACTGTCTGCGGAGTCAGCGCGAGATTCCGGGCAGGGAAGCGGGCCCCGCGCCCTGCGTTTGGGTACTGCGTACCCTCACCTCTCGCGCGCCGTCCAGACCCTTCTGAACGCACCGCTGGAAACAGGAAAGTGCTCCTAGATCCAAAACCCCAAGGGAAAGTGCTGCGCTCGGCATGGGGGTGGGGGTGGGGGGCACCGACTCCGAAACTCGCGCTGCTCGGGGATTTCGGAGCGCCAGCCCCGGGAGCCAAGGCCGCCTCTGTGGGTTCCGCGGGGCGCGGGGCTGCGGGTTGGGGGTTAAGCCGGAGTCTGCGCACACGGTCTCGCCCACCGAGGGAGCTAAGACGTCTCCAACGCTGTCGAACTTGTCCCCTTCAAAGGGATCCCAGAAAAGGTCAGGAGCGTCCGCAGCAGAATTGGTGGTCCATTTCTCGGCCCCCCCCCCCCAGGCGTGAGGGAGGGAGGCGGGTCCCGGGTCAGCGAGAGCGCGGAACAGCAGGCTCCCACCCGGCTGGGAGGGAAAGAGGGGGCCGCTGAAACCGAGATCGTAGAGCGGAGCACCGCAGCCCCCGCGTCTCTCCTCCTCCCCGAGCCAACCTCAAAATCGGGCGCGCCACAGTCGTACCGTCTGTGCCACTCGGCCGAGGTACCCGCAAGACCCCGTGCCCTGAGTCCACCACAGCTGCCCTCTGACCCCACGCGCGGAGGAAGCCAGCGTCCTCCTTGCGCGCACGTCCGCTCGGTGGCCGTAGTTTTCCAACCGCTACAAGGGTGAGAGTCGGTGCGACCGTCGGGGATTGGAGGAGAGGCGTCCCGCGGGTGGCGTGAGAGTGGGTAAGAGGACTCGCGGCCCAGTGTGGACCCGAGGGAAAAGTACCAGGACGCCCTATGACTGCGTCCCCAAGTGCGCCTCCCTACTCCAACTGCCTCCTGGCCCACCTCCTCGGGCCCTACCAATGCTCACTCCATTACTCCCGCTCGGCCACCCCCGGCCCTGAAGAACCCGCCCCAGCCGCGATTCCCCGCAATTCCGGCAGCACCGAGTCCGGCTGCGGGAGAGGGGCCTGTTAGACCCTGTGCCCGCCAACGCCCTGGGCGAGGCCTGGCCTCTAGGCTTGGCTCCCCGGCCCCCTCCTTTCGTCAGGCCCGCGTATCCCCGCGGCCTGCAGCCCCTCTGCGAAGGCGCCGATCTTCTTCGGCTCCGGTGTTTCGGGGAGAGAAAGGGCCGGAGGGGCAGAGGCTCTCTCCCGCCCTTTCCTGAGGGAGGGGTTCTTCCCTTCGGGCCTCCCCCCTTTCTGCCCTCGGACCTGCAAAGTGGGGACGGAAGGGCGCGGGACCGGCGCGAGGCTCGGAGGACTGAGTCCTCCCCGGAACAGCACATGCCGACGGGTCAAGCCGCCTCCCTTCGGCCGCGCGCGCCCAGGACTCGTCCGGGAGCCACCCGGAGGCTTGGGCATCCCTCCCTCCCTTCCGTCCCTCCTCCGCTCCTCCCCACCGCCCGTCCTAGCGCCCAGGTCCCGCGACCCGCTGGCGGGAGCGGGTCCCCAGGGCGCGCCGTGTGCACTTACCGGGACTTCCTAGAGGCCGGGAGCGCGCGGGCCTCTCCTGGGAGAGTCCCTGGAGGCCGCGACGCGGAGGCGCGCCTGTGACTCCCCGGCCGCGTTGGGGTCGGGAGGCGAGATTCGCCGCCCCCGCCCCCGCCACGGTCCCTCCCCCCTCCCCGCCCCCCCCCTCCCTGGGCCGCGGCGGCCGAGTGCTCCGCCCGAAGGCGGGTCCGCCATAAACAAACGCGGCTCGGTCGCACGTGGACCGCGGAGCTGCTGCGACTCGCGACAGATCGCGGGCTTCGGGCGCCGCGTCTCCAGGCAAAGGGAACCGCCAGGGAGGGCAGGAGAGCGCGCCCGGGCCCGGCCCCAGCCGCCTCCGCCCCAGCTCCCCTCCGCTCCCCTCCCGCTCCATGGCTCCGCGGCCGCCGCCGCCGCCCATGCCGCCCTCCAGCCCGCAGGGGCCTCGCGGCAGCGGGTACGAATACTCCGTCAAGGACTAAGCGGCACCGCTGCCTCCTCGCCGGCTCCTCTCCGCTTCCTAAGGAAAGCCGAGACGCGAGAGCCGGGAGGGAGAAAGGCAGAGCGAGCAGAAGCGAGCGGAGAGTCGGGCTCTGGGCACCGCGGGACAGCACAGCCCGGAGGAGGCTGCGCCCGGGGCGGCGGGCGGAGCGCGCAGCGGCGCCGCGGGGTTGCGCGGAGCTCCGGGGCCCGGCGGCCGCGGAGAGGCGACTCGGTGCCCCAGGCCTCCCCGCGCACCTGCCCCGGGCGGTGCCCCCGACTCACCTGGGCCCCGGAGTTGCCCTCCCCATCCCCGCCGCTGCAGCCGGAGCGGGGCTCCGCGGGCCTGGAGCACAGCCGGGTCTAATATGCCCGGAGCCGAGGCGCGATGAAGGAGAAGTCCAAGAATGCGGCCAAGACCAGGAGGGAGAAGGAAAATGGCGAGTTTTACGAGCTGGCCAAGCTGCTCCCGCTGCCGTCGGCCATCACCTCGCAGCTGGACAAGGCGTCTATCATCCGACTCACCACCAGCTACTTGAAGATGCGCGCCGTCTTCCCCGAAGGTGAGGCCGCAGGTGGGCGGCCGAGAGCCTCGGCCCAAGAGGGGAGCTGGAGCTGGATTGAGGCGCCAGTGCCGGGGAGTCTTGGGGAGGCCGCGCCGGGAGCGTCGGCTCCTGTTGGAGAGAGGAGCCAGGGTCTTGGCGCCGTGGGGACTAGACCGTCTTCTGGCCCAAGTGCGGACCCAGCGAATCAGGAATTGTTTTGTGATCATGCTGGTCCGTTCTGGTTTCCCTCCCTCTTTTCTTTCCTCTTTTCTCGTTTCTTTTCTCTTTCCTTTGCTTTTCTTTTCTTTTGTCTTTCTTCATTTCTTTAACTCCCCCCTTTTATTTTTCCCTTCTTGCATTCCTATCTTGTTTTCTGCGGAGGGGACGCGTGTGCCCCCCCCCAGCCAGAGGTGAGACGGGCTTGCTGCTCCTGGCCTGGGAGAGAGTGGAGTGCGTGGGGAGGCCCAGGCCCTGAAGGCCCTTTGGGGCTGGGGCCTCGGATTTGGACCTCTCCGCCTGACTCTTCTTTGCTCCCTAGGGGCCTGGGCGGGGCAGGGCAGGGTAGGAGAGACCGAAAGTAGGTAGTAGCAAGTAGTCCTTGCAGGAGAAAGGACTAGTACGAAAATGGCAGGCCGGCCGGCCAGAGCACGGTCTTCTTTTCCTGATCGGAATTATAAACCAGAGGGGCAGGTGCCACGGGGAGCAAGAGTCACCAGGATTCATGGGTCCCCGCACACTGCGGTGGTAAGTAATGGCGTGCTGGCCAGCATTCCCCGCTAGCACACGGCCTGCAGGGGACCGTGGCTGCCAGGCTGGGCACTTCTGAGCAACGGGGCTGGGAACGCCTGGTCACCACAGCGCTCCTTTTGGTGTCCGGGTGTTTCTGAACCGATCACCTTTCAGTGTCTATCCCCAGCCAGGGTGGCCGCAGCCTGGCCCGCGAGATTCTGACACTCAGCTGGGGCTGGGTCGCTCTGAGTGGGAGCCTGCTGGGCACTCCAAGGCTCTTGGGCCGCAGAGCCACTGGAGCCGTGTGGAGCTCCAGAAGCCGGTGGGGGAGTAGAAACAACTTCATCTGCAGGACACCAGACGGTGGCTACACCGTAGGGACAGGTGTCCTTTGGATGCAGGGTGCCTCCATTAAGGCGGTGCCTGGTCAGGCCAGCGACCAGAAGTCAGTAAGCTTGACCTCTGCGTTGGTTGCTTCTTAAGCCTGTTAGAAGTAATTGGCTCTGGGTTGGAGCTGCGTTCCACACTGCCTCTCCCGGGTGGAGCTCAAAGGGCCAGTTATGCTGCCTGACCTGCAGCCCTGCATCTCAGCTGGCCAGAGAATTTAGGGGGGCCCCCTCCCCAGAAGCAACCGGTAGCCCAGCTTAGCCTTTGCCTCCCAGCTGGGCCACGCAGCCTCCAGCACTTTCCTCTCTGGTGCAGGAGCCTGTGACCTGAACCTCCACCCCAGCCCCACACCCCTTCTTTCCTCTTCCAACCCCAGTATAAAGCCACGTCCCACTCCAGCCCCTCCTACTGGAAGTTACCAAGCAGATGGTCGCTATTAGTGTGCCCAAGGGTGACCCCTTTACCAGAGAAGTAGAAAATTAAAATTAGAAGAGAATTGGCATTTATGAGAGCTGAGTCTCCTTCCCAGTCGGGAAGGAGTGGTGGGGAGCCGGGTTTTGTTTTTCTTTCTTTCTTTTTAAATTTTATCTATTTTCTCCTCCTCCCCAAAGTGAGTTATTTCTTAATTTGCATGCTGCAAGCAGGTGGGGAACCAGGACAGGACCCTGGCCTCCTCTAACGTCCCCACTGGAAATAAACACATTAGAAGCCAGAATTGGGATATTAAATGATTTGTTACCAACGATTTCCAGTAAGTCAGAAACTAGAAAGGGAGGCCTGGGGAAAGAGGGCTAATTGTAAGCCATTTTTGTTTGGAGAATTTCCAGGAAAGCCTGCTAAAAATTGGGAAGTGCTGGCTATAGTGCAGGTTTTAAAAATTGGAGGTGGGTGCTCTCACTCTGAGAAGTGAGTCTCCAGAGCCTTTGAGCCCAGAATTACTTGGCCCTGCGCCCTTTGCAGAGGTGATCCGGGACTCGATCACCAGACCCTTGTGCTTTGTTGGGTAGTGGTCTGGTTGAGGGGCGGCCTGTATGCCTCCTGGGGGTGACTATCGCAGTTGGAACTCAGGGTGGAGTAGGGGGCCCAGGACTCCACATTTCATTCAGAGGCCTGGGGCCTGCAGCTCTGGGTGGCGGCACTGCTCCCCTCAAGTCAGTCTGGGGTGCAGAGTTGTAAAGCTGGGTGCCTGGGCGGAGAAAGAGGCGTTTAGAGAGACCTCAATTATGCAAAGTGACTCGCGCACCATTCCGGTAGCTCCGCGAAGGGCGGCGTGCGGAAGCCGCGCTGTAATTGATTTAGCCTCTGGTCTCCAGCCTGGGTGTGCGCCGGGGGAACGGAATAGGGCCTGGTGGAGCCGCGGGGATCCGGGCGTCAGCATCGGGGAGGTTTAGGGCCAACGCAGGCTTGCTTGCATGGCGGTGGGACCTCCCGGATCTGCTCCGACTCTCGGCTGCGGACTGAAAGATGCCGAGTGAACCCGGGATCTCGAGCTTGGTCTCGCTGATCCATAGTCACGGAGCAAGAGGGATGCTTGGGTGAAGAAGGGTCTAGAGGCCAAGTTAGGACTTCAGGGGCCAGAAAATGAGTAGCACAGTCAGAAGGAACCACAGGCATCGCGGACTAAGCCTCCGTCCCGGAGGAAATTGAGGCCGGAGAAGGATGGGTCTTCTCCAGTGTCCCACAGCAAGGGCAAGAGCAAGCAGTCGCTGCGCAGGGAGGCCACTGGCCGTGGCTCCTTTCATCCTGAGACCACCTGGGCCAGAGGAAAGATAGAGGAGCTCGGAGGAGTCCCACACAGGGGCAGAAAGAGGCCAAGGTGGACACTCCCCATGGAGGTCAGACTGCAAGCCTGGGGGTGCTGACAACTTGCACAGCCTGTTCAAGGTTCTGCTCCGTGAAGCTGCCCCACCTAGACCTTCCGCTCCTTGTCTGCAAAATGGGCCCATTGAGAACTCCACGGCTGTGCAAGTTTCCTGGAATTAAGAGTGAGGAACCAGGCAGCGAACGTGGAAGTCGAAGGTGTTCCTACTCCAGTCACTTTGTCCTGGGAGCGTGTGGTGTTTCCTGAGCCAGGCGTGGCGTAGGCAGCAGGGCGCCCCGACTCCCCGCACCTCCGGGACTCACCGTGCGCAGTTGGAAGGCTGCTGTTTTCTGCTCCCCTTAATAGCTAAACAATGGGAGGTAGACAGGGAAGAGGACAGGCCGACTTTGGAAGTGGACTCAGAATTGAAAACTCAGTGCGTTCACTGGTGGCTGGAAAGGCCTGCGGCACTCAGGGCTCAGGGAAGGGCCGGGGCCACGATTTGCCTGCCCTCTTGGCGCTGTGGCCTTCCCTTCAGGAGAGGGGGCTCTTTGGAAGCACAGAGGCACGGGGTGGGAGAGCGCTGCTGCTGTCTGGCCATAGCTGCACGGTGACGTGCCAAGCAGGACGCAGGACGAGTTCCTCCCCCAGGTGATGTACTCGGGGCCTCGGGGCCTCAGGACGCCGGAGTCAGAGCCCCAAAAACTCCAAGGCCCATCCGGTTGCTTAGGCTTCTTTCTAGGAGCCAGGATTCTAGATTCGGATTTGACCCCCAGCAGTGGGGGTAGGGGGGTGGTGTCCCTTTTGGACCCTGGCACGCAGACAGCTGACAGGAAGGACTGGCCTGTGGTCCCAGCTGAGGAACGGAGCTGGAAACAGGCTGACTCCCCCCAGGAGAACACAGCCCCTCCTCCTCCTCCTTCCCCAGACCTGAAAACTCCGGACAGGTGGGGAGGGAGGGAGAGCAGGGGAAGGGAGTGGGACACTGTCACGCTCACACAAAAATAATGGGGGTTTGGGGCCGGAATCATTCCAGCGGTGGAATTCGTCTGGGTTTAGAGTCAGGCAGACGGCTAGAAATTGTTGTCGGGAATGGAAACGCTTTGATTTAGAGGGTTCGGTGAGAAGACAACCGCCCTCAACCTAAACAGATCCGAGCCCTTTCTCTACCGAAGCCCGAAATCATGTAGATTTTAAAAAGAAAACAAGCGAACTTATTTTTTTGAATAATGTGGCGCTTGACAGCCACACTGGGAGAGCTCGCAGTCCCCGAGCAGGAAGCCGTGAGCTGTGGGCAGCGGTGAAGGGAACTCCGGGGGGCGGGGGGCGGGGGGGGGCTGCTGGCCATTGGAGGCGGGAACCAGAGCGCGCTCGGGCCGCGGCTTCAGCCCGGGCGGCCAGAACGCGGGCCGCGGCCGGGGCGCTCGGAGGCGCGGGCGGAAAGCCGCTCCGGGCGGCGCGGGTTCCCCCGCGCTCCTCCGTGCGGGCCGCGGCCCGGCCTCCGTCCCAACCCCCGAGGTCTCGGCGTTAGGCGCTGGGGGCCGGGCCTTGCGTCTGTCGTCTGAGCACGTACTCTGGCCGGCGGCCAGGCGAGGCCAGGCTGGAAGCCCCCTCCCTTCCCCGCCCCGCGGGCCCGGCGAGGCCTTCTTGGGGCGTCCCCACGACCCCGCTTCACACCCTGTTCCCGGCTCGCCGTGCGCCGCGGGTTTGGAAAAAGGCCCAAAGGCCGGGCTTCTCGGGGACCCCGGACGGAACGAAGCATTCCGAGGCCGGACGCTGAAGTGCTCGGAGGAACCCCAGAACCGTGACCGTGGAGGGGGCCCTGCAGTCGGGCGAGGAAGGGGCGCCAGCTACGGGCTCCCCCAGGGTGGGAGGCGGCAGCGCGGCCCCCGGCTCCCGCGTTACAACCTCGCCCGGCCGCGCTATGCCCGGTAGCCCCGGGCCGAGCCCCTGAGCCGGCTGCCGCGCGGCTGGTAGTGCTCCGAAAACCGGGTTGTAAACACCCGCGGGGCGACCGGCAGCCCACGCCCGCGCCCTTGCCCTGGCGTGGGGGGGCTTCGCGGTGGAGAAGCCGAGCAGCCGCCCGCAGTCCCCGCCTCAGCCCTGCGCGCACCCTCCTCGACTTTGGAGTAGTCTGCGGTCAGCCAGTGTGACCTTGTGTCCTCAGACGGCCCACGATTTTCAAGAGGCCACACTCCCTGGTAACACGCTTCCTTCCCCCGCAAGGGCCTAGTAATTTGGGGGACGGGAGGAGGAGGAGAGGGCCGGAGGCAGGGAAGGAGCGGGAAGGCAAGAGAAGGCGGGACCGACGTGGTGGCCGCACCGCCGCCTTCCAGGGGACCCAGCGCTTTGCTCAGCACCCTCTGGTTTCGTGCGTTTAATCCTACAATACCCTCCCTCACTTGAGAATCGAGAAATAAATGTTAGAGGTCAGGGCACTTGCTGGAGATCAGACCAGCCAGACTGGCGCAGCTGAGGAGTGGGGGCAGAAGGAAGTGAGATACCCCTGTGTCCCCTGGGGGCTCCAGAAATGTCCTTCCTGGGTTTTGGATCTTTCTCAATCTTAGATCCAATTTTCCATGGAGGGATGGTGGCAGGGTTAGAAGATCCCCTATTAACCCCATTTAGTTTTCACAAGATCCCTGCGAGGAGTGTTCTTGTCACCATGTCAGATACCCAAGGCTGCTTCCAGAAACCGCTGTCCATCTCGGGAGTTCTTCTCAAACTCCAGACCCTTTCTCTGGAGCTGGACAGCAGGTGCGCAACAGCTGTTTGTTGACTGACTAACTGAGCACCCAGCGAGGAAGGACCGATAGCTTTCCTGGCGGGAGAGCCTGGTAAAGTTTAAACCAAACAGCCAGTCAGCCAAGTAGCCAAGTTTGCATACTAAGGGGCGGGTACCCACAAATGGGGGAAAGAGGACTCCTGGCTCCCTCTCATTTCTGACCCAGTGGCTGACCTCCTCCCCCACGACCTAGCCAATCTGGATTCCCGGTAGCAGGGAGTCCCCAGTGGATTTCCTTGCTGACACCTGTAGGGCAATTGGGATAGCAAACCTTTTGGCAGAGGAAGGCAGGCCAGGTTTGGGGTGCTCCCCGCCATCCACCATCCTGCTGCGCCCCCCACAGTCAGTGGAGGGTAGGCCCTCCCAGGATCTGGTGAGGCCACAGATGAGCTTGAAAGAGCTTAGCTCATCTCACCTGTCTCTCCTCATTTCTCAGACAAATAAAGCCCTTTGTTAAGCCCAGATATGGGTCCCATGCCCAGCACCTCACTTTTGGGGGGATATATATGGCTTTACAAGTACCAAGACAGATTTTTGGCTCTAGTTACAAACCTTACCTTATTTTGTCTCTGCGTTCAGCCCAAAGTAGATTTTTATGGGTGGAGTGTAAAGGTCTCACCCACATAGGTTTCTAATGCAAGTGCTGACAGCACCTTGCCTGGGCTGAGATGGCACCGGGACTAGATGCTTGAGGGGAAACCTAGCTGTGACCCCTCCCACTTCAGGCTAGGTCCAGAAGGGGGATTCGAACCAAAGATTTACCGGCAAAGCAGAGGTGTCAGGACATTATAGGAAAAATTACAATGATATAAGAGAACAGGCTCTCTTGAAGTATCCAGGTTTTTGAATTATATGAAAAATTGTCCTTTGTGCTCAGTGCAATTTTGCACGGAAGGCCAGAGCCTTCTTCCACAAGGCTTTTGGGAGAGCTGGGCAGGGCAAGCCTGGTTTGGGTCTGGACCCTTCCCAGAGGTACGGACTTCCCCAGGTCACCTGGCTGTGGACACTGCAAGAAGCCTAATCTGGGAGGCCAAGTTCACTTTTCCCACTGAGCCAGGCAAGGCTAGTGTGATGCAAACCAGGGGAAGGACCCAGGAGTTGGGTAGAGGACAGGGCATGGTGGTCCATTTTCAGAAATCAGGATTCCTGGGTCCTTATTAAATTCTTTTTTCATTCAAGTCCCAGGGTTTTTAAATTTTGGTTCTTTCCATTTCTCCTTAATGGAGTAAACGTTGACCCCCACCAAGCCATCCTGCCCAGATGGGGACCGTGGGAAGACCTGCTCGTGAGAGCCAGTGGTGCCCTACTATGGTCACTGTGGTCATCCTTGGAGGTGAAATTGGGCAGACAGTGATTAACCGGGATTAAGAAGACACCTCTGTTCACGTAGTGGTGGCTGAGGGGCTGCGATTGTGTTTGGGGATCAGGATACGTGGAATTTAGTCACTTCCTTATGGATAAGGATAAGCTCCTAATTCCTACAGCTTAGGAGTAGAAATTAAAGGTCATCCCTTTTTTTGCTGAACAGAGTTTGCAAGGAAGGATCTCCAAAACCTCTGGGGGGGGAGGTGGGCTGGGCCCCCGGGTCCTCTGGGGCCAGGCAGCTCCTTCGTGCTTGGGGTGCAAGCCTCCAGAAGCCCAGATTGCTGATACCTGCGGGGACAGCAGGGGGAGACCCAGAGTGTCCACGCTCTGCCTTTCCAGGCCGCCCACTCGCCGCAGCCCTCTTTGGGGAGTTTTGTGGTCCTGGGAATGGTTCCCAAATTCGCTGAGGCTAGTGGTGGTTCCCCACCCTGCCCGTCCTGCTCTGGCTTCGGCACCAGCACTCCCCGGGCGCAGCGGGCAGGGGCCGGTCTGGCGCGCAGTCCTGGGTGAAAGAGAGGAGAACCAACCGACTTACCTGCAGCGGGACCCACAGCTCACCCCGCAGGGGTCGCAGCCACGGGGCGGGGTGGACGGTGCACGAGTGGGCCTGGAGCCTGGGGCCGCCTTCTCCTCTGGAGGCAACGCAGGCTGAGGACAGCAACCCCCGGCCTTTTCCACCTCGCGCCTGGGCGGTGGCTCTAACTGGACAGTTGCTGCTGAGGGTTCTCCCACCTGGCACTTAGTGCGGAACCCTTGTCCTGCTTTCCGACTTTCTTCTGAATATGCAGAGGAAAGCCTGGGGTTTCTGGGGGTCACAGCAGTTGAGTGGGGAACACAGGAGAGGAGGCTTCTCTGAGCAGAGCCGCCGCTCCGCCGGTGTGTCTCCTGAAACACTTGTGACCTTCGGGGAAGTGGTGGGGAGAAGGAGGTGGCGGGTGGTTAAGAACTGGGGAACCCTAATTATGTGGCAGCAGATCCCTTCCAGTTATCCTCCAGTACCTACAAGACTCCCACCGCCTTCGTCCCATCCCCCACCAGGCCTTGGGTGCGTTTGGAGCTCCCTCTCAGGAAGGCGGCAGGTAACCCGTTCCCGAGGCGCCTGCGAGGCCTGCGGAGTCCGAGGGGTTATGTGAGGTTTCAAAACAAAACAAAACTTTTTTTTTTTTTAATGCCAGAAAAGCTGCCTCCTGGCCGGCTAGGGCTTTTCGTCTGGGCCTGTCTTTAGGAAAATGTAGTTGCCGGCGACAGAGTGAAGGGAGGGAGGGAGGGAGGGTCCTTGGGGAAATATTTACAGGTCAAATCGATATCCCCGTTTGGCTTCGAGGATGGCCGATTTCAAAGCAGATTAGATTACTTTATGGCATTTCAAATAAAACGGCAATTTCAGAGCCGTGAGCACGTGGGCGACCCACGGGAGCGATGGGCCTGGCGAGCTCAGCGCGCGCTGGGGGCGCTGGGACCCAAGGCCTCGGCGGGAACATCTCCTCTGGCCTTTTTTTATCTTTAATCCAGGGCAAAGGGGCGATGGCAAGAACACAGAGGGCGGCCTGCGGAGCCCCGGGGGCGGCAGGGGGGACGCTCGGAATTCCGGCCGGCCAGGGCGCGCCGTGCCGAAGTTCTGCGTGCTCTGCGGGGCGTGGGGGCCTCTCGATCGGCGCTGCGGTTTACCGATTTGCTTTATTCCCCAGGTTTAGGAGACGCGTGGGGACAGCCAAGCCGCGCCGGGCCTCTGGACAGCGTCGCCAAGGAGCTGGGATCGCACTTGCTTCAGGTAAAGCCTCCTTTGCCGGGGTGGGGGGTGGGGGGAGCGCAGCCACCGCCTGAGGCGCTGATCCGCGCTGGGTGGGGGTCCCCTTCTGACCCCGCCCTCCCAGTGTCGACGTCCTTCCCCAAGGACCCCCGGGTGGATCCCGAGGCCGCCATCAGGCTGCAGAAGTCGTCAAGGCGAGAGACAGCTTCTGGACCTCGAGGCAATTGGCTACCTCCCCACCCTCTGTCCATCCATACTCTTTGGAGGTCGGGACTGGGGTAGACTCAATCCAACCAGAGTAACCTGCGGTCAGCCCCACCCTGACCCCGCATCTCACCGCGTCCCAGCCCTGGTACTCTCTGGCTCACGAGTCGCCGGTGGGCGCGCCCTTCTTTCCAACCTTACTTCCTTTAGCAAACTTTTATGGAGCGCTTGCTCTGTGCCAGACGCTGTGCCAGGCGCTTGAGCCAAAGAAGTGATCCGGGTGCTGTGAGCCAGAGTGCGGCAGTCCTAAAGCCTTTGACAACTGCGCATGTTTGGAGGGGATGCAATGAAAGAGAGATGGTACCTGTAACAGAACATGAAGTTAGCATTTACTGAGAACTTACTACTGACCAGATTCTGTTTTAAATTTTCTTGAATCAGGGTGCGTCATCACCCACCTAGAGTAGGTTCTATTTTGAGCTCCATCGTCTCAAAGGAGGAAATCGAGGCACAGAGACGTTAAGCAACTTGCCTGAGGTCACACAGCAAGTGCTGGAGCGTGGTTCAACCCAAGCCCTCCAGCTCTTGAGTGCTCCAGGTCAGGACCTGGTGCGGCCTCTGGGGTCACCTGGCTCAGGGAGGGACCCCTTGCTTGGTTTGTGGTCAGCTGCTTATAGCCCTCAGCTCGGAGCCATTTAGCCCTCCGTCGGTAAACCGCTCGTGGCCTGGGGTTTCCCCCGCAGGGTCTGCGGCTCTGGCCGGCAAGGCGTGCGCACGGCCCACCACTTCCAAGTCCGCGGCTGGCGCTAGGTGGGGACCGCAACGCCTCTTGTCTCCGAATCTTTCAAACGCCCTTTACAGAGCCTCATCAACGGCCCGATTCATTCCCCCCGCCCGTCATTTGTCTCTGCCACCGAAAAATGCTTACCAAGAGCTGTTTTGCATTTCCTCCTTCTAGTTTGTGTTTTCTTTAAAAGAAAAAAAAAAAATGTTGGCGGCGGTACGCAGTGGCTTGGGTCAGCCAGTCAGCCAAGAGCGCCGCATTTCGAAAAAAGCGGATCTTTTCAAAACCCCTTTCCCCAAATGTCTAGTACGATTTTTTTTTTTTTTTAAATGCATGCTCGGGGCACGAGAAGATCCCGGGGAATATTTGAAACCTGAAGCTTTTACAGCATAAAGCAAGCGATGTGGTGGCCAGGCGGGGAAATGGCGCTCTTGGAGTCCTTCCCGCGCCCTGCGCTCACCCCTTGCTCACTCCCAGCTCCGTGCGCCGCCGCCGCCGCCGTATTTCGCTGGTTTGATACTCCTGCAGACTAAAAGTGACACTGACATCAGGGACGAGTGAGTGAAAACCTGGTGGGCATAGTCATCACGCCTGGGTTCCTCCACCGTTCATTTCTTTAACTCTGGAATGCTGTGCCGATGGGCGTGTTTGCCGTTAATATACCTTCAAGCGAATCAGATCATTTGAAGCTATGAAGACATACCCCAAATTTTCCATTAAGGACTTTTTTTTTTTTTTTTTTGGCTACTGCTGGCAACTTTCAGAATTTAATTACGATTATTATTTTTTCTTTTTTTCTCGCGTGGCTGTCAGATACCGTTTCAGTAAATGTATCTCTTTAACGATTTCTGAGTTGAGTAAGGGTGTAAAATGTGCCAAAACGTTTATAACTGTAGAAATTGCCCTATAGTTTATATTTCTGAAACGGAATTTAGTTGGGAAGATATTCTGTAGCTGAGTTAGACAGGAGAAAGTAAGGCTTATAATCAAGAAGTTGATTCCAACGTCCTTGTAGGTTAGGGTGTTGATAGTTTAGCTGGCAAAGGATTTTCACAGTAAAACTGTATTTGAGACACAGAATGTAAGGATATCTTTCAAGTTTCACTTCTACTACATTCTTTGTAGGCCCCCCTCCAAAGAGGGGGCAGATTTAGAAAAACCGAAGGTAATCTGGTTTCAATTACATGTTGTAAAAATAGAATTTGTGGCCAGAAATTAATTTGGAATATTTTTTATGGGGGCAGCGTTGTGGGGTGTATGGACCTCTCACCAACTTTATTGCTTTTCTTTGGTTCTGGATCTAAAATATGAATGGGTGAATAAAAATGCAGTTTCCTTTTTCAAAAATAATTTAGGCTTTTCATCCTTGCCACATATAAATATAATCATTACCCTTTTATTTGTCTTAATTAGCTCTTAAAAATTTTACTTTATTCTTTTGAGGGCTAGCCAACTTAAGCAATATCATTTAGGTAGTTTTAATTTTTCAGAAATTGATACTTTTTCTCCTCGAATTTTGCAAAAGTTATTTGATCTCTTGCAAATTCTAAGTAGTTAATGCTGTAGACATAGTCTGTTAAAAATAACCGGGTAGTTTATTTTCAGGGGAGTGGTAGTGTTCGGAATTTATTATTCAAATGGTACTTAGGGGGTAACTAGAAAATTGTGGCAAATAAAGCATATGTCCTGGTGGTATAAAGGACTGCCAATTATGACATAAAATGGTCTATATAGTGGTGGGTTTCCCCCTAAGTACCATAGAACTCCGGATTTGCGCTAAGTGCTAAAATAACCCTAAACAATAAAACTACTGCATTTAAACTGAGCACGTTAGGAGTTCTCCAGTGTTTTGCGTGATTTTTGTGATGTGGATGTAAGATTGTTTTTAAAGTGCTTTAAAAGCATTTGAGAGCCTGGCCCCAGGAATTAAACCTTCAGTGTTATAACCTGGAACCCTTCTTAGGGCCCTGGGCTGGTTTTGCATTTGACAAGTATGTATGGATGATAATATGGTATACATTCCTCTACCTCAGTGACAGTACAATTATGGGGTTTCACTCTACTGTGTAACTATCACCTCTTAACCTTGGCATTCTCTTTTACAGACTTTGGATGGATTTGTTTTCGTGGTAGCATCTGATGGCAAAATCATGTATATATCGGAAACAGCTTCTGTGCATTTGGGCTTGTCGCAGGTAGGTATTACCTGGTTTTAGATACAACCAAAACATTAGAGCGAGCGTCGGCAGATCTTAACCCAGCCTGTAAATGATCCTGTTCAAGCGTCTGCTTTTGTGTATGAAATAATCCAAAATTGCAAAATCATCTTCTTAGGCTATCCCGCAGAGCTTTTCTTCATGTGGCATTTCCCAGTTTTACTTTCTTTTTTCCTTTGGGATTAATGAGCGGTGTATCCTTGCAACAGCCAGCTTTGTTCTGAGATTCTGTCTGATAGCCTGGACTCTGCCTATACAGTAACGGTCTGCTGCTAACAAGAGCTTCACAAAGGGAGATTTTTCAGTGCACGCTTGCCGGGCTGCACGTGGTCTTGTGAGTTGCCATGAAAGCGAGAGGAAAACTGATGTCGAACATGGATTTTCTGCAGACTGTGCTTTGGGGAGAGAGAGAAGGAGGGGGGGTAGATTTATGAGTGTTCACATGGAATTCAGGGTAATTTTTCCTGAGTTTTTCCAGTTCAGTGGTCGTTTCAGTAAAGCATTTTATATGCTTGTGATAGAAACTCGTAAAACTCAGTTTACTACTGTTTTGCACAGCAAGGTCCTGTTTTCTCTAGAACATTTAAATATTACCGATTTTTCTGGAACTGTCTCCTAAAAAGGGGTTCATCCTGTCAAGGAAAGAGGTGCGCTCAGCTTTATCTATTCCGATCAAGCCAAAGGTTTTGGGGGGGAAATTCAGCTGCTGTCTGGGCTCCTCTGAACGGAGGGAGGGGAGGAGTCCGGTGGTGGCCCTTCACATTCACATTTTTCACATTTCCGATTTAACAAGGGCGGACTGAGGTTCTAAAATTTACATTTTTAAAAATACATCTAGGGATTAAATGCTTCTTTATAGTGTGACTTATCAGAATGCTTTTTTTTTTTTTCATCACGACTGAAGACGCCCTAGAATTAATTAGAGACAGGAAATGGGCTCCTGGGAGGCAGATGATTAATCTGTGTTACACCAGCCCCCTCTGTAGTTAAGCCAAAATAAAACACGTCAATTAACAGGGCTGGAGTTTTTTCATGGAAAAACAAAATTCCCGATTTGGGAAACCTGCATCTGATGTATTCCTTTTCTTTTTCTGCCAACACGTTTTTTTAAACTTGCCGTTTGTTTACAACCATCTCTTCTAATGTGGGTATATCCTTATCCATGCCATGCCCAAAGGGGTTTCTGTGCTTCTCTTTCTTATATATAGTCCTTTAAAGAGAATCTCGTATTAAAATTATTTAATGTTTCCTTTTCCTTTCCTCCTCTCCCTTTACGAAACCAGGTCTCCCAGCTAAGATTTGCTGAGGCCGGGTTCTTACACTTCCAGGACTGATGGTGTTAGTACACTAGTAGGAAGGGAGATACTGTTGGGAACATGAAGTCTACTCTTTATATGTTTTTCAAGGTTGTTATGCTCTGAATTTCCACGATGCCCTATTTAGAATTATTTAAACCCCTTTAGTTGTAACCAGTCTGGTGTCTAAGCCTCGTTCTCTCTGTGGCTGAAAGATTAAGAGCAGATTACTTGATTTTTCAATTGTAATTTATCGAACCTATAGTTAGTCTTATAACAATGTCACAAAAAAGATAAAGCATCTCACCTCCTTTAAACAGGACTGGACAAAGATAAAACAGGTACAGTCACTATTTTCAGATATTAAATTTAGATCTGAGCTCCCTAGCAGTCAAAGCAAAAAGGGAAATGCCCAGTTATATGTTTTCATTGTCTAGTAGGGCAGGTTCTTAGCCTCTCTGAACCATCACTTAAATGAGAAAATCCTGCCTGATTTTCTCTTTCAGGATTGTACTAAGAACTATATCAAAGTGCCCACTTTATGTGTTTTATAAATAATAGGGAGCTTTGCAAAATCCAAGTGTCCCCAGTTTCACTAGAAGTATACTTCCGGTAGCACAAAAGTTGCTTCGGATGGTGTCCTGTGGTGGGCACATATTGGGGCTGGTTAATCCTGTGGAATAGTCTGGCTCGTCAGAAGGCCCTGCGCACATCCCAGGACTCCAGCTGACTCAGTCAGGCTACTCTGTCTAGCATCCTACAACTCTCTGTCATTTTCCTCTTTTTATGTGGGAAATGAAATTGACCATTTGTGAGCACAGTAATTAAGAATGAACAAAATATTGCAGAGGTGACAAGTCTGCCTCCTCTTCCTGAGTGAACTCTACAAAAGGAAATCTAAGGAGAATCCCAATTAAAATTACATTTCCTTTTGGTCATAACGCAGCAATAAAACCTGGTGTCCTCATTTTGAAAGAGGAGGGAGTTCTACACTCCCATCGTTTTTCAAGAATGTCGTAGAGATGCCTTTTGTCTGTATGTTGCCGGCCGGGAGAAGTGTCCATTTAAAAAAAGATAAACCAAACTGACTGTGTAGAGCGACTGATTCCACCCCCCCACCCTCCCCTCCCCAGTCTCTTGGCGGGACTGTCTCACTATCAGTCTCCAGCTACGAAAACACTTTAATGCAGACACGAGCCCTCGTTTGTGTCTGGGGAGTGTTCCACGCTGAACTGTTTAAATAAGCAACAGCAAACCTTTCCTTCCAATCTGCCTCCTGCTCACGATTAACTCTGCAGAAGGAAATCTAGGCAGAATCACGGTGTGTATTTTTTTCTGTCTTCTTTACTTAAATAGTAAAACGAAGTATTAAATAGGATGTCAAGAACTTCTCCCCTTAAAAAAATTTTTTATACCTGTTAAATTATTTTTATTAGTAGTAAAAAGTCAGGCAAATATGTCAAACATGAAAACTTTATTAAAATAGGCTTAAGGATTTTTTTTAAATCCTCAGAGATGAAAGTGTTAAGAAAATTCTATCCAGTAGGCCCAGTAACCCTTTAAACAGATTTTCTGATGGAGAACGATAATACTAATACTTATATTTACATAGTGTCTGTCTGTGTTCCAAGAACTTTCAAGTACTCTTAGTGACATTATCTCATTAAGTCACAATATCTTTCCCATTAATTCAGGGTTAAACTCTACGTTAGCAGCTCCTGGGGAACCTAAGCTCTTAGGTTTGTCATAACTGTGTGATAATCACAACAAAGCGATTTTTTTTTTAATCTGCACTACCTGAATAACTATCTGAATCATCTATTTGAAAGTATACAAATCATTCTTTATGTGTTATAAGTCCATCCTAATTCTCAAGGCCTTTTATTGAACTTTCTTTTTTTAAGATTTTATTTATTTATTTGACAGACAGACATCACAAGTAGGCAGAGAGGCAGGCAGAGAGATGGGGAGGGGGGAAGCAGGCTCCCCACGGAGCAGAGAGCCCGATGAGGGGCTCGATCCCAGGACCCTGGGACCATGACCTGAGCTGAAGGCAGAGGCTTTTTAACCCACTGAGCCAGCCAGGCGCCTGTTTTATTGAACTTTTTAAAAACAAGTGTGGGAGTAACAAATCTGGCAGTGTTTATTATTTTTGCTTTTAAATGAGTAATCATGGTGATCCTCGCTGTCAGACTTCAGGACCAAAGAGTGAGAGAGATAACCACAAAATGCAAGTTGTGTCCTCAGCTCACGGTCCGAGTATGGGGAAACAGAGTCAGACTACAGGCTTGAAAATTCTCCCTGGCCTATGTGCACACAATGATACATAATAATTCATGTAGCCAGATTTAGATCTGTTTGGAAGAGGTAGAGTTGGGGAAGCACTCTTTACCCACGCAGGTTTATTAGGTGGTTAGTTCCATGGATTTTGGTTGATGTAATTAACTGACTTATATTGGAAGAAGGGGAGAAAAGCTGTGTATACCCGCTGTGTATTTCCGTAGACTCTTGGAAGCATCCCTGTGTTGAAATTTCTTCACCAGAGTCACGTATGTTACATAGCATCTAGGTGACTAATGTAAATTTTCAAATAACTGTAGATGTGTGTGAAATGGCCGTTTATGAGACATGTAAAGGAAAATATAATATTGGAGATTGTGGCCGGAACCACAGCCGTAAAAATAGCCATGGTATTGTTTGGGGCCATAAGACCTAATCCTTTCACTTTTGAAATAAAGAGAAAGGACAACGTTTTATGTTTGTTGACATAACTTGAACTCTGAAATCCAAACCATCTTTTTTTTTAATGCTTAATTTACCATAGTCGGCAAAACACCCAAAGCAGAGTAATGTGTGTTTCCAGAGTACTGGGTGACTTTTCCCTTCCTACCCAGAATATATCCATTTAGTGCAATATTTATCATATGTAGTTTTCTTGGCAGGAAGGAAAGCTATTCAGCAAAACATAAAAACGTTCTTAGTAGGAAAGCAATTCATTTTGTAGTTAGCAGGGTCTTACAAATACTAAACTATCACATTGAGGTTCTGTTTTAATAAGGTTGATGTATGAGACCTGGGGAGTTTTATAGCGACAACCGTAATTTTTTTTTTTTTTTTTGGTGAGGTAGTCACATTTCTTCCAACCATTCAAAGGCAGGAATAGATATGTAAATACAGGAAACGCCATGTCAACCATAATTTTGAGTCAAGGTCAGCCCTGTTTTATCATTCCAAAATTTGTTCTTTAAAAACATTGCCGTATTGTGAAGACCATTTTACTTCCTGGGCAGGCTTGGAGTTTATAATTGAAGCAAGGATTCAGAAAATCAAGCCTCTTAAATCATGGACCTTCTCTCTCCTCATTCTCCAAATGCATGTAGTGAGAATGGGGTCTTTGAAGACAGATGAAGCTACTTTGGGACTAAAACGCAAATCGAATCAAAAGACATGAAATCTTGCCATTTGTGACAACGTGGATGGAACTAGAGGGTATCATGCTTAGCAAAATAAGTCAATCGGAGAAAGACAACTATCATATGATCTCTTTGATATGAGGAAGTGGAGATTCAATGCAGGGGAGTTGGGGGGAGGTAGGAAAAGAAAAAATGAAAAGATGGGATTGGGAGGGAGACAAACCATAAAAGACTCAATCTCAAAAAACAGACTGAGGGTTGCGGGGGGGAGGGGGGACGGGAGAGGGTGGTGGGGAAATGGACATTGGGGAGGGTATGTGCTATGGTGAGTGCTGTGAAATGTGTAAACCTAGTGATTCACAGACCCGTACCCCTGGGGATAAAAATACATTATATGTTTATTAAAAAAAAATAATAATAATAAAAAAAAGAAAAAGAAAAAAGAAAAAAAAACGCAAATCGAATCCTTGTAAGGGACAGTTGCAAATGTTCTTGCGAGTACATAAATGTACTTTCTCTGAAGAGACATGGGGTACTTTTTTCTGATGAAGAACTTGGAGCAAACCAGAATGCTCATTATTTTCCCCCTAAAAACATGGGTAAGGGAAAAATGATAGGCCCGCGCACAAAAAAATCTCATTATTTTTTCATTTTAAAAATAAGCCATTGAAATTGTGAATCAATTTAAAAAAAAAAAAAAAAAAACAAAAAACTCCCTTATTGATTAGCCTCTGTCGCTCTCCACATGACAGAGTTGCACAAGGAATTTCTGTCACTGACTTCAGGAAAAGAGGACATGGTCCTGTCCCGAAGGGCTGACTTAGCACTTGCCGGTTTATCGAAATTTTTTAAGGATGAAATGATTTGGAAGACGGCTTTGTGTTCGATGAACTCACGTAATAACTTTGGCCATTGGCAAATCCCCTGTAGGGTCAAGCGGGGAGGTGGGGAGGCTCTCTGTATCACATGATTGTCTCCGTTCCTCTGTAGGCATAACATTGGCAAGAGACAGCCCGTGAATGATGCAGAAAACAGAACTGCCAAGGCCGTTTCGGGGACAAGATTACTTAGCAGGCCAGGAACATAATTTGTCCCGAATAAAATGGTAACTCCTATGTCTTAACAAATGCCAAGACCCGGTGCAGAGGGCTGGGGTAGATTCCGTCACCTCTCCATGGCCGCTGAGTCCCAGGGAAGGAGCTGGTGGCCCTGATGCTAATTCGGAACAGTGGCTCCCAGGAGAACGGGGCCTCGCGTTGCCTGGCTGCGGTTGTCCTGCTGCGTGAGGTAGCTGGGGCAGAGCTGCCCCCTGACAGGAGATCGTGTCGTCTCCACTCTGACGGAGACCAGGGAGCCTCCCAACAGAACACACGGCGCGACGCACTTAAAAATAACAAGGGGGTGCTTGGGGACAAGACCGCCTTTGCTCTTTTAGCTTTGCCCTCTCCCCGTGGGGCGGAGCTGAGACAGACAGAGTCGGACCTGCCCATGGCTCCCTGCCCCCCCCCACCCCAGGGCAGTTTCTCACCCTCTCAGTTTCCATCCCCCCCCCGGGCTGTGGGGATCCTTCAGGCTGTGGTGGAAGACAGATCCCTGCCCTGGGCTCCCGCTGCCTCACTCTTCTTGTCTGCGGCCTTGTATCTCTAAGACAGGGCCCGCCCACCACTGCTGGAAGGCCCTTCTGATGGTCATAGTCTCTGGAACATTCTCTGGCACCGCCCATCTTGGGTGGATGGGCCAGGGCGTCCAGGTCTCTGAGACTCTCTAACACCCCCTGTCATGGCACTTATGTTCGGGAGAACAATAGGAAAGTTCTCAAACTTGGGCGCTGAATCACCAGGAATCTCTGTGGAACGGTCGTCATGCTGGGGTTGTCCTAGAGAACCCTGTCCCTGCAAAGCAGGGTCCTGCTGTCCCACACGCACGGGGGCTCAAGGCCCGTCCGTCGTGTCCTCTGCGCGGTGTGTACCTGGAAGTAGGTGGTGTCCAAGGGCTGGGGTCACGACCCCCGGAAATAACCACCGTGTCACTTGGCTGTCCGGAGCAGGCCCAAAGTCCCCACAGGTCCCACGGCCGCCGCGCCGCACCCGTGGGCGGGAGCCATTGGGTGACCCGTCATCCCAGAGTCAGAGGGCCGGGACGCGTTTCTGGCAACGTGAAAGAGGCCTGGCGGTGCCCGAGGGGCGCAGCTCGGAGCTGACGGAGAAAGGGCCCTTGTCGGAGGGCAGCTCTCCTCAGGGGCAGGGAGAGCCCGCGGGTCGCACCTGCTCAGTCTCGGAGAGGACGCGGCTCGCTCGGGGACCACAGTCTGGACTCGGCAGCTGGTGTCCCGGCTGGCCAGGCCCCTCTGGCAGCACGGGAGTGGGGGTGGAGGGCCGGGCCCTGGCTCCGGCCTGTTGTAAGCTGCCTCTTGTGTAAAGGCCACTGCCCCGGGGCCGTGGCGGGGGTGCGTCACCCACCTCCCGGGCACACCTTTCCATCCTTCCCGTCCCAGTTCCTCCTGCTCAGGACCGTCCCCACGTGGTGGCTGGTTCAGAGCACAGCTCGATACGAGGGCCGTGTCTCTGCATGCGGAGAGGGTGTGGGCTGCGAGCAGAGGTCGGAGCTCTGACCCTGGATGTGCCTCCCTACTGTGCGGGTGGCCACCGGCACGGCCCCCCGCACGGCCCCCGGGGGATTTCTGACCCCTCGCTCCCCTCTGTGGCAGGTGGAGCTCACCGGCAACAGCATCTATGAGTACATCCATCCTTCGGACCACGACGAGATGACAGCCGTCCTCGCAGCCCACCAGCCCCTCCACCATCACCTGCTCCAAGGTATTTCCTCCAGACGCAAAGAAACCAGAATGAAAACCATACCACGCTCTTCCGCGTGACTCGGGGGTTTGCTTCCTGATCTGCCAGGGGGAAGTGCGACTGGGGCTGCCCAGCTGGGCCTCTCCTGCACACACGCCGCGTGGGGGATTTGCTTTCATGTCTCTGTCCTTTGAAGCAACACTATTGATCCCATGTCTCGTGCCAGAGACCAGGACGGGCGCTGGTGGGAGGTCAAGTGAAGCGATCAAGATGTGCTCTTGGTTCCGAATTCCAGGAACGCACGTCTGTCCCTGGGCTCCCTGACCAGAGGCTCCCTGGTAGAACTCAGGGGGTCTGTGAAACGGCGCGGGGAGAATTACATCTTTATTCTGTCTGGTTGGAATGTAGCATTTCCTTTGCTTATGGATTATGGGCAGTATGCCATCTCCCTCTCACTCTGCCCGTGGCTTCGCCAACAACGAGTCACACACATTTTTCATTTCACTTTATAGTTCTCCCAGGTGTTTGAACTTATCACTTAACGCTCATCGCTACTTCAAAATTCCAGGAGTTACGAGGCCGGCTGCCGGCTGTTGTTATTTAATGTGTGAATAAAACAGCACATTTATAACAAAATCACCACTTGTTTTATTACCAAAAAATATTATACCAAAAATACTTTGGTAACTGTTTTAATACAGTTGGTTCCATTTGTGATCTCTTATACTTTTAGCTTCTGCACTTAAAAACATTATTCTGGGGGTGCCTGGGCGGTTCAGTCGGTGAAGCCTCTGCCTTAGGCTCAGGTCATGATCCCAGAATCCTGGGATCGAGCCCGGCATCAGGCTCCCTGCTCTGCGGGAGGCCTGCTTCTCCCTTTTCTACTCCCCCTGCTTGTGTTCCCTCTCACTGTCTCTCTCTCTCTGTCAAATAAATAAATTTAAAAAAAGATTTTATGTATTTATTTGACAGACAAAGATCACAATTAAGCAGAGAGGCAGGCAGAGAGAGAGGAAGGGAAGCAGGCTCCCTGCTCAGCAGAGAGCCCGATGCAGGGCTTGATCCCAGGACCCTGGGATCATGGCCTGAGCCGAAGGCAGAGGCTTTAACCCACTGAACGACCCAGGCGCCCCCCAAATTTCTTTTTTTAAAAGGTTTTATTTATTTGACACAGAGATAGAGAGCACAAGCAGGCAGAGCATCAGGCAGAGGGAGAGGGAGAAGCAGGCTCCCCGCTGAGCAGAGAGTCCAATGTGGGGCTCGATGTGCCACGGCACGAATCAGTTAAAAAGCTCCCGTCCAGATGGAGGCAGGGCCACCTCCCTGGCCTGACACCATGCGGGGACACAATCCCCCACCTGACGGTCCCATTACTGAACACGGATGGATTGGGGTCCTACCGCCATAAGCGCGTGTAAGGACAGAATGTGTGATTATTCGGGGGAGGATGTGGAGCACATCGTTACACAGATGACTCCCTGAGTTACAGTCGCCGTGCATGCTAGGAAGACAACCTTGTTCTGGGGTGGTGGCCCTGTAACTCCCTCTCTCTGACAAGCCAATGACACCCACCAGCATGTCGCTCAGTGGGTCTCTCGTCTGCTGTGGACTATGGCATCCCAGCTGGGCCAAAATTCCCCACAGAAAAGAAGGCAAAAGCGGAGATCTCAAGCATGGGGTGGGGTGGCCCACAGGTGAAAACGGCCTCCTCCTGGGAGGGGCTGTTCTAAGGCTAGAAGGCGGGACTGAGGAAGAGCGCACTCAGCTTGAGAATCACCTGCAGGTACAGCTCTGTGGCTCCCGTGTTCTTAGCCCCAGACAAGGTCACTGGGCGTCTTTTCCTTGCCAAGGAGAGAGATTGCTATGCTGGTTTCTCGGATGAGGTGGGGACTCCCTTGTAGCTATGGTCCGTAATTCACTCTTGCTTTTTTTTTTAAGATTTATTTATTTCATTTTATTTATATTTATTTATTTTTATTTTTATTTATGTGCATTATATAAATAAAAGTAAAAATAAATAAATATTTATATTTATTTGATTTTAAGATTTATTTATTTATTTATTTGAGAGAGAAAAAGAGAGAGCGTGAGCATGAGCTGGGGGGTGGGGTGCAGAGGGAGAGGGATAAGTAGACGCCCCACTGAGCAGGGAGCCTGATGTGGGGCTCAGTCCTGGGGCTCAATCCCAGGACCCTGGGACCATGACCTGAGCGGAAGGCAGACATTTAACCAACTGAGTCACCCAGGCTCCCCGCTATGGTCTGTAACTCTTAAGTCCTTGCAAACAGTCTGGCCACCTCAGTGCACACACCGATAAGCTCGGAAGAAGTAATTTCTAGCAAAACGAAGGCTGGCTGGGAATAGAGTACCTGAGTCTCATTCCTTCACTGCGGGGTTGTTTAACGCTGGAAAAGGCCGCAGGAGTCTTAGCGAACTCCTAGAAACATTCTGTTGTTATTGTTCTAGAAAGTTCCACAGTGTGTTAGTACACAGGAATGGACTTTTCTCCCACGAGCTCTGGTTTCATGTCAGCCTTCCATGTCATAGCTATAAATTAAGTGTTTGTAAAATGACAGCAAACAGTATCTTGGGAATACCATAAGACCCTTCTCATCCCAGTCCCTGGGGGTTTATGTCTGAGGTGTAGCAACCACACAAGAGAAGCACGGCGCTCCAGGAGAGGTAGGGATGCCACCTGAGTGTGCAGCGTCTGAGGTTCACAAACACTGGGACTGGTCCCCGGCTTCTCGTCCACAGAGCTGGTTTTCTGCCGCCGAGCTCCCCGGTCATTGTGCTGTTGGCTTTTTCCATACTGGATGTTTCATTACTGGGTGAAGGTGTTTAGCCCTGAGTGTCCACACCTCAGTGCATAGCTGGAAATGGTGCAGACAGGCAGGCATGTTCGTGGGAAGCCTTTATGCCTAGCAGACCCTGGCCCGCTGCAAAGGAATTGCGGATAAATGTGGCCTCCCCTCCAACGGGGGTTGGGGGGGCAGGGGACGAGGAGCCTCAAGGGCCATTCCCCTGCTCCCCCTGGGGAGGGGCAGGGGGCACTGCTTCCACTCCTAATGATAACCTTTCCTTAAAATTTAATTTATTAACTGCCACCAAGTAGCTGTTTATTAGGAGTGGACTGACCTCACCCTTACCCAGGGACGTGGACACATCATTCCGGAGAACAGGCATCTGCTCACTGAAGCATAGGGTGTTTCCTTAGGGAACTCACTTGCATTTGCAATAGTGAGGTCAAAGATGGGTGGGTGAGGCCTTCGGGCCAGCCAAGGAGAGACTGAATGGGGAGGGTCAGAGACGTCAAGAAAGGAGGGGTGGTCAGACTGGGGCTATAGATGAGGGCAAAAGCTTTGATCTGGCCCAACGAGTGGGTCTGCTGGGTTCTCTTCCCCATTCCCTGGCCGTCTCAGGCAGGATCAGTGCCCACGGGCACCGCTGGCAGGAGGCGCCCTGTGGCTGCCTCCCTCTGCCGGGGAGAGGGCTGTGCCTGTGAGCCCTGACCCAGCATCCCCATCCCCGAGGGAAGTCAGATGCCTCTGGGCCTTCCTGGCCAACTCAGACATCCACCCCAGGGCTGGCCAGAATGGTTTATTTGGCACCAGGCCTCTCCACACCTGCCCGGAGGGGACCACGGACATGCGAGCGGGGCTGGGCCCGCTGCACTTAGAGTCCTCAGCATCGGCCCCGGGCTGGTGTCTCCTGAATTATCGCCATGGCCACGTTTCCGGCTGCCTACCTCTGGAGCACGTAGAAGCCACACCAGGACGGGGCCGGTCTCCCCACCCCACCCGGGGCCCGGCCGCAGGTGGAAGTCCCTGGGTCCGGGGCTGGGCGTTCTGGGATGGGGCCTCTGGCTGCCTGGTCTGGTCCTGAGGGCTGACTGAGGTTGTGGGGACAAAATCGGGGCAAACATCACCGGACAGCTGGCCCATCTAACAACACTCCTGCTTTCAGAGTATGAGATAGAGAGGTCGTTCTTCCTGCGGATGAAGTGTGTCTTGGCGAAAAGAAACGCGGGCCTGACATGCAGCGGATACAAGGTACGAGGGGCCTGGCGTGGCGGGAGGGAAGCGCGAGTCGGTGATGGGTCTTCATGGCTTTAAGGGTTGCTTCCCGCACAAGAGCATCTGCAGACAGCACGCACCGGGACCCAGACATCTCGCCCTGCCCCAGGCAGAACTTTCTAGGGAGGCTGCTCGCCCCGGCTCCTGCCGCAGGTATGAGAGCTGGTGTCCGGCGAGGATATTCCAGGAGGACTGGATTTCATCGCACGAGACCAGGAATAAATGTGGGCAAGGATAAAACTTAACTTTCCTGCAGTTTCCTCTTTGCTCGGGTCAGTGCCCCTGGAGCCGCCGCCCTCTAGTTACTGAGAACCCATACGGCGGGGGTCGCAGTGAATATGCAGAGCACAGAGACGGTGTGCTCCCGCCCTGGAGCCTTTGACCAAACCCAGCGATGGCTGTGAGGTGCCTGACTAATGGTAGCACCCGTTCTGAGGGCCAGAGAGCTTTGGTCAGCAGCCTCTCATCTCGTTAAGTAGCAGTCATAGCGGCCCGCGGAGGGGGGTCTTACTGGCCCACTGTATGATCATCAGGGACGCAAGCAGAGAAGGGATGAGACCGGCACAGGGCCCTTGCGCTAAGGGGCAGAGCTCCTCCTGGCTGCGTTTCTCCGCCAGACCTGGCCCCCGGCTCTGGCTCGCCCCAGAACTCAGGAGTCGGTCTCCTGACGAGCCCAGGGGTGGCGTGGTGCCTCCGTACCAGTCAGCCACTCCCGGGTGGATGGGCAGGTTGGGGGACATCAGTGCTGAGCATCGCCTTCCACCCCTCTGAGTCCTCTCTGGAGCCTGAAGTGACTGTTTCTCCCACCTTTGTCCTCTCTTTCTGGAATGCCCCTCCCGCCCTCCTCCCTACCACAGCGGCTGCCTCCCCTTCAGCTTCTCCTCAGCAACCCCCTTCGAACCCCACACTGAGCTCTTTCCTTTGACTTTACCTCACTCTGTTTTATAGTTTGGGGACACATTTCTTATTTGCTGACCCAGACTCGAAGCCTCTTTCGACCAGGGGTGGAGAACCCCCGGCGCTGTCCTCTACCCAACAGACTTGGGTCTTGAGTTGTGTCTGCCACTTTTTAGCTGTCTAATCTTAAGCAAGACAGATCACCTACCTTGTCCTTAGTTTCCTCATCATTAAGATGTGACAATGGACTGGGCGGATTTTAAGATTTGTTGGGGCTCTAAAGAGTGAACGCATCCAGGATTCCTGGAGGAACGTTTTAGAAAAGAGAATTTAAGATTTTAGCTGTTCATTGCTGCTGTCACGGTGATTGGGATCCTTTCAAGATTTTACTGACTCTAACTTACACAAATGCTGCCAACAGTGAGGCTGAAGTTTGCACCAGTGTTTCTGTTGGCCATTTGAAACCTTATACATTCTCTCCTGCATGGTTTTTGGCTATAACAATCAGAGGTTTCCATATAGCCATTCCGGCTTAGTGCTCATTACGAGGGGATAGTGACAAACAAAACAAACAAAACAAAACAAACAAAACAAAATAAAAATACGTTAAAGGAAGACTCTTGATTCTACTGAAAGAATTCTTAATTTACTGGTGGAATGGTGTAGCTTGTCAAGTGGCGTAAGTGTCAAGTTAACATGTTGTCAAATTGAGTCGCACCGGGAGGCGATGAGCATCATGGAGCCAACGGTCAGCTTCCGTTGTGCCTCTGATAGTGACTTGGTGATGAGTTAATTATGGATAAATGCATTACGATTGGAGTCTTACCTTATGGAGTTACTTGAGCAGAGTCAATTGGGTGAGACAACCCTTACATTCTTATGATAGTTTCCTGAGAAAGAAGCACGTTGGCCCGACCACTCAGTAGAGGCTGGGCTGGGCACCGTCCAGCACGCTCGAGGCAGGCCCCAAGCCAGGAGGAGTGGGTGTCAGTCTGCAGACCCCCGGGCTGCCAGCGGCTGACCCTGCCCTCTGCCCTCCCCAGGTCATCCACTGCAGCGGCTACTTGAAGATCAGGCAGTATATGCTGGACATGTCCCTGTACGACTCATGCTACCAGATCGTGGGGCTGGTGGCCGTGGGCCAGTCGCTGCCGCCCAGCGCCGTCACAGAGATCAAGCTGCACAGTAACATGTTCATGTTCAGGGCCAGCCTCGACCTGAAGCTCATCTTCCTGGATTCCAGGTGAGTTTGGCACCTGCTCTTCCTGCAGAGTTCTGGAAGACCCCGACGGTGGAAACTGCCCCGAGAGCTACGCTGTTAAGCCAAAATGTGATGAGGAATAAGTCATACTAAGAATGCAAGTGAGAGAGGTGCCTGGGTGGCTTGGTCAGTTGAGTGTCTGCCTTTGGCTCAGGTCATGATCCCGGGGTCCGGGGATCGAGCCCCGCATTGGGCTGCCCGCTCAGCGGGGAGCCTGCTTCTCCCTCCCCCTTTGCTGCTCTCCCTACTCGTGCTCTCTCTCTCTCTCTCAAGAATGTGAGAAAGCGATTTAGTGGAACCAGGTCATGAGTTGAAAGACCCGCTATCAGCCGTAGGCCTCAGGGCATAGCCGCTTCTCCAGGTACTAGGTTTTATATTATTTTATATTATTTACTTCTCCCTTCATCATCTCACTGGAGTAGGAACTGGAAACACGTGTTGTGGACACAAGTTTTTGAAGGTCCACGAGGTCGGGATTGTCTTGTATCTCCGTCAAGTAGGTAGGACCTTACAATCGAAAGAACGTAGTGGTGCGGGTGGTGGGGCGGGGGGCTGCCCACGCAGGCTGGTGGGAGGCCATCCGAGCTGTGGCGGCCACCAGAGCTGAGGCTGCGAGCAGGCAGGCAGCCTTCCCTGGGGAAAGCTGTGGCCTCGACCTCCCTGGGGGCCCCCGTCTGGCCCTGGCCTGGGAGGGCGCCCCCGGCGGGCGGGGAGGGTCAAGATGCAGTGGCTCCAGACCCGGCTCTCTCAACCTTCCTTTCCCTTCTTACCTGAGGATGCGTGCAGGTCCGAGGCTCTGCGCCCCGAGAGACAAGGGAGCGTGAACGAGGCAGGAGCACTGATTTGTGTTCGCTGGGCCCGCGGCAGCCTGCACAGGGGAGGGGCTGCTGGAGCGGCCGGGCCGTCCCCCCAGGGCAGCCCTCGGGCTTCACCCGCCTGGAGGCCTCAGGCCTGTGGGGCTTCTCTGGGCGTCCCTTTTCTCATCTGTGAAACAAGTCAGCCCTGCCCTGCCCACTGGGCTACCCACGACCAGACAGGAAGCATTTGTGAAAGTGAAAAGCCTGGTGGGCCTGGAGTCCTCAGCGGCACACGGAGGACTCGATGTTCAGAGACCCCACTTCTGCTTTTTGGTGTGTGTGGCTAAGCTTTCTGGGAGAGAGAGAGAGATACATCTATATGTAAATATATAGATATATATGTTTTGTTGTTGTTAAGATTTGTAGGTTTTTTTTCCCATCTTTTTAACTGCGGTAAAATATACATGCCATAAAATTGGTCATTTTAACCAGTTATGGGAGAAAACCACACATATCTGGTTAGGGCCGGGAAGAGAAGACAGCAGTTAGCTTAGTTCATCGTTAGCACACCTCAGAACCTCAGAACCCTGCAAAGGTAAAGTGACAAAAGGTTGACATGACGCACTTGGCCTTTGTGCTCCCAGGAGCTCCAAGCAGAGTACACAGAACTCTTTGGGGGAAGGAGGCCAGCCCCTGTGGGCAGGCAGACGCTGACAAATGCCGTTTCCTGCAGGGAAGACAGGCACCTGCCTGGAGGGGCCCAGGGTGGGGTGGGCTGCCTGGAGTGCGGCGGAAGTGACAGAAGGCAGTGGTGGGGAGGGGTTCTTTCTGGATTCGGGAGCCACTTTTAAAAGTGAACTGAAAAGAGTTCCAGTTCTCCAAGTTCATTATTTTGTCACTTGGGGGAGGTTCTCCCTTGTTATGTCTGTCTCCTAGTTTTCCTTTGAGGGTTCCAGGAAAAGTCTCTGAGGCTCAGAGAATTCTCTAGAAGAAGAAAGAGGGAGGTCTCCCCGGAGAAGAGATTTCAGGTCTTCTCACATGGTTCAATGCATGCAGCTTTGAAACAAGAAGGACAAACGGAGGGCTTTGCGGAAGAGGGTGTACAACGTGAGCTGACAGGCCAGACTGCTCGGGGAGGGAGCCTCAGGCATGGGCTTTCTCGAATGCCAGCATCCTTCCACTTCAGGGTGAGGGCCAGACCCCTGAGGTGAGTAGGAAAGAAAGACTGTGAACTTGCAGAAGGCATCCTGTCTCTGCAGAAGTCGCCTATGGTTCTCCCAACTAAGTACCAGGAAGCTTCTAGCAAAGCTTGTGAACTCCAGTCATCTAAGAGATGCTTAAGAGAGAGATGAGCTGGAGAATTCTTCACCCCACTCTGGTCTCTGGTCCGTTGTAGCTCGGTCTCTGAGAGGTCTCTGGGCTGGGGGACAGAGGGGCTGGCCCAGGACCCAGAGGTCAGCAGAATGGCCCGGCGGGGCGGGAGATGTCAGCTCCTACATCCAAACCCCAGAGGCCACTGTGTGGGCTTGGCTTGAAGCCCAGCAGCCCTAGAGTCACGGGCCTGGGGGGTGGCCACTGGGCCCCCCACCCAGTGTAATCCCAGACACAACTGAACTCAGCGTAACCTGAAATTAGGTTCATAGGGGTTTTGTGGTATTTCACTTTGAAACTGTAGCTGGTGCTTTTGCTAAGGATGGGTGAACCCAGCCATGTTTGGGGTTTGGCAAATCCCTCTGACAGGTCTTCAGACACTGGAGGTTTGGAAAAAACCAGGAGGGCATGCTGCCAGACCCTTCTCTTTCCCTTTAATTTTTAAAACCAGCGTGCACTTTGATGAGAAACTTAATACATATGTTTCTGATTCATTTACACGTTCGGGGCCGTTGTTCTGTAACTTTGCTTCCAAAGGGTCTGGGAAGCCTCTTTCATCCCCACACCGTAGAGATGCCTGGTTTTCTTTCTGGGGGGACGCCAGGTCTCAGTTTTCCTGCCACACAGTTCGACTCCAGTGGGGCCTAGAGTTCTAGGTGGCCCTTAGACAAGTCCCCCGAGCCCCGAAAGGCTGTGGCAAGTTCCCTTTCCCGCCTACCTCCAGCCCCATCTCCTTCCCACCCTGGAGGAACACCATGGAAATGTGTACACCAAATAGTGAGTAATTCTAGGGAAATATGAGGCTCCCGGAGATTTACAACCCAAAGCCCGCACAGAACTCAACAGAAAGGGGAGCAGGTTACAGAATGAATGTGAGGTCAAGTTTCCCCGTTTCATTTCTAGCCAACATTTCAGATAGAAGCCTTCAGGACCCCCAGTCCCGGCCCGGCCTCAGGCCCCACCTCTGCCCCCCAGAACCGTCTCCCTTCCCTTAGAATCCTTCTTGTCCTCCTCTCTCATCTGTTCTTGAATATCTGTCACCAAGACGCTTGGGCCACCTCCTCCGAGGGCACAGCTCCCAGCTCAGTTGCCCAGGGCCTGAGGAACAACACCGTTGCGCGTGCCCTTTTCACCTCTGGAGGGAGTGATCCGAAGGTCAGTGATGATGTGGGCTTGGACCTTGAGAGCCGCTTTTCTTCAAAGAGCTGATGTGGGGCCTCTTGAAGAGAATCTGCATTCCTGGGGCTTGATGAGAACAGAGAGGTGATAATGGCAGGAAAGCCCGGGGACATGCTGCCCTTTCGTCAGCAGACTGAAGGTTTACCTTGCAGTCATGCTATTTGTGGGGGCTGTTCTACTGTTTTCTGGGGGCTGCACGACCATGCTCCACTCATAGGAGGGGTCATTGGCTCCAGCTAGTCTGAATGAGCCACCGCCCAACCAGAGCGTCCTGAGGCCATGGCATCCGGTGAGACATCAGGGCTCACGCACTCAGTAGCCCGGATGTGGAAACCTCCCAGGTGGCCATCAGTGGATGAACAGACAACCCTAACATGATATCTACATGCGATAGAACCCAACCATGAAAACGAACCACATCTATCACAGGCTACAGCATGGGCAAACCCTGAAAACATGATGCCAGGTGAAAGAAGCCAGACACAAAATGACGTATGCCAAATCATTTCACCCCCCTGCGATACTTTTTTAAATTTTTATTTATTTATTTGTCAGAGAGAGAGTGATCACACAAGCAGGGGGAGTGGCAGGCAGAGGCAGAGGGAGAAGCAGGCTTCCCACTGAGCAAGGAGCCCAATGTGGGGGACTCAAATCCCAGGACCCCAGGATCATGACCTGAGTCAAAGGCAGCCACTTAACCGGCTGAGCCACCCAGGTACCCCACTTCTAAGATATCTAGAATAGACAGATTCATAGAGACAGAGGGAGAGTGAAGGTTGTCTGCGTCGTGGGGTGCAGTGGGGAGTTCTGGAGATGGAAAGGGTGCTGGTCCCACAACGTTGTGGATGTACTTACTGCACTAAATGTACACTTAAAAATGGTTAAAATGGCAAAGGTTTTCCACTGTGCATATTTTACCATAATAAAAAAACAAAGGTTCCCATTGGACTGTCACCCAAAAGCCCCAGGAAAGTGGGTCTTTCCCTCACTATCAGCATCAAAGTTCAGGTGTAAACGCCCCCAGAGAAGCTTCACCCCAAAAAAGGAAAACATGGTAAGCCATCAAATGTTCTTCTAGCCGGCGGTTTCAGAAGAACATTCCCGCTCACAAATAGTGCTACATCCTGCACTGGGCTAGAGTTCAAAGACTGTCTTCTTGTAAAAAAGATCATTCTCGGTTTTCAAAACCAACATCAGCCCCCCTCCTCTGAGCCTTTTAGCACTTGATTCGTTGGCCAAACCAGTATTAGTTTAAATGAAAGGCGATCTGCAGAGCAGAGTAACCCACGGAGCCACTGCCCCCCTCCCCCCAGGGTGACCGAGCTGACCGGGTATGAGCCGCAGGACCTGATCGAGAAGACCCTCTACCACCACGTGCACGGCTGTGACGTCTTCCACCTCCGCTACGCGCACCACCTCCGTGAGTACCGCTCACTCGCGCAGCCGCCACTGGGCTGTGGGCGGGGCTCGCTGGGGGCGGGGCTCGCTGAGGGCGGGGCTCGCTGAGGGCGGGGCTCACCGGGGTGTGGGCGGAGCGGGGAGGCCCTTGTCAGGTACCACGGTCGTCTGGTCGTCCGCTGTGCACACGTGAATTTTAAACTTCCTGCGCACCCCATCCACCCCTCCGTTAAGCACAGCTACCGGTGCGTTCTCAGCCGTCCAAGCTCACCTTCCGGTGATGTGGCGGGGGTGGGATGTGCGGAAGCTGCTGGATTGGAGATGGTGGATTTAGAACCCGAATGTCTCTATGACCTCTGGACACCGGCTGCAAGTGAGGGCAACTAGCAAAAGAACCAGCGCGTGCAGAGTCCTTACTGCTGTCGGGCACTGGTTTAAGTGGTTACACATGTTGCCAGCCCGGTGAGGGAGCTTCTCCTGTTCATAGCTTTCGTTTACCGCTGAGGAGGAGCTGAGGTTCAGAGAGGTGCCGCCACTTGCCTGGGGTCACACAGTGAGAGGCAGCAGGCGGCCTCTGGCCGCTGTCCACCACCCGGTTGGCTAGCTCGGGGGAGATCCCAGGTTCCCAGGATGGGAGAAGTCAGCATGGAAAGAGGGAATAATCGGTATTCGATTTGCCAATGCAGACAGTTGGGTGAACATCTGCATGGCGTGGCGGTGGGCCGCAAGTCACTGAAATGTTTAAAGAAGTGACACTTTTCTTCCGGAATCCAACTTGAGGCAGTAAAGAAGTGGCATGGAGCAGGATACCTCATCTTCTCACTGTCTCACTGTCCAGCCTTCCGGGCCAATGGCCGGCTCAGGGGTGCTTGGTAAGGGGGTCCAGAAGGTTGGAGGAGCCGGATCCTCTCCTGCCCCCATTCTCGCTTTGCTTTGTGTTGACGAGGAGGCGATCGAGGACAAGTGGCTGGTGTCGGGCTGAGGGTGGACAGCAGGTCAAGGACTGCTCGCTCTGGCCACATCGTCTGCCTGCCCAGTCGTCTCTCATCCCAGTGGGTATGGCAGTCACTGGGGTGTCGCTAGGCAGACTCACCCAGCTTCTTCCTGCTCCCATTTGATTCACAACCGCGAGGAGAGGTCGCCGTGCACGGCAGACTCGGAGTTGTGAGCCGCCTTTCTATTTCTTGTGTTTCAATAACCAAATCGTGATACAAACATCCCTGTCGTTCTTGAAAGCAGCTTGGTCAGGAAGCAACTGCTGACCATTTGGACGGGATCTATAGGTTGGCCTTGCTCGGATGGGGGCTGGTACAGGGGTGGGGAGTGTCGATTACAGAATGAGTTCTCGGGGAGACTTGCCCGGCAGAAGGTAAGCTGAGAGTATGTGCTCTAGAGTCACGAGAGTGGTCAGGAGATGAAGAGGCATCTGCTTTGAGGGTGTTGGAGCGGCAGCATCACCACAGAACAGTCTAGAAGGGAGGACAGGCGTGAGGGTCCTCATCTCCACACCACCTGGGGGAGCCCCTGGGAGGGACATTCCCAGCCGCCACCACTGCAGAGGGAGAAGGCAGGCAGCTGCTCTGAAAGCCTCCACCCCACAGGTCCCCAGCCCCCCTTCCATGAAGGCAGGAGTTCGTCAAGACCCCAGCAAGCCCTGATATCCCCCAAATCACGTGCAGGAAGAGTTGCTCCTCGACGTGGGGCTGCACTGGAGGACATTAGGCCTCTAAACCCAGAGAATGAAATCTTACGGAATTAAAAGTCTTCGTTTTAAATCTCATCTCTTTTTTATTTGTAAGATTTTATTTGTCAGAGAGAGAGAGGATGCACAGCAAGGGGAGCACAGGCAGACGGAGAAGCAGGCTTCCCGCTGAGCAAGGAGCCTGACGTGGGGCTCGATCCCACAACCTGGGATCATGACCTGAGCCGAAGGCAGACGCTTAACTGACTGAGCCACCCAGGTGCCCCTTAAATCTCATTGCTGCCTGGCTCATAGAGGGGAGCAGGAATTTTTTTTTTTCCAGGGGAAATAAATATTATTTGTGCTTTGGAAATGTAATAAAAGCCACAGTGATGATCAGCATGAGGCTCTTGTGACCCTGACACAGTCTGGATGCTTTTCATGTGTCCATTCTGACCTTTCGTCATTGAGGGGAGCTGGGCGGCCCTTATGCCCGTTGTCCAGCCGAGCAGGTGAGCCCCGGGGATGGAGGCCTGTGGGCGGACAGCAGCTGAGTCAGACAGGACTGGGGTCCAGGCCTGTTTGGCTCTCAAGCCTTGAGCGGTTTCCGCCACAAGGTGGCTCTTAGATATGGAGACATGAGCCCGTCTTTGCTCCATCAGGAACCCCAATCTTGCCAAGCTCACCCGGCTTATGAAGGGACTTTATTTATTTGGGAGGTCCTCTGCAGTTTGTATGACAAATTCACCTTATCCCACTTGGGATTTGGTATTTCTAGCTATCTCGACAAGGGAGCCCTGAAAGGGAACGCATTCACAGGCTTCCAGGACACACAAGGAAAAGACAGAAAGAAGCATTTAGAAACCAGAGAGAGCACGGTGGTTTTTTTTATTTTCTCCAAATGGGCTAGAATTGGTAAATCAAAGAAAATTAAAAATAGCAATACCGGCAATGATTGCTACTGCGCAGTGACCTTCGCGACGGTGGAGAAACGACCACCGGGATCAGGAGGTAGAGAGCATAGCCCAGCCAGGCTGCGGGGAGATGGGGCGTGGCCTGGGGATCCGCCATGAGCCCCATGTGTGTCTCAGACTCCCTTCACCAGCTTTTCCTGATAGAAACTAGAGCACCTTCGACAGTGAGAAATAGCAGAGGCTCTTACCACACATACGGGCGGGAATTAGGCTTCTAGAGCTCACACCTTGGCTCCAGGATTGGAACATTCTTTGGATACCCCCCCCTCAGGAAAGCCATTAATTTCGCCTCCAAAGCTGGGACTCTCGGATGAGCAAACGTATTCAACAGGCAGAGCGTGGTTTTTGGACGCCGGGTGTTTATGGGTGTGGAGCTGGGGCAGTTTTGAAATCTCTGTGTTGTGAGGTAGCTGGGGCTCTGAGTCTCCTTCCCACGCATAGAACTGGGGCCAGAGGGGCCAACTCCGGGCCCCTCTGACTGGGACTCGGTCATGGCGCCAAGGCGGGTGAGCTGAGGTATTTATATTCCTGTTCCTGCCAGTCATCGGCTGACGGCCGCTCTCGGGGCTGTTAACCCCCCTGCTCCCCCACATCTGTCCGCGTGGGCTCTGCCAGAGAAAGGCCTCAGGAAGGAGATGGGGGCGTCGGAAGTTGCTGGGTGCGCTCCCTGGTGAGGGTTGCGATGAGGCATCTGTCAGAGCAAAGGTCCAGCGGGCTGTGTCTCCTCAGCCTACCCCCCGCGCCCCGCGTTGGTCTCCAGCCTTCGTGAGGGTGTTCTCCATCCAGCCCTCCCTCCTCACCTGCTGCTCCCTCACCTCCCAGCCCAGGTGGTCATCTTGTCCTCGCAGGCACTGGTCACCTCTCTCTGAGAGGCCCTGTCACCCCCACAACCCAGGGACCCAGTTGGTCAGTTCAAGTGTTGTCCATACCCGGACTCCTGCCCTGTGGGAGCTGGGGGAAGCCAAGCCTCACCCCACTCTTTCCCAGTTCTGTTTTCACTCCTCGTCTGGTGTCCTCTGCTATCCCGTCTCCTCCAGGAGGATGTGTCCAGCTCCCTCCAGCCCTGCCCAAGGCCCTGAGTTCTTGTTTCTGGACAATGCTTTCGCCTCACGCGCTTCGGATCCTTATGGGGACTGTATTGGTCTGCTTGGGCCGCCATGACAAAATACCCCAGGCTTAAACCACAGAAATGTGTTTCCTCACAGTTCTGGAAGCTTGAATCTGAGATCAAGGTGTTGGCAGGGCTGGGTTCTCCGGAGGCCTCTGTCCTTGTCTCGTAGATGGGTGTTTTGTTCCTGTGGCCTCACGTGATCGTCCCTCTGTGTGTATCCGCGTCCTCGTCTGTTTTTATTATAAGAACACCGGCCGTACTGGATTAGGGTCCCTCCCATTACTTCATTTTATTTCTGTTACTTCTTTAAAGATCCTATCTCTAAATACATGACGTTCTGAGGTACTGTGGGGTGGGACTTCAACACATGAATCTGGGTAGAACACAGATCAGCCCATGACAGGGACTGTCTCTCAGAGCTCTGTGTCCTTCCCCAAGTAGTAGGCCCAGCTGGACCGGCCGGCTTCAGGGGGACGGGTGAGAAGTCCGAGAAGGCAGGATTCATCGTTTGGAAACGTGACTTTTCAGTCCTGTCCCGTGGTGCTACAGTAACTGATGGCAGGGCTCCGGGCTGGGCGCCAGCCTCCCTCCCTCCCTCCAGGCTTCACCTGGATCCTGGATCCACAGTGGACCACGCCAACCTGGGACTCATTCATTCTCATCACAGCTGGAGCTGGCTTGGTGTTTGCCCCGGGAGGGCAGGCCCGCCACTTCCTTTCCTTCCCCCACAACGGAAGACGGCCAGAGGTGGCAGGACTATGGTGACCCTCAGAACTCCAAGGCCTTGGGGGGCGCTGGCCTCCTCTTCTAGGGAAACACACACACACACACACACACACACACACACACACACGTCTTTGTAGTTGATGAGGTCACTGAGCAGAGGAAACATCTGCCAGCACCCAGGGAAGCCACTGTCCAATTTTCCAAGGCCAGGTTTTCTCCACACGGGCGTCCCAAACCCAGGAATCCCGGGAGATGGGGGCGAAGGGCTCTGCCAGCAGCAGGGTTAGACGTGAGGCCGTGGTGACTCTGGAGGAGCACCGTCAGCCAAATGGTTTTCACACATTGTTCAAAATATTATCTTAACCCAGAGCAGGGACCCACAGGGTCCAAAGAAAGCACAGCCCCTAAAGAAAGAGAATTCAACACCTTCCAGAAAGTTAGTTTCCTGAGGAGAAGCAGAACACGGGCTTCGTGAGGTCAGCAAGACGGGGCTGGCATGGCCCTGGCACCTCGGCCTCTGTGTCCCTGTGGATCTGGGCCTTCCCCGCCAGTCAGACTGGGCCAGCACTTTCCCCTGAAGCTTCTGCGAGGACAAACAAACCCAGATCCTCTAGGGAATGTATTTGACCCGCCCCACCCCACCCCCCAGCCTTCTCCTGACCACCATCCCGAGGTGGCTCTGCTGAGTGTGGGCCCCGGCACGGGCCTGACAGTCATGCGGCCTCAGGCGGATACACAGCTTGGGAAGGGACTGACATCTGCGAACCCGATGATTTCTGTTGAGGGACACTGGACAGATTTCTTGTGGACACAGGAATTTAGAAGAACTAGGATGTCCAGAAAGCTATTGGTCCAAGATGGTCAGAGAATGTCACCTAGCTCTCTAGTTAGGCCCCTCTCCAGAGTGGGCCCAGATCACAGAGAACACAGGCCATGTCCAACTGTCAAGACATTCTGATATCCCAGAAAGGCTTCAAAGCCTGAATGTGTGGTCTAGAGTTCAAGAAATAACTGTTATAACAATATGATAGAGCAGCTGTAGACACCCATAAAGAACATACCTTAAATGGCACACAACCCAAATGTTTATGGGGCCAGGCCGGTGACATGTATGAATGGGCAAATGGAGGGCAATAGGGAGTGGCAGAGCCTGTGGCTAACACTTGACCATCCAAAGGCACCCTGAGTCACAACAGCACTGGGCCACCAGCAGAGCCCATCCACGAGCTTATGTGGTACATGGGACACCAGTTTGCCTAACTGTGTGAAACAGGGGACAGAGGTCTTCAAATGAAAGATAAAGTTGAAAGGAGTGTCTCATCTACTGTGACCATTTGCATTTCAAGCGACACTAGCCTCTGCTGCTGGCCTTGCTTGTGGACTTGGACTGGATGACTACATTTAATTCATACTCAGATCCTTTTTTAGATCCTATCGTCCAAGCAGAGTCTGGAGGTGGAGGCATCTTGGTCCTGCAGGCGAAGGTGTGGGGAGCCTGTGCGTGAAGGGGGAACCACGAGTGACGGAGCAGTACAGAATCCTAGAAAGTGCAGCGTGATCCATGCGTCGTCCTGACCCCTGGAAGCAGTTTGGGACATCTAGACGTGTAGACTGTACCTTCGGGATGCAGATGGGTCAGGCTCAGCCCAGCTTCGGTGGTCGGTGCCACAATGTGGCCCTTGGGGACATTCTTCCAGAAGGGGCGTCCGTGTCGTGCTACCCGTGCTACCCTCAGCGTGGAGCAGGGCATTGTGTGGGGAAGGTGCACGCCCCCTTCCTGGGGCTTTCTTGAGTCTCACCGACTGCACTCCCCCAAGGCCGAGCCGGCCCAGAGGATAAGCGCAGGAGAAGCCCAGGGATTGCACTCACCCGTTTTCCCACGGGGGGTGTTTTCCTGGCGGGGGCTGAACACGACGGAAATGCACTCGTGCGCAGTTCTGGGGACCAGAAGCCCGAAGTGAATGTGTCGGCAGGGCTGGGCTCCCTTTGGGGCCTCGAGGCAGGATCCTTCCTGCCTCTTCCAGCATCTGCTGCCGCGGGCCCATCCCTCCAGTCGCTGCCTTGGCTGCTTCCCCCCCCCCCCACCCCCACCCCCGCCGGCGGATGTCTTCTCCTCTTCTGTCTTAGGGGGGCATTTGTGTCGAGGTAGAGCCCACCCCATTCCAGAACAATGTCGTCTTGAGATCTTTAACAATGACACCTGCAGAGACCCTTTTCCCAAATATGGTCACATTCGTAGGTTCCTTGGGTCAGAAGGCAGAACGTTATCTTTTGGGGGAACACTATTCAATCAAGACAGGCATTTCTGGTGTCCTCTTCAGCTCTTCGTATTCAAAACCAAATAGAAATTGCGCTCCAGGCCAAGGTTTACTGTCCTCTCAGAGGCTGAGAGGCCTAGTTGTGCCTTCAAGAGGAATTCCAGAGAAACCGGGCAGGCCACCTACTTTTCTGGATAGCAAATTCACCAAACCAGAATCTCCACCCCAAAGTGGCCTCAGAAAACCACGACCACTGGCCTCCATGCCAGCATGGGCCACCCTGATTTCGGAAACATCCTGGACCATGATGTTGGGGATATTATGTTTTAGAAGCTCCAGAGCCAAGACCTCTGCCCCCAGAACTCACAGCTTAGGGGAGTCTCCAGCCTGGCCCTGTCTCTCATCTCCAGGCAGGGCCTTAGCTCATAGGCCTCCTCCTCGGGATCATTTCAGGCAGCCAATTAAGAATGACGGACTGGAGGGGGAGTTAGAGCAAACCAAGCCATGTTGTGACTAAGCATCTAGGATTTCAGCTTGGGTTGATACGTGGACTATCACCATGGGTCATAGAGAAGAACAAAAAAAATTCAGTGTCTATGTTTGTTTGGTCTCCGTATCTAAGCCCCATCCCAGCAGAGGCAGGGAGGGCCAGAAATAAAATCTCGGCAACTTCTCCCATCGGAATCCTAATATGAAATATTTGGGATAAACTGGCTTTATTGTATCTGGCTTAGATGATTACGGATAGGTTTTAGGAATGTTGTAAGAAGTAAGGGAAGCATGGGGGGCGCCTGGGTGGCTCATTTGGTTAAGTGTTCGACTCTTGATTTCAGCCCAGGTCCCAGTCTCAGGGTCGTGGGATTGAGCCCCACACTGGGCTCCACGCTCAGCATGGAGTCCGCCTGGGATTCTCTCTCCTCCTCCCTCTGCCCCTTCCCGCTGCACATGCGCACTCGCTCTGTCTCAAAGGGGGAAAAAAAAAGAAAAGAAAGAAGGAAAGTATGAAGTACAAGATAGGAAAAAGGAAAAGCATACGGTCTTATTGCCAGGGGCACTATGGATACCACTAGGAACAGACTTCAAAGTTGAGGAGCCTCATAAGCATTTCTGTTGAGGAAGGAGCGGCCACTTGGGAAATCCCCATGTGGGACCCTCGTTGGATCTTACTGCGTCTCTTTGGGGGCCAAAGGCAAATTGGTTCAGCCTTCCTTAATCTTCACCTCTCCTTTCACATATAGCTGCAGAGAACCTTCTGGAGGCTACAGCCTCCTCCTCCTACGGGGGTCACTTGGAGGAAAGGGAGTCAGGACACCCAGCCTGGGGTCCCAGCTGTGCCCTCAAGATTTGTTGGCCCCACTTTCCAGGGATGCCTGGCTCCCACGGCGGCATGCATGCAATGCGTGCAAACCTGAGCTGGAAATAGAAACCATGGATCGTGCTGTTAAAAGAGCAAACCCCAGGGGCGCCTGGGTGGCTCAGCAGGTTAAGCCTCTGCCTTCGGCGCAGGTCATGATCTCAGGGTCCTGGGTTCAGGCCCCACATCGGGCTCTCTGCTCAGCGGGGCCCCTGCGTCCCCCTCTCTCACTGCCTGCCTCTCTGCCTACTTGTGATCTCTCTCTCTCTGTCAAATAAATAAGTAAAATCTTAAAAAAAAAAAAAAAAAAAGCAAACCCCAAGAGGAGAAGCATTAGAAAGATAGCTCTTTGCTGCTACCTCTGTCTGTACTTTTCAGCATGGAATCTCACTCCTGTCAAGGGAGCCCACGCAGGTGCACATGCCAAGCCTGGGAAGAAGAGAGCCCGTGTCTGTCCTGTCCCAGAGAGCCCTGCCCCTCGTCTGGGTGGGATGGCGGTCCTGGGGCTAAGTAGGGGGCCTGTGGCCTGATTCGTGCTGCATTTCCACTTCCCGACCCCCACACAAACGACTTAATCATGGGGAAAATAAGTGTTCACTTTCATTAAAAAATGAATACCTCCTTATTGTTGGAAATGTAGACTATCAAGAAAAGCTGAGAAGAAAATGAAACTTTCTTGTAATTTGACCTGTCAGATAATGAGAGTTAATATGTATCAAATCCTTGCTGTGGGTCTTTGCCACTGTTCTAAAGCTTCAAACAGATTATCTATCCTCCCAGCAGCCGGGTGAGGTAGGGAGTATGATTATCCTCTTGTTCTAAATGGGAAACTGAGCCACAGGGGGTTAGTAACTTGTCCAACATCACACAGTTAGCCGGGGTGTATATGTGTGTGTGCGTGTGTGTGCACTTTTTCCTACGGGTACTCTCTGCCCTTCTAAATCTTGTCTTTTTTTTTTTAATGAGACATAATTGACATGTAACATTATATATGTTTCAGGTGTACAACATAATGATTTGACATCTGTATGTGCTGCTACACGACCACAATGAGTCTAGTTAACATCCATTACAGTATATAGTTATAATTTTTTTTCTTGTCTTGAGAGCTTGTAAGATCTACTCCCTTAACAACTTTCCATACATAATACAGTGTTATTAACTAAAGTCCCCATGCTAGACAGTACATACCCAGACTTATTTACTTTATTTATTTTTTTAAAGATTTTATTTATTTGAGAGAGAGAAATCAAGAGCACTAGTGGGGAGAGAGGCAGAGGGAGAAGCAGACTCTCTCCTGCACACAGAGCCCGACTCCAGGTTTGATCCCAGGACTCTGAGATCATGACCTTAGCTGAAGTCAGATGCTTAACTGACTGAGCCACCCAGGCGTCCCTCCAAGACTGAAATAAATATTTCATAACTGGAAGTTTGTACCTCTTAACCCCTTTCACCCATTTCACCCACCTGCCACCCCTCACCTTGGCAAGCACCAACCACTGGTCTGTTCTCTGCATCTATGAACTATACATATATATATATATATACATATATATATATGTATATATATATATATGTATATATATATATATTTTTTTTTTTTTAAGATTGCACACGTAAGTGCGGTGACATGGTATTTGTCTTTGACTTATCTCACTGAGCATAATGCCCTCCGGGTCCACCCATGTTGTCCCAAATGGCAGGATTTCCTTCTTTTTTTAGTGGCTGAACAGAATTCCTCTCTCTGTGTGTGTACATATATACACCACAATTTCTTTATCCGTTCATCCACAGATGGACACATAGGGTGCTTTCGTTTTTTGTCTTTTGTAAATAATGCTGCAGTAAACATGCAGGAACAGATGTCTTTTCAAGTTAGTATCTGTTTCCTTCAGAGAAATACCCAGGAGTGGAATTTCAGATGGGTCAGATGGTAGTTCTGTCTTAAATTTTCTGAGGAATCTCCTTACTGTTTTCCATAGAGGCTGCACCAATTTATATTCCTACTGATAGGGCACAGGGGTTCCCTTTTCCCTACATCTTTGCCAACACTGTCAAATCTTGTCTTTTTGATAGTAGTCATTCTAACAGGTGCGGGGTGATGTCTCCTGTGATTCTGATCTGCATTTCCCTGACAATTAGTGATGTGATGAACTTTCTCGTGTACCTGTTGCCCTCCTGTATGTCTTTGGGAAAATGTCTATTCAGACCCTCTGCCCAGTTTTCAGTTGGGCTGTTTTATTTATTTATTTTTGCTACTGAGTTGTGTGAGTTCTTTGTATATATTGGATATTGACCCCTTATCACATATATGATTTGCAAATATTTTCTCCCATTCGGTAGGTGGTTGATGGTTTCCTTTGCTGTGCAGAAGCTTTTCATGATGATGTAATGCCACTTTTTATTTTTGCTTTTCATCTTTTAGGGAATTTGGGGGGGGTCCATACGAATTTTAGGGTTGTTTGTTCTGTTTTTTCGAAGGATGACACTGGAATTTTGATAGGGATTGCATTAAGTCTGTAGATTGCTCTGGGTGGTATGGGCATTTTATATGAATTCTTCCACTCCATGAACATGGGATATCTTTGCATTAATTTCTGTCTCCTTCAGTTTCTTTCATTAATGTCTGTAGTCTTTAGGGTCTTTCACCTCCTCAGTTAAGTTTATTCTTAGGTATTTTATTCTGTTTGATGTAATTTGTAAATGGGACTTTTTTTCTTAATTTCTCTTTCTTTCATTATTAATGTATAGAAACTCAACAGATTTTTGTATATTGATTTTATATCCTGCAACTCTACTCAATTCATTTATTAGTTGTAAGAGTTTTTTGATGGAGTCTTTAGGATCTTCTCTATCTGCTGTATCATCTGCAAATAGTGACAATTTTACTTCTTCCTTTGCAACTGGGTTGCCACTTATTTCTTCTTTTTCTTATCTAAGTGCTCAGCTAGCACTTCTGATTCTGTTGAATAGAAGTGGTGAGAGCTTTCCCCTGTTGAGTGTGGTGTTAGCTGTGAAGTTGTCATGAATGGCTTTTATTATGTACAGTGGGCATCTATATCCCCACTTTGTTGAGAGGGTTTTTTTTTTTTAATCATAAATGGGTGTTGAATTTTGTCAAATGCTTTTTCTGCATCTATTTTTATCCTTCACCTAGTTAGTGTGGTGTATCCTACCGACTGATTTGCAGATATTGAACCATCCTTGCATCCTGGATGTAAATCCCATTTGATCTTGGTGTGTGATCCTTTTAATGTATCGTTGAATTCAGTTTGTTAATATTTTGTTGAGGATTTTTGCACCTATGTTCATCAGAGATATTGGCTGTAATTTCCCCTTTTTTGTGGTACCCTTGTCTGGTTTTGGTATCAGGGATATGCTGGCCTCATAGATATGTCTGAAAGTGTTCCCTCCTCCTCTGATTTTCCAAAGAGTTTGAAAAGGATTGGTATTAACTCTCCTTTAAGCATTCGGTGAACTCACCAGTGAAGTCATCTGATCCTGCACTTTTGTTTGTTGGGAGGTTTGGATCACTGGTTCAGTCTCCTTAACAGTAATCATTCCTTAATAGTAATCATTCCTGTTCAGAATTTCTGTTTCTTCATCATTAGTCTTCATAGGTTGTATGTTTCTAGCAGATTATCCATTTCTTCTAAGTTGTTCAATTTGTTGGCATGTAATTGTTCACAGCAGTCTCATATGATTTTCCTATTTCTGTGGTCTTGAATGTCTTATTTTCATTTATCATTATACCATACACATTCCCCATAATATTACAAAATTCATATTAACCAGTATTCCAATAGCTGCATAGTACTCCAAAATTTATTTACCATCTTCCCTAATTCTTAGGCAGTCAGGTCTCCCCTCCCTTTTTTCCCAGAATTATAAACAGAACTGCTTATAACAGGATCAATTATTAGAAGTGAAGTCATTGTGTCAGTGGATATGAGCCATCACACTGCTTCTGAGATAGACTGTACCAATCCATGCTTCTCTCAATGCATGACAATGCCTCCCACCATACATTAGCTGACATCACCCATTGTCAGTTCATTATTTTCTTTGAGATACAATCCACATAGTATGAAACTCACCATTTTAACCATTTTCAGAGGTTTTCCGTATATTTACAATGTCATGCCACTGTCACACTGAACTCTTTACCGAGTTCCAGAACATTTCCTTCATTCCAAGAAGAACCCTGGTACCCATCAGCAGTCTCTCCTGGTGCTCCTCAGCCCCCAGTTCTGTCAACCACTAAGCTGCTTTTGGTCTCTACAGATAATGCCTATTGTGGACATTTCACATAAATGGAACCATACGCTATTTGTTTCTTTTTAAATGTCTGCTAATTTAATGAATGTTATCTAGCTTTGAACTAAGCAAATACATTGAACATTTGTTTCTCATTTATCTTTATTCTTTGGTGAATTGTTTTTTCAGGTCCTTTTCTCATATTACTTTTAGGGTCTTAATGTTTTCATTGATCCATGTGAACTCTTTATATATTAAGGCTTGTAGCTCTTTGACTATCATATTTGCAGTATTTTTTCTTCTGCACCAGAATACTTTACAGCAGGTGTTAAAATGGATGATAAAGAGGCACCCTTAATATGAAAAGCCACAAAAGGCAGTGGAGAACCCCAGGAGGCTCTGCCTAGTGGCACAAGACGAGGGCTAAATTTCTGTGTCTGTGAGCCCCCAGGAGGTCCCTTCAGTGCCAACTAGTGCAAGCACAGAATTTGTCCACCTCCCCAAATCCCTGTTCAGGTGGCTTCTAGGTGGCTATAGAGCATATAGAGCATCCTTCTCAAAGCAGGAATGCTCTATAGCCATGACGTGGGCATCAAGGGATACATTTTAGATTTGTGCTGGCCTCCCCCTCCCTGGAGAAAGCTAACTGGGACTTTCTCCTCTCCACTGCCCACCCAGAGCTTCTGGCACTTTCCTTCCCCTCCAGCCTGTGCTCTCCAGGCCCTGAGAGAAATGAGTACAGAGACTTTGGATGGGAGTGTGGCTTAGCAGTCTGGAGTTTGCGCCCATGCGTGGAAGAGGGGCCTATAGGCCCAGTGTTAAGAAACTAGCCAAGCAGAGTTCTTTCCTACATATGCAACATAGGAAATTAACAGGCCCGAGGAAAAGTGGGGCTGATGGGAAGAAAATATAAAAGGCATCAGAACAGCAGTCTCTCTGTGAATACACACATGTTCTGGAGAGTAGCAAATACCAACAACAATTTGACACTTGGTTGAATGTACTTATTATTTTGTTTAAATAACTACACCACCCCCTCCCCCTGGTGCCTATTAAGGGTTTTGGGGATTAAGGGTTTGGGGGATTATAACATAATCATGGCATTTGGGAAACCGAAAAGCAGAACCAATTTTATCGCTCTGCCAAGTGTAAATGTTGTATGGGGACTAATTGTTTTTCCCAATGAAATCAGTGACTATTACATTTGACGGGGGAGGGGAGTGCTACTGAGACCCCTGGAAGCCGTAGGTAAAAATCTTGCCTGCGTGCGTGTGTGCGTGTGCACACGTGTGCACACGTGTGCATGTGTGTGCGTGTGTGTGCATCCAGGCACGCACCGTCCTGCGGAGAAAGCCCATTCCTTTGTCAAGTTCTCAGAAGCATCCTTGACCCCGAAAAGCTCCAGAACCGGGACTGTGGGTTATTCATGGGGGGTCGATGTCCCCGAAGCTGGGGCCTGCTAACTGCCCCTCGGGACTCATGTCATCTTGTGCTTGCAGTGCTGGTGAAGGGCCAGGTCACCACCAAGTACTACCGGCTGCTGTCCAAGCTGGGCGGCTGGGTGTGGGTGCAGAGCTACGCCACCGTCGTGCACAACAGCCGCTCGTCCCGGCCGCACTGCATCGTGAGTGTCAATTATGTCCTCACGTAAGTCAGACGTATTTGTTTCCTTGCTCTCTCCTCCTCCCGTCCCTCATCAGCCCGCTCCCACAAGCACCATCGCTCCCTCTCTCTCTCTCTCTTTCCAAAACTGTTCATTTGTCTCCTGTTTTGTTTTTATTTGAACAATCTGTTTGTTTGGGAAGGGCCAAACTATTTCTGTACTCAGCACGGAGAGCCAGGCGCTGGGCATTGGGTGAACGCTGGAAAGGGAGCCCTGCCCCAGGCACAGCCGAAGATCAGATCACAGAGACCAGCTGTGGGGGGGGGGGCAGGGGCAGGGGGCAGGTGCCCTTGCCCTCCATCTTGCACAGAACGTATAGGCGATGTACCTCCGGGACCAGGAATATGAATTTATGCTCTTTGTGCCCACAAATGTCGGGGTCATCTTGCGTGCTCCTGCCATGCGGGACAGGAGATATCTCACATCTTTTCCTGTCTTTCTGGATAGCCCATTGCAGATAATGATGAGTGTTTGGCCCCTTTAAAAATTCCCGAAGGTCAAGTTCAGTTGCATATACTTTTTTAAGAAAGATTTTATTTATTTATTTGACAGAGAGAGAGAGAGATATCACAAGTAGGCAGAGAGGCAGGCAGAGAGAGAGAGGAGGAAGCAGGCTCCCCGCTGAGCAGCGAGCCCGATGCGGGGCTCGATCCCAGGACCCTGGGATCATGACCTGAACCGAAGGCAGAGGCTTTAACCCACGGAGCCACCCAGGCGCCCCATCAGTTGCATATACTTTCAAGACCATTAGGCACAGCAGGACATGGGTCTCCCTGGGACCGTATATTACTGTGGACCCACCATGGCTGCTGTATGTGAAATCACCTGTACCCAGCTCTGGCCCTGAACTTGATGTCCAGGCCGTCCCCCAGCCCCACCCGGAACAAGGTCCTAAGTGTGCTCTAGAGCAGGAAGGATTTAGGCTCTCAGATCTTTCATAGAATGATTGCCAGGTCGCTGGTTTCTTGATTTTGTTTTTGGTTTTGTTTTTGATTTTTTAGAACTAGAGGTGAGTTTAACAAAACTGTAGGGAGGAAAGCATTTTGGCCTCTTCATGATTTTTCCTAAGCAGCCAAGTGTGGGCTGGTACTCTGGGCAGCTTCCTCACCCCCTCCAACCATGAACATGACATTGCTGAGTTAGCTTTTCAGAGCACAAACTGGTGCCCGTTGTGGAAATGGGCGAGGCTGGCAGTCAGGCTCCTGGACCCTTGGTGGTCCCCCACCCACGCCTCCCTGGGTGCTAACTGAATGATAAGTAGTGCTTCTGTCCTTTCCTTCTGCCCTGACACACTTTCTCATGGCCCACCGTGTCCCTGGGAAACGTGTTTGGGAGCTACAGGATGGGAGAGCGCTAAGTGACACACGCCCCCCCCGCCACCCCGCTCTTCCTGCCACATAACACTGACCTCACGGCATTGCCCAAGCCTTCAGGGGGGCTTTTCTCACCAGGGTGGGCTGCTCTCTGCTCAAGTCCTGTCCCACCCAACCTCAGTGATCCCCTGTGCTAGAGGTCCGGGAACGCACACACTCGGGGGCTGGGGCCAGGGAAGCCGCCCTTCCCCCCCCCCAGCCCGCTGGACAGGACTTGTCCTGCTTTTGCTTCTCAGGGAGATCGAGTACAAGGAACTGCAGCTGTCCCTGGACCAGGTGTCTACGTCCAAGTGCCAGGACTCCTGGAGGACTGCCTTGTCTACCTCACAAGAAACTAGGAAATTAGCTAAACCCAAAAACACGAAGATGAAGACAAAGCTGAGAACAAACCCTTACCCCCCGCAGGTAACCCGGGGGAGCTGCTGGGGCGGGTGCAGCAGGCACCGGCCGGGGGTGGGTGAGGGTGCTCAGGACCACCAGCCCGTCGGAGAACGCCGAGCCTCTGACCGCAGAGCGGGTCTCCCGGCCCAGAAGTTTCCCTGTGGAGTGTGGGCAAGTCCCCTGGGGATGTCCCGGGCACTTGGCAGAGACACAGCCTAGAGGCACATGAAACTAACATCTGGGAGGGCTCGTGAGGTCTGGGAAAAAAAGACTAAATGAGGAAGGCACATCCGCTTGCTGGAATCCATGTTAAGGTGGCTTAGCGCATTGTGTTTCCATAGCATTTTTTTTCCTTTTTTATTTTATTTTATTTATTTATTTGACAGAGAGCGAGCGAGAGAGGGAACACAAGCAGGGGGAGCGGGAGGGGGAGAAGCAGGCTTCCCACTGGACAGGGAGCCCGATGGAGGGCTTGATCCCCGCACCTTGGGATCATGACCTGAGCTGAAGGCAGTTGCTTAACGACTGAGTTAGCCAGGCTCTCCTTTTTTTTTTTTTTTTTTCAAATGTAGTTTGTAACCTCTAATAGAAAGTGTGTGTGTGTGTGTGTGTGTGTGTGTGTGTGTGTGTGTGTGTGTGTGTATGTGGCATGTGGTCAGCTCGGGCTCGGGAGACCTCCTCCCACACAGGGACTGGGTCACTGTGTACCGCTGACTATGCACCTGTCCCCAGTGGGGCCTCCCTGCTGCGGCCGCGCCCAGGGATGCAACTAAGTCCTAGAGGGTGGGGTCTGGTGAGGCCGGAGGGCAGTCTCTCACCGGCCCCTTCATCGGTCTTCTTTCCCATGCAGCAATACAGCTCGTTCCAAATGGACAAACTGGAATGCAGCCAGCTGGGAAACTGGAGAGCCAGCCCCCCGGCGAGCGCCCCGGCACCCCCAGAACAGCAGCTCCATTCAGAAAGCAGCGACCTTTTGTACGCCCCATCCTACAGCCTGCCCTTCTCCTACCATTATGGACACTTCCCTCTGGACTCTCACGTCTTTAGCAGCAAAAAGCCAATGTTGCCGGCCAAATTTGGGCAGCCCCAAGGATCCCCGTGTGAGGTGGCACGCTTTTTCCTGAGCACTCTGCCAGCCAGTGGTGAATGCCAGTGGCATTACGCCAACCCCCTAGTGCCTAGCAGCCCGACTCCAGCTAAAAGCCTTTCTGAGCCGCCACTGAACACTGCTCGGCACAGCCTTGTGCCAAACTACGAAGGTGGGTCATGTTTGCACGAGGGGAGGGGGCAGGACTGTGAACAGCGGCGGTGCTGGCGGTGGGTGGCAAATGGAAAAAGGATCCTCACACTTTGGGCCAACTTTTCCTTTTTCTGCTCGTAAGTAGGAGTTGCTACACTTTCCTGCTCTCAATGACAGGAGCTTCACGAGAGGGAGAGAAGCAGGGTGACCGAGTCCGTGTGCCTCTCGTGGCACCGGTGACAGCATAGAGGGCAGAGGAACCCAGGAGTTCAGCCACCCTGCATAGAAACCCTGGCCTCATTTGCTCCCCAAGAGGGAGACAGAGTGATTTTCAAACCCAGTTCCTGGGTTTGAGAATGCTGCAACCGCAGTTATTTTACAAGATTACTCTCCCACTCCACCCCAAAATGAATATGGGACGCTGCTGGTTTGCTTCCCAAGCCAGTTTTCAAAATGTGGAAAACAGTGGTGAAAACTCCTGAGCTCAAAGACAGAAATGTCACTCACCAACCCAGGGCAGATAACGTAAACACTCCATGACTCAGTTTCTTCATCTGTAAAATGGGATCATAACCCATGCGATATGCCTGCTACCCCAGGGATTGGCACACAATAGGTGCCTGGCCAGCACCAGTGGTTCAACAACAGAGAGAGAGGAGTGGCCCCTCCCCCAGCCCTTCCTGGTCGCAGACAAGCAAATGTCCTCCGTGGATGTGCCATCAGCGTCCCCAGGCCCAGACAGACTCCTGTTTGCTCACTGGACCAACCCCAGGCAGAGGGTAGGCAGGGGTTAGGAGATAGCTGCGAGAGGTACACTCCTGTTTTATGCAGAACTAACTACTGCTCAGAGGGTAGCCCACGATGGTGCGAATTTCCTGCAGTGACTCCTACATTTGGGGTAAATGTGACATACTCAGAAAAGAAACACCTGCCTCAAGAGGAGAGCTTTTTGGAGCCCCCTCCTTCCCCTCTAACTTTCTCTCTTTGGAAGTAGGTAGGGCTCTGTTTCTCCTCGGGTTGCTTGGGGGAGTCTCTTGCTCAGACTCTGTCTTTACAAGGCTGAGACACATTTTTTCCTCTAAACCTGAGAAGAGGGGTAGATTGTAGGAGAAAGCGAACCATGTTGGAGATTACTAGGACATGTTTTTCCGAAGTAGGCAGCTTAGAAAAGAACACACCAGCGACTAGGGCAATGCAAACCTGCCTTCTGGTGTGGGCCAGTGCTTGGAGCCACCAGGTCCTCAGTTTTGGACAGACAGCAGACAGCGCACGGGGTCGTTCCAATAACCAAGGAAGGGATTTCCCCCAATGACCAGAAAGGCAAAGCTAGGAGGGTTGGTAACAGCTGAAAGTATTATTCACTTGAGATTGATCTGAAAGAATTCTTTTTGTTTGGCCAATGATATAACCAACACACAGTATCATATATATTTTTAAATTGCTATTTTGAAAGTGAAAGAGGTTAATAAGGAGCTCATTTGTCATATCCTTGGTAAAAATGGGCCAAATTTGGGGGCAATTCGTGATCTACTTCCTAGTCTTCTTTGATATTAAAGGAAGACAAAGTTTGTCTTAAAGGAAAAAAAACAAACCAAAAAACCAAGCACAGGGAGCTAATTGATTGCGGGCACCTGACTGGTGAGGGTGGTTATGACCTTTAGTTAGGACAGCACTAAAAGGAGGAGGCGTGATTACCACCCACTCTCCCCCACTGAGGGCTAAGCAGCAAAAAAAAAAAAAAAAAAAAAGGCGTAATAAAGAGAAAAAAACAGGGTTGGCTGGGGGCGCCTTACCCGGCAGGCAGTGGAAGTCTCCAGACCAACGCTGTGCAATATGGTAGCCAGTAGCCACGTGCCGCTCTCGCGCACGGAAATGTGGCCCGGGCACCGAGAGGTGCTGCTGCGGGCGCGCGGCACTTCGAAGACAGAAACAAAGAATCAAGTATCTCGGTCATTTAAGGGTATTGATTCCACGTGAGAAGAACCTGTCGGATACGTGCCATTTACACTGAGCAGCGGTTTCCGCGAATTCCACCTGTGCCTCTCCGCGCGGGAGCGCGACCTCCGGAGCGCGGCAGTGGGCGGCCTGCACTGGACAGCGCGGGCCCGGGCGCACAGGGGAAGGGGTCCAGGCGGCCGCGGGGGGGCGGAGCGCGCAGCGGGGGACCGGGGGGTGGTGGTGGCGGCGTCCGGATCCGCCGGGTTGGTGCTGCTTTGGGCAGGTTCCCTTCCTCCCCCGCGCGGGCGTCTAACGTGTCGCCTGTCCCCGCAGCGCCCGCCACCGCCGCCGCCGCGCGCAGGTTCGGCGAGGACACCGCGCCGCCGCCGCCACCGCCGCCGCCGCCGAGCTTCCCGAGCTGCGGCCACTACCGCGAGGAGCCCGCGCTGGGCCCGGCCAAGGCCGCCCGCCAGGCCGCCCGGGACGGGGCGCGGCTGGCGCTGGCCCGCGCGGCGCCGGACTGCTGCGCGCCGCCGGCCCCCGAGCCCCCGGGCGCGCCTGCGCAGCTGCCCTTCGTGCTGCTCAACTACCACCGCGTGCTGGCCCGGCGCGGGCCGCTGGGGGGCGCTGCGCCCGGCGGGCCCGCTCTCGCCTGCGGCCCCGGCGCCCCCGAGACGGCGGCCGGCGCGCTGCGGCCCCGGCCCCCCGGCCCCGCCGCCGCCTCGCCGCCCGGCGCGCCGCTGCCGCACTACCTGGGCGCCTCGGTCATCATCACCAACGGCAGGTGACGTCGCGCAGGGCTGCCCGCAGGGAGAAGCCATAGGCCAGGCCTCGGGCTCCTGTTCTCCAGAGCGCAGCCGAGTGGCGAGGGGCGAGCTGCAGACGCACGGTTTAAATTAATTTATGCAGAGACGACTATTTTACTAGAACTCCGCGGCCGCCTTCTAGATTTTTACGTAGATCCCGCAAACGCCGGTGCAGGGGACTGCGGCGCGGCCCGAGGCCGGGGGAGAAGGGCCCGCCGGACCTTTGTCCTCCAAGAGCCGGGCCCCCAAGGGGCGGGGCTGAGCGCCCCCCGCGTCCCGCGTGGGACCCCAGACTACCCCGTCGCGGGGAGACTCGGGTGCCCCACCTTGCCATCGGGCTCGCGCGCCTCGGCTCGTCCCCGGTGCTCAGTAGCCGTCCCGCCGGGGGACCGGAGGAGCTCCCACCCCGCGGAGAGCCCCCCCCCCTAGAGCGGAGAGCCCCCCCCATGCGGTGAGACGCGCCTGGCGGTGGCCCCCCCGGAAGGAGGAGGCCTCCGGAACTCCGCGCTCCTGGCGTCTTAAGGCAGGGTGTGACGACTGAAGTCCCGCGCATCGACGACAACTCTGACTTCGCAGGTCATTCACGAGTCTCATTAGAAGTTGTCGTTTTAATTTAAGCCTTTTCTCAGTACAAACATCATCAAGCCGAGACCAAGGGGGTGAAGGCACGTGGGGGTGCCCCATAAGCACGTTCATGAGCTTTCAATTCCTCCCAAGCCCTATGAATTCTCAATACCACCAAGAATAGCACCTTCCGAATAGATGGAATAGGCATTAAATGCAGAACTAGAGAGAGCCAGGTGTTTTCTGAGAATGACACGTTGGATGATGAGGTGCCCAAGGCCACTGGCTACCCCTGTCGGGTTTGATTACGAGGCAGCATCCCTGTGGCCCACACAGACCTGTAATTCCCTAGGCTCGGGTTTGCTACAAGTAATGCTAATAAAGTTAGTTAAATTGCATGTGCAATATGGAAAATTGTCAATGGACTGCGCCCTCGTGGAAGAAAGCTCGCTAGAGGGATGGTATAAAAATGGTGTACACATTTTCTTCAGCATTTCCTGCATTTTCTGCATAGCAAAAAAAAAAAAAACCAAAAAAATAAAACCCTTGAACATGTCCTGTGTGTAACAGGTGAACAGAAATCCTTTTATAAAGCACCAGCAGTGTTTAAAAAATAAACTTCCCTTCATTTTTGTCTTTTATATTTTTGCTTCAAGATTTCACCATTTAAAAATCCCACCGTGCCTCTGAAATGGATTGGTGCATGGAACCACCGTCTTTCAATCTTTTCCACACTCTAAACACGCCCTCATCTCCCTGTTTCCAAAATGGGTTTCTTTCAGGAAACTCCGCGCCTTTCTGAGTGGAAAGAGTTTTCACAAATGTCTTTTTAAGTCCTCGTTCGCGAATCTAAGCGCACCTATATGTAATTGACTGTTTGCAAAATCTGAGATGATTGCTTGCCAACCTGGTGTCACACTGAGGGTCTGACTCATTCTTAGGGCGTCAGGAGCCTTATGTAGGGGGTGACACTTGCAAATTTAGGAACATGAGTCTGTCCTGCAGCAAAGGGACTGAGTCATAAGCATCCACCTCCCTACTGCACTTAGCGATACCTCATGAGCAGCTCTTTGTGCACACAGAAAATAAGCCTGGGGTATTATTTTTTTATGCTCACAAGTCTTGTCATTAAACCAGGATTCCTGAAAGGTGCGGTTTGATGAGCAGATATCACCTGCCATTTTTCAATAAAGTACCACAAAATGCGTTTGTGTCTCTCTTGTTATTAATCATCGGGGGCTGTGTTCATGAGTAAATACAAACCGCGAAAGCTTTCGAGCAGCTTAGGTTACTGTGAAAAGATAAGACCATGATAAACTTGCAAATGATAACGTAAACAGTCTTAACAATGAGTGTGTGTGTACTTGAAAAATGAAACGTGTACTAGGGAAAACTTCCTTGTCTAAACAAACCTCGGGGTTTTCATAGCCTAGAACACGAAGGAAGATTCCTACGCAAGCCGGCTTCGGGGCAGCTCGGTGCAAAGTTAACAGGCGTTACCATGGCAACCTAATATTGTTACCTCCATCTTTAAGAGTCTGCACGTTTAAGCTGGGGATATCATTTCTTGACTTCTGTGAGGCTCTGGCAGGGGAAAAGGAAGCATTTTAAAAAATATGACTCTCTTTCACAAAAAAAGACAAAAAACTGTAGTGGGTCCTAACCCCTTGACAAAAATGCCAGATCAAAAGTATCTGAGAAACAAACCCAGTTCAACACTGGCCAGGCCCTCCAAGGGGCCTCCCAGGGAAAGGAATTCCTTTATGCTACTGGAAGCCCTTTCTAGAAAAGCCATTCCATTCATACCTTTGTAGAGAAGGGAACGGGGTGTGAAGAAGGCTGCTCTGGGGAAATCTGCAAGAGCTGGGTATTTTGCACCCCCTCACCCCCCACCCCTTTGTCCTTTTTAAAGACCTATGGCCGAGCCTTCCCCCATGGACCCTAAGGGCGGGAGAGGTTTATACAGTCAATGAATCCTATACAAAGTCTACCTGAAGTTGTAATTTTGTTGTAACTGTAAGACAGTTAAGGTACACTGTGGGGGCTGCTACAAATAAAATGGGATAAAAAGAACATTTTCAAATAAATGCCAGAAAATTAGAGTAGTTTAAAATCTTAGTGAATCGTACCCCTTGGGTTATTGAAAATGCATACTAAACTTAAGTATGATATATAAGGTTAAAATCTTGGGGGGGGGGGACTCAAAAGCTAAGCGGTTCTTATAAAAAAAAAAAGAGTAAGAACAATTCTACAAGAACAAAATCTGTTCGTATAGTAAATTTGTTGTTATATTAAATTTTTCAATTTAAAAATTTATATTAAATGGTTATATTAAATTTATTTCTCACCTCAGTTAAAAGGGGTCTTTTTTTTTAACTTTGGGTTTTGCTAACTTTCATTCTTTGGAGTAATAAGATTTCTCTTTTGTATGACACTTAATACATTTGTCAAAAATAAATCAAAAACAACAAAGAAAGCACCCAACTTCTCAATACTTAGAAATACATACATATTCCTTACTATGTAAAACTATTTATTTTGTAAAAATGTTTAAATATGAATAAAGATACTGTAACCAAAAGTAGTGGCCTATTTTGAAAAATGAAACTTGTGGTCAAAAGAACAATGAGCCCAGACTGTACAGAAAAATCTTAAAGTTTATTTTGGTAGACTTGCTTTTTATAGGCATTGGCTTAAAGTGATTACTTTTCTGAGACAGTTCTTTGGAAAAGGTAAAAATGCGAAGGTTTAAAATTTCAGATGTGCATAGTAATAACCCAGGAATGAGGATTCTCCCGTTCTGCCTGTTAGGAGCAGAGAGATCTTCCAGAATGCAAGCCGAAAATGTCCGCCTGTGTATCCTGAAGCTGCTGGATGAGGCTGGCTTCTCTCCCGGTTCCCAGGCTCGAGGGCAGGGGCAAGTACATAGGCCACCCCCGCGGGTGTATGGGGGGGCACGAACTGGAGGCTGCATGCCCCCCCATGTCTGTTCCCCACCCCCCACCCCCACTCACCCACTTTATCCCACATCGGGCCAAGTCTGCAGGAGCAAATCCCCACCGGCTGTTTCAGACCAGACACGAATCCTTCAACTTTGCCCAAGGTCAAGGGGCACTGCTTCAGCAGGGAAGGCCTTCTGGAAAATAAAATATGAACGAGGGAAAACTTTCTTGTGCATCTTCGGGGGCACTTTCCCACAGTTTCCCCTGAAATCTGCAGCCAACCCGCAAGGGAGGAGGTCTTGTTTTGTTTTGTTTTTACATAACCAGGTAGATGCTCAAGGGCAGCCTCTAAACTTGGGAGCAAATCTAGAGTCCTGGCGACGCATGCCAATCCTGAGTTCAGTTGCCATGTTTTAAAGACTAGGAAGAAAATGCAACGTTTCTGTTAAGACCTGAAAGTTCCTTGAGATCGGAGATGGCCGGGTGCCCGAAGACCCCTGATCCATGAGGGTAGTGTAGCAAGTAGATAATTTCCCTAATGCGAAGACCTCTAAGGAAGATGCTTTTATTCAGCTGTTCTCTAGGAAGCAGAATTTCATAAGTCTTTGGTTCACAGGAGGCAAGAGCGGGTTTATGGAAAACGTAGCATCTGCTTCGAGTCTCTATTTTGTCTCCCCCAAGACAACTGCGTGGCGGCACACGTAAGGAACAGTCTTGAAAGCACAGAGGCCAAGCCGTATGCCCGGAACATCTCCCATCTGCACTGACACGGCCACACATCATTAGTTTTAATTTACAGAAAGGAAATTAAATGATAACATTTTTCCCCCAAAGCAGAACTGTCTAGAACGGGACTTCAGCTTAAAACAAAACACAGCATGGTTTTCATTAAAGAACCCCCCAAAGAAATTCAAACAGTACCAATGGCAGAGCCCTGAGAGACGACTGGCCTTATATTACAAAGTTTGAGAAATGAAACTTGCAACATTAGCCTGGAAATCTTTCCTCCTGACGATATTGTGCAGATGCCCTCTCTAGGGTGAGTCCATTTGGTGATTCTAGGGGTGCTGTGGGCTTTGATTGAAACTTGTCACTAGTTCCAAACAAAGATTTGGACACTTAGGAGAGAGCAGTATTTTGGTATTTTTTGTTTTCATTTTTTTTGCGGGTTTTTTTTTTTTTTTTGAGAAAAATAATTCTAATGGAAGCCTTATTTGCAAAAATTACTTCTGAAGTTCTTTTAAAGTTACATTTCTAAAAAAACCCATATTGGGTTGGTGTACTTAAGCAAACATGCTGTTTTCCCCCCCTTCCTATGGTGCTGCCTACGCCTGGCTAAAGGTAGGCACATTTTATACTGAAAACCACAGTTTCTGGAATTAGCCCGACTGGAGGAAGCCGGTACTCGTGAACAATAAGGGGATTCTGCTCAAAGCTGAGAGCTCCATCCAGTTTTCCTTCCACTAATTTCAGCTGGGACTGGCAGGAAGAGAGAAAAGTGGGCAAAAAATCGGCCTTTTAAGGCTGAAAAGTAATGTGTCTGATTCCCAAGTTCAGCAGAAGATAGGAGTGACATGGAAAAAGCATGGAGTGCATCTGGAAATCGCAAATGCATATCAAAAGGTTTCCTTTCTTTTGTTCTTCCATGGAGACTTTTAGTGCATCGATCTTGAACATCTTCTTTTAAAGCTTCACACACACACACACACACACACACAGACACCCTCCCTCTTAAATGATGGTGTTCAGTATCAGTTGCATTATGTTTCTCGGCAATTTAGGGAAGGGGGGGCAAAAAAAATTATGACTTACAAATAAAATGCCACGTACATGTACATTCTGTACACCAAATGGTCTTTCCGGAATGCTCCAGATTTCAAAGTGAGCCTACAACGGGCTTAAAAGCTCCAAATCCTCCGTGGTGTGTGGGATGAGTGAGTCTTCTCTCCAGCTGCTGGGGCCCAATCATCCACCCCACAAGCACAGGAGCCTAATCATGGATCTTGAACTTGATCCCATCCCTTCAGAATCTGCAGTAATTCAAACTTACGAAAAAGCAGCTCATAGATTCAGGTCGAAGTAAGTAACCGATTTCCTCTACAAGGTCACTGCAACCATGCCGGGGACACCCATCTCGGGCACCGCTGCTGGACCGCCAAACCCCCGGGCTCAGAGTCAACGCTCTAGAAGTCTACCAACTCTTTTCTCATTAACAAAAAAATAAAATAGAACCACCACCAAGTGCCAACGTGTGTTCCTCTAGGAAAACCCCTCCCTGAATGCTCATAAAGGGTGTTACCAAACCTCTGCTCCATCACTGGCCTGGGCCTGGACGCTTTTTTTGATTGGTTTTTTAATAGTCTGGAGTGCAGGTCTTGGCTACTGGGGAAACAGCTGAATTATTCCGTTGCTGTTTTCCAAATAAAAACTTTTTTTTTTTTTTTTGCCAATAAACACACATCCAAGCCCAAGAGGGGAAAAGGATTTCGCACGTGCGGCCGTGCCTCACCTGAACTAAGTCTCCGCTTGCCATCCCTCCGCCCCAGAATGTCTGTGAGCGCCAAGGAAAGGGCAGCAGACAGATCAACACGAAGGAATGACGCGGGTTAATTGGAGGGAGGCCACTTTCGCTCACAACTCTAAAACCGTTTTCCAGATCCTCGGGCTAGGGAAGGGCGGCGGGAATGACCTGGAATGCTCGCTGGGGCGGCTCTGCGGGCCCTCTCGATGCCCAGGGGCAGCCCCCCCGCAGGCCCCCGGGGCCCACTACTGCTGTTTGGGGAGGATGAGGTTTCTCAGCATGTCGAAGGAGTTGCCGTCGGGATGCACGGTCACCACCCTGCCGTCCTTCTCCTCGACCTGAAGGAACCCGGAGTCATCCAGGCCGACTATCCACACCTCTGGCCCCTCCAGGCCTCCCAGGCGGACCCGCTGGCCACTGTGTGTGAGGAACAGCAGAGAGTCAGCGTAATGCAGCATCTGGAGACAGGTGGCTCAGTACTCACCCCTCCGGTGGTGGGGGGTGATGGGGAGGGGGTGGGTGGGAGAGAGAAAGCGCTTTGACTTTCACTGGTCCGGCCTGAACTGTTTCGCTAGCTACTGGAAGAATCAGGGGGATGGAACTCGGGATGGGAACTTCTACCAACGAGGGCAGCGTGGCCTTGCTCCTAATTCCGATCCTCTGACCATCCGGATGGTGATTTGTCCCACTTGCTCGCCCCATCCAGCACTTTAAAGAACCGCTGTGCCATTCCGTGTTTGGGCTGAGACTGGGGGAAAAGCAGTTGAGCTGGAAAGCGGATTTTCTAAAACAAAGCTGGTACCATCAACGGCAAGTTGAACTCAACTCTAACGCTGCTTCTTCTTCTTTTTTTTTTAATACAAGGCTGCATATTTTTTTTTTAAGATTTCATCTATTTATTTGACAGACAGCAATCACAAGTAGGCAGAGAGAGAGGAGGAAGCAGGCTCCCTGCCAAGCAGAGAGTCCGATGCGGGGCTTGATCCCAGGACCCTGGGATTATGACCTGAGCCTAAGGCAGAGGCTTAACCCACTGAGCCACCCAGGCGCCCCTAACACTGCTTCTTTTAATACTTTTTAAAAATACTTTCCAAATGCACCTGTTGAGTCACATCCCTGTTTCTAAAATAGAGGGTCCACCCCAGTGCCCCCCACCCCCCCCTTATTTTCATTTGGAAGAATTTTAAACCTACAGAAAAGTTGAAGACACAGGACAAGGACCCCAGAATCCCCCTTCGCTTATATTCACACCAACTAATAACATCTTCCCTATTTGCTTTCTCTTTTCATGCACACACACACACACATGCTTCTTTGCTGACGTTTAAAAATAAGTTGCAGGCATCATGACACTTTATACTTAAATACTTCAGCACGTACCTCCTAAGAACAATCTCCCACAAAACCAGAATGCGATTATCACCCTCGAGAAACCTAATCTCCATACAATAACATCTAGCAGATAGTTCATGTTTAAATTTCCCCATTGCCCCATTAGTATCATTTGTGGTGATTTCGGCCCATCCAGGATCTAATTATGAATCACATTTTACATTTAGTTGTCATGCCTCTTTACTCTCAAACAAACCTCTGAACTTTTTATTTTGTGTGTTTGAAGAACTGGACATTTCTGATGTGTTAGCGGCCTACTGGTATCCACCACGCTTCTCAGGCTCCAAGTGCCCACGGACCCCCTGGAGCACATGTTAAAACACGAATGTTCAGCCAGCCTCAGAGTTTCTGATTTAGGACGGTCCATTTCTAACAAGTTCCCAGGTGTGAGGGTGCTCCCACCCCCCCTGGGGGATCTCACTTTGAAAACGGTTGTTATCTAGAATGTTCTAGAATTTTTTTTTAAAAGAATGTTCTAGAATTTAACAAGTGTCTGTTTCCTCGAGTTAGGCTCCGCTTAAACATGCGGGAAAACTCTCAGGTGAGGCTGTATCCTGCCCACAGCATCCCACCAGCAGGCACAGGATGCCGGGCCCCACCCCTGGTATTGCTGGTGGTAACTCGCTCAACGTGGTGGATGCCAGTTTTCTCCATCAGAAAGGTAAAAAATAATTATCTAGGGGTGCCTGGGTGGCTCAGTGGGTTAAGCCTCTGCCTTCGGCTCAGGTCATGATCCCAGGGTCCTGGGATTGAGCCCCACTCAGGCTCTCTGCTCAGCAGGGAGCCTGCTTCCCTTCCTCTCTCTCTGCCTGCCTCTTTGTCTGCTTGTGATCTCTGTCAAGCATATAAATAAAATCTTTAAAAAAATTATCTAGGGGCACCTGAAGGGTATGGTCGGTTAAGCGTCCGACTCTTGGTGTTAGCTCAGGTCGTGATGACAGGATCGTGGGAGGGAGCCCCGTGCTGAGCTCCAAGCTTGGTGCAGAGTCTGCCTGAGACTCTCCCTTTCCCTCTGTGCCTCCCCCTGCTCGCATGTGCTCTCTCTCCAAAATAAATAAATCTTAAAAAAAATTATCTAGATCTGCGCTTAGTTTCCTGTTTTAGGATACTAAACAAGTCACTTAATAAAGACATTTTAAAAGGAGGAGGATGGGCGAGCACTGACCTGTGTACCCAATACTTATAATAAAGGGGAAGGACGCCATTGGGCCCTTTGTCCTGAAAGGTGTCGATCAGTTTCTCCAGCACAGTCACGGTTCTGGCGATGAGACCGTCGGTTCTTAAGGGCTTCAGCTCTGCCCTGTGTTGCTTGTTGTATTCTGTGATGAGATCATTGATGCAGATGGTGGGGTTGCTGTTACTCACGTTAAATCCACAGCCTACACAAAAACAGTAGAAAAACATGAGCGGCTCAACCTACTGAGGGCGTCGCACGTTCCTCCCAACCACCTGGAAGAAGTTCCAGCCTTTATCCCTGACTCTCTGCTTCCTTTCCCTCATTTCAATTTTACCATCTCTGGCCACTTAAAGAATGACTTACTGGGGCACCTGGGGCGGGGGATGCCGTTGGTTGAGTGCCCAACTCTCAGTTTCAGCTCAGGTCGTGATCTCAGAGTCATGAGATCGAGCCCCACGTGGGGCTTCACGCTCAGCACAGTGTCTGCTTAACGTTCTTTCTCCTTCTCCCTGTGCCCCACTCCCTGCGTCCTACTCTCGCTCTCTCCAATGAATAAATAAATCTTAAAAAAATAAATGAATGACTTGTGTCTTGGGACCATCTTCTTTCTCATTGTTCCTTTATTATCCTTGACCAAGGATTATCCTCGTCCACCCCAACCTTGCTGCGGATCGGTTTGGTGGGGGTGAGGGAACCCAGCCAGATTCGATTCAGTTAAACAGAAGCTCTGAATGGGGCAAAGCTCCTTGGAATGGCCTCTGAAACAGTGCTTCCTGGGGTCTCGCCAAGAACCGTGGCTCTGCACCGAGCCCAAGAGAAAGTAAAACCTCCCGTCTTTTCCGACTTGAATAACAAAACACATGCCTGAAAATACAGAATCTCCCTCAGGTCTTAAGGCGTAAACTCTGGATTCGGAGATTTCAAACCTTGGTCATGGCATAACCCTAGGACACATCCTTTCCTGCATGATCCTTGGAAGTCTTTGGTGCTAGGGTTACGCTGCTGGCAGGGGGCCAAGCCGTGTTCAGTGGCCCTTTCATAGGGCTCCTAACCCAGAGCTTCAGGAAAGGGAGTCACCAGCAGTGGGTCTGAATGGGCTCGTCTCCGCTGTTACCTAATACCGCCATCCTCTCCAGGAGAGTGGGAGTCTTTGAGAAGCCGAACCTCGGTTTTCGACAGGGCCCTCAATCAACCTCAAAGAGGTCTTCCGTAAGAAATGAAATACTGCAGGAACTAAGCAGTGAGACGCTCTTGTTTTCAGTGCCTCTGAGACAAAAATTCCCCAAATCCTCGCCTCCGACAGAATGATGACATTTACAAGAACGGTGGAGAACAGTATTCTTCGGAAGATGTTCTGGGCCATTTTCAGTGTGAAGGGAAGGACTGATGGGCCTCAGTTTTGGGGGGGGGGGTTGTTTTGTTTTGTTTTGTTTTTTTAATATGCTGGCTATTAAAATATAAAGCAATGTAAATTACATCTGGAAAAAGAGAGTAAGTAACTCTGGCAACAGGAAAGAATTGGCAATTCTTCATTTGTTCTCCAACAACACACAGTACTGGAGATTAAGGCATTCAATTAAGTGCATATGGTGCTGAAAAACCTCCCTTCTGTTCAGAAAATTCAGAGTCCTGGGGAAAACAGCCGCACTGACTACTGCCAACTCAGGCCATGTCTTTCCAAGGACAAGAGGGCACCCCTCCTGGGGACTGACTCTTTCCTCCTCTCCCCCATCACATCCCATGGCCTTAAGAATTGAAATAAAAACCATGAATTCCCCCTACAGGACCATGTTTCCTTTCCCCGACACTGACAGAAGCCATCCCCAGACCTCCTCGATATCTCTGGGCCCTGCTCTGGAACATTTGCATCTAGCCTAGTGAACGCATTTTAAAATGGGAAGCAGAGCGTGGAGGCTGAAGCGGCTGGCCCAGGATAACACTGCCAGTTGGTGGCAGAGCTGGAAACCAGCTTTGCACTTTCTGGCTGGTACTTCCCAAAGACACATCATCACACGTTTTCCCCATTACTCATTTCTGAACAGTAAGTTCTCCCGGACATTAGGGAGAAGTGGAGTGTCAGAGGGGCGGGAGCCCAAGAACTTCTGAAACTGTGTCTGCATCCTTCTTGCCTGATGTGGATGTGCTGAGGGGAAACGGGATTCTGCACCCGACCTTGACCAGCCTGGAGCGTCTTCTGAAGGTCAAATAACAAAAAACCAAAAAAAGTCCAAAAACCCACGCAACTTTTTCACGGCTGGGGAAGGTTCAATTGAGAATGCAAAAAGCACCAGCAGCCCCATCCTTGAAGTTAGCTTTCTTTTCTTATTACAGAATGGCATATTAAATGTTTATTTTTACCACTTCTAATTCGACAAGAAGCCGGCGTGTGGAGAAGTGCAGGAAAAAGCCTGTTTGATGTGGTACCGATTTGGTGGTTTCCATGGCCAGAGACAGGAACGCTAAACCTCTGGACGGGGCTTTCAACCAATCTGGCCTGTTTTGCATACATATTGTGCTCCGTAACTCAAGACTCAAAAGAAAAAGTAATCCCATACGATAATCCACTCCCCTCAAGGTAGTCATGTAGAAACCATTTTTATTTTTGTTTTTCTTCATCGAAAAATGTGGACGAAAGGCTTTCACAACTCACCAATGAGTATATAAAATGTTTCTCCCAAAAGCGTCGAGTTAACCAGAACTCCACCAAGCTTCATAAGGTCACTGTAATAAATATCGTTGGGCCATTTCACTCGTAGGTTGATATCCTAAAGGGAAATGTGCACGTTAATCAAGCCATCACGGGACACAAAGGGGCCGGGAGCGGTCATCCAGCTAAAAGGAAGATGAGTGGGAGACTCTGGAATCTTATGGAACATAGGATCTCATCCTTGCCTCTTGTTCTGACGGCCAGTCCCTTCTTTGGGGCAATCCAGTGGTCAAGGACCACCTTGGGGCCAGGAGAGAGACCTACAGATGATACCTGGCATAATAAATCTGGCATTCTCGCCACAGCCCCGCACTCTCCATTATCCCAGGTCAGTGGCAACCCCGAGCCCAGGAAGCCTAGTGGTGCCATTTACCCAATGGTATTTGCTCCCTTTCGGTCTCTGTGTCTCGTTTTGGTAATTCTCACATTTCAAACTTTGCAGCCTTTGTATGGTGATCTGTGATCTGTAATGACTGGCTGAAGGTTCCGATGATGGTGACCATTTTTTGGCCATAACGTATCTTTTAATCAAGGTATGTAAGTACACTGGTTTTTTGGACAGAATGCTATTACACACTTAATAGACCACGGTGTGGGGGTAAATGTGACTTTTATATGCCTCAGGAGACCAAAACTCTATTGTGGTGATCTGGAACCAAACCTACAATGTCTCCAAGGGGTCCCCGTGTCAACAGCCACCCCCACTGAGTGCCTACTGTGTGCGGGGGGCAGGGCACAGGGAGACAGAAATACGGTCAGGGTTCTTTTCCCTTAAGGAGCTCATGCTCAAGAGAGAAAGATGCCCCAAGTTAACCACTGTCACCAAGGGTGGGTAGAAATGTCTCACGTAGAATCCTAGAGAGATACAGAGAAAGAACCCAGTTCACCAGACTATCACCAAAGGCCTCAACCAATTGCCAACAGCCAACAGGTAAAAGAACGGATTTGTTCTGAGGCTCGCTGCCTCTCTGTCTGGAAGCAAACCTGGGCAGCCGTCCTGGGCCTCCCGGTCACGGTCACAGTGGAATGGTCCAAGGGCGGACACTGCCTTGAGCTGGGCCCCCACAACCTCCACCTCCTGCCACAACTCTTAAGCAGGGACACGGAGACTGGGTGAGACCCAGTGGATTCCGGAGCTGCCGGGCCTCTGGGGCCTGGGGCTGGGAGCCAGGTGGTGCCATGTGTGGGGAGAGGAAGAAAATCTGGATGACAGACACCCCGCGGAATAAACCAAAAGACGGCAGAGTATCAGGTGGCCTCCGATCCCACAAGGCTGGCTCTTCCTTCCCTGAGGGCCTGCCCAGCACCGAGCCCCACCTCAGCACTGGTCTGTAGATTACTTACACCAAACCCACGTGGGGGTACTAGTTTCACTTCTATTTAACAAGGAAGACACTGAAGCGGGGAGAGACTGGCCTGGCTTGCCTGAGGTTACACTCAGAAGCAGCAGAGCTGGGATTCGAACCCGGGGCTTTCTGATACCACCCCCCCACCCCACCCCAGGTGCTTAACAGTAGCTATGTAGCCTGCTGCAAGCAAGAAATTCGTTTCCTTCCCTCCAACAAAGCCTGCTTTGCACGGTGGCCAGATGGAATGCGCTTCTGTTCTTCAGAAGCTCCTCTGCCTTAGCAGAGCGCTCTAGGTGGGAGAAGAAATCAGAAGCACAAAAGAACAAAAGTGTAAGTAAGCGGAGAGTGTGCACCAGGACCTGTAACCGGCAGGGAGCTTCGTGGTTTTTTTCTGTGGTTGAACAGGGATCTCAATGGGGGTGCATTCTGCCACCTTGTCCCAGGGGACGCTGGGCAATACAGGCGGCGTTTCTGGTCACTCTCCCAGGTCCCTTTCTTTGTCCTCTCTTGCCCTTCCGGGTCCTCCCTGTGCCCAGCACAGTCCCTGCCCAGGCCTGGAAACCGCTCCCTCGGCACGGAAGCGGCAGCTCCGCTCTCCTCTGTGCTGGTCCTGCCCCTGGGCACCTGTTTTATTTCACATTTTTGGACCTAGTTAGTTAATGCTGCAGCTTACGAAATCGTGGGTTCTCGTGCAAGTAAACAATGCCCTCTACTTCAAGACGCAGAGAAAGGCTGCGTGCTTCTGTCTCACCATCTCAATCATTTATTCCAACAGCTGCAGCGGGCCTCCCAGGCATACAGCACCGTGTTAGGCCCTTTGCACGGGCAGAAAACTAATCCTGCGTTCAAGTCGCTGGTTACTTTACAGGAGATGGCACAGGGACAAGAATCACTCTGCTTCCGAGCGATCCGTGCGAGACACCAAAAAAGCAGCTCAGAACTGCAAAATGCCGAAAGGTTACTCAGAGGAGGGAGTTCGTAGCCAGAGGTTTCTGGTAATGGCACCGGAGCTGGGCCTCCCAGGGCAAACAGAACTTGCAGGTGCGGGGAGGACAGCAGAAGTAGGAATGTGGGGGTGGAGGCACCCAGCGGGGACCTCGCGGACAGAAGGAACGCGGGACAGACAGCAGGCAATGCAACTAGGGTTCTGGAAGGAACAGCAGGCGTTCCCGGGACACCAGCTCTGGTCCAGGGAGACGGGCATGATCTGTGTGCTGAGAGGGACATCTGGCCAAGGACATAAGCAAGGCAAACTCTATGCAACTGGGGCCTATTCCAACCATCCTGGAGCTGTACTATGTAGGCCAACAGCTCTGTCCAAAAGAAACACTAAGGGGGAGGGGAGGCTGGGGATGGGGTAACTGGGGGATGGGCATTAAGGGGGGCATGTGATGGAATGAGCACTGGGTGTTGTAGGCAACTGATGAGTCACTACATTCTACCCTGGAAACTAATAATACAATATATGTTCATTAAATTGAATTTAAATAAAAAATTTTAGAAAATACTAAGAAAGTAAATCCTAAAAGTTCTCATCACAAGGGGAGAAAATGCTTTTTGGGTGACTCTAGGAGGTGAAGGAGGTTAACTTGACGCGGTAATTAGTCCACAATATATGTATGCCAAGTCATTACGCTGCACACCTCAAATTTACACGGTAGAGTTTGTTAATTCTATCTCAGTAAAACTGAAAGTAAAATAAAACCAGAATAAACCCAATCCCAGACCAAAGTCACACCACACAGGTGAGACTGAGCTGCACAAATGCAGAAACAGGACAGGAACCTGGGTGGGAGCTCCTCAAGGAGGAGGTGGCGTACCCCCCCCCCCGCCACCCTCCTTCCCAGAGGGCAAGCTTCCCACCTCCCATCTCGCTGCCCACAACGCCTGGCATGGCCTCCCCGCCCAGGAGGCACTCAGAGAATGCTCGCTCAGTTAACATGCGAGGCTACAAGGTCATGATCAAAGCCAGGAAAAAGCTAAACAGACTTAAATTTTAAATTTTAGGGGCACCTGGGTGGCTCAGTGGGTTAAAGCCTCTGCTTTCGGCTCAGGCCATGATCCCAGGGCCCTGGGATCGAGCCCCGCATCGGGCTTTCTGCTCAGTGGGGAGCCTGTTTCCCCCTCTCTCTCTGCCTGCCTCTCTGCCTACTTGTGATCTCTGTCTGTCAAATAAATAAAAATAAAATCTTTAAAAAAATTTTTTTTAAATTTTATTTATATATTTTTTTCTTGTTTCCTACCATTTTTTAAATTTCCTTTTTTAAATTTAAAATCAATTAATTAACATAGAGTGTATTATTAGTTTCAGAGGTAGAGTTCAGTGATTCATCAGTCTTATTTAACCCCCAGTGCTCATTCATCACATGCCCTCCTTAATGTTCATCACCCAGTTACCTCTTCCCCCACCCCCTCCCATAATTTTATTTTTTTAAAGAAGATAATAATGCTTTATAATAGTTTGCATGAAATGATTAATACTGTTTTTTGCATGCTTTTCTTAATATTCTTCCTTTTTTAGAATATAATGCTTTATGATACATGAAATTGATAAATATTATTTTTTTGCATGTTTTTCTTAGCATTGTTCTTTTTTTAAAAAACTTATTTAAATTCAATTTAGTTAACATATAGTATATTCTTAGCTTCAGGAGTAGAATTTAGTGATTCATCAGTTGCATATAACACTCAGCGCTTGAGGGTTGCTGGAGGGGAATGGATGGGGGAATGGGGTAATTGGGTGATGGGCATTAAGGAGGGCACTTGATGTAAACTTTAAATTTTTAAAAAAGATTTTATTTATTTACTGGTCAGAGAGAGTGAGCGAGCACAAGGGGGAATGGCAGGCAGAGAAGCAGGCTCCCTGCTGAGCAGGGAGTCTGATGTGGGACTCGATCCCAGGACCCTGGGATCATGACCTGAGCCCAAGGCAGACGTTTAACCGACTGAGCCACCCAGGCAGCCCAATGTAAATTTTAAATTATTTTCCTAAGACTAATGAACCTGCTGCTAGGATTAAAAATATGTGCCCCACGACAGAACTTTATCTTCTCAACTGCCTTCTATGAGGCTGACCTGTGAAGGTGTGTGACAGCTGGAGGAGCCCAGGCCCTCCAGATATAGAGCGCAAGGATGCTGAATGCTGCTATAAATGTCACATTCCAGCGTGCGTGCCAGGGACTTGACGTGATCTGGGAAACATATCCCTAGTCCTACACACGGTGACCATGAGGCCACGACCACGTCGTATGGGAGGACAGCTTCCCTGTTAAACACGAGGTCAGGCCCCTTTCAAAGTCATGATCTTAGCCTCTTGCTTCAGGAATTAATACTATCATCGTGTTCAGCTTGATGCAAGAAATGTAGGTGGGAGGGAGGTTGGGGAGGAACCCCCTTTTGATATTCACATGAAATTCGTCTAAGAAAACTCTATTAATCGCCCTCCTCCTTGTCTCCTTACTAATTGATGCAGAAGCATCGATGGTAATGATGAAGCAGGCACCTCTGTCCCTACGGTGGGGAGCAGACACCCCAAATGAACCCCCATGTTTAACCTGGGCAGCCACAGACAAGAGCTGTTCTGCTGAGCACAGACGGTGCTAAATGAAGACAGGGAATGAGAAGGCTGTTTAGCTCCATACAATAAGCCTTTTCACCAGAAGACACAACAGTGTGGATGTCAGTCTGATGTGCTTCAGTTAAAGGAGCGGGGAGAAAAGGAGGTTTGCCCTAAGATGCTTGAGCAACCTGACAATAGCACAGAAAGGGAATTCTGGGAAATAAACCCATCCCGGTGAACCCAGAGCCACTCTAAGAGCTGACGGTGCTTTTAAAACTCCAGGAGCGAGCACTCTGCTGCCAGCTTTGCCAAGAGCAGCGTGCAACTCTACACGCAGGGGTCATCCGGACACATCCACACACCAACCCCAACTGAGATCTGCAGGGTGGGTATGAGGGCCGGCAGGTCTCACATACCTGGTACTCAGGGATGGATCTTACCGCCTCCACCACGGCCAGGGACATCAGATGCTGGACGAATGGGATCCTCTGTCCCAGCTGGGATCTCAGCGGGATGGAGATGAGCAGGGTGGACAGGGCGCACCCCAAGGGGCTCAGCCAAGCGTTCGCTCCCCGCCCTGGAACACAGAGGTCCCCATCAGGAAAGCGGCCACCTCGCCACGTGGACAGTCACATGCACAGTGCCTGAAAATGGGCCCCAGACTCAGAGCCCCACGTGTGATCAGCCCGCACTGATGAAGATGCTTGGAGGTTCTGGGGCTAACTCAAGAACAGAGAAGCGTTTTAAAGTCTGGTGCTGTGTTGCTGAACGGTTTCTGGTAAGTCATGGAGTGTTCTGCCTCAGTGAGCGGATCATTTACGCTTTGATGATTCAAAGTCCTACAGGGTCTGAACATGACTGTCAGCTTAATTGTCACCATCTGGTAATGCCGGCAAAAACAGAGACAGTGGGGAAACTGGGCCGGGTCTGTCCTGGTCCAGGAGAGGTCCTGGACACCACAGTTTAGAAGTGACCCGTATTGTGGTGATGGTCCCACAACCCTGTGAAAATATTAAAGACCTCAGAATTGTATACTTGAATTGGGAGAACTTTATGGTCTGTGAGTTACATCTCACTGTTATACAGGGGCGGGGGAAGAAAGGAAGCGGGCTTTAAAAAGCAATCTCTGATATTAACTCTCAGTTATTTTTCCTAAAATAGAAGAAAAGAAAATGCTCAAAATGAGAGGAAGTTCTTCTACATTCTTTTTTTTAACCACCATATTGAGCCCCCCCACCCACCCCAGCTTTGGATAAAATGAATTTTCTCTTTGAGTTATGTTCAAAAGACGTGTTCAAAGGAAAGAAGTGGAAAACAGTGAATTTCTTATTTCGTTCCTCCTTCTTAGAAAGGCATAAGAGCCTCTGAGAGTTAAAAGCACGTTTGGGTTGGCCTGGCACCATGGGGGCGGGGGCAGGGGGCCCAAGTGCCTCCGGCAGGACCACCGAGCACAGAGTCTGCTTGCGGTTGGACCCTGGGTGGATTCTGGGAGGATGCGGGCTCTCGTTTCCGAGGGTCAGCAGGTAGGGGAAGCTGGGAGCAGCTGTTGGCTTCTCTGCGGTCACTTTGTGAAGGGGCACTGACCACTGCTCATGGACTTTGCCGTGCGGCCGGGGTGGGGGCTGGCAGACGAAAAGGCTCTCCACGGGACACTCAACAGGGACCCAGAAGGCACCTCCCAGAGAACCTTCGGGCAAATAAATGTCTCTGTAACACAGTAACGATTCACACACTTGCAATGCTTACAATGTGTCTGAAAGAATTTACAAGATGTAGGTGTCGGAATGTTAAAAGCATCCCCAGCGAATGTCCCGCGATTAATAACCATCCCGGTTCAAGAGAAAGCTTTAATTGTACCAAGACTCGGCCTTCTGATCAGTTTCCCTCCCTCTTCCTCCATTTTCCGGGGTCTGAAAACAAGCACTCCTGACTTGAGTCTTCTCTGTGATCGCACACCCACTCAATCGGCAATCTGGCCACGAGAGTCACAGATTTTAGAAAACAGAACAACAGAAACGATAACAAAAGATGACTCACCTTTGCCCTGCGTTTGGCGGACTGCGATGGCTATTAACCCCATTTCCTGCGGGATCTCAAACATCAACCTGCAAACGGTGGGAAAGACTGGTCAGCCAGAACAGGGACACGACTGCGGAGCTTACGGACCCTGTTTGCACTCATCTGTGGACGTGTGTGGGGAAGAAAAGGGGCCATTTCCCGGGTCTCGAGGGCTGCTGACCCCATTTCCAGCCTCTGATAACAAAGGAGAAGAGACTAAGAAAATACCATTGAATCCAAAAAGAGTGGGGTTTGGGGTGCCTGCCTGAGCTGTTAGTTCATTTAAGATGTTTTTGATTTGGTGGCTCAGTCCTTAAGCGTCTGCCTTCGGCTCAGGTCATGATCCCAGGGTCCTGGGATCGAACCCCACATCAGGTTCCTTGCTCAACAGGAAGCCTGCATCCCCCTCTCCCACTCCCCCTGCTTGTGTTCCCTCTCTCGTGTGTCTCTCTGTCAAATAAATAAATAAAATCCTAAAAAAAAAAAAAAAAAGACGCTGTTCGATTCTATTTCTTTGGAATATCCTATCGAGACGTTCTTTCTTTCCCCCCTGATGTGGTGTCCCTTCTCCGAGTGACAACTAGCAGTTCCTGACATTTGTTTCTACTTACGGTGTGTTTCTGTCCGAACGCTAGAACATAATCATAACAGAAGTTTCTGATTATTCAGAAAGCCAATATGGTGGCAATAAAGCCGTTTAAAAGATACACTATCCCCTGAGAACTAATTATGTTTTAACTATAGTAAATAAATCTACACCTTCTGAGAAGTCCGAGAACCTTGGATCATTTCAGGCTTGAGTTCTGCTTTTAAAATGGTTTCATTTAAAAGAACGCAAACTTCCCTTTGGGGATAGGTAGGAAAGTGCCTTATATCTCCACCAAATGAGTCAACATTAACCTTTTTTTTTTCCTTCAGAAAAGGAAAGTGTGGGGGGCGGGGGGAAATCCCTCACACCGAGAATTTCCTCCCAGCTACTTTCTACATATTTTAACTCTGTGTTAGGAAGGCTTTCCTGTGCATTCCCAAAAGGTGCTGACCAGGTCCTGAGCGGGCATGGTTCGTGGTAGGATTTATGAAACAGAGCAAAAATCAGGTTGGTCCACTGTCTGTGCAGGTGCTGGGGACTCTCTGAAATACTTTTGGGGGAAGGAAGAGGCGGGGGAGGGAGGAGAGAGAGACAGAGAGATGGTATTTGTAGGAAGCTTCCAATAAGTTTCCAGGGTTCTACAGCACTCCCCGAGCCGAGGAGAAAGGGCCCTGAACCCCTGATCTGGTGGTTCTTCCGCTGCTCTCTGGGCTCAGGGTAGGGGGTGGGGGGGTCTACAAGGGGTAAGAGGAGAAACACACTTACGAGCAGGGAACAACAACACAGTGCCGCCCTGCGCACTGCCGGCCGGCAGAGCTCGGCACCGGTGTGTGCAGACCGTGATCACAGGGAGCCCAGAAGACCCCCTCGCTTGCTAAGAGGAGCCGGGCCACGTCAGGCGGGGGCGGTGGGTGCCACCGGCACGGGGCATTCCCAGCGAGCAGGCCGGCCGCCGTACGCGTGCCAAGCCCACTTTCATCGTGCAAGAAGCACAGCTCCAGAAGTATTTCTCTTGGACCCCATGAATAAGCCACTGAGACCGGCCGTTCTTGTACACTGTTGGGCTCCAAGAATAAAGCGTCCTTTTCTTGGGCTGGACCAGCGGAAAACAGAGAAGGAATCTTTGTCCGTGCAGGGACGTAACACTGTCTTCTTGGAGCCTCATGCTTTCCAGAAAGTTCCTTAAACCCCTCCCTCACCTGGGCTCCGAAGGCTGCGGGCAGCAGCTCATGCACTTTTCTAGGGGAGAGGGTGGGGGATGACTTAGCACGTTGCGAGCAGATTGCAAAAACCCTCTCAATGGCAGGCCATCTAGGATGTTCTTTAAATAAACACGTAGACAGTAGACAGTCGTGTGCACAGCCAAGGATGGTGATGGCGGAATTAGGCGAGGGGGTGGGGGGGTGGCTTAGAAACCAAACACAGACTTCTAGAACAAAGAGAAATGATTAAGGGAACATATGCAGTCAACTGCCGGAGGTTTGGCAGCAGTTAACAGGGCATATTGATGAGAAGACGGAGTTTGTGCAGCTGAAGGCCAAGAGGAAATTTCTGCAAGGAGGGGACAACGGGGGAGGGAGGTAATGCTCAGTTTGAGACAACTGGAGGCCGCCAGATTTATTTGCGCTATCTGAGATAACTCTAGGGGCCAAACCCCACGGCTCACGGTCAACAAAGAGGCATTTATGAACTTACGAATTTTGCATTTCTGAAAACGAAGTCGCTGGAGTTTGTTTTAGCAGAAAGGAGACAGCAGATAATGCCTTCCCATCCCGGCCTGGGGATGTTCTCACAAAAGGCAACAGAAAAAGGAAAAAAGGAAAAAAAAGAAAAGAAAGGAGGGGGTGATATAGCAACCGGGTCCCTGCCGCTGTGGAGTCTCTTTTCTGGTTTGCGAAGGATGTGGAATGAGAGGTTTCGGAGACCGGCGGATCCGTGCGCTCCCTCGAGTTTCCCAACGGGGCATGCGGGAAAAGGGCTCTGTCACTTTGCCAATGTGACCACTTTGGTTCCCGAGGACTTCACAGCAGCTAGTGGGTGCCCTGCCAACGGGAACACCCTCCATTTCACCAGGTGGTTGGAATAAACCTTAAAGAATTAAGACTAAGCTAGAGGACAGGCCAGTAGGAACGTGTGTGAAAATTCTGAATGAACAATTTAAATTCAGACCCAGGCGATCCATTTGGGGGGCATTCAAACCCAAGGAAACAGTCCACATTCCCCACGGTGCTACGAAAGTAAAAATGTGGGAATAACTTAAATGTTCAACAGGGAAACGTTGAGTACGTTGTGGCAGGTGAGGTCAACCGAATAATTCACGGTCATTAAAAATGATAGTTATGAGGAGCGTGTGGGAAGAAAGGCTTGCAACACTCTGCTAAATAAAAAAACCTAAATATACAAAACGACATATACTTTTATTCCAACTACATAAAACTCATAGAAAAGGGAGGGAGGGAGATTTATTTAAGCTTTATTTATTATTTATTAGGCCTTATTACGATGATTTAATTTTTTATTTATTTTTAATATTTTATTTATTTTTTTAAAAGATTTTATTTATTTATTTGACACACAGAGAGAGAGATCACAAGTAGGCAGAGAGGCGCCCCGATGATTTTTTATTTTAAAATTTCTTTAAGATGATTGGTTATCCTTAAAAATTATTCCAAAAAATTCTGGCAAAAAAAGCATGGCTTTTAATGTTTAGAGATATTATTAGTAATTAATTCTTCATAAATATTTCTAAGAAAAGAACTAAAAGATCTGCTTTAAAATTAAATAAGACAGGGGTGCCTGGGTGGCTCAGTGGGTTAAGCCTCTGCCTTCGGCTCAGGTCATGATCTCAGGGTCCTGGGATGGGCCTCTGCATTGGGCTCTCTGCTCAGCGGGGAGCCTGCTTCCCCCTCTCTCTCTGCCTGCCTCTCTGCCTACTTGTGATCTCTCTCTCTCTCAAATAAATAAATAAAATCTTTTTTAAAAATTAAATTAAATAAGACAGTAAGAGTTATCTATAGCACCCATTTTATTATGAGCAAGAGTGTATTTGATAGTATTAAGGAGTAGAAATTCTTAAAACCAATCTGTTCATTTACGTGCAACCAGAGCCTTAAAAATTTTACACCTTCTGACCCAGTGACCATCTTTCCAGGAATGCATCCTGAGCAGTATTCAGACAGGGATACAAAATAACTCAGGGGCACAACTGTTCATCACAGCCTCACAACGTGAAAAGTTGGAAACAACACGAAAACCTCATAGCATCCTCACATGAACACTATCAACTAGCCATCAGTGATACAGGCAAGAAGCCCACTGGACTCCGACAGCTGATTTAATCAGAAGGCAAAACCCTATACACAGCATGGATCTAATGATGTTTTAAAATATACTTTTTTAAGTTGCTGAGAAATACAGCACAAGGGGCGCCTGGGTGGGTCAGTCGGTGAGGCATCTGCTTTCAGCTCAGGTCTTGATGTCATGATCCCGGGGTCCTAGGATCGAGCGCTCTGCTCAGCAGGGAGCCTGCTTCTCCCTCTCCCCCTGCTTGTGCTCTCACTCTCTTGAAAATAAATAAAATCTTAAAAAAAAAAATACAGCACAGTATTAGCTCTGGTTATTTTAAGGAGTGTAATTATTTGAAAAAAAAAAAAAAAACCAACAACAGAAAAGTACAAAGCAGAAAATAAGTCCCCCTTCTCACTAAAAGTGTATATTCTTCTAAACTTTCTCCTCTTTTAAACAAATACACAGATATATTTTACAAAGTAGGTTTCTGATGACTGGAGCAATTCCTTACTGTGGAGCTATGAAAATGATGCTGTATACGAGGTCTGGTTCCGTACATTCTCATCACACGGACCATAAAGAAAGAACGCTTGGAAATAGCACGTTTGGTCCCACTTATGTAAGCTGTTTCTTCCCGTGTGCATTTCTAGAAGTGCACAGGACACACGGCAGCATCCCCAGAAGATGGACGTGGAACCAGCACATCGCGATTTCAGTTTCTTCTTTACGTTGTCCCCTGTCATCTCTGGGCGGGGGGATTTCAAGCGGCTTTTATTTTCTTCTTTATCCTTTTCTGGGTTTCCTAGTATTTCTACACTCGGGGTGCATTCATTTTATAACCAGGAAAAACGCTATTTTAAAAAAGATGTGTTTAAACTCAGCTTTGCTCTAAGTGGGTCAAGCACACACCCGCCCGCTTCCTGGTTGAACAAGCTCATCTCTTTGGAGAGACCGTAGTTTTGCGATGTGAGGGCAGCCCACCCGCTGGGTTTTTGCCAGGCTCGCTGTATGGACCCCCCTCCCGCCCCCCGAAATGCACACGGTGCACGTTCACTGGTGCCTGCCCCTCACTCTCCCTCCCTGGGGAGCCCGAGCCCCGTGCACTGCAGACAGGCTGAGTCTGCTCACTGTCCCTGCACAGACGGCCTCCGGGCTGGGGAGGCGGCGTGCCCGAGGCTGCCGGCATCCTTGGGCCACGGAGGAGCTGCATCGACTCGTGTTCTTGACGCACAAGCTGTGTGTTTTCTTTGATGTCTTTTCCCCCTGGTAGTTTCAGCTCTGGCATCTCCTTTATTCTTGGCATTCACAAAGACACACTCTCAGACAGCACCCCCCTACCCACCATGCTTTCTGTGAAAAAGAACCCAGTTAAGGGGGTAGGGATGAGGCAGAAGGAGGACCCAGAAAGTCAGACGTTTATAAGTCCCTATTTCTGATTTTTAAAGACTTTACTGGAAGATAAATCCCCGCTATTCATAACCCCACTGACACCTACGTAGTTCAAAAGAAACAGCGCTAGACTTCATTTCAGAAACTTTAAAAAATATATGAGATGGCAAACGCCAACCATCATATTCAGGCAGTACTTTTTTTAAAGTTAAAAAGCTAAAATTTCAAAGATATTTTTGTTTTTAAAAAGTCGGATTCTATCCATGCAATTTTTGTTTGTTTGTTTGTTTTTGTTTTGTTAAAGCTGCCTTCAATGTAAGAATGTGCAGCACTGTCTTTAGGGAAAAAAGCACAGCGGCTTTTGTAACACCGCCACAGGAAACGGAGCGAGGAGCGTGGAGGGCTCTAGGATGCACGGGGATGCCGCGGTGACTTCTGAACGGGCAGGGAGGCGTGTGGGTGCAAAGCTGGGGTTGACAGTCCCAAGGAAGCACGGTGCCACCCAGGGACCTGGAGACGTTGGGCGAGTATCGGGGGGCTCCTGGCAGGAAAGGACAGGTTCCCCAGGAACTTTGCAAACACCCCAGCAGAGCAGAGTCACACAGGGAATCAGATCAAGATTCAAATTCAAATCCCAGTGCTGGCGAAACTGACATCGAGGAAGGGGCTCCCTCTCTCTAAATCTCTCAGGTCATTCGGGAAACGGAACATTTCTTCTGGTTTCCGTAAGAAGGAAACAGAATACAGGCAGGGGGTTGGCACTAGGTGGGTGCTTAAACACAGCCCTTTCTCTTTGTTGCGTGGATCCTAGAACTTCCTGCTGTCAGAAGACCTCCCGTGACTCCTTCCTGGGGTTAAAGAAGACGGTGGTCAGGAAGAGGGGGGAGCAGTGGAATGTGTGCGTGTTTTAGTACTCTCCAAAAATGCTAGAGATAATGGCCTCTCCCCTGTACATCCCCCCATTCTTATCTAGACGTGCACTGACATCTGCGCATGGGCCTACAAAGCATTTAGACTGACACTGGTAACTGGGGTTGGAAAATACTCCCTTTCAGTTCTCGGGTCTCTGAACACCCTCGGTGAAGCTATAAGCTGTTGGTTGAACTAGCCACTTGGCTGAATTTTACTTATTTATTTATAAGGTTTTTTTGTTTTTTTTTTTTAACTTGAAAGAGAGAGAGAGAGAAATCACAAGTAGGGGGTGGCAAAGGGAGAGGGAGAAGCAGGCTCCCTCAAGGCGGGGCTCGATCCCGGGACCAGGGGCTCATGACCTGAGCCGAAGGGAGACACTCCACCGACTGAGCCACCCAGGTGTCCCTAATGGGCTGACTTTTTAAAGACAGCACTTTCGGGTGCCTGGGTGGCTCAGTGGGTTAAGCCTCTGCCTTCAGCTCAGGTCATGATCTCAGGGTCCTGGGATCGAGCCCCGCATCAGGCTCTCTGCTCAGCAGGGAGCCTGCTTCCTCCTCTCTCTCTGTCTGCCTGCTTGTGATCTCTGTCAAATAAATAAATTCTAAAAAAAAAAAAAAAAGACAGCACTTTTAGGTGATTACTTGCCGTTAATTTTGGCTGCTGACGCACAGAGGCACAGAATACGGCAGTTCCGTTAACATATTCTTCCCTTATCTTCTGGCTTTGACATTTAAAGCTTTAACAACCTGTTACCAGTCCACTCTTGGAATACTGTAAATAAATACACTTTACATCCTGTTCGCTGTCCTCTCTTTTGGTGTTCAACTGTAGGCGAAATGGGAATTTGGACGACCCCCCCCCTCCAGGACCCCCCAGAAGCAAAGGCCCCACCCATACCTCTGTTGAGGGAGGCCGGTGGGTCGGACCCTCTGCTGGAGATGCTGTTTAATTCCCGTATCTCGTAGCATGGCAACCACTCCCGGGTTTTCCGCTAATGTTCCCCACCTCCCACATCATGATTGCACCTCCACTACTAAATCATTTCATGGCTCGCAGGGAAGAAGGCCTGTGGATCCAGCATTCAGAAAGGGGCAACCGTCTAGCAGACCAAGCATTTATCGATGCTGGTCAGTATTATTCAATCCAGATGAACACACACCACTATTTCTTACCCCGACACTAGACCTGAGCATCACCTCTTTCTACCTTCGATACAGTTACAGAATTCGCAGGTGGACAGGAGGCTATGTATTTGGAGACCGTCACGGCACCGACAGCTATGTCCGTGACCGTGTCCAACAGCGGTCCTGACCCTAGATCCTCCCCTCCTGGACACCAGCCTTCCCTGTACTACCAAACACAGGAACTCAGACAATGTGCTAAACCCTCCACTAAGAGTTATAGGATCTTCTCAACCCACCACTCAGGCCGATCAGAGTCCATCCCCTGCAGCTGGATGTGGAGGGGCTCCCCACGGAGCGTGTCCACAACCATCACCATGAGTCGTCTACCCCAACAGAGGGCCTTCTGCTGGGAGGCGGGGCTGCCAGCTCAGGAGACAGACGCTGGTGCTTCTTGAGCACGTGGCGAGCCGACATCTGGGAACCGTTTTCCTGCAGGCACTGGGTAGACTTTCAACATATAAGGAATTCCTACAGGACTCTCCCTTGGCACCCAGATTTCCCAAATATTCACTCCTTACCACACAGGTTGTTCCGTCTGTCTGTCCGTCCCTCATTTTTCTTCCCTGAGCTATGTGAGAGTTGCAGCCATCACATCTCTTTATCCCTCTGTATGTCAGTGTGTCTTTCCTAAAAATTTAGGGCTTATTTTATGTAATCAGAGTACAATGATCAAAATCGGGAACTTCATACTGTGATATAACACTATTATCTAATCTGGGGGTCAGCAAACTTATCCTATGAAAAGCCAAGCAGTAAACAGTTTAATCTTTGCGAGCCACTGGGTTTCCGTAGGAACTGTTCAGCCCCACAGTCCAGGCACAGAAAGCAGCCACAGACAACACATTTACATAAGTAAGTGTGGCTGTGTTCAGCAAAACTTTATAGACACAGAAATTTAAATTTCGGGGCACCTGGGTAGCTCCATTGTTAAGTGTCTCCCTTCAGATAAGGTCATGATCCTGGCGACCTGGGATCGAGTCCTGCATCCTGCATCGGGCTCCCTGGTCAGCGGGAAACCTGCTTCTCCCTCTCCCACACCCCCTGCTTGTGTTCCCTCTCTTGCTGTGTATCTGTCAAATAAATAAAATCTTTAAAAAAAAAAAAAGATGTAAATTTCATATACTGTTCATGTGTCAACACCAACATAGTATTTTTTAAAAAAATTAATAGACTTAATTTTTAAAAAATGTTAAAGATTTTATTTATTTATTTGAGAGTGGGAGAGCGAGAAGCAGGCTTCCTACCACTGAGCAGGGAGCCCGATGCTGGGGTCGATCTCTGAACCCTGGGATCATGATCTGAGCCGAAGGCAGATGCTTAACAACGGAGCCACCCAGGTACCCTGTAACAGACTTTATTTTCTGAGCAGCTGTAGGCTTACAGAATGTAGAGAGTCCCCAGAGACACCTTCGCCCTCCCCCGTCCCTGCCCCTGCTTCTTTATTATTTACACATCATCTTAGTGCAATGTGTTTGTTACAACTGACGAACCAATACTGATACATTATGATTGATGAAAGGCCACCTGTTAGGTTTTTTTTTTAAGATTTTATTTATTTACTTGACAGAAATCACAAGTAGGCAGAGAGGCAGGCAGAGAGAGAGGGGGAAGCAGGCTCCCCGCTGAGCAGAGAGCCCTATGCAGGGCTCGATCCCAGGACCCCGAGATCATGACCCGAGCCGAAGGCAGAGGCTTAACCCACTGAGCCACCCAGGCGCCCCAGGGCCATGGTTTAATATTAGGGTTCACTCTTTGTACGGCACAACCTCACAGATTTGGACAAATGTATACCCCCTACATGGAACAGTTCCTGGCACCCCAACTATTCATCCTCCCCTTTCCTCCTCCCAACCCCTGACAGCTTCATCGTCTCTGCAGTTCTGTCTTTCCCAGAATGTCATAGAGATTTTATTCTTTACATTTTGTTCCCAATCATTTAAAAATGTAAAAACCACTCTGAGCTCGTAAGTGGTACAAAGACGGGCAGCCGGCCAGATTTGGCCCGAGGACCACAGTCTGCCAAGTCCTGATCTCATCTACAGAATGTATTTAAATTTCACCCACTGCCCGAACAATGCCCTGGATGGTAAAGCACAACCTTCCTTCTGGTTTGGGATCGAACCCAGATCACTTGGTGAGGTTAGCTGTCACCTCCCTTGACCGGCTTCCATTCTTTAGTCTTTGTCTTTCATGATCGAGATCTTTTTGGAAGAGTGTTAGACATTACGGGTATTTTGGGGTTTTTTGTTTTATTTTGTTTTAAGATTTTATACATTTATTTGACAGACAAAGATCACAAGTAGGCAGAGAGGCAGGCAGAGAGGCAGGCAGAGAGAGAGAGGAGGAAGCAGGCTCCCTGCTGAGCAGAGAGCCCGATGTGGGCTTGATCCCAGGACCCCAGGATCATGACCTGAGCCGAAGGCAGAGGCTTTAACCCACTGAGCCACCCAGGCGCCCCATGGGTATTTTGTAAAATGCCTCTTGATTTAGATGATCTGGAATCTCCTCCTGATGGGACTCAGGCCAGCATCTTGGGCAAGAATAAAGCTCTTAGCAAGGCTGCATCCTTCCTGGTGCATCATGTCGGGAGGCCCGCACAGATGCTGGGTCCCGTGCTGGTGAGTTAATCCTGATCCACTCGGTTAAGATAGTATGTGCCAGGGGCACCTGGGTGGCTCGGTGGGTTGGAGCCTCTGCCTTCAGCTCGGGTCACGGTCCCAGGGTCCTGGGATCGAGTCCCGCATCGGGCTCTCTGCTCAGCGGGGAGCCTGCTTCTCCCTCTCTCTCTGCCTGCCTCTCTGCCTACTTGTGATCCCTGTCAAATAAATAAATAAAATCTTAAAAAAAAAAAAAAGATAGTATGTGCCAGGTTTTCCACTGCAAAGTTACTGTTTTCCCATCGTAATTAACAAGTACTAGTGAAGAGATCAATATCATGTTTCTCATAACATGCAACCTACTAGTTTTAGTATCCAGGGACCAATCTTGCTTGAATAGATTTATTGCACGATTGCCAAACAATGATTTGGTTTCATTAGTTCTTCTGTGTTTCCTGGGCGGGATGCTACTATAAGGAAGACCCCGTTTCTCCCTCACTTATTTATCTATTTATTTATGTCAGAATGGATTTATGGATTCATATTTGATTTAACAGATTACATGTTTCCCTGTCATTATTTATTTTGAGGCTCAAAACTGCCCCAGATCTGGCAGGTGGAAGCTCCTCCTGGGTCCTGTTGACATGTCCCTGTCATCTTTCAGTGGTTCTTTACTTTCTGGCATAAGAAGAGGTTTCTGACTCACTTTCAAAATTCTCCGTCCTGGCCTTGGAATCAGCCTTTTCTCCACAGAGCTCTGGTTCCTTTCAGCAAAAAATGACATTTATGTATTTATGTATTTATTTATTTGAGAGATAGGGGCGGGGAAAGCAAGAGGGAGAGAGAGAATCTCAAGCAGACTTCACACTGAGCAGAGAGCCCAAGTGGGGCTCCATCCCACAACCCTGAGATCATGACCTGAGCTGAAATCAGGAGTCAGAGGCTTAAACTGACTGAGCCACCCAGGCACCCCACAAAATGACATTTATAAAAGAGATCTGGATACCAGGAAATAGCAAAAAAGTGTTTCCTTCCTTACTTCCTTTTTCCCTTCCTTCCTCCCTCTGACCTCACCTCCCATCCCATCCCATCCATCCATCCATCCACCTTAAAAACCACTGAAGTCCACTGAAAACTCCAATTCCAATTCAACACCACATGGTCCATTCTATTCTCCCTCTATGTTTGTAACTTCCTTCTCCAATAATGAGAAATCTGGCTCCCATTATCTCAGATATTTTTACTTATTTGCTCAACACTGTAATACACAGAAAGTGGCTTCAGAACTGCGGACCCCATGCTACTGTGAAAAACAAACTCAGTTACCAGCCTTCAATATTCATCTGCAGTTCTTTTTTGTCTCTAGCCTGAGGGTACACAGTCAAACTCTGTGTTTACAAATTCCTTGGGCTCCCTCTTCATGTCTTTCACTTAGTGTGGTTATGTTATTCATCTAAAATAAGGTCAGGCTTAATTGTACTTCTGTGTCCCATTATAGGGTCGCTCCTCCCATCCTTGTTTCTTTCCTATTGTAATTTCTTGTTTCTTTCTTATTCTTGGTTCTGAGAATCAGAACTATACAGAAAAGCCTACTGAGAAGTGTCACGCTCCCTGATTCAGCTCGTCTACCCCCAATTCCCCCTCCAACTCCTTTCTGTAAATAACAATTCAACTGATGTCATTCGTTTCTGACTTTACTCCACCCCGTGTTTCCTTCTGCACAAATGAATGAATACCTGCACATTACTCCCTTTTCTCCCTTGCAGAAAGTTACCATGTTGCAGATACTCCTTGTCTTTTGTGGTTCCCACCACCCCCCCTGCCAATCACTATGACCTGGAAACATTCTGTGAGTTCTTAGAGCTCTTCCCCATTCTCTTCCAAGGCTGAGGAGTGTCCCCCTGTGTGCACACAGCACGGCTTATTCAACAACCGTCTTACAGATTGGCATTTAGGTCATCTCCAAGAGACAGCAGAGTGAATACCTTCGTTCTCACATATTTTTGTGTTGTTGAAGTGAATCTTCGGGTAAATTCCTAGGACTGGGATGCGGGGTCAGAAGGTGAATGTGTTTGTAGCTTTGTGAGATGCTGCGGGAGTCCCTGCATTACTAATGAACCGGCCACATGGATGGCACACCTGTGCCCCCACCACCTCACCAGTACAGCATGACATCACACCTTTTCCATTTTAGCCGTGTGAGCTGGTGTTCATCGTAGTTGTAATTTGCATTTCTCTTACCTGTGAGCTTTTCCTATGTGTAAGAGCCATTTATATATACAGTATGTGTGAATTACCTGTTCATGTCTTTCGCCTATTTTTAAAAGGGCATTATCTATCAGGGAATGGTATTGCTTTATCTGTGGCGGCTTGCCAATATTTTCTCCCAGGTTATTGTCTTCTGATTTTGTTTATGGTGGTGTTTTTTTTGTTTTGTTTTTTTTTTGTTTTGTTTTTACCATGCAAAAATGTTTTATTTTTTTCTTATATTTATGTAACTGATTGTATCAATCTTTTACTGCCTCTTGTTTTTGTGTTTCTTCAGAGCCTATACCCAAGTTCCATAGGAACTCATCCACTTGTTTCTGATATTTATAGGATTTCACTTTAAGTTTAAATCCCTGATTGATTTGGGGTTTATTTTTATGTATGGTGAAAGGGATGGGTCTGATTTTATCCTTTTGCCCCCCGAATATCTGTCAAATTGTCCAGGATCATTTGTTTAAAAGTCTACCTTTAACCTACAAATATGAGATATCACCGTTATCGAATACTACATTTCTCTGTGCACTTGGGTCCATTTCTAGACTTTATATTTCATTCTGCTGGTCTTTCCATTTATTTATATTTTTTTTACTTTTTTTTTTTAAAAGACCCCATTTATTTAATTGAGAGAGAGAGAGAGCATGAGAAGAGGGAGGGTCAGAGGGAGAAGAGACTCCCTGCCAAGCAGAGAGCCCGATGTAGTACTTGATCCCAGGACTCCAGAATCATGACCTGAGCCGATGGCAGTCGCCCAACCAACTGAGCCACCCAGGCGCTCCTGGTCTTTCCATTTATTCACATGCCAATATCATGCTGTTTTAATTATAGAAGCTTTATAATGTGTTTTAAGATCCAGCAAGGCTAGTAACACCTCATGGCTTTTCATTTTCATTGTTTTCCTGACTTATTGCATATTTACTTTTCTTAACAAACGTGAGCATCTATTTGTCTAGCTTATTGATTTAAAAAATGGTATTTTTTGCATAAGTGCATTAAAGGTATAAATTAACTTAGGGAAAGGGGTGCCTGGGTGGCTCAGTCAGTTGAGCATCTGCCTTCGGCTTAAGTCATGATCCCAGGGTCCTGGGATCGAGCCCCACATCAGGCTCCCTGCTCAGTTGCAGGGAGTCTGCTTCTCCCTCTCCCACTCCCCCTACTTATGTTCCCTCTCTCGCTGTGTCTCTGTCAAATAAATAAATGAAATCTTTTTAAAAATTAACTTAGGGAGGACTGATATTTTGGTGATTTCGAACTGTCCTATCTACCAGTAGGCAACATCTTACATTTTTTCCAGGTTACTTTTGTGGATTTGAGACATGTTTCAAAATCATCTCACGTAAATTTTACACATTTTTTTGGTTAAGTTCATTCATTAGGTATTTTATCTTACCTCTTGCTCTTGTGATTGCATACCATAATATATCTTGTTGGTTACTGTTTATATATACAAAGACTATAGCTTCCCACACATTAATTTTATATCTTGCTCTCTCATTGAATTCTTTTATTGTTCGAGTTAGAGAACCAATGATTCTCTAAGGTGTTCCAGACATACTATTGTAACATCTGCAGATAGAGATAGCTGTTCTTCCTTTTCAATTATGCCTCTATTTGGATTGGCCAATACCTTAAGCACAATGTTAAGCAGAAGTAGAGATAGTGACTATCCTCCTTTCCTTGTTTCTGTCCTTAGTGGAACCCTTAGTTTTTAGGGTTCCTCCACTAAGACACTATCTTTAGTATTATGCAATCACATTAAGAAAACACCCATTAATTCTTATTTTGGGAATGTATTTATCAAGACAGGATGTTGAATTTTATGAAATGCTTTTTCAGCGTCTATGGAGACAACCGTATGTTTTTCCTCCTCCACTCTATTAACATATTAAAGAACTAATATATCTATAAATATATTAATTCATTTTTTCTAATATCAAACCAACCTTGCACTCCTGGAAAAAAATATTTGATCACAGTATGTTATTTTTTTAATGTGGTGCTGGATTCTGTTTCTTAATATTTTTTACTTCCATATCAAGGCTCAGAAGTGATATTGGTCTGTAATTTTTTTGTGTTGTCTTTAACAGATTTAACACATTATCTACTCCCTTAGAGAGGATCTGAGTTTTTTTATTCATTTGCTTTGTGGCCATGCTCTCTCTACTGAAGTCTTGCCTATCAGCAAGAACTAAAACGTTTTGGCTAATGATCCTACCGGACAATTCCTAGAGAAGTCTTTTCTATTTCCTCTTGAAATGGCTTTCGTACTCCTGGTCTGCCTCAAATCTCTTTGCGTCTGCAATTCTGTATCATTCACAACATGTGGGGATCAACCAGTGAGTCCCATTACCACGGACTAAGTTAAGGAATTTATGCCCATGAATCTGAACTGAGGCTTCCCCCTCACCCGCCGACTGTCAGGCTAGACACGCACTGGACTTTCTCAGGAAGGTATGCGCCAGGTCTGGTAGAGATCAGCCAGAATGATCGGGTCTCCTGACATTTCACAGAGCATTCCTCACATTTAACAAGACACAGGTCACAAGGGAAACCATTTGAAGAGCCTCAATCATCTCCATTAAAACTTTAGAAAAAACCTGAGAACATACTTAGATGTTTTGTGCTGCATTTTTCACTCAGTTTTAACAGAGGACTCAGTCTTTATTGGAAACCACCGAGCTCAACCAAGGTGGGATCCTGACCATAGAGTCAAGGTCATAGAATCAAAGGTGCCTCTAGGGTTAGGTCCTCTAACAAAGACGCACGTCAGAACCTGCTGTGGAGTTTTAAGGAAACAAAAACAAAAACAAAACACATAGATGTTAAGGCCTCATCTAGACCCATCGAATCCCAATCTCCAGAGAGACTGGCTATGCCCCAAGTAATCAGGATGCAGGTGGTCCAAAGGCTGGTGTCCTGAAACCATTGCACCAAAAGCTATTTCTCAATGATTTTTTAAAAAAATTATACTTCTTGAAAAATCCCCAGAGCTACAACATTAAAGAGTGCCCTTCTCCTCTGGCCATCACAGCTCCCGAAATAAAGTATTGCATTCTTTTTCTATCCTTCAAGATAACACAGAAACATGCCCACAAATGAGGAGATTTTATTTTCTAGAGCTAAGGTGGTGATTGGTAGTTAAGGACAAGGGGAACGAGGGAAAGGCATGAGGGACTGGCAATCAGACAGAAAGTGTACACCAGTGAGTGCCACTGTATACGACGAGACTGTGACTTGGAAATGTCTGAGTTCCTTGTTAGTGTTCTGTTCCCCTAGACTGACTTCATTCACAGACACCAGAGGTCAAGCCTGAGTAGTTTTCAGCCCCACGAAGCATGTTAAGGGACAGGACAGTCTCAGTCTCTCCTTCTCCCTCTCTGTCTCTCTCTCTCACACACACACACGGCACTTGCACTCGTGATCACTACCTCATTATGACAGGCTTCCAACAGTAAGGACACCAGCCAACACAGCACCGTCTTCCCCTCACTATAAAAATTTCTCCAAGGCCCGGGCACTTGGGTGGCTCAGTTGATTAAACACCTGACTCTTGATTCCAGCTCAGGTCTTGATCTCAGGGTTATGGGATCGAGCCTCGCATCAGGCTCTGTGCTCAGTGGGGGGAGTCTGTTTGATATTCTCTTTCCGTTTTCCCCTGCCCCTGCCCCACCACTCACAATTTCGCTCTCTCTAAAATAAATAAATCTTTAAAAAAAAAAGGAATTTCTTCAAGGTCTCGTGAGCTAATTAATTAATGAGCCATGTATCTTCAATCACAGGTAAAGAGTAAATCTTTAGGTCCTCAGAAAGTATAGTAAGGTTACTGCATAATCCAACGGTATCATTTACTGAGCACCCAACCATGTGATTTTTTTCGCTTCAACAATCCAGTGGCTCTCGTGATGGTCATTGCCACGTGGTCTCATTTTACTCATGAGGAAGTGGAGGCTGCAGAGGTTAATGGCCTGGTGAGGTCCCAGAACAGTTAACCAGCTTTGCCTGGATCAGAGGCCCACTCTGTGAGTCACTACCAAAAAAAAAAAAACAAAAAACAAAAAACCACACACACACACACACACACACAAAACCTCTCTTTTTACCAAAACAAAATTTGAAGGTAGAAATGCTACCAGCCTCTTAAAATGCATTTTCGAGTTGTAGAAGTCTGGTGGTCTGGGGGGTTATATGCTTTCCTGGAACGTTATGAAAATGTACACCCAACATGGAAAATCAGAATGGGGTTCCCGCATTTTTTTAAAGAATTAAAATAGAGTCATCTTAAATTAAAAAAAAAAAAAAAATGAAATACCATCACACTTGCCCCAAAGTCCATTTGCTCAACGCTTGCCTGCCTGAGTGGGAGCTTTCCCTACTCTGTGTGCATTCTTGTTTCAAAAATGCCAATCTTTCTTCACCAAATTTACATCAAAACTCGCATCGTTTCTCTACCTACAGAGCCAAGGGGCTGCTGAAAGAGCCAGGCACACAAAGCAACGGGAAGGTAATGAATTTCTTCCTCTAGAAAGGGGGGCTCCACCCCACCACTCAGGCCCTCAGGGGGGCCCCTCTTTCCACCCCAATACCACTGCCGCTTGGAGGATAATTAGGAGCACGAATTTCCTGCCCTGCCAGCTGGCCTCCAAACCATTGCTTCTTTCACCACCTTGCTGCCCCCTATATCACCTTTCCCCTCTCCCTCTCGTGGCTCAGGCCTCTCTCCAGGGCCCTCCTCGCACCCCACCCGGCCGGAGATCAAGCAGCATGTCAGAGCTCGTTCACCAGGAAGCTTAGCACCAGCTTAACTCTCCATTCACTGGGACAAGGGGCCCCTTTCTTTAATGCACGGCTTTGCTCGGAGAGACGCTGAGTTTACGGCCCCCGTGAACTAAACCTGGTTCAGCATCCAATTCTAGAACAGGGTTTCGTGCAAATGGTTATTTTCCGACCCACCCCGCTCCCCGGCTACATTTTCGACCCAACCCTGCTGGCCCCCTTGAGGCCACCTAATATCCTGCTCCCTTGCTGAATTCTTCTATTGTTTCAGCGAATGTTAGCATTAATTCTCCATTTCCCAGCTCTACTATCGCATCAACCACAAAAAGAGCGAGTTTGTCTTCTTTTCTGATTTGAATGCCCATAGTTGATGTCTGTCGTCTAGTGAACGTGGCTGATATCCCTAGGATGATATCCAGCACCAGGGGAGACAGTGGGCTTCTGGCCTTGTTCCTGGTCTTTGTGGAAATACACTGAGGGCGTCTCCATCAAATGGGACGCCAGCTCTAGGATCCAGGGGATCTCACTCACTTTCTTCCAACACCGGGTCTCAGCCTCTCCTCTCACAGATCCCCCCAGGGGCTCTGGGAAACACTGTTTCAGGCCCAGGAGTGGCAAAGGATCCCCTGAATGGCTGGTCTCTGGAGACACCCTCAACCCAGGTGGGCTCCGGCCTCCTACCCTTACCTCCGCAAGGTTTCCCTGCATCTCAGCTGGAGAACGTCTGTGTCCCTGACAGCTGTGGGGAGGGACCATATAGGATGTTACAGGACGGGCAGTATCCTTGCCCTGATTCCAACAGGATACTTGTGCACGGAGAGGAGGAGGAGCAGATGGAAAGTCAGTTTTCCTGGGAATTTTCTCTCCTGATAACCACCTTCATCCTGCCTTTTGCTGCCCCTTTAAAGAGAAAAGGGTTTCCCGCGTGTTAATTGTTGAGCGTTTTTACTGCCCTTTTATTTTGCTTGACATTTGATAATCAATCTTCTGTATATGTTTATATACGCTTTTCTATTTAAACTTTTTTTTTTAAATCTAAAAAACATAGTACCATACCGCCAAAGGTGTCAGGAAACGCGCTCAAATAAGGACGGGCTCCAAAGACCGCCCTGCCAACGAAATGCCAGTAAAACCTGAAACCCGGTTCAGACACACTGGGAAGGTTCCAACATTTAAGACTTAAAGAACTTCTTTATTCCAGTAAATCAGCTTCCCTGTGAATACCATCAAAATCCTATGCTTTAATGGGTGAGGGACTATCAGAGGAAGGGGTGGAGAAGGAAAGGATTTGGACAAGTACGAAATTTAATTTAAAAACTATTATGAGAAGTTTAATTTCCCCCTCCCCCAACCAAATACATAAATCTTTCCCATGCATTTTCTTTGTTCCATTTTTCTTAAAAAAATAAAAAAAAAAACTTTTTAAAAGCATCCTGAACCATTAGAAGCCATGATCAGGGTAAGTCAGTGGAATGGAGTTTTTAATCACAAATATTTATTTGCTGGATTCCTAATCATTAAAACGCCACGTCAGATAGACAGGGGAATGCAAAGGAATTTTACGCGAAGTTGCATTTCTTGCTGAATGTATCATCAAAACGGGGAGCAAAGACCTCAGCAGGAAGGGTAATCGGCCACACGAGGCCGTGTGGGCCACCTACAAGGCAGGGACAACTCGAGGTGCCAGAGTTGTGGGGGAGACGGCTCACTTCGTGTTGGGAGCAGGTCAAGGAATGGCCAACCCAGACGGCATTTAAAGGGGCGAACCTGGGTAGGAGATAAGCTTGCCTCTGTCTTTCGTAACTTCCCCTACATACAGCACTGCCCTCGGCCGTGCCCCAAGGCTGAACTTATCAAGGCCAAGAAGTCCGGAACAAACCCCAAGAAAATGGGACTTGTCAGTTCAGCTGGGAGTGTCTGTGTGCATACAGACACGTGTGTGTGTGTCTGGGTACACGCTGGTGTGCCTTTGTGCCCTCCACTCCAGGTCCTGGGATAAGTCAGCTTGGGATGCTCTTCCAAGAACGCCCCCCCCAACCCCCTTAGCCCCCTCAACACCCACCCCATTACCTCCCCACCCCCCCGTCCATGAGGGATGAAGCGCCACTTTGATTTCAATGCAGAAACTGTAATGATGTCCCCATCTTTTGGGGGAGGGCTGGGCCACTGACTCCAGCACCGCCACCAGCAGGGGTCACAAAAAGCCCAGGGGAGGTGCTTTGCTGGGGGCATCCACGGGGGCGCCCTGTAGATGCTGAGCCCCAGTCTCCTCGCAGATATATCTGGACCCTACCCTTTAACCCTCCAGGGCCCCTCGAGGAATGAGTGGGTCACACTGCCATCCATGCTGGGGTCAGCTCCTTCCCGCTGGCAAAGGGACACAAGGCTCCTTGGCTGTACCTTTACTAGGAAAGGAGGCGGCTCCCACCTTCCAGTTTGAGCTATTTGTACAACAGAGCACACGGCACCCTCGTCGGAGGTGCTCAGAATGTTCTGGAGAAAGAGGAACCATCTGGTCTTCCCTTCCCACCCCACCGGACTGAAAGGAAGCTGCAAAGGAAAGCCCCAAGAGAGCACCTGACCAAGCTCTCAAGGACTTGCTAAACACAGTGTTGTTCCCTGGTTCACAGGGCACAGGGCACCTGTGCTGATGCGTGGACTGGGGGCCTCTGCCCTTGGCCTACCCCACCCCCCCAGAGAGGGTGTCAGGGCTCCCTGGGGAAACACCGCTGCCTTGTGCTTATTCCTTTTGCTTTCACCCCTCGGCATGGCTCAGTTCTGATCCCAGGTACCTTCTGTTTTCATTTTGCTAGACTCACTCCTTTCCCGCAAGCCCCTAGTGGACTGTTCGGTGACCACGTCCCAGAAAAGTCAAAGCCATGGCATTTCAGGGGTGTCCAGGTGGCTCAGTCAGCAAAGCGTCTGCTCTCAGCTGAGGTGATGATCCTGGGGTCCTGAGATCGAGCCCTGGGTCAGGTTCCCTGCTCAGTGGGAAGCCTGCTTCTCCCTCGGCCCTGCCACGCCCCCCTGCTTGTGCGCTCTCTGTCAAATAAATAAATAAAATCTTTAAAAAACAAACAAATAAACAAACAAAACCATGGCATTTCCTGGAGACGCTACTTTGTCTTCCTGACGCTGTCCGGGTGCAGGCCCCTCTCTGTACCCATGCTCAATGCTTCAAGAAGCAACGTGTAGCAGGTCCCCGAGGAAAATACAGAAATGTCAGAGCTGGGGGTGTGCTGAGCTCACGATGGGCTCAAAAGCGACACACCACGCCGCCCTGTGTCACCAGAGGGGGCCCAAGTGACTTCTGCAGAAATGCGGGGATGGATACACCTCTACACCTACTGCTGAACGCAGTCCCAGCAAATGACCCTCATAAAACCAAGAACAGTAAACGGAGCTTAACGTTCTAATGAAATCGAGATTGCTGGGTGTGCTTTCACAAAATGAAACTGCCTGGAACTTCTCATAACGCTTTTTACGATAAGCATTAAAATGCAAAGAGGAAGATGGAAGTTCCTGGTCCAGACCCAGTCTGTAATGAGCGGGAGCGGAGGCCTCGAGGGCGGGGTCCGGGAGAGAGGTGTGTGCACTGCATTACAGTCGGAGATTATTATATAAAATGAGTGTGTTATTAAAAGGATCCTAAAGTCATAAAAAGTCAAAGTTATTTTTAGTGAGGATGAATAACTTTTTTGGTTAAAAAATGAATAACTTGTATTATCTTGTTCCAGAGCATGGGGGAGCCCCGAAAGCTGTCACCCCGATTCCTCTACACCAGAGGGCTTTGTTGCCAGTAGTTGGGTTTTGTCATTTTTGTACAGCATTTTCGTCTTGGAAAGATCTAGAACTCAGTCTTGAAGAAAGTTGGTGTGAAAGAATCCCTCCAATTAGCAGATGTGGACCTTGATTATCCTACTGGGAAGAAAGTCAACAGAAAGACCCATCTCCTCCAGCCACGTCAGCCACGGACATGACGTGCTGTGTCCTTAACTTCTCAAACACCACACACCACCTCAATCACTTGATGCCACACAGAGAATGAGATCATTGGGACAGACGACTGTGGTCTGATGCGGTGGGGAAAGAAAGGTTTTCATGCAGTTCTCCTTCTTTCAAATGCATTCGATTAATTGAACACATGCTAAAGTATGACTCTGGGCTTGAACTCCTCCAGTAATTTAAACATATTCCCCATAATTTTGTTTGTGCCCATAAACCAAGGGAATTCCAATTTAATCTCTGACCGGATAATCATAAATTCTAAATGAGTGGAGACGAAATAACGTTCTCCTTTACATGGTCAGGAGGATGTAGGATATTTGATTTAGGAACGTACTCTGGAAAACAGAAATAAAAGACGTAACCATTCATCCTAACACAACGTAAGCACTTTTCCGTATTTCCTAGTCCTCTGTCAGATGCGTGTTTTAAGATTTTAATCTACGGGGCGCCCGGGTGGCTCAGTGGGTTAAGCCTCTGCCTTCAGCTCAGGTCATGATCCCAGGGTCCTGGGATCGAGCCCCGCACGGACTCTCTGCTCTGCAGGGAGCCTGCTTCCCCCTCTCTCTTTGCCTGTCTCTCTGCCTGTGATCTCTGTCAAACAAATAAATGAAATCTTTAAAACAAACAAAAAAAAGATTTTAATCTACTACCTCCTTATTTTAACCTACTTTTTAATTGATCTAAGAACTGCTCTATATTGTTAGCCTTTCTATTGATGGTTAGTAATATCCCATTGAGTATGGGTTTCCCCATATATATTGCTATATATTTTCCCATATAATTCTTGAGTGTAGATTGCTACGAAGTAGGGTTACGGGATCCAAGGCTGGGAACTTCTTGTGCTCCCTAATGCTCGCTACCAAATCGCTCTTCAGAACGTTGTTCCATCGCTTCTCGGCCTTTTGGCTAAGATCAAGTGCAGAACGTTGTTCCAACGTGCACTCCCGTCAAGGTTTAAACTTGGTTTCAGAGTACCTGTCTCATTGTATCCTTGCCTATCTTGAACAGGATCACTAAAAAATAAACAAAAACTAATAAAAAATTTAAAAATCCATGGGTTTTGGTCATTTGTTTTTGTTTTTTTGTCTTGGTTTGTTTTTTGGGGGGGCTAATTTAGTGGGTGACAAGTGTGTTCAGTGAATCGTGAAGAACTGTGAGGAAGTCTTATCTCTGCTCCTATATTCCAGAGTAAAGGCATCAAAATAATCACAGAGACATACCACGTATCTGGCTGCCTTTCTCCGAGTCTTAGGTTTCTGCTCATCTGCAGAGAAAGATCCAGAAGGCAGGAGGAATGCTCCAATCTGTCTGTCAAGACTCAGACAGCAAGGGGGGCTGTCTGCCCTGGGAGGTGGGTCGGGCTATGCTGTATTACTGTTCTGGCGTCATTTCGCTCGGCCTATGCAACACTTGAGTTTCCAGAAGCAGATGGCAGAATTCTGGTGTTCTCTCCACTTAGAAAAACCATGAAGTCGGCAGAATTTTCTTCAGTCGTTCTGTTCACCATCATTGCCTATCTGTGCGGATTTGGCACAGATACGGCTTCTGGTTCTTCTTAGAGCTGAGAATTTGGGTGTTGGGCAACTTGCTTTGTACGTAGAATAAAATAAAACAACAAACTAAGGTGTGCCTTAGTGAGGTCTGGGCTTGCTTATCTTACAGTGGGTTAAATATGCCTTTTCTAAGATCTTCTGACCATGAATCATTATAGGAAAGATTTTGCATGGGGGAGAAAACAGCAACGGACGTGTCCACAACAAAATCTGCACACATCTCACTGGGCCTTGGGTGACCCTCTAAAACACTCTCCATTATAAAAAATTTCAAACACTCAGCAAGCAAAAAGAATGGTGTAAGGAGCCCCCATGTGTGCGATCACTGTCGACAACCAATAAGGCCTTTAATGCGCGCAGACTGGAAGGAGGCGCCCCCTGGCCCCCGCCCCGGGGCCCGGGCCCCGCATCCAGGCTTCCCAGCAGCCGCTGACTCTCCGTGAGGCAGCTTCCAGCATTTGCGAGAAGCAGCACCGCCAGCTGCCAAATTCCTGCTGGGTCGGCCAAGAGGTATGAACCAAAAATGAAAAAACACGAAGGACTTGTTTTTTAAAAGCAATACATCAAACATAAAAAGAGCTCTTTTGTATGAATTTCTGGTGTGGGAGCCAGAGAAGAGAAAATCGTTCTCCCTCCCGGGAGGAAGCGGCTTGACCTCACCTGCAACTTTTCTCTTACGGTGTGGGTTTTTCTCACCCCATTAAATGTAACCTACTCTAGGTGGGTTTGTACCGTGTGGGAGAAAGAGGGAGTGATGGAGAAAATGCCCAAGGGAAGCAAAGTGACCAAGGGCAGGCTGGGGCTGCCACCATCGCTCTAGAAGGCGGGCCCTCGAGCCACATCCACGTGGGGGGGCAGGGCCACATAAGTGGGGGGCCACATACTTTGGGGGGCACAGGGCCATGGGGATGCAGCTGCTTCAAAGGTCCTGTCAGACACACAAGGGCACAAGGATCATGGTTCCATGGCCTCAGAAGTCATGAACACAACCCCCCACCCCTACCCCACGACACTCTTTACAGAAGGAGAGACGGAAAAAAAAAAGAAAAGAACCGGAAGAAAAACCAGGTTAGAATGGGGCCTCATTCCACCACTTAAAAAGAAACGGCCATTTGAGATGGCGGGAACAGGTTTCACTCTAAAACCCGAAGGAAAAGCAGCAGAATCAAACCAGTGTTCTCGAAGGGTATAGAAACAGGAGCGTGAACCCCTTAAAACCCAGCCGGGGAGCCCTGCCGGCTGTCAGGGCGCTCCAGACTGCCACACGGAGCAGGAAAAGACAATGTCAGTACTGCGTCCCTAAATCCCCATCCCATTAACCAGGTGCCAATAGTGAAACCTACAGAAGGACCCCAGTTAAATCACCTGGCGGCCGCTCAGCAGGCTCCCAGCGCTCATCCCTGGGGACAGGCAGCCTTTTCTCCGGTCACACGGTCACACGGCAGGAGAAGGAGCTCACTTTGGCATCCGTGTGACAAGGGACAGTGGCCATCTGCCTACACACCATCCCCTGTAGACGTGTCGGAGCAGAAGCCTTGGGGAGAACTGACAATCCACCGTTTTAGACCTGCAAAAATGGCACTTTCCCGTGACTTAGACCAAGGGGGAGGAGAAGCAGCATCCGCTGATTTTTCTGACCTCAGCGCCCAAGGGAACTGCTGCGTTGCGATCCCGCTGAGCCCTTGGGACAGTGCTGCAAGGTGGGGACCTTGCGACCCCGTTTGTGGATGAGACAACGCGAGGGATTGACGCCGGACCACAGCTGGTAAGAGGTATGCCTGGTACCCAGGACAAGTAACTGTTCCCAAATGAGGAAACCAACAGCCAGTGAACGTCTCATCACAGAGCTGCTGGTACAGGTGGCCTGCTTGGAGCAGCGGCACAGCCAGAGGCCAGTGGGGGAGGCAGCAGGGAAAGAAGGCTGTGCGGTGCCAGACGCCGGCCCTTGCAGAGGGACTGAGACCCAAGGGCTATCTCCATCTTAACTGTGACAGTCACCCTATTGGTTTGCTTTCACTTCCCTTTCCTTTCCTGGTGCAGGCGCACACTAAAACGCATCCTTGGTGGGAGCCGCATCTGAGCTATCCAGAGCATCTGCCCACTTAACCACACTGGGCGTGGAGGGAAACGCGTGGCAATGCCTCTCGGTTCCCGTAGCCTCATTCCCGAGCTTTGCCCTTGCCTCCCGATCACACAGAAATGTTCACAGTCGGACCTGAGCTCCTAATATACTTCATCTCCGATGAGATGACCTGTTCACAGGCTCGGCTGGTTTCTACAAGAGAAACCTTGACTCTTTAGGGACAAGTAAAAAATTAAAGTCGTTGAGATCTTTACCCTTTCTAATGTTAATGTTCCATTTGCTTCTGGACGTTGCCTTAGGGACAAGCTCCTTTCTCTAGGCCCCCGCTTCTCCCAAGAGCTTGAAGGCCACGCAGAGGCTTGTGTCCCCGGAGACTCATGGAGACACAGGGTAACAGGGTGTGTACTCAGCCGTGCGGCAGTGTTACTCCCTGCGGCAAAAAGCCTGGGTAAGCAGATAGGTTAAAATATTGTTTTTATATTAAAACAAATACACATCAGGTTTATGGAGTAGAATTACCTATGGAGTGGGTGAATTCATAAGGTGACAATACAGTGAAAACAAAATAAAGCAGAGTAAAGGCATAGAGAGGGTCAAGGGAGGGGGTATCTGTCAACTGTGTGCGGAATGGTCCGGCAGGGCCCCGTGGGTAAGACATTTGTTCAAAGAGTGCCAGGAAGCCAGAGAGCGTGCCATGAAGGTATCAGAGAGAGGAATGTTCCAGGCAGTGGAAACAGCAAGGCCAAAGGCCCCGGGTGGGTGTGGGGAAGAACAAGGTGGCCTTGTACATTGTGAATGTGTGTAGGGGACAGGGACGGCTACGGGAATGTGGGTTGGGGGTGGGGTGGGGCAGGTTTAGGGCTTTGAAGATCTGGATTCTGGATTTTATAATGAATGAAATAAGAAGGGATGTTGAGGCATTCTAAGCAGAGGGATGATATAATCTTATTAAAAAAGATCCACCTGGCTCCTGTATGAAAAACACCTGGGGGAGGGGGCAGCAGTGGTGTTGGTGCTCACAGGGAATCGACCAGGAAGCTCTACAACCATGCCGGTGAGAGGCAAGGCTGCGTGGGCTGGCCTGGGAATGCCAGAAGCTGGAGGGGCAGCTGCATTCTAGATCTTTCTAGATTGAGTTCCTGAAAGAGAGAGAGAGAGAGAGAGAAGGAGGGAAAGGAAGATACAAACGAAGGAAAGAGTCAAGGATGAGTCCAAGATCTCTGGCCTGCACAACTGGGAGAAAGGGGACATGCCATTTGCGGAAAGGAGGAGGCCAAACGCCAAGCAGGTGGAGGGTGGATGGGGCACTGGGTTCGGAAGCGGCAAGTATGAGAGGCTCTACTGGACCATCCAGTAGATCTAAAAGGCCGTGTGGACTTGAAGGGAGAAATCTGGACCAGGCTCTTCATTTGGGAGCCATTACTGTGGAGATGGTACACAGAGCCATGGGACCCAGTAAGGAAAGCTACGTAATGAGCTGGACTGCAGAGGGAAGACATCCGATCACCTTGACTTTGCTCTCTGGCAAAGGCTCCAGGCTGAGAATTCAGAACCCACAGCCCTGATTCCTTTCTCAGAAACACAAAGCATGGTGACCGTGTCAGGTCAACACACCTGAGCTGCCAACCCTGAGAAAAGGCGGGAACACACTCCACCCCCGCTCTGAGACGTGGACGGTGCTTGTTAACAAGTGTCCCCACACACACACGCAGAGCAGGGCAGGAGGGACACAGGGGTCTGCTCCTGCGTTGCTCCTGCCTATTTTTTTTTTTAAGATTTTATTTAATTATTTGACAGACAGAGATCACAAGTAGGCGGAGAGGCAGGCAGAGAGAGAGGAGGAAGCAGGCTCCCTGCTGAGTAGAGAGCCCGATGTGGGACTCGATCCCAGGACCCTGGGATCATAACCTGAGCCTAAGGCAGAGGCTTTAACCCACCAAGCCACCTAGACGCCCGCTCCTGCCTACTTTTTAAATACATTCAGAATCAGGAGTAAATGATGACCATATGCATCTTCCAAAATAATGACCTTTGATGCAAACTACTGGAAACGACTTCAGTTTCTGTGCCACACACGCTGCCTGCATATAGTAGGTACTCTGTAAATATATGATGTATGAATAACTATGTACATTTCTAACTGAAACCAGAAAATTTGGGACCGTGAATCCTCTGCAGCTCAACAAATATTCAAAATTACTATTTGGTGACAGACAAATATCTGAAGGACCCCGGCGATCCAACACCCACTCCCGCACCCCCCGTTCATAGAATGAGACATGCTGCCTTAGGTAAATGAGCTCTGCTTCCCTTCCAGAAAAAATGAGGTTGGAACTCTTGCCGTTGATTTCTCCCCCAGTGCCCCGTGCAGAGCAAATGCCTAGTAAATCGTAATGAATGTCCAATGAATGAGTGAATAAATATTCATTAAAAATTAACTGGACAGTTAATTTAGGTCACTCACTGGAAAAAAGAAAAACAGTGAAACTAGAAAAGTATCTTTTTAATTTGAAAGGTTAATTAAGGATAAAATTTTAAAAAAATATTTTGGTGGCTTAAGTAAACCAAACACAACGGGGTTTCTAAACAGCGGCGATTTGTAACTTGGAAAACATTCCATTATGTTCCACAAATGAGAAAAAAGAGCAGAAGCTGCCTGACTTATTTCATGGTTCTAGTACAATTAATCTCAATCCTGAGTTAGGAAAGTAAGAAAACAAAATAACAGGCCCTCTTCACTTATAAATGGAGAAGTGAAAATCCTAAATGAAATGCTGGCTAACCGAGTTCAAGTACACGTCTTATGTATAATGCATTATTATAATCAAGTCGTGTTGATCCTAGAAATGCAAGGATGGTTTAACATCAGAAAAACCAATCAGTGGAACACATCACGAGGGCAAAACGGGAAAATCACAGGAATGTCCAGTGGATGCAGAAAACAGAAGTGATACATGTCAGTGGGCCTGGGTCAATTCTCCAAATGACCTATTAGTCAGATGACTGATTTCCTAAATTTACCGAATATTCTGATTCCCGAAAGCATGTTTCTGTTGACTAAAACGGTACAGCAATTCGTATTAGATGTATCGGTGGGCCTGTGGGAATGGCAGGGGACTGGAACTCAGCTCATCTGCGACACGGGAAAACCAAAAACCCAGCACGCTCCCAAACCGGCAAAGAATCCCAAGCACCAGTATATGCCTTCAGGCTTCCCGAAGAACCCACCAGACTGACCGGGGCCACTCCCAAGCAGGGAAGGAAAACTACTTTGTGGTTTTCTCCAGAGGACGTGCATGGGTCCACGCTAATGAGCGGTAACTTCCAGAAAGAAGAATTCCGGAATGAGGAAAAGTAATGACACATCTACAGAAAATATCATTGGACCTCTATTAGCAAATTTATTATGTACAAGTGACTTCTGATCACGGTCTCTCTAAATACCGTCCCTATATGATTCATGGCGATACCATCCAAAGGCAGTATTTCGTGCTATGTCTAAAGCCTTCCGATTCGGCTTTAAAACAAACACATCTTTAGCAACAGAACAGAGCGAAGTCAGAAAACAGTATCGGTTCTATGCCCACGGTTTCAACAGCATTTCAGTCCAACATTTCATAAACATTATTACATTTATTTTCTCCTCGTTTTGCCGTATATTTTTGTTTTCATAAAGGGGGGACAGGTGTGCAGTGACTTACAATCAGCCTAGCATGCATTGGTGGGAAGTTTCCTACGTAAAAAGCCCTCTTTTAATACCTTTGCAAAAATGTCGAGAATTTCCCATTTGAACAGATTAAATGGGGGATTAAATGTGCCGGCACTCATTTCCGGTGCGTATTCCGTTAGTTCGGTTTCTCAAAGCTACACAGAGTCCGAGACTGTTCAGCACACGGATGAATGAGAAGGCTAAGGAAAAGCCGCCAACACAGAATGCAGTCGTATATTTTTTTTTTTTAAGATTTTACTTATTTATTTGACAGACAGAGATCACAAGTAGGCAGAGAGGCAGGCAGAGAAAGAGAGGAGGAAGCAGGCTCCCTGCGGAGGAGAGCCCGATGTGGGGCTCGATCCCAGGACCCTGGGATCATGACCGGAGCCGAAGGCAGAGGCTTTAACCCACTGAGCCACCCAGGCGCCCCAGCTGTATATATCTTGACAGAGCTCAGGATTCCAGAGGTCTCATCCTAGCCTGCTTCCTGCTTTCCTATTTTTGTGCCCTGGCATCAGTGACCCAACAATGATCTACTGGGCACCTACCATGTAACAGTATTCCAGAGAGCAAGAAATGTAGTGATAGACAAAAGCAGGCTTACCTTCTGGCAGGAGGAGGCAGATACGAAACAAATATGCGAATAAGTATATTCTATATCAGGCAGGTATGCAGTAATATACAAATAAATAAATATGCAAATAAATACATTCTACGTTGGGTTCAGGGGTGACGGAAGGGGCAGTGTTTGCAAAACGTTTGACATTCTGCAAAGACGGTTCAGGAAGGCCTGTCTCACGAGCTGACATGCGAGCAGAGTCCTGAAGGAGTGAGAGCAGGAAGAGCATCTGGGAGAGGAATGGTCCAGGCAGGGGAAGGAGAAGCCCGAAGGAGCTGAGGCGGGGAGGGTGCGCTTGCCGTGTCTGAGGCCCAACCCCGTGTGTGTGCATGGGTGCGAGTGCATGTAGGTCTGCCAGGCGGGGGTGGGGGTGAGGGTGGGGCGCCATCAGGTAGGGCTCCCCGGCAGGTGAGAACAGTGGATTTTCACGCAGTGTAACACTCCTGAGATGCACCCGCATTGCTGCAGGTGTTCATCTTCTGCCCCTTGATACTGCTGGGGAGTAGCCCAGCCATTTGTTGAAGATTAGGAATAAAAGTGCTATGAACGTCTGCATCCGGGTCTTTGCAGGGACACATGTTTTCATTTATCTTGGGTCAACCCCTAGGAGCTGCACTGCTGGGTCACATGGTGAGTGTGTATTTAATTTCATAAGATATGACCAGCCTGCTTTCAGAAGCGGCGGCATCATTTTGCATTCCCACCGGCAATACGCGGGAGTTCTAGTTCCTCGGCATCCTTGTCAACACACGGTACTACCAGCCACTAAGTCTGCCCTACAAATGGATGCAATGGTATCCCATTATCTTGCATTTCCCTGAAGACTCATAACACTGAGCATCTTCTCACATACTTCCTGGCATTCATCTTTTCTTTGAAGTGTCTGTTTAATTCTTTTGCCTTTTTTTTTTTTAAACTGGGTTGTCCTAACACTGAGTTCGAAGGCTTTAAAAAGCCTTCTCGCTGCAACCTCTTTGCCAGGTCTATGTTTTGCAAATATTTTCTCCCAGTCTGTGGCTTGCCTTTTTGTTTTCTTAACTCTGTCTTTTTTAGAAAAGGTTTCAGAAGTATATATACGATGGGATATTATTCAGCCATCAAAAAGAATGAAATCTTGCCATTTGCAACAACGTGGTTGGAGCGAGAGGGTATTATGCTAAGGGAAATAAGTCAGTCAGAGAAAGACAAATACCATGTGATTTCACTCAATGTGGAATTTAAGAAACAAAACAGATGAACACAGGGGAAGGGCAGAAAAAAAAAATAGGACAAAATCAGAGAGGGAGAAAAACCATAAGAGATCCTTAACTCTAGAAAACAAATTGAGGGTTGCTGGAGGGGAGCCAAGGGAGAGGGAGATGGGGTAACCGGGGGATGGGCATTAAGGAGGACACTTGATGGAATGAGCTCTGGGTGTTACATGCAACTGATTTCTACCTCTGAAACTAATTATACACTATATGTTAATTAACTGAATTTAAATACACATTTTTTAAAAGTTAAATAAAAATCTTTTTTCTTTTATAATTCATGCCATTGAATTATATTATATTGTTGGATTGCCATTACTGAAATGAGTATCTTCTCCCCCACTGAATGACCTTAGCGTCTTTACCAAAAATCAATTGGCCACGTAAATGTACATGTGTTTCTGGGACTTCTCCTCTTCCGTTAATCTATACCTCGACCCTTCTGCCACTACACACACACACACACATATATATATATATCTTGATTACTGGGGCAAGTTAATTTTAAGCTGTCTCTTAGATACATAAAAATTAGATTTCTAAGTGTATTTATAGTTTATTTACCTATCCAGTCAGTGAGTAAATGTGAGTATCTGAAGACCAGGGGAGAGACTGGAGATGTAAATTTGGAATCCATCAGCTCTGAGAGGATACTTATTTTATTTTTAAAGATCTTATTTATTTATTAAGAGACAGAGAGAGAGCATGAGAGGGGGGAGGCCCGATGTGGGACTCGATCCTGCGACTCCAGGATCATGACCTGAGCCAAAGGCAATCGCTTAACTGACTGAGCCACCCAGACGCCCCTGAGAGGATATTTAAGGCAGGGGACAATCCCCAAGGCAAGGACACCCCCACAAATGTCCTTTTTATTTTTTTTAACGACTTTATTTATTTATTTGACAGACAGAGATCACAAGTAGGCAGAGAGGCAGGCAGAGAGAGAGGGGGAAGCAGGCTCCCTGCTGAGCAGAGGCCCAATGTGGGGCTTGATCCCAGGACCCTGAGATCATGACCTGAGCCGAAGGCAGAGCTTAACCCACTGAGCCACCCAGATGCCCCACACATGCCCTTTTTATCACACTCTGAGCTGCCCACACTAAGAAAGTGCACGACCTCTCTGATCCATAAGCAGGGAGGCTCCTATCCCTAGCAATGTCAGCAGGGCCTGATGCTGTACTACCTAATTTGGATCCGCTAGATCTCCACGGAGCAAATTGAGTCCCAGATGTAGCCTGGAGGCTCAGGGAGTCACTCCAGTCCCCACAACCTCACTTCTCCAATTTGGGGGGCGGGCGGGAGGCAATTCAGTAACAAACCAAAATCACAGGGTTGTGCATGAACAACTAACAACAGTAACATGTACACAAAATCCAGCCATCTTTCATTCTACAGAAGGGTGTCTGAGAGTCACAGAATTCATTTCCACATTTACTAACTGTGCTTAGCATCAGCGGCAGAGCACACATGCAAACCATTTCTGGATGGTTCACCCCCAGTCTGGAAGAGCCCACAAACTCTGAGACCTGCCTGACCCCATCACAGCATCATCAGAGGGACGTGGGGGGCTCCTGATGTACCAGCTGGGCTCCAGGCTGGTGTGTGGAGGTCAGCCCTGCAGAGTATCTCCTACTGAAAACAGATATCATGGACGCGGGCACAGTGCTCAGCACACAGCAGGCACTCCATAAATACTTGGGGAGCAAGTAGACGTATGTGAAAACAATTTGTATCACAAGCTAAGACACAGAGAATCTGTAATCGGCCTCCCCAGTACAGTGACCATCGACATTACAGATGTGAACAGATGCTATTGTAGCAGTGATGATGACAAGAACAGCTGAGTGCCCCCATCCCTGTGGGTCCCTGTCTCAGCGTTTCACATGACGACTCAATCATCTTAGCTAGATAGGTCGTACTATCATTAACTGCGTTTTACTGGTGAGGAAACAGGCTGGACTGTACCGGGATTCCCGGAGCAGGTCTGCATGTGTGATGTTTCCCCAGCCTACGTGTTAGCCACCAGCTGTCCTCCCAGTGTTTCCTTTATCTCAAACCTCAGATCCTACCTGCGAATTCCATTCCCATCATTCATTATCTTAACACAACCTAACTCACATGACTTAAGGACGCAAGCCCACTGGTTACAGAACCCACTCGGAAGGTTAGGGTTAGGCTGCAAGTCTGTATCCTGGGTCGTGAATTCGGTCCACTAAGTTTTGGGGGCGGGGAGCAGTGTTGAAGTAAAGAGGCACAATTCCGAACCTGAGGTCAGTTCATTAGAAAGCACGTGCGGCCGCTGAGGCCATACGGTCATGGCAGCACCTGTCTCTGTGGGAACTGTATCGTGCCTGGATGCCTACAGCAGGTGGAGGAGACATGCAGGAAACCATATCTGGCTGGACATATTTACATAAAAAATTCAAGCACAGACTGGCGAAATCACCGGGAAGCCACAAATGTCCCCAGAATAATTATCCCCGTTCCTTCCACCAGCCAAAATGAACCCAGAAACACACAATAGACACATGTACGTTTTCAACCTGCAACAGCCTGCTAGAAATTGATTTTGGTAGTCGCTGGCCCTGTGACATTTTATTTTATTTTATTTTATGTTTAAGATTTTATTTATTTATTTGACAGAGAGAGACACAGCGAGAGAGGGAACACAAGCAGGGGGAGTGGGAGACGGAGAAGCAGGCTCTCTGCTGAGCAGGGAGCCCAAGTCGGGGCTCGATTCCAGGACCCTGGGATCATGACCTGAGCCGAAGGCAGATGTTTAACGACTGAGCCACCCAGGCACCCCCCTGGGACATTTTAGAACTCAGGTTCTCATACATGATTAGCGCCTCAGCTTAATTCACATGGACCACATACTATTATAACACAGGGGAAGGGAGCGTGAAAACCTAGAAAAGGAATAAATACGCTTTTGTCTGATAACCCAGTGTTAACAGGTATGAAACCATGTTGAGAGAGAAAGCAAACATCTCATTTCCGGTGAACTCCTGTCACGTCTGCGAGTTCTTAGCACAGTACATCTGATGCATCACGGCAAGGGCTTCGTCAGCAACCGTTAATCTCCTTTTATGATTATGACTGTTTCCGGGAGGAACTCCCCTTTCAGGGAGTCTATTTTCTCTTTTTGGTAAAGCTAGGTACAGAAATTTAGTCAATCTTAAAGGATAGATCCGGTTCACCATGAGCAATTATGTTTTATTTATAAAAACTGCAAACAGGTTGATTTTCATTTGTACTCTGGCAACAATCATATATAACGTGATGAAAATATCCTTAAATGACAGTACGTTATATTTATGACGTATATTAAAAACACAAGTACTTGGAGCGCCTGGGTGACTCTGTTGGTTAAGCGCCTGACTCTTGCTTTTGGCTCAGGTCATGATCTCGGGGTCGTGAGATCGAGCCCTGTGTCAGGCTCCACACTGGGTGTGGAGTTTGCTTGAGAGTCTCTCTCTCCCTCTCCCTCTGCCCCTCCCCCCAACCCTGCTCTCTCTTCCTCTAAAAAACAAAAACAAAAAACCAAGTACTTCCTATGCTAAGAGTGGCAAATAATACTCTTTTCCAAAACTGTGATTATTCAGCGTAGGCTAACATTGGGTCAAACAGCCCCAAGGGCAGTGTCCCAAGACCAAGGCTAATTAGTCAGCTCTCCTCCAAGAGGTGACTTAGGGACGGGCCTCTTCCAGCTGGTAACTCTGCCGTTTTCCCGCACGACCTCCAAAATCACAACAGGAGACTCTAATGGCCCAGGTCTGGAAGATGCATACTTGGGTCCATCCGTGCGACACCAGCCCCCGAGAGCGTGGCTGTGTGCCCAGGAGGAAGGAACGTGAAGCAGAGTAGGGAACCACATCATAGAGTCCCTGCCACATCTACCTTGTATTTCACAAATGTTTGCCCGGCACTTTCTAGCTATGTCTTATTTCCTTATCGTTAGAAAAAGCTACAAGGCTGCTGTGGTCATTGCCACTTTACAGAAGAAGAAACAAAGGCCTGGAAAAGTCATTTAGTGTCCAAGCAGATGAGTGATGTGGCAAAGACATACGTCCTCACCCCTGGATCAGATCTCGAGCCTTCGCCACTGCTCATGGCCCTGTTCCGAACACCGAGAACGCTGGACTAATGGAGCTTCTGAGATAGAGAACCAGGGCTCGGTGTGATGTATCCCATGAAACAAGTCACGCAGGTGGGGCCAGTGGTTCAGGCTGCCTCCTACAAGTAAGAAGTGGTGTGTCAACTGCTTCAGGGAGTGTTTCAAAAATGAAAAAAGAATTACTATGGCAACTACCCCAAAATGTGACCTCTGGTTCTTATTTGGGAAGTTGCAGATACAGGTGTAAATATAGAACAGTAAGATTCAAATGGAAGTTAATGATGTGAGGGGTGCCTGGCGGGCTCCGTCGGTGAAGCGTCTGTCTTCGGTGCTGGTCACGATCCCAGGGTCCTGGGATCGAGCCCTGCCTTGTTGGGCTCCCAGCTCAGCGGGGAGCCTGCTTCTCCCTCTCCCTCTGCCCCTCCCCCTGCTGGTGCTTGTGCTCTCTCTCAAATAAATAAAATCTTAAAAAAGAAAAGAAAAAGAAAACCAATGATGGGAAAGAGGAACTCTGTGCAACTGGACTCAGATTCCCAGCCCTACATCTTCAACGAAAAGTGAGTCTCAAGAGTCACACTCATTTTCATGGTGACAAGGAGATGACTAGTGCTTGGAGACAGGATAGAACACACAGCTGGGGACTCAGAGCCTGAGGGGATCCGAGCCTGTCAGAGGAGTGGCCAGTCCTCCATGGACAAGACGGCCTTCCTGGTGGGAAGGGGTTCAAAGCACACGCTCAGAGAACGAGGTGTGTACTGGCTGGCCAGGAGCAGGGCCGATGTACTTTCCACGGCTTCCTTCCCCGTGTTCTCTGTCCAGCATCAATATTTCCATGTTCGGGATGAAACAGATTTACCTCACATTTAAAGGAATGATTTTCTCCTTTCAAAACAAGAAGGCATGTGCAGTATCAAATCTGGGTTCCAGAAACCCTGGTGGAGGACGACCCGGTGTCCCAAACTGTCTTGCCAAGGTTCCAGTTTATGCCCACGAGGCCCAGAGCAACGTTCCGGATGTGGCGGCAGCTTTTGGCTCTGACGGGTTTTGGCTGCTAGATCTACCCGGTGACTGATTTACTTCTCAGTTTCAATTCTTTCTTCCCCCTCCATCAAAATAATTCGACACGAATCATTTCCATGGTTCCAAGGCAAAAATAGAAAAAACAAAAAGCTGTGAGTAAAAAAAAGAAAAAAAGCCTGCGAACAGGCTTTGCTATCCAATGGATGGCTATCCAACATCCCTTTCAGGAAACCATCAGGTAGAACCAGGCCATGTAATGGGTAATTTGGTCTCGACTTCCCCATCAGGAAAAACACCTGCGCGCACACGTACGCACACATCCGTTCCCAGGCGAGCCCCGCACCAGACCATGAGCTTCTAGTGAGACCAAATTCCTGCAGGAGGGCAGTTTCCTTTTTGCTATACCAACATAATGCTTCATTACACCAAGACATAGCTCTCTCCGATCTGCCAGGTAAGCAAAGAACGGAGCTTAAAATTTATAGTCGCCTTTAACGTGCTAAGCGTTGCCACCCAAAATCAATGTGTCCTACCAACCCCTTCCCGTTCCGCGTTGGATTCCTCCCATGGCTGAGGTGCAAACTGGCCTTCCCAGAGGCCCGCTGGTTCTAGGCCAGTCCCCCAGGCTCAGTGCATGCTCCCAAGTGATACTATGACGGCCACACAGCCGAACCCCCAGTCATACCCTGAGCTGCTGACACGGGCACAGGGCATGTCTCTACCTTTGTTTTATGGGTGTCACCAGAAAGAACCTCAGGCCACCCGTGGTCAGCAAATCCCGTTACTCATCTGGGTTGGAGAAGATGCCAGAGGTAAGCCAGAGGACCTCCTCGAGGCCTCTCAAGTGGACGGTCCCCAAGTCCCCCGCCCCGGGCTAGGAACTGACAGACCGACCAAGCCCAGCTTCAGCTTCCCCAGGTGAGCGAGTCTCATGACGAAGCAAGACGTCACAATGAGCTAAGAGACTCTCACGCACCCTCTCCCTACACGCCGATCCCTCTGTCCGCCATGGTCCTCAACAGGCATGGGAGTCCCTTAGCTGGAATTGAGGAAGCACCTGTATTTCTTTTTTATGTATTAAATGCTGCAACATTAGGGAGCCTCTCTGATAAAATGTAAGACACCTCGGGTTCTTTGTGGTTCGTGGTGTTCTTTATGGGATCACGGTTCCCCTGTGGTGTCAGCGAGACACAAGCCAACCCTGGCATTGTCATTCCACCTGCGACTGGCGATGTTTGACAGCTTACCAGCCGTTTCTGTATTTTGTCTTCTCAACAGCTCTGCCGGCCAGAGCTGGGGACGATCATCTCCATTTTGCCGCGGAGCGAACCACGACATGGGGACCCAAGGGCGGCCAGCGGGTACAGGATGCAGAGCTGACTTCCCACCCCAACAGGCTGGCTCCATACACACAAAGCCAGGCCAGACATGGGACAACAGGACAAGGTTTGGAATCGCACAGAGGCAACGCTGGTGGGATGTCCACCTTGAAAAATACGAACTTGGCAAAGACGAAAAGATGCTTCCAAATTTCAAGGGAAAAAACAGAAAACCCCTCACAGCGAACCCTCACTACCCTGTCGAAAATAAAAGCAACGCGGAGGTAACGCCCCGAAAGGGGCTCAGATCAGTGCCGTCTCCCCAATCCCGGGCCACACGGATGTCCGAGCCCGCCCGGGGCTGTGTGTGTACGGGAGGGCGGCAGGGAGGACATGACCACCTCGGCTCCGTGGCGGGTTAAGCAGCCTGATTGAACACTGCTGCTAATTAAGGGCCCCTCTCGTCTGGCAGGACCACCGGGCTACCTTCTGCACTTGTTCATGACCACGGCCCCTCGCTCAGAAATTAACTCCTGATGAGTGCAGACAGGGGCCCAGCTGGTCCTCCTGAGTCCTCCCAAATAGATAAATGAAGTGTAATAAGAATGCCGCTGGCTGCCAAGGCAAGAAGGGCTCTCCGTGACCTCTTGGTAAAATCCGGAGTATACTTTTACAGTGACTTAATTCTCAGCTCTGGGGACGCTAAACGCAGCCAGGAAGGGTGTGAGTAGGCTGATGGCCACAGGGACAGCGCTGAGAAGTCCATCACCAAATGTCCACTCATTAAGTACGAGCAGAAAGAATAAAGAGGCAGTGGATGAGAAACTAATTTTCAATTGGCCAGGATTTTCATTGCGGGTGATGGGCTGTTTCTCTCCGTGACTCTTCACAGGTCTAGGGACAACGGTGGCCTTTATTACAGTCTGCAAATTGTACAATCGTTGCGCTCAGGTTTAAAATATTAAACACTCATTTGCTACCACTTACAGAGGAAATCTCTCCCTCCAGCTCTGTTTAAGAAGAGGGAGATGGTGGCCTTTATTGCCCGGGTGTCACAGAAACTAGAAGGAAAGACATGTCTAGTTCGCACAGCAAAACCACGGGGGCGGATGGGGCCAGAACCCAGAGGTCTAGCCACTCGGTAGGTCAGAGAATTCTCCCTTTTATCTCAGTAAGTCAATGGGTGGCGACTGGAGTGAGGACGCTGGGGACCATGCACGGTCACTGACAGTCCCAATGCACTGGCCCACCGTGACCAATGCTGAGTGTGGCCCGTGTGCGACATCCTCCTGGAGATGTGGCAAAGGGACAGAGGGCAGGCTGTGAACCACTGCTCTGGGCTCTAGGTTGCACTGAAGTCACACTGTCCTGTGACTTTTGAAAGGAGCAGGGGTGATCTCCAAAGCAACAGGTGAAATGACAGCACTAGTCAATTCGGTTGTGTTGCCACGGCACAAAAGTGGTGACTGGGCCGGAGGCAAGACGGCAAGATGAAGGAATGGGCAGGAAAGGCATCTGATGCCTTGACGTAAAATCTTAACAAGAAAAGGATGCCATGGAGAAAGTGCCAGAGTTCCCCAGGGACCAACGAGGAAGGGAAGGAAGGAGGTGGGGGAAGTCCGTGAAGACACTCACCGCTTCAGAGAGTGTATTAGTCACCAACTGCCATGTAACAAATTTACTCCAAACCCGGCAGCTGAAGACACATGTATTACCTCCCAGTTTCGGAAGGTCGGGACCCTGAGAGGTGCTCAGTGGGCTGCTTCTGGCTCAGTATCTCCCAGATGTGGCAAGGGAGGTGTCAGCTGGGCTGTGGTCATTTCAGAGCTTGACTGGGAGAAGGCCCACATCCGGGTTCACTTCCACACCCGCCGGCAGGCCTCGGGTTCTCACAGAATAAAACATCAGTTTCTAGCCACGTGGGCCTCGCCACAAGGCGACTGACCACGTGTCTGCTTGCCTCTCCCAGAGCAATCGCTCCAAGAAGAGGGAGTGAGAGAAGGCCAGCGAGACGAAGCCACAATCCTTTTGGTAACCAGCTCTCAGAAGTGATATCCCATTCCTTTTGCCATATTCTCTTTGTTACAAGGGGGCCTGTAGGTCCAGCCCATACTCAAGGGGAGAGGCTTACAGAGGACCTGCCTACCGGAAGGCGGAAATCACGGGGACCCTCCAGAAGGTGGCTTCCCAGACATTCCTCCTTCCTTGTTCCTTGGTTCGACCCAGAGATGGATTCTTCTGCGGTGAACCTCTACAGAGTGTATATGGGCTGCCATCATCATCTTCACATTCAACATCCTTTCAACATAAGTGAGACTATCTTCTCCCAAGGCATGGAGTTTGAAATACTTGGAAAACATAACACACGCGCCAGCATGACGTCATGTTGGGGCACAGCTGCCCAGAGCTGGCGGCCCTGAGAACGGACTCTTCGTGGTCCCTCCTTTCATGGGAGCCGCCCACACAGACTGGTGTAGCTGCTTCCCAGGGCTCAGCTCTGCACCCTTCCAAAAGGAAAGTTTGTGCAAGAGATACATCCTCACAGTAGTAACCGCTAACATTTATCGAGAGAGTCTGATGGCCAAGGACTGAGTCAGGACTTTGCACCCAACGGCACATTTAATCCTTACAAGGAGCCTATGCCATAGATGAGGAACCAGGGATGGACCCCGGACGTGTAATTCCCACTGCTTGGGACCCCCCAATTCATGTGAATAGTGATTAGCTCCTGGGGGCTCACTGTTGGGTTAAGTTGAGCGTCAGACACCAAGAGATCTCATGACTGAATGGTTCTCTTAGATGTCCATCACACAACCATATGCTTAGAAAATCTAAAGGAATTAGTAAAAACCTATTCGAATAAAAATAAATTTTAGTGAACTGCCAAAATAGAGAATGTAGAAAAGCCAAGTGTTAATATGTAACTATGTACTAGTAACAGCTAAAAAATGAATCTTGTGATAACCCTCATTTGCTCATTGTAGAAAATTTGGAGAATGCACCAAACTAAGACTAGGGTATTATGTCACCTAGGATTCTACCACCAAAAAACATTTTGGTATATTTCCTTAAACCTTCTTTCCTATCATGTGTGGGTGTGTGAATTTTGTTTTGTTTCGTTTTAGTCATATTACCGTGGCTGAGAATTCTTTTTTTCACTTAGCACAACATCAGGAGAATTTTACTCATATTAATAAATGTTCTTCAGGGAGCCTGGCTGGTTCCTTCAGTAGAGCATACAAGTCTCGATCTTGGTGTTGTAAGCTCAAGCCCTACATTGGGCATAGAGCCTAATTAAAAAAAAGAGAGAGAGAGAGGAAGAAGAAGAAAAAGAAAAGGAAAGAAAAGAACCAGGGCAAAATAAATGTCTTAAAAAAATAGTTCTTCAAAAAATTCAATTTTAAATGGCTACTATCATATTATAACCTAATTTTAAAAATGATTTCCTTTTACTCATTTAATGGGTCACAAAATAAATAAAAATTTTGTTCCTGTTTCTCATTTCCTGCCTTTAACAAAAATTCTTTGAATATCCATTTCAATTCTTATGTTGGTTTTTTAGCTATATTTCTTTGCATTCTTAAGTGGCTGCACCAGGGATTATAATATACATCATAACTTTTCATTGCCCACTTATACTCAATATTGTACCACTTCCTGTAAAATACAGAGATCTCAACAATAGAGGTTCATGCCGACCCTCTCGGTTGTTAGAGGTACCATAGCTGTAAATGTTATAAGCCCCACAAGATAGTTACAATTTTTGCTTTTAATAGTTACAGGGTTGACAAAGAAACTGAGAGAGAAAAGCACAAAGGAAAAAAATGGTATTTTGTATTTATCCAAATATTTACCATTTTGGTTATTCCTCATTTTCCCCCAAGAGTCCCAAGTTCCCATCTGGTGTCATTTCCCTCCAGCTTTAGGAAATTCCTCTAGCACTTCTTGAAATTCAGGTCTTGCTGGGGATGAATTCTCATCATTTTCTTTACCTAACATGTCCTGATATTCTCCTTTCTTTTTTTTTTTTTTTTTTTTAAAGTAGGGGCTTGAACATACGAGCCTGAGATCCAGACCTGAGCTGAAATCAAGAGTTGGACACACTTAACTGACTGAGCCACCCAGGCGCCCCACTTCATTATTCAAAAAATAAAAATAAAAAAAAGTGGTAAAATACATGCAATGAAATGTACTATTTTATCCATCATTAAAGGTAAAATTCAGTGGCACGAAAAAATTCATGTTGTTGCACAACCATCACCACCAATCATCTCTAACCTTTTGATCATCCTAATCCTTCACACTTGAAGGATTTTTTAATAGATGCAGAATTCTGAGATGAAAATGGCTGTCTTTTGGCTCTTCGAAGATGCTGTTCCCTTCTCCCCTGGCCCCGTGACTCCTGAAGTCGTCCATTCATTGGACTACGGTTCCCTTGTATTGTTTCTTTCTTGTTGCTCTACAGGTTTGCTCTTAACCTCTGTTTTTCAACAGTGTGAAAAAGTCAGCACAGGCTTCGCTATATGTACTCAGCGTGACCCTCTTCAACCACCTTCTCTCTGTGCATTTCTACTTTTTGTCAAATCTGGAAATGGTCAAGCCATTACTCATTCTAACATGTTTTTGCTGCCCCACCTCTGCTTTCTCTCTGCCATTTCCATTCGACCGTGAAGTCCACGTAAGTGACTATTTTATTTCAGGTACCGTATTTTCAGTTCTAGAATTTCCATGTGGTTCTTCGTTGACCATTTCCACTTCTCTGCTGAGACAGGCTTTTTCCTTCGCGGTGAGCTTACACTGTTTCCCTTCACTGAGCACAGCTCTAACAGACACAGCAACACCCTCCTCTGCTCCTCCCCGTACCTGCTTCAGCTTGGGGCTGGGTTCCGTTGGTTTTCCTTTCCCCTAAGAGGATATCCTATTTTTGGGTTCTTCAATGGTAGAATATCTTAGCTTCCTATTCCAGACATGACAAATGTTAAATTGCATAGATTCTGGATTTTCTTATTTTTCTTTGATGAATGTTTTTATTTTCTTTTTCTTTAAAGAGTTTATTTATTTATTTGACAGAGAGAGGCACAGCGAGAGAGGGAACACAAGCAGGGGGAGTGGGGGAGGGAGAAGCAGGCTTCCTGCTGAGCAGGGAGCCCCATGTGGGGCTCGATCCCAGGACCCTGGGATCATGACCTGAGCCAAAGGCAGATGCTTAACGACTGAGCCCACCCAGGTGCCCCGTTTTCTTTCTTTCTTTTTTTTTTTTTTTAAGATTTATTTATTTTATTGTAGAGAGAGAGTGTGTGCATGTGATGCGGGGAGAGGCAGAGAGAGAAGGAGAGGGAGAAGCTCAAGCAGACTCCCTGCTGAGTGCAGAGCCCCAGGCAGGGCTCAATTCCAGGACCCTCAGATCATGACCTGAGCCAAAACCAAGAGTCAGACGCTTAACTGACTGAGCCACCCAGACCCCCTGAATGTCACTTTCTTTTGTTTTGGTTGACAACTGCCTTAGCTGAGCCAGAACTGCAAACTCTGTCCCTCCGGGCAGCAGCTTTAGTCTTAGTCATGATCTTCGTCATTACCTGAGGAGCTTTTAGTCTACTCCACGCCTGCGTGGTTCAACAGTTGAAGAGGTACATACAATCTGGAGATGTCTTCTCTGACCCCTTCACTGTACGGCCAGCACCTGGCCTGGGCTTACTTTGGCTGGCTCCAGTCCATCCCTTACCCAGGAGGGAGTCCCACAGAGCTGCCTGCTTCTGTTCACTGTTCAGTGACTCAGGGTAACTGCTTTTTGTATTATGCTCAGTTTGCCCGGTTATTTTCAGGGTGAGAGGGAGGAGTCTGGCAAGCTCTTGGTGCATCATTCTCAGAAGGAGAAGTAAAAGATCTCCATTTCTAAGTATCATTCACCACTAAAAAGAACCAAATTGGCCAAATCTGGACCAATTCCATAAAGAATAAGAACTGTGATCGATTATAAGATAATAATTCACAAGTCTATAGCACGAGCTGAGAGAGAGAGTCAAAGACAGAGAACCAAAGAGAAGTAAATCACTCATTTGCTGCTCCTGGAGCGACGAGTGTATCAACTTTCTACTCTGAAAACGATTTTTTCCAGAATAGTATCAGTTAATAAATGAAGAAGGAAAAATAGGTAAGAAGAATCTCCATTTTAGCAAACCTTAGAGAACTGGTTCAAGCAAGGATTGCTAAGGTTACCAGAGAACAGAATATTGCCTGGTGTGTCAAGGTGAGGCTCCGTAGATTACTCACAGAAAGAGAACTTAACCGCGGAGAGAACAGGTAGTAAAGCTCCTCGCCAAGAGGCTGAACTTCGTATCAGTGAGAAAGGCACAGTATGACGCAACATGATACGTAACACACAGCATCACCTAGAAAGCTTTCCTTCCCAAAATATTTAACCTGAGTCAAATCAAATTTTTAGACCTAACTTTCAGTTTACAAGAAATCCAGGGGCCACAGGAACAAAAACATCACCACAAGGAAAACAGCCAAATCCAGAATGTGGTGTATCCTTTCAGATAATTGCCCTGGGCTCTCCAAAACCCGGATGTCATTTTTTTTTAAGGGATAAAAGAAACATAAAAAACAAGTGCGATGCACAATGATGATTGGATCCTGGTTAGAAATAAACAGTAACACAAGACAATTTTTAGGCAACTGAAGAAATTTAAGTATGAATTAGATACTACTGAGCTAGCATTTATATAAGAAATAGTGGTATTGTGCTTATGTAGCAGAAAATCTTTATTGGTAAGAGATGCATGTTGAAGACTTTAGGGGTGACGTGTAAAGAAGTCTACAACGTACTTGCGAATGGTATATCTCAACAAACAAGCAAACAAAGGAAAAAAGGGCAAACTATAAACAGCTGCTGAAGCCAGGTGTTGAGTATTACTTACCAGTACACAGTGTACTGTTTCTTCAACTTTGCAGTATATTTCAATTTTTCCATAATAAAAATTTGGAGAAAAAATTCCAGTTGACTCTTTTGGATGGTTCTGACTCCAAATCAGGGATGAAATCCAGATGAAAGTAAGTTTTGGAGTCAACCTTGAAATGGCATCTAGGTGACCAGCCAACCACAGCCAGTCTCCATTCTGGAAGGGACGCAGAGGAGAAGAATGGCTGGTAGGTAATGCCTGTCCTTCCAGGGTCTGTAACTTGCTGACCCATGCCTTTGGGAAAATAACATACAGCACCTCTGAGAATAAGGTTGGTCGGGATCACTGGATAAAAGTGAGGTTTCAGTGCTGTTAATTCACATATTCACGATATTCATGTATTGAGCTACAATATGCCCGAGGCTATGTCCCAGCCTTCGTGGAACTACAGTCTAGTCAGAGAGAGAAAACAGGCTGTTGCAAACCAGTAGAATAAGCAGGATAATGAGTCTGTCACGGAGGGTTCGGGAATGTAAACATAGAAGGGGCAGCAGGGAGAAAAGGAACACTACCCTGGCCATGGGGAGAAGACATCAGATCTCCATCAGGAGAAACTAGTTGACGGATAGTGTCCGGCCACTTCCAGGATACATTACGGCTCCAGGTCCACGTATGCAGGGTTAGCGCTGAGTAAAGGAATTCGTGAATCTCCATTACCCATGCCTTCTCTGGTCCCCACGAGTACGTCAGATACCGTGATGCTCACATAGGTCTCAGTTCCAATAATCTAGTGCTCCCTAACTAACCATCCCAAACATTAGCGGTTTAAATCACTCCATTATTTATTTTGCTCACAAATCTGCATTTGGGGCAGATATAGGCAGTCCGGTACAGCTCCACTGGATGCAGAGAATCTGTTTCCAAGATGGCGCACACTCATGGCTAGCAGGTTGGTGCTAGCTGGGAGTTCAGCCAAGCTGGGCCAGAACTCATTTTTCCACAGAGCTATATAGGCTTCCTCTCAGCATGATCACTGGACTCGAGAGCAAGTGTCCCAAGAAACAGGAAGCCACCATTTCTTAAGGCCTGGGCCCAGAAACAAGCACACTGTCACTTCTACCATTCTATTGGTCAAGGGAGTCACAGAGCCCACCCAAATTCAAGGAGAGGGGACATGGCCCCACCCTACTCATGGAAGGATCAAGCCTAGCCACATCCTCTTCTTCTGAAATGGGCTGTTTAAGAACTAAAAAGGTGTATTTCCCTCAAACCATAGTATAGTATACACATACACACACACACACGTATCAATATCCACTCTGTCTGGATTTTTACCTGGAGGTTGGTAACAAATCATGGGCTTCCTTCACCAAGTCAAAGAAGGCTTTGAAAAGAATGCACATTGTCTTAAAGTGTGGGAACAAAACTGATGCAAGTTTCCTTAACTAAATCCAATGTTTATTCACTTATACAACATTTTTTTGAGCAATTACTCTATGTTGTCTTAGGAAATACAAAGATTAACCAAATATGGCATTTTCAAATTGCTCACAATCAAGCAGGAAAACAAATACACACATTACAATTAACTCCAATGGGATGGAATTCAGGGATGCCAACAATGAGCAAAACCCAAGGAACCACAAAGAGAAGGGAAGGAAACACAGAGAAAGCTGACATTCTCCACATTCACCCCAACAGAAGTCAACTTAAATCTTCATCTCTCTGTCATCTCCAGCTGGGCTCCCAGCCCTATGTGCTAGCCAGACAGAACTCCAAAATCCAAAAATATTTAACACAGGATCCCTTTAAGTTATACATTCTTAATAACGTCAATATAATTTGAAAAACGACCATTAATTTTATACAATACTTAAAAACTTAAAAAATCTATTTGTTGGGTCACCTGGGTGGCTCAGTCATTAAGCATCTGCCTTTGGCTCAGGTCATGATCCCAGGGTCCTGGGATCGAGCCCCAAATCGGGCTCCCTGCTCAGTGGGAAGTCTGCTTCTCCTATTCCCACTCCCCCTCCTTGTGTTCCTCTCTCGAAGTCTCTCTCTCTCTCTGTCAAAGAGATTAATAAAATCTTAAAAATATATATATTTGCTGGAACAATGTATGTATGTATGAGGTATAAACCCACCCCCCATGCCAACATGCCAGTAGCTCTGACTTCTCCCAGTTCCTCACCCTGGTCTTGTCACCTCCAATTACAGACCTGAAACCAGCTCAGAGTATTAACATCTCACTACCTGTCCCTAAATTATGTTTGGCTCAAATATCAGCTAGAAATTGACATTCATGTGCTGCTGAGGCTACTTACTACCCAGGAACTTTGGTTGATTCCAGGAATCAACAAAGAGAATAATATTCTAAAGAATTATTATTGTCATAAGCATCACCAGAGATCAAAGGTTAAAGAATTTACTCCTGAAGATTTAAAGTACTTTATTTTTGTGACTTCTCTTAATCCTATCTCTCTATAAGACCCCCATCAACTCCTTCTGTCATTTAAAGTGTTAGCCATTAGGGAAATTCAAATCAAAACCACACCGAGGGGGGTGCCTGGGTGGCAGAGTTGTTAAGTGTCTGCCTTCGGCTCAGGTCATGATCCCAGGGTCCTGGGATCAAGGCCCACGTCAGGCTCCCAGCTCACTGCTAAGTCTGCTTCTCCTTCTCCCACTCCCCCTGCTTGTATTTCCTCTCTCGTTATTTCTTTCTGTCAAATAAATAAGTAAAATCTTTAAAAAAAACCCAAAACACATTGAGACACCACCTAATACCAGTTAGAATGGCAAAAATTGACAAGGCAAGAAACAAAAAATGTTGGCAAGGATGTGGAGAAAGGAGAACCCTCTTACACTGTTGGTGGGAATATAAGTTGGCACAGCCACTTTGGAAAACAGTGTGGAGATTCCTCAAAAAAGTAAAAATAGAGCTACCCTATGACCCTGCAATTGCACTACTGGGTATTTACCCCAAAGATACAGATGTAGTCAAAAGAAGGGCCATATGTACCCCAATGTTCATGGCAGCAATGGCCACAAGAGCCGAACTGTGGAAGGAGCCAAGATGCCCTTCAACAGATGAATGGATAAAGAAGATGTGGTCCATATATACAATGGGATATTACTCAACCATCAGAAAGGATGAATACCCACCGTTTGCATCAACATGGATGGGACTGGAGGAGATTATGCTAAATGAAGTAAGTCAAGCACGGAAAGTCAATTATCATATGGTTTCACTTATTTGTGGAACATAAGGAATAGCAAGGAGGACATTAGAAGGAAGGGAAAAATGAAGGGGGGAAATCAGAGGAGACGAACCACAAGAGACTATGGACTCTGAGAAACAAACTGAGGGTTTTAGAGGGGAGTGGGGGGGGATGGGTTAGCCCAGTGATGGGTATTAAGGAGGGAATGTATTGCATGGAGCACTGGGTGTTATACATAAACAATGAATGGGGTCGTGGGATCTGGTGCTGTGTTGGGCACCCCGCTCAGTGGGGAGCCTTCTTCGCCCTCTCCCTCTGAGCTGTCTCAAGTAAATAAATTCTCTGTCTCTGTCAAATAAATAAAATCTTTAAAAAAAAGAATTTACAAAGCTCTCTTCCCACTTATGACACCAATATATAAATGTGTGAGTAATAATTAATCTCTAAACTTTCAAAATACCTGCTTTTTGTGCTCTCATGCTGGTGAACATCAGGTCTGAAGACGGTCAGCAGTACAAGATGGTATGAGATAGCAGGAAGGGCCCCGGATGGGAGTTGGGATTCACAGCAGCTAGTGTGGACTGGCTGTTGGCCAGACGACTGGAGACACAAGCCAGCCCCTCTCCTGTCTTGGTTTTTTGTTTTTTAAAAGATTTTATTTATTTATTTATTTATTTATTTATTTATTTTTAAAAGATTTTATTTATTTGACAGAGAAAGAGAGATCACAAGTAGGCAGAGAGTCAGGCAGAGAGAGAGAGGAGGAAGCAGGCTCCATGCTGAGCAGAGAGCCCGATATGGGGCTCGATCTCAGGACCCTGAGATCATGACCTGAGCCAAAGGCAGTGGCTTAATCCATTGAGCCACCCAGCCACCCCAAAAGATTTTATTTTTTAAAGTAATCTCTACACAACGTGGGGCTCAACCTCACAACCTCCAGATCAAGAATCACATGCTCCACCAACTAAGCCAGCCAGGTGCCGCTCTCTGTCTTGGTTCCTTAATGTGTAATACCAGAGGGATGGGGAAGAGCTTGCTAAGTCCCTTCCCCCTCTGAAATTCTGTGATTCTTGATTGTTCTAGGAATGGCCAGCACCAGGAACACTGAACAGCTCCTTCTCATCCCAGCACGATCACTCCGCTTTAGTAGCAAATTGCAGGAGACACACTCTAGTCTCATGAACCCAGGGGAAGGTGTCCTACAAAGGACAAGGACAAAGCCAGGTCCAGGTAAAAACTACTAAGGTTTTATGGAATTGACTCTGCATCTAAAATCTACTTAGTAAAAGTCTCCTCCCACTGACCTTCATAGAGTCTGATCAAATTGGGAGATAATGGATTCCCAATGGAAAAATATCTGCCTCTTATGGCATCATTTATCATTTTTGTAACACACACAGTATGTTAACTAAAAACATTTTAAAGTTCCAGATATCCTTTATATCACTCCTGCTATAGTTTATCCTTCAACCTCTGAACAACCGTGATACATATTAGGCAGGATACGACTGCCTAATACCAAATTATGTCTTAGAATTTTAATTTTTGAAATAAGTTTTAAAATAATTGTTATGTGAGGCCTCATAAACTCTAAAATGTGTATCTCATTATCTTGACTCAAACTGTTTGTTTAAATGGCTAAGGAAATTATTTCCTCAACAAACAATACTCATCAAATTTAGTGAGTTTAAAATAAGAAATTACATACAGAAGAGTAAGCCAGAGACCATAAAACCAAGAAAAAAAAAAAGATGTAGAACAAAAAGTTCTTAAATTTTTCATCTCTGAAATGAGATACACAAGGAGTCTTGGATTCCTGTTTTCTGGCAGTATTATGCTTCATGTATCTGCAAACATGTAAATGACATGGGAAACTTTGCTGCAACTAAGAGCTCTTTACCAGATTATAAATTTAGCCAGCATTTCCCCACACAACCTCCTTCATGATACTAAGCAACGCAAACACACAGCCAAACAACCAGTGTTTTAATATTCAAGTTCCCATTTCTTCCACCACATAATTTCCTGCAATAATCTCATTCATGTCTGAGGTCCAAAGGCATTCTTATTTATGCTTTTCAGGTCAGTATGCCAATAGTAAGAAGACTCGTAGACTCGTTCTTGAAAGGTTGAGCTTTTCGAACAAGTCCTGAAAGAATTTACTAACACTGCATATTTCCTCAAGAGGGATAATGTAAAAAAGCAAAATTTTAAGAAAATGGCTCTAATGCCATTTTCAGTTAAAAGCACTGGGAGATTTACAATGATCAAGTAATATGTCAATTTCTTTCAAATGTTGCCAACATTTGATGCCAACACAATTACAAGTTGGAAAAATGTGTAATGAATAAGGCAGCTCATAATTTCCCTTAGAATATGTATGTACAACTTATTAAGTGGCATAAAAAGCAAAGAGTCATGGCAAATGTTGAAACCCTAAATCTGAGTTTCATTGCTTTGGGGCATTGGAGTCAAACTCCATCATCTGGAAGTACCTAACAATAAGAAATATTAGGTCACGAGCTGTTTTAGAAACACCTGCAGTACTTACATCTAATGAGGTGAATAAATGAGAGCTTCATGTTCCCCCATCAAATAAGAAAACTTAATAGTTAAATCTGACATAATAAGCCCAAACTCGAACCCTGTAGAAATGAAAACACTCACAAGGAGGGCATTTTCTCTTCCAAATTTTGTGGCTCAGCTCTGCCAGCTCCCTTACCTAAAGCCACCTGGCAGAAAAGTGTGCCCCCAATTCTAGATCAGTATGGGTTTTTCCAGAGTAGGGCCTGATTTATCTGATAGTCTTTGGAGGCTCAGAAAGAATGGACGGAGCTTTCTCTTGATGTCTCCTGTCCTCACCCTCACTCCTCAAACACACCTACAGCCTCAGTCAGAGGCAACATGCCACTGACATCTCGTTCCAAACCCCAAAACACCCATTCCTTTCAAAGTACGAGTCAGACCAAAGGCAGGACTGAATGGATGACTCACGAGTCTTTCCCTCGGAACCTGCCTGCATACCTTATCTACTATCACTTTCTCCCAAAGGGGAGATACTTTTGTTTCCTTCCAGTGAGGGTTGCCAGATTTCACAAATAAAAAATACAGAATGCCCAGTTAAAGGTGAATTTTAGATAAACAGATCATTTAGTAGTTTAAGTAGGTCCAAAAAGACTATTTTCTCTGGCAAACCTATGCAGAATATTCCTAATATCAAGAAAGTGAAATTAACACCTTGACTTCTTCCTGGAAGTCCAGGAAATAGAGAAAGGCAGCTAGGAAGAGTTAGAGGAGGGAAGTTAGAGGTGAGGAAAGGGGAAACATAAAGAGAAAAGGAAGTCTTTCGCAGAATGGCATGTGGTGTTTCTCAGACTTTACCATGCATGCCAATTACCCAGGGACCTTATGAATTTGACGTGTGGACTCTGACCTGGTAGGGCCAGGGGGCCTCGGGTTTTCATCTTTTTTCAGGTGATGCTGATGCAAAGATCATGCTCTCGGAAGCCTAGCCAGACACGGTCGGGGGGCACGCAAATGGTGTGGGTAAGCAGTTGGTGAGGAGGAAGGAGGCCAGTGATTTAAGCAGCTTTTCCAGCAGTTAAGGTTAAATACAAAGATCTAGTCTCTTCCAAATTCCCTTCTACTTTCCCACTTTGAGAGATAACCACCATCACCATAAATACTAAGAAACAGCTTCCAAGCAAAAAACAAAAATACACACAAGACACCAAAAACAAAAGCATCGAACAATTTCAGACACGCACGCTTTCCATATCGTTGTTGAGAAACAAAGCAGCACACTTAAGAATCCAGGACAAAAGTCTTGTCACATTTAACTCCCCCCAGGAAAAACAGGGTATATATTGCGCCAAATTCATCAATTCAATGTTCTTCTCTTCAAGACCAGCTTGAGACCTCAGGCTTTGGTCACGGCTTGGCCCTTGGGGTCAGCCTTTTGAGAGCCATCCGGAAAGCTGTCCAAGTCTCTCGCCTGCACAGACCTGTTGCAGACACCATCTCCTGTTTCTCTTTTGCCTCCTGGAGGACAGGAGAGGCCTGGCTTGCCAAAGAACATCTCTTGTCGCTGACGGCCATGAGTCTGGTCTGTGCCTATGTTCCAGATGACGCTGTCCCCACATGAGCTCGGATCTCAGGAGACAAGGACTCTGTGGCCCTGTGCTCTGGCCACCCAGAGCTGTGACCCCATGTAAGTGCAGGCTCAGTGCACGCAGAAAAGTGACTAGAAAAGAGGCAGACGTTCTCTAAACTCTCTTTAGGTCTTAACTAGGAGAAAACACGCCAACATGTAAATTTCTCACGGCCTGACTAGGCAGAGGGGAGCGTTTTTCCACACGGGCACTTTTTGCAGATCTGGACCCTGTTCAAAGGTGTTTATATTTGTTTGGTTTCCTGGGGGCGAGGGAGCAGGGCTGCTTCTGTTTTGGAGGTATAAATGGAGACTACAGAAAAACAGGTGCACCGGGAACTGTCAGAACACGCAAGTTCTGAGAATGGACACAGCGGTGTGTGTACCCATGCTGCTTTCCAAGAGTGATTTAGAGAAAAAATTTCCTTCTGGTTCAGTGGCTTAGCATATGGGCCAGGGGTGGACATCTATATTCAGGGACACAGGCATATGAGATCTTCTAGTGTCCTTGATGCCTTTGACTTGGAACAAAATAAACCCATTGGGAACCTGGGTAAACCACAGACCAGTCACCTTAGATTACCTTCTCCTATTCAGCTTCTCTAGTCCTAAAGCCAAGTCTCTAGCTAGGTCCAGGGACAGAGAGTTTGTATGTAAGTCGATGCTGCCATGGAAGGGGGTTGATAGAGATACTAACCTATCACAAGTATTTATTCTGGGAAGTGGAGATACACAGCTCTGGTTGGTGCCCACAGAGCCCTGATTCAGTAAATCCTAAATGCAGGCACATACATTTATTTTATCATAAACACCCTATTTTCCCCCTCACGAGAATTCATTATTCCAGAACCAACTGATGACCCCCCTCCCAACATTTCGGAAATGGAAACTACTTTTTTCCAGATGACGGAGAGCTCCCTCACTAGCGCGTTAGGAGATTAGATTACGTCCCAAGAAGAAAAGAAGGTAAGAGACACAAACTGGTTTTATCATTATCATGCCGACCAATAACGGGAGCAAGAAATGCTTCCCAAAGTTTCTCTAAAGACACTGCTAATGACAGCTCGATGTCATTTACGATGGTACAAAGGTACGTGCATTCATTAAGAGCCATACTAAACATTTGGAATCTGTATCTTTTCCTGGGCTTGTGATATGGGCTAGGATCCTCCCTTGTGATGGTGGGCAGGGACCCACAGCTCCCAGTCACAAAGTCACGGGGGAACATGACGCGCTTACAACCATTCTGTACCCACACAACCATTCTGTTGTTCACTTTTGGTAGTTTTCAGTAAATTATACGTGCTAGTCAACACTTTGTTATAAAACAAGCTTTGCGTTAGGGGATTTTTGCCCAACTGTGGGCTAACGTTAAGTATTCTGAGCATGATTCAGGGAGGCTAGGTCACACTGTCACGTTCAGTAGGTTAGGTGTCTTAAACGCATTTTGGACTTAGGAGGATATTTTCAACCTACAATGGGTTTAATGGAACAGAACTCCATTGTAAATCAAGTAAGGGCAGAGTTTACTGGAATGTGACCCCAACAGAAGTCAAGGAAGAGCCATAGTGATGGAAGGGACAGCCTAGCACCAGCACGAGGCTGTCCCGAGAAGAGGGTCAGAACATGACAGAACTCTCACGGAACAGCAACGATGTCGCCAAAGGAGGGCAGGCCACGGCCGCTGGTAACCCGAGCACCCCCCACCCTGCTTTTTGCTTTATGCTCACAGATGTGAAAAAAGTAGGTGGTAGTGTTTCCTTTTCCATGACCAGTAAACTTTTCTTTTTTTTTTTTTTTTTTAAAGCCTGACGATGACACTAATTACTTAAGCAAAGGATCACAGAAGTCAGCTGTCCCCATTGCTCAGATCCCAGTAAGACATCCATGAGCAAAAATTAAAGTTGGCTCTCCTCCTTCCCGGCAATCATTCAGAGCAACCTTGTTTGGCTGTGATACACCATGGCCGTTGTAGGAACTTTCCAGAGCGAAGAGTGAGCATTTGAAAAAGGTTAAAATTAGATTAAAACGACTGACGAAGCATTAGATCATAGGCTGCATTACATGCCGTATTATTTTCAAAATGAAAAAAAAAAAAAAAAGCCTACTTAATGTGGACTCTCCGGATATAAAGGTAGATTATAAACACGGACATTTTCCTCTTTACTCACATTTGGAACTACTCTGGTCTCCCCATTTGTGCCTTTGCTCAGTCCGGACCTCATGGCTTTCCTCTGTCCTTCCCTCTAAAATTAAGTCTTTTCACCACATGACCCCGAATTTGCCTTAATTTGATTTTCTGGGTTTACTGTGTTTTCATCTTCTAAGAACTGCTACTTATCTTGTGCCTTCGCTGTGATCAGTTCTCCAAAATTTGTTTGACAGGGGCTCAAGACTTAAAATTTTTTAAAAAGAAGAAGAATTTAAATCTCTTAATTCTCAAACACTCACCCACTCCGCACCCACGGGGGATTGTCCCTCACCCCTCTCCCTCCACCGCCTTCCCCACCCACGGCACCGGGCCTTCTTGTCTTTGACATCACGCAGTTCCCTGAATAAAGGAGGCCGCAGTTTTGTTACCAACGAAACGAACTTTACATTAGAGACATCCAAATTGGGTGGATTTGGTATAAGCTTCTTTCAAAAAAGTACTACTCCATTATGGGGAATGTTTATGCCTAAAAAGAAGATTCTGTGTTCCATTGTGTCAGAAGCTTTCAGAGTGCAATTGTTCAATTTGCAAACTGCAATTGGTTAACCAAGCTAAACTTAATTAGTCCAACGATCCTAGAGCCCACATCAAACCCCACTGTTTGATGTATTCTGCGAGGTGTCCAAGCCGCCTACAGCTGTCTAAGTGCCACAATGAAAAGGCAGCTAGGCTTAGGTCTGGGAACTGAAATGAGCTGTTCTAAGTGGGGCTTTTCTTCCATTTTCTGAGGCTGCACTGCTCTGACCTTCTCCAAATCAATCCTTTGCGGATTAACATGTAAAGCAGTGTCGAATTAATTTCAGAAAGGGAATATGAGATCAGCCTAGGATCATACAAAACATCTAACTCCTAAACACACTAATGCTTCTCGCCATTCAATGAGAAGCTGTCAATAAAGGGAAAAAAGTCGGGGAGGGGGGCGGCCAGAGGATTTGAAGGTTGGGGCAATCTATCAGACTAGTTAGCACATTGCCTACTTCTGTGGCATAGCTAATGCATTCCTCTAGAAGTTAATCCTATTTCTAAAGACCATCCCGCTAGGGGCACATAGGCCGTGATGAATGAGAACTAAAATGCATTAAAATTCTCAACAACTTCACCAAAAGGCACACTATTAGATTCTGAGTGTCTACAATAAGACGGTTCATTAAAAGTGCAGGTCTTAAAGAAACCGCTTTTGTCCCGACATACTGGGGAGAGAGGGTCCAGCGTGTCACTCCTGACACCTGCAGCCAAAATATTTTTACATTAGGTTGTCCGAGTAATCACACGAGAAATGCTACAGAAGACACCCAAGGAAGGCCCTTTTCCGAGAGCTGGCTTTAATACCGTTATTATGCGTCTACACTCGGGGGAGGCTGTGTGTTTCCACAGCATTAGCTGCACAACAGTGTCATTAAACCCACTTTTAAAAAATCAGACATGAAAGAGCACTTATTCAATTTCCCTTGAAGAAGCGGCAGTGTTTGAACACGTCCCTTTTTCTCCCATTGTATTTTGCTTGTACTCAATTAAGAGATAATTTAGCCATTTATCATGACGTAGTTGGGGCTGAGCGCTCATATGGGCATGGAGTCCAGCTTGTCTTAGAGGCAGAAATCTGGAACTATCTCGGAAGACAGCGGACAGTGTCGGGCCCAAGACTGACTGGAAATTCCATCTCTGAGTTAGGTTTTGGTCCCTGTCCATGGGCGTGGGGAAAGGCTGAGAAGCCTCAAGAATGGGGCTGCCATGAATTATAACGCAGCACTGATTCTAAAATCAGAAATGCCAGTAATGCAACACTGGAGACACTATGGGAGCCCACGGGAAGCAACAGACGAGGAGATGCCCCAAGACAAAACGGCGGGGTCAAAGGCGCACACCCAGAGATGGGAGGGCCCCACGCAGAGTATGTGTTGAATGAATGAATGAATGAATGAATGAATGGACCGAGTTGTACTTGGCCTCTGGGCTCAGGACAGTTACAGCAACTCAACTGGCTCAGGTTTTGCAAAAGTTCATCCTCCACGTGAAACGCATGGTCTGGCAGAGGGGTACCCTGGGGAGGGGAGCAGGGGCATGGAGGTTGGGCAAACCACAGAGATGGTCAGGTGACCGTGTCCACTGTGTTTCTGGGCTTCACACCGGAGGGTTATGTCTAATCCTCACACTACTTCAGGAAGCTGGCATCTCTGTTTTACAGATGAAGCCCCTGGAGCTCAGAGAGGGCAAGTCGGATGTTAAAGGTCACACAGCTAGCGGCTGCCGGAGACAGGACTGTACTCAGATCTGTCCGACTCTAAAATCCAACCTCTTCCCACTTCTCTACGAAGAAAAGTCCTGGCCCTTGCGTAGAAAAAATTATGGACTAACAGAATTCTTTAAAAAATCACGGGTATGGTTTCACTTATTTGTGGAGCATAACAAATAACATGGAGGACATGGGGAGATGGAGAAGAGAAGGGAGTTGAGGGAAATTGGAAGGAGAGGTGAACCATGAGAGACTATGGACTCTGAAAAACAACCTGAGGGTTTCGAAGGGGTGGGGGGGTGGGAGGTTGGGGGAACCAGGTGGTGGGTAGTGGGCAGGGCATGTATTGCATGGAGCACTGGGTGTGGTGCAAAAACAATGAATACTATTACACTGAAAAGAAATTAAAAAAAAAAATGTAAAAAAAAAAAATCACGGGTAATTCTATCACTTCACATGAGGATGTGAGTGGAACTACACTGAATCCCTTACCCCCAAACACGTGCCCCCCATCAGGTCTTCGATGCTACTCCCATCTTCCACGCCGTGGTCTGAGCGGCGTTTGTCCTTTGATTACCCCAAGAGAGGCAGCCCAAACCGCCCAGGACCCAGAAGGGGGCTGCGCGTGGCTGGCTGCCGGGTGGAGGAGGGGCGGGAGCAACATCGGTGCAAACACAGCACGAGGGGTGCACAGCTGGGAGGTGACCTGGTGGCCAGCACTGGGCCAGCCCCAGGGCCTGGGATGTGAGGGTGCTCTGGCAAACGCGTAAGACGACAAACCGAGTAGCACTTGGGGAAGCATGGTCCCCCCCTAAGAACGGGGGCAAAAATCCACTGAGCATATCACTTTACAGCAGAAGAGGTTGTGAACTGGGACACAGGCCACCTGGGTGGTGGCAAAGCTAATTTCCCTGTAGTCTTACGGCATCCCAGGCAGGTGGGCATGAGGCGGCGGGCGGACACACTTTCCCTCCCGCAGCTCTGCCCTTCTTTCCGCACACAGGAGGTGTGCATGTGGGTTAGGAAGAACAGAGAAAACAACCGTCTGTATGTTGCAGGTTTCGCTGACCCACGGCCACGAAGACTCGTAACGGTGCGCTGACGAGCTGCTATACACTCCCGCAAGCGTGCATGCGCTCATTCATTCATTCACTCAGGTAACTGGCTACAATGATCACCATCGCACCCACCAAAATACACTGCCTGGGAGACCGGGCCTTTGCCAGCTCGGCAGAACCTTCCTCCCCAAATGCCGTGGTTTGCATTTTGCTCTAGTGTGACCTCAATGCTATGCTACAAAAGCAACGTTTCTGTACGTCTCTAACCCAGATGCTCATGCTGTCACCTCCTGGGCCCCTCGTGGATGGCTTGTATGATGCTTAAGCATTTGTTTAAAACAAACGAACAAACCAACCAAACCCTTCAAGAATGTAGTCAGAAGAGACTGAAGTCAGTGATTATCCTAAAACTGACATAAGGTTTAAGACAGAAAGTCTAGGCTGTAAAAAGACTCAAGAAGAATGAAATTTATTCTTTGCAGTGGTCCATATACGATGGAATATTACTCAGCCATCAGAAAGGATGAATATCTACCATTTGCATCAACGTGGATGGGACTGGAGGGGATTATGCTGAGTGAAGTAAGTCAAGCAGAAAGAGTCAATTACCACATGGTTTCACTTATTTGTGGAACATAAGGAATAGCACAGAGGATATTAGAAGAAGGAGGGGAAAGTTGAAGGGGGGAAATCAGAGGGGGAGACGAACCATGAGAGATTATGGACTCCGGGAAACAAACTGAGGGTTTTAGAGGGGGGAGAGCGGTAAGGGGATGGGTGAGCCTGCTGGTGGGTATTAAGGAGGGCTGGGATTGCATGGAGCACCACGCGCTATATACAAACAATGAATCATGGAACACGACATCAAAAACTAATGATGTACTGTGTGGTGATTAACATAACACAATAAAAAACAAGAAAATGTATTCTTTACAATAAGAATTATGACTGGGGCACCTGGGTGGCTCAGTGGGTTAAGCCTCTGCCTTTGGCTCAGGTCATGGTCTCAGGGTCCTGGGATCGAGCCCCGCATCGGGCTCTCTGCTCAGTGGGGAGCCTGCTTCCCCCTCCCCGCCCCCGCCTGCCTGCCTCTCTGCCTACTTGTGATCTCTCTCTCTCTGTCAAATAAATAAATAAATAATTTTTTTAAAAAATTGGGGTGCAGGGTTCCCCACTGTAAGCACTAGACCATCAGCCAGCCACCCTGATGAGCACAGACCCCAGAAGCCAGGTGTCCTCACCTTCCCACCCGCCAGTGAGCTACTGTCTCGCCATATACAAGAAATTTACAGTACTGCTGCTCCATCTCACGCAGATTAGGTGGTGATAAACGGTCAGTCCTCATCTAATGGGTGAATAAGGCTTAACACATATCCATCAGACCTGATGTACTTTTTTAAAAAAAGTTTTATTTATTTAAGTAATCTTTACACCCAACTTGGGCCGCAAACTCATGACCCTGAGATCAAGAATTAATTGTATGCTCTTCCAACTTATCTAGGCAGGCACCTCTGATGGTTTTTCTTTCTTTTTAATAAATTTTTGAGTTTGGAAAAAATTTACATTTACATCGTTTTTAATGATACAGCAACTGCAGTGGTTTTCTTTGTGATGGGTTTAGTGAGTGTGATAGCCAGCAGCACACACACACATGGTTGCCCCAATCGATCAATCAACAACTCGTTCGGGGATACAGAGACGTAGATACGGAGGGAGTATCTAGCTAATCCTTACCGTGAACTTTACCGCTCATGGTATTTTAAAAAAAATGGTTATGTGGGTCAATGACCTATGCCTGGCAAGTGCCCAGAAAATGGAAGAACAAGAAAAGGACAAGAATCTAAGTGTTTAGGTTTAGTCATAGCAGGATAATGACTTAAAAGGCAAGTATTTTTAGAACTATCCTTAAGTATAGCATTTAATTCATAGGAAGGGTAAAAGGAATGAAAATACCCAAGTAAAAGTTAATATATGACTCGTGGATTTACCCGTGCTATAGGGGAGGGCATAACTACTCAGGTTTTCTTCTTCTCCGCTTTTTTTCCCCCTTTCTTTCTTTTCAAGGCACTGCCAAATATACTAGTGACGATAGATTTTTTAATCTAAGCCCCCACTGATTGCAGCATCCATCTCAATTTCAGAAGTGTTAAAATGTATATTTTAGAACTGGTGAAACAGTAATCAAATTAAATCCAAGCCAACCCAAACCACGTCTCCTATTTATTTGGATCATAACGCACAATGCCAGGCAGAGAGTGGAAACTGGGTAAATATTTACCGAATCAATGATGCTCTGGGAGGTAATACTCATGTGTTTAACCACAATTACCTGCATTTTGCTGACACACCACCTTCTCTCCCCTCTGAACTTACCTAGGCCTGGGCCAATCCTGTCCCATCTGTTTCACTATAAGGAATTAGGTCAATCATTACAGATACCTCTTCACTCTTTGTGATAATTTCCATGTCAACTGCAAATAATAATGTGTTAACTTTCTTCCAGGACTCAAGAAGACTCATCCAAGCCTTTCGGGTGCTCCAGACTTGCAAATATGTGTGTGTGTAAACCTGGGCTTCAGATGCATGGGCTGCATGTGTGCTCATCATCTGCGTCTGTCTTTCTGCATCTCATCATGGAGAGGGAGACAGCATGTGTCCCAGTGTGCACCCATGTGCTGCAGGGCGAGGCACGTGCTCTGTCATTTGCTTCCTTGGTCTCCTACCACCGGATGCACCAAGACGGGTCGCTTGTGTAAACGAAACTCAACTGGGTTTTTGTGTTTGTGTTATCTAGATAAGCATTTTTCTCTGCATTTGAACTATGTAGACCAGGCCTATCTGGCTATTTCCTCCTCCCATCCACGGAGGACAAAACCTAATTTGTTGTCCTCAGAGGTTCTCTGTGTCCCTAACACCATGACATCAGGAGAAATGAAAGAGAACACTGATGCCATGCTTGCTGGAATACCAATAAGGAGGATGGAAGACAGTGAATGTAATTATTGTCAATCCTCAACAGAAAAAATGGGGGTACTAAGTACTAAGTACTGTACTTAGTACTTAATACTAAGATACTGTCAACTCTCAACAGAAAAGTGGGGGGTACTAAATACTAAGTATTTGCTGAGTACTCAGTACCTAGTACAAACATATTGTCAATTCTCAACAGAAAAATGGGGGTACTAAGTACTGTACTTGGTACTTAATATTAAGATATTGTCAACTCTCAACAGAAAAGTGGGGGTACTAAATACTAAGTATTTACTAAGTACTTAGTACCTAGTACTAACATATTGTCAATTCTCAATGGAAAAAATCAGGGTATCAGAAACTCATAAACAGGCCACTCCACCTGCTGGCTCCCTGGCAGCACAGATGGAGGGAGAAATCTTATAGTAGACGTTGTTGATGAACACCCATTAACAAGCCATCAAAGAGGCATTTCAGCAAACAACCCATGGACTGCTTGCCTCCTTACCAGGCTTCCCTGCCACGTGACTGGATGCCATCTGGGATGGTCAAGGCCACATAGGATGCCACCTCTGCCATCTCATGCGGAATTTCTGCTTCTCCTAGGTTTTCTCCTGCCCACACATACATGGAGACTTTCTCCTTCGGGGACTTCATGAGAGCCAGAACCAAAGACAGAACCTGGGCGAGAGGTTCAAGCCCAGCGAAGAGAATACAGACTCACGTGCACTCTGCCTAACCAGGACAGCAACGGAAACGACAACAGCAAAGGGCAGCATTTTCCTCCCATTCCTGGGCCTGATTTAAATCAGTAACTTAGAGCTCGGACATTGAGGTGCATCCATCTGAATGCTGGTTATGTGGTTTTGTTAAAGCTCTTAACCATTATATCATGTAATCCACGGCAGGGGATGCAGGGGTCTATCTTATTACTGAGCTCAGACTGGGCTGGGTAGAGCAGTGTTTGTGGAAGCAGGGTACACATACCATGGTGGTTATGTAGCACCATCTGAAATGACACTGGAACTTCCGAAGCCTGGCTGTCAAAGGCCACCGGATCCCATCTGAAGTCAGAGTGGAGACTGTTCAACTTACTGCGGAAGGGAGTTCACAGAGGAGCCACGGAACACCCTGGTAAGAGGGAGCTGGGAGCCATCTACCACAGACTTTGGGCTTGTGCCGACTGCTTCTATGGGGTGGTTATGGGTAGAACTGTGTCCCTCCTAAAAAAAAAAAAATTAGAGTTCTGACCCTCAGGAGCTCAGAAATCTGACCCTATTTTTGGAAGTCGGGTTTTCACAGAAGTTAGTTAAAATGAGCTCCCTAGGGTAGATCCAAATCCAATTCAACTGATATCCTTATGAAGAGGGGAAATCTGGACAGACACACCACACAGGGAAGGAGATGTGAAGAACAGAAAGGGGGGCTGTGGGACTGCAGTGACACAGCCACAAGCCAAGGGAGGCCAAGGACGGCCGGCCGCCACCAAAAGCTGGAAGGCACAAGAAAGGATCCTCCCTTAGAGCCTTGAGAGGGTACAGGGCCCTGGCAATACCTTGATTTTGAATTTCTAACCTTGAGAACTATGAGACAATAAATTTCCATTGTTTTAAGAAAAAAAAATTGATCGGCCATTATGAAACTCTGAAAACTATACTGCCTAGATTTCAAATTACTTTAGCTTCCTATGAAAAAAATAATTACAGGGGCGCCTGGGTGGCTTACTCAGTTAAGCATCTGCCTTCGGCTCAGGTCACGATCCCAGGGATCGAGCCCCAGTTGGGCTCCCTGCTCAGCGGAGAGCCGGATTCTCCCTCTCCCTCTGCCTGCTGCTTCCCCTGCCTGTGCTCTCTCTCTCTCTCTTAAAAAAAAAATAATAATTAGAGCCTGTGTGCCAACAATTCTTGAGGTCGGTTTGGTTCTGATGTGTGTGTGCACACACATGCATTTATATTGCTCTAAGTGACTTTTTAGAAAGATGAGCTACTTCTGTTTTGCAAATCAGTTAGAGTTCTTGATTCAGTTAAAAGTCAGGAAGTGGTTTGGGGTCTCTCGGTGTTGCTCGGGATCTTGTGGATCCCCAAGTCCCTCCCAGTCCCAGGATTCCTTCATTCTTTGAGAGAACTAGCATCGCCGGGAGCACAGACGGGTGACTGTGACCATCACCCGTAGACTCCATCAGAACATTGGAGATGCCGCAGAACAGCTATGGGGATTTGGCTACAATGGAACAAGCAACAGGCTGGAAATCAGAACTATTTCAAGGATGAGAAACACCTGCTGATGCGATATAGCTCGAGACAATGAAGACAGGACTCGAAATCTGGCAATCTGCCAAGCCGTACTTGGAGGGCAGAGGGAAGAGGAGCACAATGGTTAAGTGAGGGGCATCCTCTCCACACCACTGGGGACTGGAATTACCTGGAACTACCTGGAAGGGAGAGGAGAGCTCGTTCAACCACTGCAAGGGGCTAGAATAAATGATACACAAATATGAAGGAAACTGAGAGAATCCTGCCTATTTCCATTCTGTTCGCTATGATTTTAATGTGAGAGGGACTGTGATGGGAAATCTATTAAAAATCGTGTTTTCGCATTACATTGCCCACCAAGTGAAATGATGCTTGACAAGTCTAGATGAATTTCAGTTCTTTTAGGCCGATATTTAAAATACATAATCACCTTTCACTACTATTGATTTAAGTACTTTTTCCAATGAATGAACCTTCTAATCTTTCTCCCTCCCGCTCCTAGCCCATTCTTTATTTTTCTCACATGCTTAGAGTTCCAGAAATGGAGATTTCCCATAAGAAGGTGGGCCACAGGACAGGAAGAGCTTCTCCGATGATCACACAGTGGTTTTTTCTTTATTTTTTTTGTTTTGTTTCATTTTGTTGTTTTGTTTTGTTCTTACTTCTTGATCTTTAAGATTTGGTGGTGTTTTTTTTCAATTTCCCTAGTTTCCATTCTACTATGTTGCTGGTGAGTTGTTTGTTCCAAATATACCAAATATCAATTTTAACTTCTTTTTTTTTAAAGATTTTATTTATTTATTTGATAGACAGAGATCACAAGTAGGCAGAGAGGCAGGCAGAGAGAGTGGGGGAAGCAGGCTCCCCACCGAGCAGAGAGCCCGATGTGGGGCTCGATCTCTGGGATCATGACCTGAGCCAAAGGCAGAGGCTTTAACCCACTGAGCCACCCAGGTGCCCCCAATTTCAACTTCTTAAGGGACAAGCAAATCAATGCCGTGCATGGCTATTTATAATTTAGCACGAAAATATTCATTACATGTAACTTAGAATATATACCTCCTCGAGCATAACCCTTCCTGCGAGACACAAGCACGCCGGTGCTCCTGTAGGAAGGCATCCCTGGGAAAGGGGTTTCGGGAGCTGCAAAGCTGCTTGGGGAGCAGACGAGGAAAGGGCACCCCGGGCGTGCGATGCTGCTGTTTCAACGAGGACACAAAGGCAACAGCAAGGAGGCACAAGGAAGGGTTGTCAGGCACTCGGGCCCGAGACAAAAGGAAAAGCCACGCTAGGTGTGCAGCGGAAGCAGCACAGGAAATGACAGATCTCCGGGTCCTCCGTCAAGAGCCTTGAAACGCAAAGAGGAGCTTGGATTTGGTCCAGAGTCGGATGAAAATCTCTGTGGCACTTCATGGAGGAACTACCCCAGGAGAAGGGTTAAGGATGGAAGTGAGGCCAATAGGAGAAACCTCTTCTGAAGATGAACTTCGGGGCCAAGAGGAGAGGCTAGAAGAGGAGGCAGGACCTGGTCGCCCGATGACACACAGGGAAACAGGCGGACAAGGCAGAGCCAACCCAGAATATATGCCTTTGATCCAAATCCCACCTCTCCCTAAAGAAGCCTTTGCTGACCACTGGAACACAGGAGGAGGCCTGGCACCCCAAATCCTTCTGTCTTCCCTCTAGATTGACTTCCTGTCCTGCATCGACTAAAAAAAATTAAAAATGGCATTCCCAGACTCCCTAAGATGAGGCTTTGGAAGCAACTGACATAGATTTGTCAGTAAGATGTGCTCGCACGAGGTTCAGAAGGAAGAAGAGAGGCAGAGCCCCCCACTGTCCACCTCCTGCCACTTGGGCTGTTGTACATCCAGTCCCCAAGCTGGTGGGAGCAGCCAGATAGAGTGTCCCAAGGCCACAAGGTCCCTGGCTTCCTGGGACCTGCCCCCTGGTCCCAGCCATGCAGTGTAATCCGGGAAGTGTAAAATACTGCCACACTGGACAGTGCTGGTGGTTCCCCGACCCCTCCCCTTCCTCAGGGTAGGCCACTTCGGTTGAGGTTAATGTAGGGCATGAAATCGGCCATCACACCTGGCTTGCTAAGATTTAACACAGAGCCAATGGGGTGCGAGAAGGGAAGGTTTCGGAGAAGGGCCTCGGCCTTTGGAATGCCGAGGCCTGCGTGACCACTCTGCCGTAGGAATGCCACAAGGAGTTGCCTTCCCCAAAGCTTTCTTAGCCCAAAAGACCAACCAACCACCCTGTGATCTAGGAGATGTATGCGATGTCCCCTAGGCTATGTTTAGCAGAACTCACAGAAAGCACAGATTAGCATATCCTATCCTTCCGTAAACAGATCCTCCGGCTTCCAGTAAGACCCCTTGTCACACACCACATACTTGAGATTTGTGATTAGCCTGAAGGACCAATAAAGGTGGGAGCAAAGAAGAGCACAGGGTCTTCGTCTCTGAACGTTGACCCCCTTGGCTTCTCCTCTCTTTGACAGCGAACTTTGGAGTAATCTTTTCATCCACTGGTACAGGGATTGCTGGCCATTCCTGGCAGTTTTCTAGGTCATTCTTGGAGCCAGCCCAGAGTCAGCACCCCAAGCCTTCTTACTGATTCCCCCAAGTACTCAACCACCAGCATCTAGTCCCTTCCCACTCAGGAGACCTAGAACTGAGCCTGACCACCATGTCCCCACTGCGTCCTCCTTCATCTCCAACTGAACAAAGCGTAAAGTTCTACCACGTGACATTTTCTAGAATGGTTACATCCAGTTTTACGTTATATCACGTACTGAAAGTAACCTTTTCACAACAGCATGAATAATACTTATCATTAATACCATTTTACATCCAAGGAAGCTTGTCCAAGTTTACATGCTCAGCAATGGAGCAGAGGTTATTACCTCCCAGTCAAGGTTTACATGGTGAATACAGAACAAATCATCAAATGAGAGAAAGAGAAGGAATGGACATAAAATAAAGGGCCTAGGGTTGGCTTCATAAGTATAAACACAAATTGGACATGTTTGTAGGCAAAAGGAAAAAGAACAGAGACAGGATAGTCACATGTGTGGCTGAAAAGAATGCTGATGGGAGGTCTATTAACGGAGAGGGGACAGTACACTCCTAATGAAGACATATGGGGGCATCCAGACGTTTGGGGGCAGGTTGGGAAAGGCAGGTGCCTGGTACGAGCCACAGGGAGGTTACGCTCAAATTCTGTTGTGAGGGTAAAAGAAGGATGAGGGGTGAAACATTAAGGAGGATATAAAGGTCACCCAGAGCGCTTCGGTGAGCATATTCAACCGGGAAGTGTAAAATACTGCCACACTGGACAAGATCAGCAAGTAATCCCCGAGGTAGAAAGAAACTCAGCGGACGAGCGTGTGTCTACAGAATTCCCATGTTCTGAGAACTGAAGAGAGGATACTACATTCTGTTGTCTGTGTGAGCTCCGGGCTGAGTCAGGAGGTTCCGACGGAACTGAGTAAAACCAGAGACCAGGACAGAACATATTGCCAAAGGGGTGAAGTACCTCTACCAGGACTAAATTTCTCGACAGAATCTTTACACATCTATTTCCCAAGAGCTCAGTGCTTGGGACGCTGGTGGTACTCAGAAGTCTGTGGAATGAAGGAGTGGTTATGCTTTGCTAGGGTACCCAGGACAAACACCGTGCAAATGCTGAAGGATGCGTCGAGGGAAGCTGCTCGAGAGACAGCTTTCTTTCCTTCATTATTCCTTTTTTACAAAGCGGTAATGGCCTATTCAGCAAATTTTTTTTCCCCTGACTATAACAGGGAACATAATACCATATTTTCACTCATAGCAAAAACAATCCACATTAGAAGGGGTCCTTCCGTCCACCAGAGCTAATTTTTTAAGTGGATAAGCCATAAAAGCGGCCAAGTAGATTACAATTGATCCCTAGCATAAAAGTTGTGATCAATAAAAAACAATCTGTAAATTTGATTGCAGAAATCCTTTTTACTTAAGTCCACCGTGAGTATAATTTTCAGGATCACTCCTTTGATCTCACTTACTGGAAAAGAAAATGTAATGAAAATATTGCCGCAGGGCTGAGTTTTCAAAAAATTACAAAATGCCTCTCTTTAAATGTTGAACCATTCATGGAAGACAACTCGGTAATCATCAGACCACACCGCTAATCATGGAAAATGTATGATTAAAGAGCCCCTTGGGATCTAGCCGAGCTCCTAGCATGCTTTATTTAACTGGTTCCAACAGACCCTTACTGGTTTTCATGGTCTGGCAAATTTACACGTTGTCCTTTGGCTCCATGCAACGAGGATTTAATTCACCTGGCGTCCATTTCTTCTCCCCTCACATATTATGCATCTGTTGCCAATCCTTGGACTAAACTTCTGTGAAACTTCAGATAACATACCAAACCACACTTACTGCTTTACCTCCTACCACTGTGTCTGGATGCTCAGTTTGTGAGCGAGGAACATCCGTGCGCACCTTCCCACTGCACCTCCCCTCCCACTCGGCCACCCATACATCACCAAATTTCGTGACTTAATAGTCTCTGTTCAGTAGCAGCCATTGTATCTGGCCTACAGGTTAATTTTAAAAGTTGAAACGTTATCAACTTTTTATGTTATGACACATAATTGACATTAGTACCTACACAGATATTATTTGTTACACAAAGGGTATGCTAGAATTACATTTCCTTCTCAATGGGCTCACCGTGCCATCTAATGGAGAATGTCTCTCATTTCGAAATAAAAAATATACCTTTTTTTTTTTTTTTTTAATATTCTAACAGATACTCTTAGGTAGTGGGTCGGGAATGGCGGCCTCCCAAAACATATGTCCATGTATCCTCATCCTTGGAAATTGTGAATGCTACCTTATTCTAAAAAAGTTCTTTTGCCGATGAGATCATGCTGGATGACCCATGAGGGCCCTAAAGCCAAGGACTAGTGTCTTTATAAGATACAGAAGAGGAAAAGACACAAACACACAGAGGAAGATGAAGGTAGAGACTGGAATGACCTGGCCACAAGCCAAGGAAGCCAGTAATCACCAGAAGCTGAAAAAGGCAAAGACCAGATTCTCCCCACAGAGCCTCCAGAGAGAGAGCACAGCCCTTGACAACACCTTGATTTCAGACCTCTGGCCTCTAGAACTGGAAGAGAATAAATTTCTGTTATTTTAAGCTGCTCAGTTTGTGGTAATTTGTTAGAGCAGCTCTAGGAAACTAGTATACATACCCAGGTTTTACTAAACTCCTAATCACAGTACGTACATACACACACCATCAATTTCCTTTTCGTTTCAGAGTATTTTCTCCTGGAGTAGTCTCTCCTCTTGCATTCCGAATGGGCTAATTGAGGCCCCCTGTATAGGACTGTCTTCCCAGAACTGCCTTTCGATGCTTTCATGGTTGGACCCTTGGACCCGCTATTTTTGGACCTGATGCTTTCATCGTTCTTGGTTTCCTTTTATGTTTTGCTACAGCATAACCTCAAATAACTGCCTTAGAAAGGATATACATTAAGCTAATTTCCTGAGTCTCTGAGTGTCCCCCAATCCTTTTACCTGCGTTCAAATTCAATTGAGTATATGGATGGAAATAAAACTCTAAACTCAAGACCTGGGGGGTATCATGTTAAGTGAAATAGGTCAGACTGAGAAAGACAAATAGCGTATGATTTCATTCATATGTGGAATCTAAAAGAAAAAAAAACAACAACAACAAATGAATAAACAAACAAAACGCAGAATCAGATGTATAAATCCACAGAATAAATGGAGAGCTGCCAGGAGGGAGGAGTGATGGGGGTGGGCAGAATGGGTGAAGGGCAGTGGGAGATACAGGCTTCCCGTTACGGAATGAATAAGCCATGGGAATAAAAGGTACAGCACAAAGAATATAACCTGTAACAGATACTGTCACAGTAAAGAATATAATCTATGATACTGTCATAGTGCTCTGTGGGGACAGACGGCAGCTGCATCTGTGGGGGACATAGTCTAATGTACAAACTTGCCCAACCACTAAGTTGAACACCTGAAACTAATAAAAAAAAATTCCAGAGTCAAAATTATTTTATTTTGGAACATTAGCACTACCAATTCTCATTCCCTTGTAGACATTTATATTTATCCTTCTCTGGAAGTTTTTAGAATATTCCCTTTATCCTTGGTTCCTAAAATTTCACACTGATATGTCCAGGTATGTCTTTTTTTAAAATCCAGTCTGCTTGGTTTTACATAAGGCCTCTCAGCATGAAGAGTCAAGTCTTCAAGTATTATTTATCTGAAAAGCACCCCACACCTTCTTCTCTAGTCTTTCTCTTTCTTATTGGTTGCCAAGGGCTATCCGATAGAACTTTCTGCAAAAGAAATTTTCTGTATGTCTCCACTGTCCAATTATATAGCTGCTAACTACCTATGGTTATTGAGTCATTGAAATGAGGCTAAGGAACTAAGAAACTGAATTCAAAATTTAGCATTTATTAAATTTAAATGGCCACAAGCAGCTAGTTTTAGCCCTTACCTAGAATATTTTCTGTATCTTTACTCTGACAGATGCCATACATTTCCAATATTATAACTCTTTAATAGAATCTTACTGCTTTAGGAATGAAATATTCTAGACTATTCATACCCTAATTAGAGGTTTGTAAATTCTATTCATTTCATTAAATTAGCTCTTTTTCATCGGTAGTCATTTTTCTTGTTTATCCTGGTCTTTTTCATTGTAAGGTGTAGTAACACATGTGGCAATACTTGGTTTTCCATTCATATTCAAATCTGCAGCAATAAAAAAGACTCATGGACATTAGAAGACAATTCTCCAAAGATATTTTCACGTTTCTGCACAGTCCAGACATTCACATCAAAGAGTACTGGCCAACATGATTGACTAGAAAACATTCCTTGGAAGCTACAGACAGTATATTGATCTGGAGAAATTTAGACATATCTCCCCTGGGGCCATTTGTTTACCTTCCAGGGTAGTAAATACCTAGGGATCTTCCATGTTCTTCCCTCTTCTCCCGACCCCTCCTCTTCTGAGAGAAGACTTGCTTATATTCTAAAGTCAGTCTCTGTCTCTGTCTCTCTCCCCCCATAGGGAAGGAGGGGGAGGTCACGCCAGCCACCCCAAAGAGGTCCCAAGCCTCATAATTCTGGGATTCCTTTCCTGTGGCACAACGCAGCTGCATATGCAGGGCACCATGGACAGAACTGTGTCCCCCACACCAAAATTCATATGCTGAAGTCATAACCGCCAGTATTGCAGAATGTGACTTTGTTTGGAGACTGTCTTTATAGAGATGACTCAGATAAAATGAGGACCGTGGGGTGGTCCTTAATCAAACATGACTGGTGTCTACCACCAATCCATAATAAGAAATTTGGACACAGACACTTAACAGAGGGAAAACAATGGGAAGACACAGGGAGAACATGGCCATCTACAAGCCAAGGAGAGAGGCCTTCCCTCACAGCCTTCAAAAGGAACCAGTCCAACTGACACTTGATCTCAGACTTCTAGCTTCCAGAATTGTAAGAAAATAAATTTCTGTTATCAAGCCACCTAGTCTGTGGTTCTTTGTTACCACAGCGCTAGAAAACAAACACACAGGGGTAATATTAGCCTTGCACTGTGTCATCCTATGGAGACTGGAGCACCGAGAATCTCTGTATTACAAGGTCTGCTCTCTGATTCAGAAATCTCACGTTTCCCTTCAAAACAGATCAACCTGTGTGTTGTGTGTGTGTACATATATGTATACATTACATATATTTTATGTATATACACAAAAACAGCAGGGAGCTCTGTATAATATACAGGGTTTGTCAACAGACAAGTTTCACTTTACTGAAAGTCGACACTGGGGAACCCTCAATTCCAGGATGAGGAGGGCTTTACTCTGTGATACTAATGTCATACGAACTGCCCTAGTTATCATCAGAAAGTCATTTCATTTCTTTAAAGGTAAGAATCGGATGAATATTTTGCTTGGGATAAAACTACCTGCCATTCTGCAGTGGGGGCAGAGGAGAGAGGATACTGACAACTAATACAGCCAGGCCCTGTTTTCAGCCCTCTGCAGCAGACACTCTCCAAGTTCAGAGCTCACGAGCGCTCTACCAGAGAGATCGACCCCTCCACAGTCGCAGGTCTCCACGTGTCCCCTAGGTTTCATCAGCACCAGCCTTCCATCTGCTTTCCATCTTCCAGAAATTGATTTAAATCTCATCTGCTGATAACCACCTTTTATATTCTTTGATGTTGTAGATGTTTAACTCATGTACAGTCATTTTAATGGGGGCTCAAGGACAGAAAATAAATCTGTGTGCAGACTGCCATGTTGAACTACAAGTGCCAATAGCTTTTCTTAAATATTGTTTCTTGATATGAAATCAGATATAGGCCCAGTTATCTTAACAACAAATTAATCTTCTCAAGTAGCTAAATGAACACATGACCTGTTATACAATACCACTTTTTCAAGTGATATGGAAAAATTTTAAGAAAAATAGGAGAAACAGGGGCACTTGGGTGGCTCAGGGGGTTAAGCCTCTGCCTTCGGCTCAGGTCATGATCTCAGGGTCCTAGTATCAAGGCTCACATAGGGCTCTCTGCTCAACGGGGAGCCTGCTTCCCCCTCTCCCTCTGCCTGCCTCTCTGCCTACTTGTCATCTCTCTCTGTCAAATAAATAAATAAAATCTTTTTTTAAAAAAAAAGGGAGGGGGAAGAAAAATAAGAGAAACAGAAATCTTTGGGGGTAGCCCAAGGAAGGAAAGCGGTTAAGTTTCAGAATACAGAAACAAAGCTCTTCAATCAAAAGAGCTATTTTTGTCTGGAAACTGAAAATTATTATATACTATATATATATATAGCATTTAGGTATTGAGTAGTTTGGAGTTAGGTGTTTTTTTACAGGTAGAAGGAAATAACTTTAAATTTAAAAAAAAATACAGTTTCTTATACCCTCAGTTCCAGAGCTGGGTTCTGAATCATCCCCTCTCAGGAAGTTACTAGCAGTGTTCCACAATGATCTGTCTTCATCTATGAGCATCAGAATAATTGAGCAGATATAAGACAAGCCACCTGGGGCTCCTGGGTGGCTCAGATGGTTAAGCGGCCACTTCTTGATTTCAACTCAGGTCATGATCTCAGGGTCCTGGGATGGAGCCCCGTGCTGGGCTCTGCGCTCAGGAGGGAGTCTGCTTAAGGATTCTTTCCTTCTCCCTCTCCCTCTGCCCCACTCAAACGTGTGCTCCCTCTCAAAGTAAATAAATCTTAAAAAAAAAAAAAAGACAAGCAGCCTGAGATATAGAACACAGTTAAGCTCTATAGCTCAGACGTTCAGCCCTTCTACTGCCATGGTGAAAGGAAAAAAAAAAAAAAACTCCTCTTAATTCCCCAAGGTATGTGTTCTTGCACATAAACTGACATTTAGGCACAGGTCGATACCGAAGGCCTGGTCCTTTGAAGCCAGGTAAGCAAGTTCCAGCCGGGCAGCCAGCGCAGTGCTCACCAGTGCCCTGGCTACTACTTGGTGAGTGGCCTTCTGGCTTTTGGGTAACCAAACCTCTAACCTAATAAAAAGGTGAAAAGGTCAAAGAAATGCCTCAAGAGGAGGAAGAGCATAGAAAGAAAAGAACACAAGGATTCACCCCATGTCTACTTGACTGGAACCCCAACAAGCAGAGTATCACGCTAGAAAATCTTGATGAAGAAGCTAATGGAGATCACAGAAGTGGGAAGTTTTCTCTTTACCATCGGACTCAGTTAATACCTGAACAGAGCTGGTTAGAAATGAAATAATAAAGTCAGTGGATGCCAGAGCTCCTGACTTCACTGTAGCCTAGACAAGAGCTCCTTTGGCCAGTGGTAGACTATAGTACTCCAGGCACGGCTCTGGGGACGTTACAGCCACTGCTCACTTAATACTCACAACACATTATCCTCGCTTCACACACAAGGGAAACGAGGCACAGAGAAATGAATAACTCAACTAGCAAGCTAGAAGTCGTACAGCCGGTGAGTGGCTGATCCTCAGACCTGATACAGACAGTCATGCTCTAACTCCTTGCTCGTTCTTTGCTTTCAACATTACCTTTACTCTCATTTAAAAAATGGATATAAAGGGTGCCTGGGTGGCTCAGTGGGTTAAAGCCTCTGCCTTTGGCTCAGGTCGTGATCCCAGGGTCCTGTGATCAAGTCCTACATCAGACTTTCTGCTCAGCGGGGACCCTGCTTCCCCCCTCTCTCTCTCTGCCTGCCTCTCTGCCTACTTGTGATCTCTGCCTGTCAAATAAATAAGTAAAATCTTTAATAAAAATTTTTAAAAAATGATATTATGCCAACTGAGTCAGCAAAATACATCCTCAGAAGAAGGCAGGGGCAAAAAACCAAAAACCAAAAACCATTTTCCCTCAAAAAGTAGCCCCCACGACAGGATGAACTTTGTAAGAACGGCGAGTAAGTCCCGGATTCACAGCTGCCTTCTCTAGCACCGTCTTTTGGTCTTCCTGTTTGGATGACTACGGGAAGTGCAGGACTTCGCTCATTTTCCAGCCTCTGGAAAGGCCAAAGATGTGAACTTTTTCCCCTTGGAGGGTAAGACACAGAGATAGCACAGAACCCCCCGAAAAAGTAGGAACCTTGTAACAAGCCTTTTGAAACAAACGTAAAAATACTTGATTCGGACCAGATCCAATAGGGAGATCTCGATATTATAAAATATATTCACATTCATGAATATAGTAATATGCTATGAATAGTAAGGGGGGAGGAAAAGGGAGGAAGGGGAGGAGAGAACAGAGCAGCCAAGCCGGGAGGGGAAGCATCAGAGAAAACGAAGGGAAAAGTTCCAAACTAAGAAAGTGGTCGAGGACCCAACCACTCCCACACCAGAATTATGACCGAAGTAACCGTCCCTTGAAAGTATTTCCAGCTACGAAAATTAGCCCAGAAACGATGGGCCTAAGTTTTGCGAAGCGAAGTTTCTCCTTCCCCTGCTTCCCCCGACTGGAGAGATTTGCAGGATTCAGGACTTACCACCCGGCACAGGGCGGCTCTGCACAACAGCAGGAGCCCTTCGTTTCTTCACACTGAGGTTACCGCATTCCAAACGCGGAAGCGCATTTTCCTTTTTCCTCTGTAGTTGCGAGACACGAAAATGCAAGTAAGTCAGCGCGCGTGCGCCCCAGCCTGAGCGTGTCCGACCCGCCCAAGGCCAGGGACCACGGAATTCAAGACAGGGAGCATGCGCAACGGACTGCAGGGGCAAGCGTGGCCTACCACGAGAAAGACCGAGCGTCAGGGACTTATTATCGCGAGAAAGACCGACCATCCCTGACCTATCGCGAGAAAGACCAACCGTTAGTGACCTATCGCGAGAGTGCCGTGAGCGGGACCAAGCGGAAGTAGGACTCTGCGAGCACCCCCGTGCGCTGTAGGTGACCCGGCACCTTGAGGCTGTATAAGGAGACTCTTCCAGTTCGTACTTCTAAGGCTTCACATTCTGCGTTCAAAAATAAGTTGTAAGGCTGAGAAACAAGAGCAAGTTTTTAAGAAATGGGGACTTATCGATCAGGAGTTGCATGGCATCGGGTACAGGTGGAGCGCTGGCCCCCAGCCTGTTGGAAGACTTCTCAAGGAGACGGCGGTCCTCCTAGATGCCCCGAGGAAGGTCTTCAGCCTCCTGTCTGCACTCCCAGTGTCCTGACCGTCAAGAACCCCATTCAGAACCCAAGTATTGGGGAGAAGCTGTTTTCCAGCAGAGCAGGCAACTGCTTCCAAGATGAAAAACCGAGGGATTCCAAGGCGCCTGACTCAGACTATCAGTAAAGCAAATTACAGTTTTGTCTTTTCTAAATATTGTGACAAAGACTTTAATTTCACATTATGTCAAGGGTTTTATGGAGCCAAGAAACTTTCCAGTACTGAATACTCCTTATACGAATCCCGCAGAAATCAGGCGGCAAAAGCAGCAATCATAACTATCACCTTTGGGGTCAAAATTCTGATTAAAACCAACTGACAACTAAAGTGTATTTTATTAGCAGTAAGATTAAATGCAGAGCATATGTCAAAGCTGTAATATGAAGTCACAATTTCTCTAGATTACAGTTGGAAGCAGTAATTTTATAACTCTGCCCCTCCCTAGCCCATAAATCCAAATATAGTTGAGACAGCTACTCTGGACTGTAGGGCGCTACCCCTGCTCAGTGCAAGGCCTGGGGAAGGCGGTCCTCTCTGTGGGGCCTCAGTCCCTCAGCAAGGCCATGCCAGGGCTCCCTGCTCCCCTTGTTTATGGACCTGGGCATGTCTCCCAATCCAGGGTTGAGATCAGGTGTCACAGGAGTACAGGGCTCCTGCACGCCCGGATCAGCTGTCCCCAGGCAGGCATCCCACTTGAGTGGTCTAATTAGCCACTATAAAGAGGTCCTGTTTTGCCAGTAATAATGAGCACCAGGACATTTTTAGACACAAAAATATCTGTTCAGGCATATCAGAGAGGTGCCCTCTTTCTGTGGCTTTCCGTGGGCCTCTTCATGCTTTAGTCACAGTGGCAAAGAGCTGATTCCCATCTTTTTAAATCCAACCAGGAGTCACCTGGCTTATATTCATTCTCTAGCTACCTCTACCCATATCTAACTCATCTTCTTACTCAATAATGGCGTGCAAATATGCCCGTGGCCTGTCCCAATCCCTATGCCCAATGCCACTGTCTGAATTTCAGGTTTGTTATGGTTTGCTGTGATTAGGGAGACAGTCTCCCAAAACTTCCCCTGAGTCAATCAACCACTACTCCCAGCCACTATCACAAGATTGTTCTGGAACACAGCCCTGCTTACATAGCTCCATTCTCAGATGGATGGACAGCACATCACGGTCAGCCCTTCTATCCAGGAGAGTTCATCTGTTTTTCCACTGTAAGATAGGACCAAGAACCATGCTCACTCTGAGGCTATGACAGGACTGCTCTTTTGTTTACCAGTACAGTGAAAATCTTGATGTTAAAAAAGAAAAAAAAAAGGGCAGTACGTGTCAAGGAATGATCGGCAGTTCTTTCTCATGTAGGAATTGAACCAAAGATGTTTGCTGACCAACGATCGACGTACACAATCTGGATGGCACCTGATGTTCTTAGTACTGGGATCTGACCTTACTGTTCAGAAAGATCCTTATAAGGGTTTTGTGATGTGCTCATTCTGGCAGCACACATACTAAAAGTTTTGTGAAGACCTAAAGCATGACAAAAACTGTGTACTATATTACATGGGTTTTTATAATCTGAAGACCCCTTTCAATAGAAATCTCTACTAATAGGTAACTCAAAATCTCCCCAAATACACTGGAACAAGTTTTATACCTTTAAAAATACAACACCCAAGACAATATCTTGGCTATGTCCATGCCAAGGAAAAGCCCAAAGAGAATTGAAAGTGGCTGAATCCCAGAGAAAACATTTTCTTAATCAAGAGGGAATTAATGTTTAATTTATCTAGTGGGTGCTGTTACCGTAACCTCTTAATATCAAGCTCCCCAAAGTACCAGCAGGAATGGAATGATAATTTAAAAAAAAAAAAAATTCTCTGCGCAGTAAGGTTAGTCCATAGAAGAACAAACATGAATAAGATCCACAGTGGTCAAACACGAAGAAATGAGTGGTAATTTTTACACATTGGAAGTGTTGGTTTTTCATAAAAGTATAATTTTGGAGAAATGTGCAAGTCAGCTGCAGTCAGGAACCCTGTATCAAGCTCAATAATGAAAGCCACTTTTGTCTTGGTGGGCTCAGACCAGCCCAGCCCCTGCTGAAACCCTGATACGCTGTAGAGCTAATAACCAAGTTCTTACAGTGGGGGTTGGGGCTGGGAGGGTGGGGAACGGAACAAAATATAAGTTGAAAACAAAATGAATACGTTTCCTGAAACAAAGCCAAAATCTGAATAATCCTTAGGTAATGACCATTTATGCAGTCGATAGTTTCCCAAGTTTTTCTTTCCCCACTTCTTAAGTAACATGGGACTCTGGGCCAATTTTTCAAGCCAGAGAATACTTAGGAACTATTTTTAGGTCATTTCATCCTCCTTTTAGTTGACTAGTGTAACCTGGGTGGCAGTTGGATTTCAAAGCAGCAAAGGCCGGCATGCCTGGGCTCTCCCTGCCCCCAGCACCAGGGTGTAAGCCTTCACCCTCCCAGGAAATTGGCCAGTGAGATTTCATTGCCCTTCCTGCCATTAGCTTCTTGGTAATGAGAGTTTTCTTTCCTTCTGTAGTGGGTTGAATGGTGGTACCTCCTGTCCCCCCGTATATATGCTCAAGTCCTGGTCCCCAGACCCTCTGAGTGTTTCCTCATTTGGAAAGAAGGTCTTAGCAGATATAACGAGAGATCTTTTTTTTTTTTTTTTAAGATTTTATTTATTTATTTGACAGACAGAGATCACAGGTAGGCAGAGAGGCAGGCAGAGAGAGAGGGGGAAGCAGGCTCCCTGCTGAGCAGAGAGTCCGATGCGGGGCTCGATCCCAGGATGCTGGGATCATGACCTGAGCCGAAGGCAGAGGCTTTAACCCACTGAACCAGCCAGGCACCCCTATAACTAGAGATCTTGAGGTGAGGTCATCCTGAAACCCAAGGGAGGCTCTACATCCAATAATATCTGTCCTTGTAAGAGACAGGTGAGGAAAAGACACAGACACACAGAGGACAAGCCCCCATGAAGACCCAGGCAGAGACGGAATGATGAATCTACAAGGCAGGAGAACTCCAGGAACTGCCAGAAGAAGCTGGAAGGTGCAAATAACAGACATTCCCCAGGAGATTTCAGAGGGAGTGTGACCCTGCCAACACCTAGACTTCAGACTCCTGCCCTCCAGAACTGTGACAGAATAATTTTCTGTTGTTTTAAGCCACCAGTTATGGTAATTTGTTTCAGCAGCCCCCAAGAAACTAATACATTCCAGATACACAGATAAACTATTCTCATTTCTGAGCAGCCAAGAAATATCACTCCAACCGTAACAGGAACCAACCTCACATCTTTATGGCAACCTAAGCATTTGGTCTCTGAAATTAAATGGGAATGAAATGAACACTGCTTCACACAGTCAATCGCTGTGCAAGTACCCATGGTTGGAAAGACACAAGAGGTCCGTGGACAGCACTAGCGTGTCCCTTCATGAAACAATGACACACCGTCCCCACCTTATCTGCAGTTTTGCTTTCCGTAGTTTCAGTTATCCGTGATCAACCAGAGTCCGGAAGCAGACTCCCCTTCCCACAAGTCATCAGAAGGCCTATAGTAGCCTAACGCTAGGTCACGTGCCTACAGCACTCACCTGCCTCCATCTCCTCACAGAGGCCCTGTATCATCTCCCGTCATCGCAAGACGAAGGGTGGGTGCAGTACAATAACGTATCTGGAGAGAGAGACCACAATTCACGTAACTTTCATACAGTACCGTTACCACTGTTCTACTGTATTATTCATCACTGTTGTCAATCTCTTTCTGTGTCTAATTTATAAGTTAAACTCTATCACAGGTACGTGTGAACACGAAAAAACACATTACATACAGCTGACCATTGAACAACATGAGTTTGAATCACGCGGGTCCGCTTATATGTGGATTTTTGTACAGAGCAGCACTATAAACATATTTTTTTCTTCCTTATAATTTTCTTAATGACGTTTATTACTTTATTCTAAGGATACAGTCTATAGTACAACATACGAAATATGTGTTTATTGTCTATGCTGTTGGTAAGGTGTCAGTCAACATTAGGCTACTAGTAGTTAAGTCTCAAAGACGTCAAAAGTTATGCAGGGATCAGTGCCCCAGTGTCTGCACTATATAAGGGCCAACTGGGTAGGGTCTGGTACTATCCACAGTGTCAAGCATCCACTGGAGGTCTTCGAACATACCCTCATGGGTAAGGAGGGGGATACTACTTTATATACACACACAGGCACACTTTAGTTCAATTATAAGTGCAATTCTTGGATGGAGGTAGAAGACAGGTAGCAGCCCAGGGAAGTCCAGCGGGAGGACAGATGGCAGAAGAGGCTTCCGAGTCCCCGAGGAGAAGAGATGTACACAAGATAGAAGAACTTGAAAGCCAATGTTCAAAACGTGCGCAAAGGAAATTAACAGGCACATCACAGAAGAAATCCAAATGGCCAGAAAGCTCACAGGAAGATGGTTCAACTCGCTATTCACATCTTACATGCATGTTTTTGAAAATTCCACAGTGTTTGAAGATACAGGAAGACTCCTCAAACCCAAGTACGGATCTGAAATGCTGTTATACGGATGTTTTCCAGCCCAACTGCATTAACACGAGTGAAACTCAAGAGAGCACAATACTGCCTATTACCTTGATAAATTCTAAAGCTAACATTTATTTCACTGGGTGCCCAAACTACTGAATAACAAAAGTGTTATTTAGCTTATAAATGGTCTCCTTGTAATTTGTTAGCACAAGTGCTTTCCAAGGGAGGAAGAAAAAAACCCTCAAAATATAAATAAACTCTAATATTAGTAAGACCCCCATTACTTACAAAAAAGGTAAAGGATGGGTCTGAAATAGCTCATAAACAGAAAAAGTATGTGTGGCTTGATTTACGAAACATGTAACACGTTAGAGGTTTACTTATCCTGGTAGGAATTTCATGGCTAATTTTTACATAATCACAAAATGAGAGGGGCACATTGCCTAACACTTAAATTTGGTTTTAAGACAAAAATCACTAGTCCCAAATATAAAAATCACCTCTCTTAGAAAAAGGGAGTGGTTTTTAAGTCCATCTACCTTTACTGTTGAAGCAGTTTTGCTTCCATTGCTATTGATGGGAACTCAAGTAACAGTGTCCATAGGAACATATTCAAATACCTAAAAAAAAGATTCTCCTGCATCTTAATATATTATTATTGATTAAAATGGATAAATTAATGATTTCTTTTGAAGTATTTATAGATTGCTTATGGTAGAATTATGATATGCAAAGATGATGAATTTCTCCCATATTCTTTTTTAAAGATTTTATGTATTTGAGTGAGAGGGGGGCAAGAGAAGGGGCGGGGGAGGGGCAGAGGGAGAAGGAAAAGCAGATTCCCTGCTGAGCAGGGAGCCCAAGACTGGAGACTTGGGGCTCAATCTCAGACTCGGAGACCATGACCCGAGCAGAAGGCAGACACTTAACCAACTGAGCCACCCAGGCGCCCCTTCTATATTTTAAAATTAAAGCCGTCATCATGGTAAAGATAGAAAGAGATTATAAAATAATGTTCCTAAAGGATGAGAAGGAAATACAGATTATAAATAACAATATTGCTTTTAAATTAAGTTTGTAATCTTTAAAAAAAATCCATTAAGATTTTCATTTTTCTCAGAGGGATGGGGAACTGATATGAAATTACAACTATTTGGGAAGGATGAATTTTACAGTATGTGAGTTATATCTCTATTAAAAAATGAGAAAACCTTAGACACACAAACACACACACAGAATGCTCAAGGGATATTTATTTTCCACCTAACTGCTATAAATTAAAGGTATTTCTTACATTGCCAAAAATATTTAAACTCATTTGGCTTATACTTAAGTAACTGTCCCATCTGCACACAAAATAAACAACAGAAAAATAAACCACTGTCTGAATCTTAGGAACAACTTGGAATGTGAGTGAAGATAAGACAATAAATTAGTCCTGGATGATTAGCACGTTGCTTACTATTACTACAGGAACAGTAAAATGCTATGTGCGTTTGAGGCCTGAATAAAGAACAACAATAATGGGCTCCCGTGTTATCTAGAAGTCACATACTGCGAGTTCCTTGGAAGGCAGGAGGATTTAGTCAGCCCCTGAATATGGCAAAGGGCTGCCCTATATGGTAGCTAAGAGCATAGGAGTCAACAGCCTAGGCTGGGATTTGGGTCTGTCCGCAGTCACATACGACCTTGGACAAATTAGATCACCTTAGTTGCAAGTCTTCTGATCTGTAAAATGGGCCCAATATAATTTACAACTCTTGTGAACTAAGGCATGTGAAAGTACCAGGCACGACGCCCAGCTCACAGCAGACAATTACAAATGCTGGTTGTGTCCCGCGGTTGGACTGGCTCTGCTCCACGGTCACCAGGTTAGGCCAGGCATCCTAGAAATAACACGGGGTCATCAAACAAGAATGCCAGTGGTAACCTTGAAAGTCTCCCCACCCTGAATCACATACACAACTGGCAGGGAAACTGTTTTTGCAGACTGAGCCCCAAACACTGAGGCTGATGAGTGTATACCTTATAAGCCCAACAATTCCGCTCCTGGAGGGGCGCCTGGGTGACTCAGTTGTTAAGTGTCTGCCATCAGCTCAGGTCATGATCCCAGAGTCCTGGGATCGAGCCCTGCATTGGGTTCCCTGCTCAGCAGGAAGCCTGCTTCTCCCTCTCCCACTCTCCCTGCTTGTGTTCCCTCTCTCACTCTCTCTGTCAAATAAATAAATAAAATCTTTAAAAAAAAAAACTTCTGCTCCTGGGTATACAACATACAATTCTATTTATTCACCCAAAGAACCAGACCGTTCATAACTGGTAATAGCTCCAAACCAGAAATGAACTGGGAGTCCATCAGTAGTAGAATGGATAAACAAATTGTGGAATTTTCACCCAGTGGAGTACAAAATAGCAGTTAGGACAAACAAAGTGAGCACGTGTACTGACAGGGAGGAACACAGAGTCCCCGCTGTACGTTTCCACACCTGTTGAGTATAAAAGCCGGGCAGAACTTAGATGGTGGCAGTGCAGTGCCTCTCAGAGGGGAACAATGACCAGAAGTGACGATGACAGGTGCCTCTGGGATGCCAGACCCTGTTAATTCTTATCTGGTTACATGCATGAGTTCAGTATGTAAAAATTCAAATGCTGCCCCTTAGGCTATCCGTATTTTCTGTATGCATATTACACTTCCATAAAAAAAATTTTTTTTTACATCTACCTCTGCGGCTGATAAGAACAGAAAGTCTGTACCCCACTCAAGGCCACACACCGAGAGCAGCCTGTAATACTCTAGACCCAGCCCTGAATGCCACTGGCCTACACCAATCAGCCTAACCACGTGCTGAGAGGGGACACCTGCCAGATGCAACACTTTCTTCCACCCATGATTTTTTTTTTTTAAAGATTTTATTTATTTATTTGAGAGAGAGAGATCACAAGTAGGCAGAGAGGCAAGCAGGGGTGGGAGGGAGCAGGCTCCCCACTGAGCAGAGAGCCTGATGCGGGACTTGATGCCAGGATCCCGAGATCATGACCTGAGCCAAAGGCACCAGCTTAATCCACTGAGCCACCCAGGCGCCCCTCACCCATGATTTATTCACTCACTTCTAAGCCCGGAATATTCCTGTGGCTTTCTCCTTGTTTGAAACCAGGCATTTTTCCCTGCTGTATTTCTTCAGTTCTAGACTTTGGCTATCATCTGTATGGGTCCAATCCTCAGATAAACAAAACACAGCTCAGGCGCCTCTCTCTCAAATAAATAAATAAAATCTGTAAAAAAATACATTAAAAAAGTAAAAAAAAAAAAAGCAATGACAGTAATTTTTAAAAAACACACACATACACACACAGCTCAGGATACAGAGCTAAAATGAACCTACTGACACCAAAGTCTTTCCATTAACCACCCCTTACCTCAGGCAAGTCACTCAAAATAAGTATCCATGTTAAAGATACAACTTTAAAGAAACGACTCCTTAAAGGATTAATTTATTTGTAAGTAACTGAAATGAATGCTAGCAATTTACAGAATTTTCTAGTTCTCAGGCATACATCACACCGTATCAACCTCAGTAAAATTTATAAATACATGCAAAGTTCTTTTAAAATGGAAAGCGAGTGGAAAAAACAAAGTTCTCTGAAGTTTTGTACAGTCGGTTCTAAAACACCAAAATGACTGTTTCTTCGGGCCTCTATGCGTAAGAAAGAGCTTCTTTTTTCAAGGAAATACATCCTCAAGAACACTTTAGTCGTTAAGCATCTGCCTTCAGCTCAGGTCATGATCTCAGGGTCCTGGGATTGAGCCCCGCATCGGGCTCCCTGCTCTGCGGGGAGCCTGCTTCTCCCTCTCCCACTCCCCCGACTTGTGTTCCCTCTCTGGCTATCTCTCTCTCTGTGTCAAATAAATAAATAAAATCTTTAAAAAAAAAAAAACTTCAGTCTACAATGCCCCCTCCCACAGGTGGAACAAAGGGGATTCTTTAGGGCAAAGGAACTACTGTGCGTGATAGTGTAATAGTGGACGTTTGCACAAACCCAAAGACAAAGAGGGAACGGTAACCATGTAAGTGATGCTTATAATTAACAATGTCTCAATATAGATTCATCAGCTCTAAGAAAGGTACAGCACTAACGTAAGATGTCAATAACAGGAAACTAGAGGCAGGGAGAGAAAAGGGAGGGACTATATGGGAATTCTGTACCTTCTGTTTAATTTTTTGGTAAACCTAAAACCTAAGAAATGAAGTCTATTCATTAAAAATAAATGAATAAATAACGCTCCCTCCCAGCTTTTAAGATTTTCACATTTCTACCTTGCTGGCTTTTCAGGAATTGCCTCCTTTAGAACACAGAAGTAAAGAACAAAAGCTTTCACACAGTGTCAAGGGTTTTTACAGTTGTCCACGCAAACATCTTTCAACCACGGTTAGTGACTACACAACCGTCATTTTTAAAAAATTCACTACAGAGGACAACTGTCTTGGGGTATTTTGTACCAGACTGGCATGCCATTCTTCTGTGTGAGAAAATATAATGCAAAACGTATTCAAATAAAAGCGAGAATAGGGGTCGACTTTAATACCTCAGGGAGAAATCCGATCGATTGGGTCCATAAGAAAAGATGTATGCATTAGGTGCTCCCTAATTACGGCTGCTTTGGTGGGCAGCAGCGTTGGTGAAACAGATGTTGCAGACCTATTAAAGAAGCGGTTTCAAACATCTGCTTACAATTTTAAGGCAATTGTAAATACAGCAGGGAAGGTCAGTTGGGCCAATTAAGGCCAACGTGCAAATCCACCACCGTCGCTCTCTTTTCAAGCTTACGTGGACTTGGTTTTTTATGCTCTTTTCAACCACATTCTTTTTTAAGGCATGGGAAATGGATTTAATAACAACTTCTGTCCATTTTGATTGCGATATTTTTTTTTTTAATAGCAACAAACTTTCTGTTCAGGCCTTAGCTGCACACCTTTTTGGTAAGGATGACTCTGTTTTCTTCCCTTCCCCTTCCACGCTCACAGCTGCGGCTCAGCTCCCGGCCGGCCAAGGGGGTCTGCTGCTACAAGCTCCCAGGGAGGTGAGGAATGAGCAGAATGAACCAGGGCAGGCGTCACTTCCAGAAAAGTCAGCACTGTGACATGCAACTTAGCAGTCTTAGCTCGGCTGACCTTGCGACGGGGAGCGGCTGCTATTTCTACCATGAGCATCCTCACCAGCCCTAGTTAGAAAACCATCATGTGTACGACCAGCAAAACAGGGGCAAATCTCAGTAAGCAAAAACTGAAACTGCCCTACAGTATGAAAGGCTCACGCATGTCAGAGGTAATACTAGGAACACGCTTCTAGGAAATTCTAGGCCGGTGCTCCAAAGCCCAAGACTCCTGGGCTGCCCAACAGCGGGACCCCGGAGTGGCGCAAGACTCAGAGGGAGACACAAGTCAGCAAAGAGGAGGGGTGTCCGTCCCCAACTCTACCAGGTGATTTTTCCTAAAGCTGAAAGTTTAGTGGTTTTATTTTTAGGATGGCTAAGTAGGTATAAAAAATAAGCCTGACCCGCCTTCTTTTCCATGAGCTGAATGATGGCCCCCAGGCATATGTTAGCCCCCCTTCCCCCTTTTTTTGGTGACCCAGACCACTGAATTATTCTCTTTAGAGAGAAGGAAAAAAAGCAAGATTAGACAAACCTGAATTCAAATTCTGCACATTCTGAGTGACCTTTTGTTTCCTCATCTATAAAATGGGAGTACAGCCACCTTCTGGAGCATTACAAGTTGATACACAGTAGGCACTCAATAAATGTTCATCTCCTTAAGTTGTACACAGTAAGCACTCAATAAATGTTCATCTCCTTAAGTTGTACACAGTAAGCACTCAATAAATGCTAGGTTTCTGCCCTCCTTCTGAGACCCTCGGGACATCCACCAAGACATCCGCAAGGGACCAGGATGGTTCTCTTGAGTTTCTCTTTGTCTGAAGGGAAGGGTCTGTTCCATTTCTTCTGTTGTCAATGTTGTTATTACTGTTTGCTCTGCTTTTGATAGAGACCCGATAGTGAAAACATGGATGAGTTCTAGAAAAAGATTCCTTCAGGCAGGAGGGATCGGAAGAAATGACATTAAGAACAACAACAGAATTGCTGAGCGGGAGTCAGGATAACCTGGAGAAACCGAAGTCAGGAAAGAACTTTCTCTTCTCATGTTCCCCTTTTTCCTTTTCACCCCTGAGGCTCGGCTCACTCAGGCCTGAGCAAGAATAAAGAGGCCCGCTTGTCTACACAACTGCTAAATCTGAAAGCAAACAGCTCAACTCCGTGTGCTTCTTCAGCAACATTCCTGTCAATAAACCCCGTCTTTGCTCAATCAGTCCGACAATGCGGGACTTAGAGCCGCCCGGTCATCCCGCGGCCGGCCGGCCGGGGCGTTTCCACGAGGCCATTCCAAGAACAGCTCTCGCGACTTTTGTAGCCTTTTCGAAAACACAAAAATCTCATTCCTTCGGCTCACTGTGTTGGCTGCCCAGCTTCAACGAATTTTAAAATCCCCCCGTCCCCGGCTTTGAAAACAGTGATAGCTGGAACACCACCGTGACTGCAATGTAAGTGATTGTATTTTTCTCTCTTGCAACAAGTCACCGCAGTCCTGAAAGTGAGGGGCTCCGGGCTGGAACGTCAGAGGTGCACCAGACCACCTGGGGTCACAGTGTACCGGTGACACCCGACGCTAGGAATCTTTTTCACATCGAAATAAAAAGATTGCCTTAAAAAAAAAAATCACGGGTTTAGCACAGGACCCGTTATACAAAGTGATGGGTTAGAAAAGGCTGGTAGTCATAGCAGCGTACTAAATTCAAGATCATCTGAGCTCTAGTACAGATGCACATCTAGGAATCATTTTTATTTTTTTTAAAGATTTATTTATTTATTTGACAGACAGAGATCACAAGTAGGCCGAGAGGCAGGCAGAGAGAGAGGCGGAAGCAGACTCCCCGCCAAGCAGAGAGCCCGACTCGGGGCTCGATCCCAGGACCCTAGGATCATGATCTGAGCCGAAGGCAGAGGCTTTAACCCACTGAGCCACCCAGGTGCCCCTAGGAATAATTTTTTTTTTAAATGTCATCTGCCAACAGAATCAGCACAGGAAGTTCTAGGCAGCATTAACGGTAGATACAAATTTTAGCATCTTACTATCCAAATAATTAGTCTCAATTTGTTAGAACTGCAAATAAGTAACGGATATCCAAGGTACCTCAGTAGAAATTCTCAAAAACCCTTTTTATTTAGAATATTGCATAGGGTAAACTGCAAAACCCAAAATAATATTTGGGCCGAAATTCCAAAGAGCTGGGACATCCCTGAGCTAGAAGGATGAGACCAGCAACTTCCTAATCATCTGCATTGCAAAAACACTGGCTCCCCATTTTCCTTCAACAGAATTTATTATTTTTTCTTCCTGTGTTATAGCAACAATATATACTCACAGAAGAAATTTTAGACAATTCAGAAAAATCACAAGGAAGGTGGGGATGTCTCCCATAATCCCATCACCCAACGAAAACTGCCTTTCACATGCTCTAGCCAACTTTTCTCCTCTTTCAAGGCATGCGCAGACCTTTTTATTAAGTAACAGGGTCATACTATGGGTATTGGTTTTTTATCTTTTTTTTTTTTTTTGCTTATGCCCATTATACAACAGTTACATAGATATAAAATCGAACCTCCTATTCCTAGACACTGAGACGGTCTCTGGGTTTCTGTTTACTAAAAAGTAGAGCAAATGAATGCACGGACTTGTGTGCCTACTTTATCTTGGGTTAAATTCTACAAACAGAATCATTGGGTCAAAATACATGCACCTGGGGCGCCTGGGTGGCTCAGTGGGTTAAGCCTCTGCCTTCGGCTCAGGTCATGATCTCGGGGTCCTGGGATCGAGCCCCACATTGGGCTCTCTGCTCCGCAGGGAGCCTGCTTCCCCCCCTCTCTCTGCCTCTCTGCCTACTTGTGGTCTCTATCTGTCAAATAAATAAATAAAATCTTTAAAAAAATGTATCCACTTGTTTTAAAAAAAAAAAAATACATGCACCTTCTAAGGCATGCATTACACAAGACACACTAGGAAGGCTGCATTAACTCTGCACCAACAGCGTGGAAATACCAGTTTTCCCACACCTTTGCCCAAATACTTCTTAATCTTCACAGTTTAGCATGCAAAAATTATGTATTTTTTTCATTTTTATTAATAATGATATTCAGATGTGTTTCCACGCTTTTACTGGTCACCTGATTGCTTCCATTGGCAAGTGACTGATTTACTTCCTTTACCCATTTTCCAATTGTGGAACGTTTTTTGTGTACTGAAAACATTAACCCTTTGATTACTTTTTGTGTTCCAAATATGTTTTCTCCAGCAGTCACCCACTTCGTGGTGTTATTTGGCATACGGAATTCTACTCCTATAGAGAACTGTACCAACCTTTCCTTTTATCATTTTTCCTTGGGTTTTTAAGCTTCAAAAGAGCTTTCCTATCCCAAGAGCAAATAAACAATCTGTTTTACATATTGAACTAATATCGGGAGGGCACGGATTTTGATTGCAATGATTGAGAGGGCAAAGCAGAGTTAAGGAAAGAAAGAAGAAATCCCGGAGGAGCGAGAAAGAGGTGAGAAGGCTTCTAAAAATAACATTTGGCAGACATCGACTCAATGCAAGTCTAATTTGCTTCTTAGTTAATGAAGGAGAAACCGGAGGTGGTGAAGGAATGAAAGACCCATTCTAGAATGGAAATAATAAAATCCCCCTGAAGACAATAACAACATTCTTGTTATACACGGAAAGCTAATCCTAAAATAATAACGAATATATTGATATAACAGCCCTGTGAATAAATTCCATTTAAGCGATGTTATTTTAACAATGACCCAGAAAATGTTGAACGAAAGTAGTTTGTTACGTGCCCAGTTTGGGGGGGATAAAATCCCACTTAGAGAACCTCACGTTCTGAGTAACATACCTGGAAAAGGCCTCTTTGTCTGCAATCGGTTCATCAATAATTGTGTGCCAGGAGGCTCACTCGTTGCTGTTTATAAAGAGACTAGCCACAAACGTATGTGCATATACATATAAATGTCACTGATTTCAGAAGGGGAAAGATCTATGAAATGTCATCATTTGACCCAGTTGTTAAACATAATCATAATCTTGGGGCGCCTGGGTGGCTCAGTGGGTTAAGCCTCTGCCTTTGGCTTTGGTTATGATCTTAGGGTCCTGGGATCGAGCCCCGCATCGGGCTCTCTGCTCAGTGGGGAGCCTGCTTCCCTCTCTCTCTCTGCCTGCCTCTGCCTACTTGTGATCTCTGTCTGTCAAATAAATAAATAAAATCTTTAAAACAAAATCATAATCTCAGCAGGGTCAAACAGAAAAGAATGACTTTGGCAGCTTTCAACCAAAGCCCTGCACCCCCTTCCTGTGGCTGGGGAGCCCCTGAGGGTGTCTGGGAGGGAGGAGGACATGGAAGCCGGAGGGCGTGGGCAGGAGTGCCCAAGCATCCCCCGCGCCCGGCCGGAGCTGCTGGATTGTGCCTCTGCCCGCATTCACTTTCGAACTCACCCCTCCCAGCCTCGTCCTCCGAACTCCCCCATGCTTTTGTCGGCTACCCAAGGTCCAGCTTCCAAGCCATTCCTTTTCTGGCCAAGTGACACAAGGCCATCTGTTTGGCTGGCAATCACCAACCCTGACTTGTACAAACTCTGAAGTCGTTTCTGATGCAATTTAAAGCTCACGTTGATGCAAAATGTCCTCAGCCAGGAAGTACACTCTATTAAAAAGCTACCTTGAGGGCGCCTGGCCGGCTAAGTCGGTGGAGCATGCGACGCTTGATCTCAGCGTTGTCGGTTCGAGCCCCACACTGGGTGCAGAGATTACTTACATAAATAAATAAACTTCAAAAACGAAATAAAATCAATAAAAAGCTACCTTGTCTCAGCTCTTTCTTTCCCTGTACATCTCACAAGGTTTTACATTTGATTTTGTTCCTTTCGCTGTCTTCTCTTCATGCTCCGCTCCCCTCCCTAAAATGGGTCTGGTGGGAGAGGCGAGGGGAGAGAGCAGAGGTCCCTTTCCGTTCTTTCTCGTAAGGTATGGAACGGCTGCAGCAGCCTTCCTCTAGTACTTCCTTCTTTCCTGTCAGTGTACTGAAGAGTGTGTCCGACGTGGATTTACACCTCCACGTTGCTGTTGACCTTTCCACGCGGATGCACTCTCTCTGCGCGCAATGGAGGACTCGGAGCCGAGAGGGGGCAGAAGGCGGACGTGGCGGTGACCCCACGGCAGCTCACCATTCTGGCCTCGGCGCCCCCGTGGGGGTGTGTTTTCCAGAACTCAGAAGGCTGCCGCACAGGTGGGCCCTCAAGCCTGCAGGACCTCCACCCCCGGTGGGGAGTTGGGGAAAATGCGGGAGACCGCCCTCTCTGCCCTGCACTTTGGGGCTCCCGTCCCTCCCCAGACGGGTCGGGCTGTCCCGGGGAGCCCGCTCCTGGAGGCCGGCCCCGGGATCAGCCCAGAGACAGATCCGCTTCCCCGGGCATAGAGCTGTGGGCACGAGCCGAGCTGGGGGCGGGGGGCAGTCCTCTGGCCCCAGGGTGACGGGGTGGACTCGAAACCATTCAGTTGGAAACCGGTTGTATTTTCTCCCAGCAGAAGCTTTTCTGTGCACCCCTCTCCTGACCCTCCTCCAAAAACAAGGCTACGGAGTAAAGCAAGATTTTCAACAGTCAGGGTAAGAGCGTTCTACATTTTAGAAACATATATTTGAAAATTTAAAATTGCGAAGAGTAGAACCCAATTTACACCATGATTGCATTGACTCCTAAGGAAATTTCAGAGAGTTTTTTTTTAAAGCTAACATTGTAGGCTCCGGAGCCAGGGCATGAACCTCGTCGTTACTCCTACTGGAAAGATGCTCCGGGGTAGCTGTTCCTTCTCATCAGATTTCTGTTACGAAGATCCGGAAGGAATTCCTGTCTGGTCTCACCGCTAAGAATTCTACTTTCACTTAAGTATCTCTTTATTTTCATCTGCGACATGCTTCACAGAGCAGACTTTGTCCTTAACATTAGCTGTTAGCAAATTCAAAGAAAAAAATATATGACTCTGATAAGACACTCGGATTAAGGGAAAATTACCCAGGAATCGCCTCTGGGTCACCTCGACAAGAAGCCCCATGGGACTGGGGGCTCATTCCTTCTCTCCGCCTCCTGCGAGATCGGAGGGCCGCAGGACAGGCCTCCCCAGCTTCCTGTGGGCCCCCAAGTTTCCTGTGCACGGCAGCTGGATTTCCCAGACAACTGCTCTAAACAGCTGTCGCCTGGGGTCCTGCTGCTTCGTGCCAGGCCATCTGCTGTCCCACTGACAAGGGGTCTCTTACCTGTCCCATATGAAACAAGAGTAAGAGGGGAACGGAGTCCTTCCCCAGAATGTATACCCACTTCATTCCAGCGCAGCGCCAGTATGCCTCTCCCCTAGCGACCAAAAAGATCGGGGACCTGATCCTGGGCTGGTAAATTTACCTCTACAACCTGATTCTTTTTTTTCTTTTTTCCTTTTTTAAAAAGATTTATTTATTTATTTGCCAGAGAGAGAGAGAGAGAGACAGCAAGAGAGGTAACACAAGCAGGGGGAGTGGGAGAGGGAGAAGCAGGCTCTCCGCTGAGTAGGGAGCCCGATGCAGGACTCCATCCCAGGACCCTGGGATCATGACCTGAGCCAAAGGCAGACGCTTAACGTCTGAGCCACCCAGGTGCCCCTACAACCTGATTCTTAAGCCATACCCTGTGGCCTTAAGGCCCCACCCACATCCTGGTGCACAACAGGCACCTTCTGCAAAGGGACCAACCCGCCTCACAACTAAGCCTTGGGGACAGATAGCTATGTTGTTATTTTGCGTGTTGTTTTTACACGTTCCTACCACTCCTGCACTGTGTTTCCACAAACACTGTATGTCTCTACCATTGCTTCTTCTCTTTCCCTCCCAATTGTAATTCAGGATCTGATAGATTTTAGAATCCTCATAAACTGCCTTAAGTAAGTCTCAGGAAAGAGCAGAGCAGAAGCGGGGGAGAGAAAGAAGGGAAGAGGGAGAAAAACCACCAATTCTCTAACTTCCAAATGCAAGCCCAACTTTTTACACATTCTTTGGCTTTCTAGGACTCAGTGCACACCATAGCTACGAGATTCTCAAAATCAATGAGGATTGAATCTGTTCTAAAATACAGCCATCTTCAAACGGGCAAAGTATCTTTCTTTTTTTATTTTATTTTATTTATTTGACAGAGAGAAAGATCACAAGCAGGCAGAGAGGCAGGCAGAGAGAGAAGGGGAAGCACGCTCCCCGTTGAGCAGAGAGCCTGATGTGGGGCTCAATCCCAGGACCCTGGGATCATGACCCGAGCCGAAGGCAGAGGTTTAACCCACAGAGCCACCCAGGCGCCCCATGGGCAACGTATCTTCCTAAAAGGGCATGAGGGCACATCAGCTTTAAGGGCAAATATCCCCAGAGCTCCCAACTTGCCATAAGCATTCTCTCTTAACACAAGTCTATTTCAGAGTGGGCTTGGAGTCCAGGCACACACAAGCTCTACCTTTAAATCTCCTCTTAAAACCACTGCCTCCCTCCCACGTGACAAGGAAAGGATAACCTCTCATCCTCCCCAGGCCTAACTGTGGGGCACAACCTGGGATATAAAAACCTCTTAGATAGGTAACAAAGGGGAAATGCAAAATATTGATGACTGTAAAAAGATCCTTTAATCGAACACCACAAACCAGAGATCATTTCTCATCATAGACCCATTCTGGCAAGTGCAAAGCGTGGCATTGAGAAATGAAGTATTTGGATCCATGCTGCGTTGTTCTGGATTGAGGAAGGTCCTAGGGTTGGGTAGAGGGAGTGAAGACAGCTTTCACTTCATCCTGCCTCCTCCGTGACCTCGCTGCTACTCAAGAACGCTTTACACCCAGAGAAATGCCAAAGAGAGCTATTTAAGAGAGGGCACCTTATTCCATCCAGGGGGCAAACTGCATGCCTCATTTCATCTTCAAATTAGAAATAAGTGAGATGTGGTCACTGAGGCATAAATGCTAACACGTTCCCCTGAATTGGAAAAGGAAGGTGGACTTTCTAAAGAAAGTCTTGTTTGGCCAGTGGTTTGTCAGTGAGGACTGGCTTTGCCAATTAGATCACATGACAGGTACTCTCCCCAAATTAGAAGAACTAAGTCAGTAGCTCCGAGGTGTTTATGAAAGTATATTTTAAACATGGGATAAAATAAAAGCATCTTGTTTAAAAATGTCTATTGTGTTGATGAGGATGTATTAAAATTATTCCCAGTTTCTCAACTACTATTGAGTAGAGGAAGCAAGGTGTCTGTAAATGAACCAATAACCAGTGAAACTGTTACAATTTGGTGAGTAATAGTCCAGTCTCTCAGATATCCTTGATACATCAGGTAGTTTCCAGTTTTTTTGTATTCAACAAAACTGATGGCGGACTTGAGTTATTAACTGACAGATGGGTAAAAATAGCCGAGAAGAGAGAAAATTTAATTTGTAGCATACAACTTGAAAACCTTGGGGCGCCTGGGTGGCTCAGTGGGTTAAAGCCTCTGCCTTCGGCTCAGGTCATGATCCCAGGGTCCTGGGATGGAGCCCTGCATCGGGCTCTCTGCTCAGCAGGGAGCCTGCTTTCCCCTCTCTGCCTTCCCCTCTGCCTACTTGTGATCTCTGTCTGTCAAATAAATAAATAAAATCTTAAAAAAAAAAAAAGAAAACCTTTAAAAATTGAGTTTTTTATAGCATTTTGACAATGCTATTCAAGAAGAAAAAACCCTTCCATTCCTATCTACGTTTTTATGTGAAGAAAGTTTCTCATTGGCTACACTTCTAAAAAAGAAGAAAATTAATGCAGAACAGTCTCATTCTGTCAAAAAGTCATGTCTGTTCACAGAAAACGGAACTGAAACCAATGACCTGATCCATTTCATTCAGAACTCTATTCCCAGTAAAAACTTAGGTATGTTTAATAAGCATTTGTCAAAATTTACAGTGTATTTGTTCTTTTTTCGTTGTATACTATTCATCTTGATAAGGAGAATTCAATCCAGAAGAATTTTTTACCTTTAAAGCCTGACATTCACAGAAAATTGCACAGTGTTGTTGCAGAGAAACATACTAGGATGATCGATAAAAGACTTTCAAGCATCTATGTGTATTGCATTAAGTATAAAATTCTTTAGGGGAAGGGGCGCCTGGGTGGCTCAGTGGGTTAAAGCCTCTGCCTTCAGCTCAGATCATGATCCCCAGGGTCCTGGGATCAAGCCCCGCATCGGGCTCTCTGCTCAGTGGGGACCCTGCTTCCCCCCTCTCTCTGCCTGCCTCTCTGCCTACTTGTGGTCTCTCTCTCTCTGTGTCAAATAAATAAATAAAATCTTTCTTAAAAATTCTATGGGGGAACTGGAAAGGCAACAGGAGTTCAAGGAGATAAAACAACAACATCAACTTTTGACTAGTAAAGAACAGCTTCATGTAGTTTTTCACGGATGACATCAGGCCTAAAAGGGGTACGGCATTTAGGTTCATGGATACATCTTAGAGATGCTACGCTCTTGAACATCAATGTTCATCATATGTGGAAAATCATACCCTTCGCAATGATTTAAACTTCGGATGAAAACTGTTAGATGTCAAATAAGTCACGAGTAACGGGATTTATAGATCTTCAAAATTATTTTAGGGGGACACAAGTGAGAGAGAGTTTGACAACCACTGTACCTCAGTGTCCTATTCACACCTCCACCACGGCTCCCTCCCACCGAGGCAGGTGGGTCCTGGGCACAGCGAGGGACGCTTAGGAGGATGTCCCCATCAAGTGTCACAGTAAGCATCGGAAGGAGATGCAGACCGTAGGGCTCGTCGGAGCTCTGCAGGAGTGACTTCTTGGTATCGCTCTGACAACACAGTGTTTCAGAACAGAAGCAGAACTTGAGCTGACTCTTGGGGCGGTGGGGGGCAGGGACGATCCGACCAAGAGAACTCCCTTTTCATCGTGCCTGAAGAAGGCAGCAGCCTTCCTCCTCTTTGTAAGAGGATGGCCGATAATTTGAACAGTTGAGGGAGGAAAAAGCTGAATGAGAGACATTCATTGATGAAACCCACATCACAAAGCAGTCCCCAGAGCAGAGGTCCTCCATGGGCGGACTGCCCCCTAGGGGACATTGCAGAATGCCATTTTTGGGGGGGTTGTTCTAGTGACTAGAATTTAGTGCTCAGAGGGTCGAGAGACTCCCACTGTCCTGCAGTGCACAATCAGACCCTCCCACCTGCTGAAACAAAAATGCAGTGTCCTGCTGGTCACTCACATAGATGAAAAACTTGTTCATAACAATCTGCCACGAGAACCTCATTTTATGTTTACCTGTAAACAAAAAGAACTTTCTGTACAGTTTTATCACACTCTTAATTTCCCAAGGATGTTACCACCATATAAATCAAGGAGACAGGGGTGAAGTCCAAACAAAGTAGAGCGATGTTTCCCATTATATAAAATCACATCACCTAAGGCAACACCATTTGCAGTGTCTGAACTGCCAAAGGCCACACGCCATCATGAGCTAGTCTGCTGCGTGGCCATCATACGCCCAATTTCCGTGCAAGTGCATCAAACAACCTCACTGTCTGCTCTAACACTTGTCTGTGAGGATGTATTAAAATGCATATTTCCGGGGGTGCCTCAGTTGGTTAAACAACTGCCTTTAGCTCAGGTCATGATCCTGGAGTCCCGGGATCGAATCCCACATTGGGCACCCTGCTTGGCGGGGAGTCTCCTTCTCCCTGACTTCTCCTCTCTCATTCTCTCTCTCTCTCTCTCTTGCTCTCAAATAAATAAATAAAATATTGTTTTTTTTTTAAAAATGCACATCACTGGGGCACCTGGGTGGCTCAGTGGGTTAAAGCCTCTGCCTTCAGCTCAGGTCATGATCTCAGGATCCTGGGATAGAGCCCCACATTGGGCTCTCTGCTCAGCGGGGAGCCTGCTTCCTCCTCTCTCTCTCTCTTCCTGCCTCTCTGCCTACTTGTGATCTCTCTCTGTCAAATAAATAAACAAAAATCTTTTAAAAAAATAAAAATAAAAATGCACATTACTTTTTGTTAGTTTTATTATGTTTAGATTATATTAATTTTTCCTTTTTCTTTTTTCTTTTTAAGTAATCTCTACACCGAACATGGGGCTTGATCTCAAGATCCCGAGATCAAGAGCCAGGTGCTCCTAGGATATTATATTAATGTTCAAAGTTATGTGTGTAGATTGGCTAGATGATCCAAGAATTTAACTTTAAGAGGTTAAATGACGGCAATACAAAATATTGTAGGGTAGGGACAAGATGACCCTTTCACTTAGGCTAGGGGAAAGAAGCCAGGCACAAAGGGCCAAGTGTGATACGATTCCACCCATATGAAACATCCAGATTGGGCAAATCTGTAGGGCTTGCAGAGGGCTGGGAAGAGGACTGATGAGGGGGATGGGGTTTCTCTTTGGGGCAAGGAAAACGTTCTCAAATTGACTGTGGTGATGGTTCCACATGTGCAAATATACTAAAAACCACTGAATTATACAGTTTAAATGGCTGAATTGTATAATTCACAACCTATTATCTCAAAAAAGCCAGTGGGGGAGAAAAAAAACAAAAAACGTTGGTATGGATCTAATTTGGTTGGCAACCACGACTTCATTGAGAGTCACTCCCACCGCAAGTTGCCGCTGGAGACAAGGCAGGCCCGAACACTGTGGCGGGATTCCCGCCGGGTTAAAACCATGCTTGAACTTAGGGAACATTTCTGGTATTTAGACTGTGGACGGCTTCGGTTTTAAAGGATATGCAAATGGCAATAATCCTAGGTGAGATTTTCTAAAATGGGATCTGTCTCAGATTAGAAGTAAACCCCGCGGCTTCTCTGGTTGAGAAAGACATAAATAACACACACCGCGCCAACAGCAGCCCTCTGAAACCCTCCAGAGCCAATTAACACTCGGAAAAAGTATTAAAACACAACCTGTTGTAGGAAGTACATCGTCAGGCGACATAATGCAGCCCCCACAGCAACAAAAGGAGAAATAGAAGGAAAAAAAAATACATGAATGCCCAAATAGCACCCACCACCAATAATCACCTAGTTAAGAGAAAACCACATCTAGGGATCGTGTTCCCTCACCTCTAGTTATGAGGTGGGTATGAGCCAGAGCATGAAATGGCTAATGTATTCTGAAATCAGAAAACTAGCTCCAAGGAACTAAGAAACCACACAGACACGCACATACCGCGTACTTTTCCCGGGTGACGTCATACTTTGCCTGAAATGCACGTGTTTGTTAGCGCAGGCCGTTCTCCCCTCGCGCGCTGCATGTGAGCTGGACCTCACGCAGGTGGGACCCGCGTCCCCGTGAACCCCGCCGGAGCAAGGTCACGGCTCTGACGCGCCCGGCTGTCGGTGAACCCAGCGCCAGGCAAAGTAAGGAACGCTCCGCACTGAAATAGGTCCACCCACGTTTTTACATCTTCGCTGCTACGGAAATTCATTTAAAAGCTTGTCTCGGGGCGGTCTGTCTCTCGCTCGGCACCGCCACTTCCTAGCCAGGCACTCAAGGCATGACCGTCCTACGTTAGCTGCTTCAACAGCAAGAAATGAACAAACCTTTAGATCCTTTCTCCTTCCCTTTCTTTCTGTCCAGCTCTATCCCAAAGCTGGAGCCGGGAAGGCAGGAGGCAGGCGTAGGGGTTGGAGAAGCAACCAGCTCCTGGCTCCAGCTCCAGGCTCTGCCCTCTCATCACTCGTCCTGTTCCAAAAAGGCCCCTAAGAATTATGTTGGCATTTTGTCTGCGCACATATGTGACGGAGTCTGGCCCGGCTCTGAGACCAGCCAGCCGGGGCGAGCCCTTGGTAAAACAGTGCGCCATCGTGCTGAGGCCTGGCATCGACCCCCACTTTGTTCGCCCACCGCAAACCTCCAGGGTCCTCCTGGGGGCCGGCCCCCTCATGCTCAGAGCTCTGTCCCTGTTGGCATCTCAGGGCTCGATTTCTACTTGCTTTGTACAAGCTCCCCTTGTCAAAGCGAGGTGGCCCTCTTTGCCCCATGGAGGCCTAGCTCTTAGCTTGCCATCACTGAGCTGGGGGCCCTGCTTAGTTTCTAATTTATTATCATACTTTAAACATTTTCACTAAATAGTGAAATTCATTCAAAATTTCTATAAAAATCCCGTTGGTTCCCCTTATGCTTAAGCAACTTTATCTCATCATGGGCATGACTAAGTGTCCTATTTATTGTTTTCTCCTTTCTCTGGTTTTCATAGTCAATTTTTTAACCCAGCTGGATATTTGGATATTTGGATTTATTTGCATATATCTATTTGGATATATCTCCAAAACACAGAAAATTCCAAAAGTAGCTACTAGCTAAGCATGGCTTGAACTATAAAATTGGGACTCTCCCTCTCTGCCTCTTCTAAGACGAGTCACAAGGTTGGTAAAACTGAGGTTGGAAAGATCAATCTCTTATAAAACACAGAGGATTGAGGACTAACCATCCAAACAGCCCTGAGTGTGTTTTCTAAATGCATCCGCTCATTCAACAAACATTTGCGGAGTCCCCACCTTGCCCAGGCTCGAGGGACACGGCAGTACACAAATCCCTGACCTTGAGAGCTTTAAGTTTTGGAAAGAGAGGATAAACAAGGGCAGGAGATTAGGGTGAAGCGTGGACAGGGGTCTCTGGGGTGGGTCGGCGCCTGCTGTCATCAGGGTGGCCTTGGGGACATCTGAGATCCACAGGGAGACAGAGCAGCCAGCATATGCACGGGCAGAGCCTTCCAGAGAAGGACTGCAAATGCACCACACACTCATAGCCTAACATTCACCTCCCAAGTGAATCGGCTCATTAACTCTCCTATCGACCCTCTCCAGGCTCTGATCTGCTGGGACCAGTTTCCCACGGGGTTTGTGATCGCCCCTTAGCCGGCCCCTTCTGGTGGCTTGAACTTCACCATCTCTCACATCCTTCCTTACCTGACTTGGTTTTCCATCATCTCAGCAAAATGCCCATGAAACTCTCTGGCTTTTCACAGCTTCTGGGTCTGGACTTGCCCCCACAATTCCCCGCCGGGCGCCCCACAGACTCGCGCGGGGTCCACAAAAGGAGGGAAACGAGGGTGACAGCTGCCATCTGGTTGTTTTGCTTAAGTGGACTGAAACGTCACATAAGCAGAAGGACCGAGGGGTTTTTTTTCACTCTTTTAATCTCAAGAGTTTGTCTCAACACTACAGCCAGTAGGGCATTACCGCACAGCGCAGGGACCTCCCTGTGGAACCGCCTAACGCCCTTTGCTTTTTATTAACTGCTTGTGATACAGGCTGATCCCTCAGCCTTTTGGATAGAGTTTAGACTGAAATTGTAAGGATGGTGAACAAGGAATATTAAGTATCAAAGTCGGGCTTCGTGAACCATCCTTCCTGCGTGTGTTCATGTGGAAGCCTCTGGCAGCAACGGGGCTTAACTTAACAGCGTGAGGGAAATGGGGAGATGGTCTAGGAATCCTCAGTCAGGTCACAGAGGCGAACGGCTGCCACGAGGACGACACTGACCCACACCTCATCCTAGAATTGCTCCTTGCAGGTCACGTATTTATTGAACCAGCATTTATCCAGAGCCCAGGACTCAGGATTCAGGTCCGAATTAGCAGGACAAGAACACACACCTGTACCCTGTGCGGAGTATATGCTGGGGGAGGGGTTAATTCTCATGGAGTACCTGCTCTGTCCCAGGGATCAAATTTAGTGTTTGATTTCATCTTATTCTGTCTGGGTAGGCATTATAATTCCCGACTTTTCAGGTAAGGAAACTAAACAGAGAGAAGTCCTACAAGTTCCCCAAAGTCACCCAGTAGCACATGGTAGAACAGGTTCATCAGACTCCAAAACCACGCCCCTCCAGGAAGTCAGGCCCTTCCGGAGGCCACGCCCCCAGAAGGCCACGCCCCTCCCAGAAGCAGCACTCCTTCCCCAAACTGGCCGTCTAAGACAAGGTTTGAATTAATGAAGTGGGAAGAACTAGCAGAACCAATGGGCAGGGAAAACCACCGATGCTTCATTGTTATTAAGACCCGCAACCTCAAGTTTTCTCTGGAGGCGTTCAAATTTTAATTTAAGCTATTTTTAATTGAGAAAAATATGCCATAATGTTCCTGTTAGTTTTTGTGTAAGTTAAAAAAAAAAAAAAAAGCCGAATTACAACTTGAGCTTTATTTTAAAAGGAAAAGTGGCTGAAGAAATGGCAATAAATAAAAAAGAAATGTATTTCTCTTAGAAAATCACCTGATACAGGGATTACGGCATTTTTTAAACCACATCTAGTTTAGACATGGCACGTCTGGTATGATAGATGCTGTGTAAGAATGGAAACAAGTTTAGAGTAATAAATGTTTCCCAGTGTTAAAATAAACACCTCAGCGGTTCAGGTTTTGGCCAGGCAATTTCTCCACAGTAGGAGGCACTTATCTACTTTAACACTTTGCTACTTAGAAATTATCACTCAATCAATTACCATCCGCATGGGTTTATTTTTACAGAGAGCTTCAATAAAATGAGTGTGAAAATAAGTTAAACATATTCTATTCATTTTCTCAATTTTTCACCTCTCCCAATGGTAGATATGTTGACAGAAAAATTACTTCATTTTATTTCAGCAGACGTTTATGGAACGCTGACCAGGTTCTGTGCTAAGGGCTTGGAGACAGGATATGACAAAGAGGAATGAAATGCAGTCCCTGGTCGTTAAGGAGGGCGTATAAACCTACCTTATAACATGGCTGTGTCTCCACAGCCCAACTAGAGGCAAATGCAAGGAAATTCTGGACCCATAACCTCAACAGCGCTCCCTTTATACCCACGACCCCAAACCCTCTGTGCTCTGCCCAGATAATCTGCCAGTGACTGGTTATTCCCTGTGGGTCATTAGTCACGCTGCTTGGCTGCTGCTTCCAGATACAGAAATACTTTTTCGCTAAGAGATGGTTACTAGATTTTTAAAGAGTACCTACCTACCTGTTGCATCACTTTTAATGTACACTTCTGAATTTGTACACTACTTACTTTAAAAAAAAAAATAACAGCTTCATTGATATATAATTCAAATACAATATATTTACCCTTTTAAAGTGTTAAGATTCAGTGGTTTTAATATATTCACAGCGCTGGGTGCCTGGGTGGCTCAGTTACGCGTCTGGCTTTCTTGATGTCAGCTCAGGTCATGATCTCACGGTCCTGAGACTGAGCCCCAGGACGGGCTCCACACTCAGTGGGGAGTCTGCTTGAGGTTCTTGCTCCCTCTGCCCCTCCCCGACCCTGCTTGAACACGTGTGCACTCTCACTCTCTAAAATACAGACATAGATATATTTACAGAATTGTGCAATCGCCACTACTATCCAAATTCCAGAACATTCTCACACCACAAAAGAGAAAACCCCTACCCATGAGAGGTGCTCACCATTCCCCAACCCCATCCCCTGGCAACCACCCATTTACTTCGTATCTCTATGGATTTGTCTGTTCTGGACATGTCATATAAATAAAACCACACACGATCCGGTCTTTTGTGCCAGGCTTCTTCTACTTAGCATAATGTTTTCATGATTCCTCCATGTATTGTGTATCACAACCTCATTCTTTGTTATGCCTGAATAATATTCCACTATACAGACAGACCACATTTTTTTATCCAACACCCATGGATCCCGATCTGGGTTGTTGGCTATTGGGGACAGTGATGCGTGTGTGCACAGGCAGCCAGACTGTCTCCCAGAGGATCGCCCCACTTTACATTCCCACTAGCAGCATACGAGGGTTCCAAATTCTCCACCTCCTCACTCTAATACTTCTGTATTGGAGGGCATCCGCCTGTGGCACCACTCATTTCTAAGGCAGTCACTATCGTCACGTCCAGCTGCAGTGGGGAAAGGACAGTCTGTCCTGCTGGAGGGTGAGAGGTCTCCCTCCAAGCTCCAGAAGCTCATGCCCAGCCTCCCAACTCTGGTCAATTACTCTCCCACCAAAGCAATGCTATCTCTGCTCATATAAGGAATAAAGAGGTGCATGTGTTCAGGCAGGTATTTTAAATAATTTGAAATATTGGTTGTGATCCTCCCAAGAGGTGAAGACTAAATTTCTCTCCCTAGTGCCTTCTATGTAATACTTAGGCTGAGGACGGACAGTATGCCAGGCATCGTTCGAAAGCATCACATAGTTCATTTAACCCATATGACAACAGGGAAGTAGATATTCTTCTTTTTTAAGATTTTACTTACTTATTTAAGAGAGAGGGGTAGAGGGGGAGGAGTCAAGACAGCGGAGAAGTAGCAGGCTGAGACAACATCGGGTAGTAGGAGATCAGCTAGGTAGCTTATCAAACCATTGCAAACACCTACAAATCCAATGGGAGATCCAAGAGAAGAAGAACAGCAATTCTAGAAACAGAAAATCAACCACTTTCTGAAAGGTAGGACCGGCAGAGAAGTGAATCCAAAGCGACGGGAAGATAGACTGCGGCAGGAGGGGCCGGCTCCCGGCAAGCGGCGGAGCAACGGAGCACAAAATCAGGACTTTTAAAAGTCTGCTCCACGGAGGGACATCGCTCCAGAGCTAAACCGGGGGAAGTGCACGCGGGGTCAGCGTGGCCCCAGGTCCCGCAGGATCACGGAAGGATCGGGGGTGTCTGAGTGCCGCAGAGCTCACAGGTATTAGACCGGGGAAGCTGGCTACAGAGACAGAGCCGAGGAGTGAGCTCTCAGCTAGGGGTTACCATGAACCGGTCGCAGGCTGGGTGGGCTCAGAGCGCAGCCAGAGGCCAGGGACACAGGAGTGGTTGGGCTCTTTTCTCTGAGGGAGCACTGAGGAGCGGGACCCTGAGCTCTCGGCTCCTTTAGGCTGGAGACTGGGAGGCCGCCATTTTGATTCCCGTCCTCCGGAACTCTACGGAAAGCGCTCAGGGAACAAAAGCTCCCAAAAGCGAACCCGAGCGGATTACTTAGCCCGGACCCTGGTAAGGGCGGTGCAATTCCGCCTTGGGCAAAGACACTTGAGAATCACTACAACAGGCCCCTCCCCCAGAAGATCAACAAGAAACGCAGCCAAGACCAAGTTCACCTACCAAGGACAGCAGCAGAATTCCAGAGGAAGAGAAAGCAAAGCACGGAACTCATGGCTTTCTCCCCATGATTCTTTAGTCTTGCAGTTAATTTAAATTTTGTTTATTAATTTTATTTTTTTCTTCTACTTTTTTTTTAACTTTTACCCTTTTCTTTTTTAACGTTTTTTGACTAGTTTATCTAATATATATATTTTTTTCTTTTTTATATTTTTTCCTTATTTGTTTTCTTTTTTTAATTTTTTTTTTCTGAATTTCTTTTTATCCCCTTTCTCCCCTGCCGACGATTTGGGGTCAATTCTGATTTGGTTAAAGCACATTTTCCTGGGGTCTTTGCCACCCTTTTAGTATTTTATTTGCTCCTTCATATACTCTTACCTGGACAAAATGACAAGGCAGAAAAACTCACCACAAAAAAAAGAACAACAGGCAGTACCGAAGGCTAGGGACCTATCAATATGGACATTGGTAATATGTCAGATCTAGAGTTCAGAATGACGATTCTCAAGGTTCTAGCCGGGGTCGAAAAAGGCATGGGAGATATTAGAGAAACCCTCTCTGGAGAGATAAAAGCCCTTTCTGGAGAAATAAAAGAACTAAAATCTAACCAAGTTGAAATCAAAGAAGCTGAGCAAAAGAAGGACAAACAGCTACTGGACCACGAGGGGAGAATTCGAGAGATAAGTGACACCATAAGACAAAACAACACTAGACTAATAGGGATTCCAGAAGAAGAAAGAGAGAGGGGAGCAGAAGGTATATTGGGGAGAATTATTAGAGAGAATTTCCCTAATATGGCAAAGGGAACAAACATCAAAATCCAGGAGGTGCAGAGAACCCCCCTCAAAATCAATACGAATAGGTCCACACCCCGTCACCTAATAGTAAAATTTACAAGTCTTAGTGACAAAGAGAAAATCCTGAACGCAGCCTGGGAAAAGAAGTCTGTAACATACAAGGGTAAAAACATTAGATTGGCAGCGGACTTATCCACAGAGAACTGGCAGGCCAGAAAGAACTGGCATGATATATTCAGAGCACTAAACGAGAAAAACATGCAGCCAAGAATACTATATCCAGCTAGGCTATCATTGAAAATAGAAGGAGAGATAAAAAGCTTCCAGGACAAACAAAAAGAATTTGCAAACACCAAACCAGTTCTACAGGAAATATTGAAAGGGGTCCTCTAAGCAAAGGGAGAGCCTAAAAGTAGTAGATCAGAAAGGAACAGAGACAATATACAGTAACAGTCACCTTACAGGCAATACAATGGCACTACATTCATATCTCTCAATAGTTACCCTGAATGTTAATGGGCTAAACGTCCCAATCAAAAGACACAGGATATCAGAATGGATAAAAAAACAAAACCCATCAATATGTTGCCTAAAAGAAAATCATTTTAGACCCAAAGACACATCCAGATTTAAAATGAGGGGGTAGAAAACAATTTACCATGCTAATGGACACCAGAAGAAAGCTGGGGTGGCAATCCTTACATTCGATCAATTAGATTTTAAGCCAAAGACTATAATAAGAGATGAGGAAGGACACTATATCATACTCAAAGGGTCTATCCAACAAGAAGATCTAACAATTTTAAATATCTATGCCCCTAACGTGGGAGCAGCCAACTATATAAACCAATTAATAACAAAATCAAAGAAACACTTCAACAATAATACAATAATAGTAGGGGACTTTAACACTCCCCTCACTGAAATGGACAGATCATCGAAGCAAAAGATCAACAAGGAAATAAAGGCCTTAAATGACACACTGGACCAGATGGACATCACAGATATATTCAGAACATTCCATCCCAAAGCAACAGAATACACATTCTTCTCTAGCGCACATGGAACATTCTCCAGAATAGATCACATCCTGGGTCATAAATCAGGTCTCAACCGGCATCAAAAGATTGGGATCATTCCCTGCATATTTTCAGACCACAATGCTCTGAAGCTAGAACTCAATCACAAGAGGAAATTTGGAAAGAACGCAAATACATGGAGACTAAACAGCATCCTTCTAAAAAATTGAATGGGTCAACCAGGAAATTAAAGAAGAATTGAAAAAATTCATCGAAACAAGTGATAATGAAAATACAATGATTCAAAATCTGTGGGACACAGCAAAGGCAGTCCTGAGAGGAAAATATACAGCCATACAAGCCTTTCTCAAGAAACAAGAAAGGTCTCAAATACACATCCTAACCCTACACCTAAAGGAGCTGGAGAAAGAACAACAAAGAAAGCCTAAACCCAGCAAAAGAAGAGAAATCATAAAGATCAGAGCAGAAATCAATGAAATAGAAACCAAAAAAAACAATAGAACAAATCAACAAAACTAGGAGCTGGTTCTTTGAAAGAATAATAAGATTGATAAGCCCCTGGCCAGACTTATCAAAAAGAAAAGAGAAAGGACCCAAATAAATAAAATCATGAATGAAAGAGGAGAGTTCACAACTAACACCAAAGAAATACAAACAATATAAGAACATACTATGAGCAACTCTACGCGAACAAATTTGACAATCTGGAAGAAATGGATGCATTCCTAGAGGCATATAAACTACCACAACTGAACCAGGAAGAAACAGAAAACCTGAACAGACCCATAACCAGTAAGGAGATTGAAACAATCATCAAAAATCTCCAAACAAACAAAAGCCCAGGGCCAGACGGCTTCCCAGGGGAATTCTACCAAACATTTAAAGAAGAACTAATTCCTATGCTCCTGAAACTGTTCCAAAAAATAGAAATGGAAGGAAAACTTCCAAACTCATTTTATGAGGCCAGCATCACCTTGATCCCAAAACCAGACAAGGATCCCATCAAAAAAGAGAATTATAGACCAATACCTTGATGAACACAGATGCGAAAATTCTCAACAAAATACTAGCCAATAGGATTCAACAGTACATTAAAAGGATTATTCACCACGACCAAGTGGGATTTATTCCAGGGCTGTAAGGTTGGTTCAACATCTGCATATCAATCAATGTGATACAATACATTAATAAAAGAAAGAACAAGAACCAATGATACTCTCAATAGGTGCTGAAAAAGCATTTGACAAAGTACAGCATCCCTTCCTGATCAAAATTCTTCAAAGTGTAGGGATAGAGGGCACATACCTCAATATTATCAAAGCCATCGATGAAAAACCCACCACAAATATCATTCTCAAGGGAGAAAAACTGAAAGCTTTTCCGCTAAGGTCAGGAACATGGCAGGGATGTCCGTTATCACCACTGCTATTCAACATAGTACTAGAAGTCCTAGCCTCAGCAATCAGACAACAAAAAGAAATTAAAGGCATTCAAATCGGCAAAGAAGAAGTCAAACTATCACTCTTCGCAGGTGATATGATACTATATGTGGACAACCCAAAAGACTCCACTCTAAAACTGCTAGAACTTGTACAGGAATTTAGTAAAGTGTCAGGATATAAAATCAATGCACAGAAATCAGTTGCATTTCTCTATACCAACAACAAGACAGAAGAAAGAGAAATTAAGGAGTCGATCCCATTTACAATTGCACCCAAAACCATAAGATACCTAGGAATAAACCTAGCCAAAGAGGCTAAGAATCTGTACTCAGAAAACTATAAAGTACTCATGAAAGAAATTGAGGAAGACACAAAGAAATGGAAAAATATTCCATGCTCATGGATTGGAAGAACAAATATTGTGAAAATGTCTATGTTACCTAAAGCAATCTACACATTTAATGCAATCCCTATCAAAATCCCACCCGTTTTTTTTTTCAAATAAATGGAACAAATAATCCTAAAATTTATATGGAACCAGAAAAGACCTTGAATAGCCAAAGGAATATTGAAAAAGAAAGCCAAAGTCGGTGGCATCACAATTCCGACTTCAAGCTCTATTACAAAGCTGTCATAATCAAGACAGCATGGTACTGGCACAAAAGCAGACACATAGATCAATGGAACAGAATAGAGAACCCAGAAATAGACCCTCAACTCTATGGTCAACTAATTTTCGACAAAGCAGGAAGGAATGCCCAACGGAAAAAAGACAGTCTCTTCAATAAATGGTGTTGGGAAAATTGGACGGCTGCATGCAGAAGAATGAAACTGGACTATTTTCTTACACCACACACAAGAATAGACTCAAAATGGATGAAGGACCTCAATGTGAGAAAGGAATCCATCAAAATCCTTGAGGAGAACGCATGCAAGCAACCTCTTCGACCTCAGCCGCAGCAACTTCTTCCTAGGAACATCGCCAAAGGCAAAAGAAGCAAGGGCAAAAATGAACTATTGGGATTTCATCAAGATCAAAAGCTTTTGCACAGCAAAGAAAACAATTAACAAAACCAAAAGACAACTGACAGAATGGGAGAAGATACTTGCAAACGACATATCAGATAAAGAGCTAGTGTCCACAATCTATAAAGAGCTTAGCAAACTCAACACCCAAAGAACAAATAATCCAATCAAGAAATGGGCAGAGGACATGAACAGACATTTCTGCAAAGAAGACATCTAGATGGCCAACAGACACATGAAAAAGTGCTCCGCATCCCTCGGCATCAGGGAAATACAAATCAAAACCACAATGAGATATCACCTCACACCAGTCAGAATGGCTAAAATTAACAAGTCAGGAAATGACAGATGCTGGCGAGATGCAGAGAAAGGGGAACCCTCCTACACTGCTGGTGGGAATGCAAGCTGTTGCAACCACTCTGGAAAACAGCATGGAGGTTCCTCAAAAAGTTGAAAACAGGGGCACCTGAGTGGCTCAGTGGGTTAAGCCTCTGCCTTCAGCTCAGGTCATGATCTCCCGGTCCTGGGATCGAGCCCCGCATCGGGCTCTCTGCTTAGCAGGGAGCCTGCTTCCCCCTCTCTCTGCCTGCCTCTCTGCCTACTTGTGATCTCTCTCTCTCTCTCTCTCTCTCTGCCAAATAAATAATAAATAAAATCTAAAAAAAAAAAATTAAAAAAAAAAAAAGTTGAAAACAGAGCTACCCTATGACCCAGCAATTGCACTACTGGGTATTTACCCTAAAGATACCAATGTAGTGATCCGAAGGGGTTTGTGCACCTGAATGTTTATAGCAGCAATGTCCACAATAGCCAAACTATAGAAAGAACCTAGATGTCCATCAACAGATGAATGGATAAAGAAGAGGTGGTATAGATACACAATGGAATACTATGCAGCTATCAAAAGAAATGAAATCTTGCCATTTGCGACGACGTGGATGGAACTAGAGGGTATCATGCTTAGTGAAATAAATCAATCGGAGAAAGACAACTATCATATGATCTCCCTGATATGAGGAAGTGGAGATGCAACATGGGGGGTTAGGGGGGTAGGAGAAGAATAAATGAAACAAGATGGGATTGGGAGGGAGACAAACCATAAGTGATTCTTAATCTCACAAAACAAACTGAGGGTTGCTGGGGGGAGGGGGGTCGGGAGAGGGTGGTGGGGTTATGGACATTGGGGAGGGTATGTGCTATGGTGAGTCTGTGAAGTGTGTAAACCTGGCGATTCACAGACCTGTACCCCTGGGGATAAAAATACATTATATATTTATAAAAAAATAATAATAAATAAGTAAATTTAAAAAAAAGAGAGAGGGGTAGAGAGAGCACAAGCAGGGGGGTGGCAGGCAGAGGGAGAGGGAGAAACTGGCTCCCCACTAAGCAGGGAGCCCCATGCAGGGCTGGATCCCAGGACCTCACATTCATGACCTGAGCCAAAGGCTGATGCTTGACAGACTGAGCCACCCAGGCGCCCCTGAAAAGTAGATATTCTTTCTCTAATTGACAATCCAGAAAATGAAAGAGAAAAGTTAGATACTGTCCACCCTGCCGCGATCACCCGGCAGCCGCAAAGTCAGCTGTCGATCCTGGGCAGCCCAGCTCCACACCCCCGAGGAATGAAAGAGCCTTTGACTCTCACTGCTGATTCCAGGGGCAGATGTAACTGTGCCGTTCAAGAGCCAGAAACGGGCATGAGGGAGTGAAAATGCACAGAGTGGGGTAATTCTCCAGCCTTTTCTTGACATCCAAAAAGCTTACAGGATGGAGGCTGGAAAGGGGGCAAGAATAAGATGAAAGAAGATGAGCCACACGTTGGTAACTGCTGATGGTGGGTGATAAACACACAGTTCACTGGAATATTCTGTCTGCTTCTGTATATACCGGAGATTTCCTATGCTAAAAAGTAAACTACAGTCTCAAAATATCTCCCTCGAGATATTCAGTAATCACAAAAGGAAAAACAGTAAGCCTACAGCGGAGAATCTTGGCCAATTTCACCCTCACCTGGGGGTCAAGGTTAGCCTGATGTAACAGACAGACATCGTGCACCAAGATGACGTACCAAGAAGAGTCCAGCATTGGGATATCCATCCCCCAAATGCACAAGCTCAACCTAATCATGAGAAAACCCCAGATAAACCCAAACTGAGAGGACTTCTGCAGATACCTGACCAGTACTCTTCAAAAGTGTCAAGGTCATGAAAGACCAGGAACCACAGAGGAATTGTCACAAACTATAGGAGATCAAGGAGACATAACAAAAACGGAGGTGACATCCTAGATTGGCTCTCAAACAGAGAAAAGTGGAAAGACCAGTGAGAACCAGTAAGTTCTGCAACACTGCTTAATAGTTGTCCAGAAAGGAGTTGACATAGGACCCTATGCTACCCTTAGAAAGGCCTGCTTGCAAGGTGGTCTTTGCCTGGCTTCTGGGAACTTGGGAGTTTGGGGATATTCTCACCATTGCCTAACTTACAGGGTGGCTTACTGTGCCGATGCTGTCTGTTCAAACAACATGGTTTATGCTGAACATTTTCTTTCCTTCTGGGAGTCTAAAATGTTGATGTGAACCAGGCAGAGGGGATCTACATGACCCGCCTCCCCAGAAAACATCCTGAGCACTGCCTCTAATGAGCTTCTCTGGTAGATAGTTTCTTTATCTGTTGTCCACTGCTCATTGCTGGAGAAATTCAGTGTGTCACATGTGAACCCATAGGAGAAGACATTTGAAGCTGGCACCCAGTTTCCTCCAAGCTTCACCCATACACTTTTCCCCCTTTTTTTGCTCTGTATTTCCCCTGATTTTGCTCTGTATCCTCCCAGTGTAATAAAGGAAAGCCATGAGTAGGACAGCATGTCCTGTGGGTTCTCCTGGTCAATCAGTGGGGGTGGTCCTTGGAACCCCCAATACAGTAGCTGTACCAAGAGGAATTTCTTGCATCTGATACACTTTCTGTGGTTTTGTCAGATCTTAACATATGGGGAAGCTACGTAGGGGAAAGCTTTACAGAAATTGTTTTTGCATGATCCATTGATTATCTCAAAAAGTCAATTATACTTTTTCTTACTCCACCAGTAATTCATGTCTGTGATGTAAAATTTGGAAAATATAGGTGAGCATAAAGAATAAAATAAGAATTCCTAAGAACCCTCCCTTTCCAAGAAAAGCAGTCAATGGGAAAAACAACACCTCTTCCCCTGATGGGTTTCTCACCCACCAATTGCACTCCCCAGAAGGCTACGGAAAAATAGTTTGGGGGGATCCAACAGTGACGGCTGTGGGGAAGCAGGTTTTGGTAAAACAAAGTCAGACTTGATGGGTCCCACCGGGTTTAGTCAACACAGTTCAGCTGTAGACAACCCTCCCCCTTTACCAATAAAAAATTCTGTCTGAAATTAATGATGGAAAAGTGAAATATGAACCTGCAGAGCATATAAAGACGCCACAGCAAACTGGAATCAGTAGTAATATAAAACAACATCTTTTTTTTTAGTTGATTCCTGGGGCGCCTGGGTGGCTCAGTCAGTTGAGCGTCCGACTCTTGGTTTCAGCTCAGGTCATGGTCTCAGGTAGTGAGCTCAACCCCTGCATCGGGCTCCCTGCTGGGCATGGAGTCTGCTTGGGATTCTCTCTCTCCCTCTCCCTCTGTCTCTTCCCCCACGCCACAAACAAACAAAGACTGACTTTTGTAACAGAAAATAACAGTGTTTCAAGACATGGTGCACGTAGGTCAAAAGACACAGGAATTACCTTGAAGGGGAGGCCCCTGGGCCAGTCGGGGACAGTGTGTGCTCCAAAATAAAAACATCTAATGCAATATAAGCCCTTCAACAAAATAAAAATCCACACATTTGTATTGACATAAACAAATGAATAAAGAATAAGAAAAACTATTTCTTTTTTTTTTTAAGATTTTACTTTTAAGTTATCTCTACACCCAACATGGGGCTCAAACTTACAACCCCAAGATCAAGAGTCAATTGCGCCTCTCACTGAGCCAGCCAGGCTCCCCAAGAAAAGCTATTTCCTTCACAGAATGTCAACAAATAAATACCAAAGGAATAACAGAAAACCTCGCCATTTTGCTACCTGATTCCTGCAAGAATCATAGTAAAAATTTGGGGTGGGAGTTTGCAACGAGCCTCGAAGCGTCTCCCCCCCCCATTACTTATTGATTACTAAAGGAAAACGGTGATCTGTGGGTGCCCCCCTTCAGCAAGGGATGAAAATGAAGCTCACCAGTGCAGGACGGAGGGCGTCCTGAGCCCGCTGATGGGCTGCTCCGAGGACAGGACATCACATGGGTTGTGTTCCTGCCCCCAAACGCCTGAATCAGATCCTGTGTTCCTCCCAGTGTCCACGCCAGGACGACAAAGGAAGGCTGCGGTAATGCCCCAGGTTACAGCGGACTCTGGACACGCGAGCATCAGTGCAGTGAGCGATCCTGCGACAGGACCAGACAACCACAGCGGGCACGCCTGGGACCCTGGGACGACGGGCAACATGTGAACGCACACCGTTAGCAAATGGCATTGTACCAACATTAAACTGCAGAGTGCGACAGCTGTGCTGTAGTTACGTGAACAGGAGGTCTTTGCATGTTGGGGCAAGAGGGTGTGACGGCTCAGGACGGACACACACACACACACGTGTGTATTTATTTACTCATTGAGTGCAAAAGAGAAAGCAAATGTGGCAAAATGTTAGCAATGGGTCAATCCTGACACTGACCTTGATTTCAAAAGAGAAAGTGTGAAGTAACGCAAAACTGAAAAGGAAAGCAAGGATCTGCTCGGGGAGGTCCCAGCAGACTCCGCAGTCACACTAAGGTCCCCGCACAGGCATGGAGCTGAACGGCTCGGGTGATGGGGCTGGAGCTGTGGGTACAGCGTGAAGCCACACAATGGAGAATTGAAAGTGTCAAACAGGGTGGCAGCACCTGGGTGGCTCAGTCGTAGAGCGTCTGCCTTCAGCGCAGGTCATGATCCTGGGGTCCTGGGATCGAGCCCCACGTCGGGCTCTCTGCTCAGCAGGAAGCCTGCTTCTCCCTCTCCCACTCCCCCTGCTTGTGGTCCCTCTCTCGCTGTGTCTTTCTCTGTCAAATAAATGAATAAAATCTTTTTAAAAATTTTTTAAAAATTTAAGTGTCAAATACAACTGTATGTTAATAACTGGAATTTAAATAAAAACATTAAAAAAAAAAAAACACCACTGTCCAAGACAAAAGGGAATAGAAGGCACAGGGCTCCTGCCCCAAGAGGCCAGCACCGGCTGCCGCCAAGAGCCACAGTGGCCACCCGGGAGAAGGCGTGGTTGCTGGCGGGAGAGGAGATGACCCCGGCGTTCCACCAGACCAGCAGGGAGGCCTGTCTGGAGACGGCGCTGACCGAGACCCACGCCACCAGCCGGACTCTGCGCCCGCAGGCGGGAGAGCAGGAGGGAGGGAGGCATGATCACTTGTGAGCGATGAATCTACTGACCTTCTCTAGCCTTGGGTCCCTCACCTGCCCAAGAGGAAGGGGGAGGCCCTGGAAAGCCCCTTAGGACAGCACTGTACTCAATAAAGGTCTCTTGACTTGCTGACTCCTACAAAACCGGGAAGTAAGCCAAAAAGGAGGCTTGGGATCCTTGAAAGAGGGGACCTCACAGAAGAGACACAAAGCCCTGTCCCCGGATGGCGGCGGGGGACGGGGGGTCTCCAACACAACAGTGTTGCAGGCCTAGAGGAAGGCTGTGGGAGAGGGGAACGGAAGCCGGCAAACGCAATATGTGGGAAGTAACCTTGGTAAATTGTGTTAAGTGTTGGTGTGTGTGTGTGTGTACACAATTCAGTGGCTCTTAGCATATCCTAAAAGCTGTACAACCACCATCGTTATATAATTCCAGAATATTTTTATCAACTGCCCCCCCCCCCAAAATAACCCCATGCCCATCATTAGCATTCAATCCCTGTATCCCCCAGCTGCCAAGCCCTGGCAACTACTAGTCTTGCTTTCTGTCTGTAAGGATTAGTCTATTCTGGACATTAATGTAAATGGGATCCTACAATGCACAGTCTTCCGTGACCGTCTCAGCATAATGTTTTCAAGTCCATCCATGCGGTATCATGGATCGATCAGGGCTTCCTTTCTTTTTATGGCTGAATCATACTCTGTTGCATGGACGGACCCCATTTCATGAATGCATTCATCTACTGATGTGCCTTGGATTGCTTCTGCCAGTTGGCTACTCTGAATAATGTTGCTATATATATCCACCTACGGGTTTTCATGTGGATGTATGTTTCATTTCTCTTGGGTAGATCCCTAGGAGCCCAGATGCTGGGTCATACGGAAACTCTATGTTTAAATTTTGAGGAACCACCAGTGTATTTCGCAAAGCCAGTGTCACATTTTCCACTGCCATTAGCAGTGTAGGAGGGTTCCAATTCCTCCACACCCTCACCGACACCTGTCACTGTGCATGTCTCTTACCATAGCCATCGTAGAGGGTGCGAGGTGGTATCTCCTTGTCGTTTTGATTCACAGTTCCCTGATGCCTAATGAAGTCGAGCATTTTTTTGTGCTTACACAAGTTTCCAAGATTTTCCGTATCCTTTCACATCTCCCATTCTGCCCTACCAGCTCAGAAATGCTCGGCATCCACGTGTCGCACCCTCCTGGTCTCTGTGTTTTCCCACCTCCCAGGCACCGCCGGGGAGCCCTACAGAACCTGCAATCTCGGCTTGCAGACCCAGACGGGGATCAGAGAACCTGTAATCAATCACATACGGGTTTGACAGACAGAAGGAGGCAGAGGCAGGGCCGGGTGGCTCGCCAAAGCAAAAGCAACTCATGATGGATGAAGTGAAACCCCAAGGTCTCCGGACAATTCTTTCCACCAAGCCAAGCCACACCCCTGAGTCAACACCTGCCACAAATTCTGCACATCCCACAGGCCAGAAATGTACATGCAACCACAATACGAGTGCTCATTTGTCTCCCAGGCCTGATGTGGCACAAACAGGACACAGATCCTGCCCCTGGGCGAGCACGGGGAGCCGCGGCACACGGGCGCCCGTGGGATGTAGAGATGCCTGGGGGTCGAAGGAGAGTGCTCCTGACACTACCCAGGGACACGAACGAGGCGTCCAGAGCAGACCGCGGACTGAGCTTGCCGGGATGGCACGAATCAGATAGGAAATAGTGGGGAAGACGTTTAGGCAGTGGGAATAGCACGTTCAAAGGTCCAGTTTCAGGACATAGCAGGTGTTTTAGTGGGACTGAAAGGAGTAGCAGGGTCACGGGCAGGGTCGTAGGCAGACCCCAGGGCTGAAAAGAAAGAGATCGCTGCCTCCCTGAACATCAAATAGATTTTTTTTCAGCCAAGTTACGAGAACTGAAAATCACTATAAAACCACCACCTAAATTCATTCAGTATTCTCTTTGTATTATTTCTTCTTGGAGAAGTTTTACTGCTAAAGACCAAAGAATGCCATGTCAACCCCCTGCCACAGGGTTAAGAAATTCTAGGATAACTTGGGGAACGCTGCTATGTGCCCCAAAGCAGTGGTCTTCAAATCTTCAGCTTGCATATCACCCTAAAAAGTTACAAGAAACTATGTCTCATATATTTTTAAGTTGACATATAAAGGTTTTCAGTAGAAGCTTGGATAGGTGCAAAGAATGGAATTTTGGGCTTAGGGCAGAAATTGGTATTTTAAATAGAACTATTATATCACTCATTCAAATGTATTCCACGGAATCAATGTGTTGTGTTTCCCACCATCACCTATTTAAAAAGTACATGAACGGGGGAGCCTGGGTTGCTCAGTTGGTTAAGCGTCTGCCTTTGGGTCAGGTCACGGTCTCAGGGTCCTGAGATCCAGCCCTGTATCAGGCTCCCTGCTCAGTGAGGAGTCTGCTTCTTCCTCTCCTCAGCTACTTTCCACCCCAGCTTGTGCTCACTCTCACTTGTTCTCTCTATCAAATAAATGAATAAAATATAAATAAATAAACAAATAGTACATGAACAAATTTTGTTGTCCAGAAATTTTTATTCCTTTTTCTCCATCAACAAAATTCCATTTCCCTGCCGGAATTTCATCCTAATAAAATCATCTGCTCAAAAGTCTTAACCTCCCTGCTCTACTTGTCTACAATAAAGATATGTATGCAAAAACTGACATTTTTAATTGTTTTACTTCTGTGACCTAAGTATTAAAATTTTTTTTAAAGATTTTATTTATTTTTTTGACAGAAAGAAATCACAAGTAGGCAGAGAGGCAAACAGAGAGAGAGAGAGAGAGAGAGGAGGAAGCAGACTCCCCACTGAGCAGAGAGCCCGATCCGGGACTCGATCCCAGGACCCTGAGATCATGACCTAAGCCGAAGGTTAAGCCCACTGAGCCACCCAGCCGTCCCAGTATCAAAAATTTTTTATTCTAGGATGATTTATAGTTATAATTAGCAATAGTACAGAATTGATCAACACATCAACGCTTCAAATTTTGATAAAGACAAAACACATAAAAACTTGGAATCCACTGGAAATACGTATGTTAAGAAATGAACGGGTCCTTCTTCTTTACTGCACACCCGGCTGGAGATTACTTACTGCTGATGAGACGGGAAACAACCCCGAGTCCATCCCTACGTTCCATTCTCGTAGATTAAGCATCGGGAAACCTTACTCACATAGGTCAGTATGGGGAAATCGAAGGAACTGTATTGCAGCAAGGTCGCTCCACTCTTTAAACTCCTTCCAAAGCATTTGCCAAAAATCACACCCTTATCTATCATCAAAGAACCTCTTTGAACGATGTCAGCTGACAGACCGGTTAGGTTCTCCTTCCTCTGGGCCTAAAGGGCCGGAAACCACCCGAGGTGGCATTCAATGTCTCCCCTCAATATTTTTTTTTTTAAAGATTTTACTATTTATTTGACAGAGAGAGAGATCACAAGTAGGCAGAGAGGCGAGGGGGGTGGCGCGGAGGAGGCTCCCTACTGAGCAGAGAGCCTGACGCGGGGCTCGATCCCAGGACTCTGAGATCATGACCAGTGCCGAAGGCAGAGGCTTAACCCACTGAACCCCCCAGGCGCCCCTCACCTCAATATTTCACACGGCACTTGTGTTTGCCTCCCCAGAGGCTGCTGCAGCTGGGGCAAGCGTCTGTCCACAACAAAAAGGGTGTGTAGGTGGTTGCGTGAGTGGGGGTAAAACGCACATGAGGCCCCACTGCAGGCACGGGTTTCAGGCAGGAGTCTGCACGGAGGCTGCGGGTCTGAAAGCTGAACCTTCCCACTCACACGGAGCCCAGAAAGCGCCACTGCAAGACCACTGCTCCAGGGCACGCGTCTGCAGACCCCTGGGCTACTGCACCGGTCCAACCTGGAAAGGAGGCTTTGTTCCTGAGGACACCAAGAACAGATGGGGAATTGAGGATGAAGCAAGGACAGAAAAGGGTGATAAAAAGACCAGGAAGGGCTTTAAAAAAACAAACAAACAAACGAACAAACAAAAAAACAAGCCAAGCTGCACACATCCGAATTCTGCTGCCTGCCCCGTGGAAAGTACACGGACTGAAAGCATTTGCCTTCCTTGGCTGTCTCCTGCCACCCCCACTTCTCCCTCACTGCACCCCAGAATCTCCTCCGTCTTGGTCCGCCGTGTTCTGCTCTCGTTGTTCTGGGAGCAGAGGGCCATCCCTTCAACCGCAGATTTTCCAAATGAGCAGTAAATGGGATAGAACATTCTGACCATTCCGTCACCAGCATTCTGATGTGGTCTCATAACTCAAAATTATTCCCTCTCATACGCACTTGATATGACATCAGCTACCACACAAGTTTTTAATACACAGTAAGCAGATGGCCCCAGGAACTTCCCTCGTATCTCACATCTGGTATTGTACTCCATATAAGGTGTGAGTCCGATTTTTTAATAAAAACATGGCCTGAGCTTGTAAAAGTTCAAGTAAAATATACCTCTAAAACTGCTGTATTTAATTTCCAGTCATGAAAGTCTAAAACTATTGTAAAATAATACTCAACCTCTTTCATAGATCCGTTCAACGAAGCTTAAAACTGCTTTCCTTTCAGAAAGGCAAAGAGCTTCATAACCAACAGCTTCTTGAATTCACATGTGCTATCTTACTTTCGTGAGTCTGAACTGCATAGATTTTATAACCTTTCAATCTGGACAAAATTAGTTTGGTTAGTAGCGCAGAGTAATAACGTACTGACGTTTCTGGGGAGTGGGGTGGGGGGAAGGGACGGGGGAAGGGGAAGGCAGAATCGCTGAAAATGAAGTCACGTCGGTCACTTGACGCTTGGAAGAAATTAATCTTGCTTTCGAAATGAAATTTAAGAAATTCACACTAGCAAGATAAAGGCATCAACAAACACGCAGGCGACCGTAAACACGCTTCTCTGATTAAACGCCCATTTTCGGCTGTGTTACCGCGCTTTCCGTGAGCATGGTGTGTAGGGAAGTGTGTCCACCAGCACAGCACAGACCTGCGCAAGTTCAAGCTCACAGCCGTGCAGCTGACCAGACGGACCTAAGCGGCTACGGCCGCGCTGCGTCTCCCGCTCCGGGCTAGGAAAGGCGCAGTTCCTCTAATTAAGATGACTGTTATGATCGGAGCAAATCCACAGCGGAAACACGGGGATCACATTCCTTCAATCATAAATTCCTCAAAAGCAATCTTGCTCTAAAGGCAGCTGGTTCTAAATCAAAAGGTAACTTTCATTTCCTTTAAATAAGTCGGTTTCATCTTTAACTATCATCTTCAACGACAGATTTTTAAATTGTTACTAAATTGGGTAACTAAGTAGAAATAAATGAGTATTAGGCACTGGCTATAAAACAAAGCCAAAAAGTTGAGTAGTTTAAAAAAAAAAAAAAGTGTTCTGTTCTAATGAATCGACTCTGTAATAAATATTTCTCCAAAGAACTTTCATCCTAGTGTTTCATTTTTCTTTTTGTGGGGGGGCAGGGAGGGTGCCATTAGCCTCCCTTGTTGTCAGAATTAAAATGCAAGCATCAGCTGACAGGCCACTGTACAGAAACAGGTTCTCTCAAATTCTGAGGGCCAAAGTGTAAACTGGCGTGTGCACTGGGTTTGGGAGGCGGTTTAAGAAAAGCTATCCAGGCTAAAGACACACCGCAGATGACCAGCTCCCACGGGAGAGAAACGTCACCCATGTCCGTAACGACAGTGTGATGCAGTGGGCATCGCAACACCCAATCTAAGAGCAAATGGTAGAAATCAGCTAACTATGCATTAGGAAGAAATGACTGGACAAAAAAGTGGCCTATTCTTGCTGTGGAATATCATGCAGCAGCAAAAAGGAAACACTGTAACAGGCGAGTCTCCAAGATGCCTGGTGAATGACGGAATAATGTAGCCCCGAAGACAGAGAGTCGTGCACCAAATCTATTCTCCCTTCTTCCCAGCTCTCCCTGCATCTCCTTTCAGCCGAGCTGGCGCGGACCAGGCTCTTGCCAAAGGATGGCCAGGGCGTGCCACTCTAGGCCTGTTTAAGAGAAAATCTCTGGCCCTCTTATTTCCACCCTTCTGCCATTCCCACCAGCTGGACAACGACCAGACTGACCTAGAAAGCCACATGTTAAAAGACACAGCGCCACTGTCAGCCTGGGTCCCCGAATGACTGCAGGGAACGCGGCAGCCCAGGGACCTTGGCTACTTATCCTGGACTCTTGCATGAGGCAGAACTAAATGCCTTTCTTTTAAAGCCAAATTGCTGGGTATCTCTGCTATACAGCGACTCGGACTTTTATCTCAATATAGAAGCATAGCATCAGACACCTCTTATATAATACGATATAGGAAAGCCTTGATAAAGACAGATCAACCTCCCCACAGTGGTGGGAATGAGGGATGGGAAATGCCCGGGAGAAAAACGGGAGAAACAGGATTGTGGTGAATTTTAACCTTAGTTGCAATGTTCAATTTTATGAAAGCAACAGACATCCATGCATAATAGTGATCATTTGAAAAATGAAAACGATCTACACAATTTTATGATTTTCAGTGCCAATGACACCGTTCCTCTGCATTCCCCACTGAGCTTATATTTTGATCCCAACAGAACTAGCAAATACATCTTTCCACAAAGCAGAAAGGAAATGACAACCAAATAAAAACTGTAATGGAGAAAAGCATCATGAAAAGACTGTTTGCCTGTCACCCATACCCCCGAAAGGAGTGCCGGGCGCAAGCAGAGAACTTTGCCACGATGGAGTGTGGTCCTGCCTATCTGGGGTCACCAGACCCTGGAAGTGGCCCATCTCCCCAGGCCAGGAGTGGCCCCAGGCTTCGCCAGGAGCAGGGGAGGAGGTGCGGAAAGGTTTAGGGCAGCCCCTCCTCCCTGCAAGCTGCACTTTTCTTCCCATGAAAAATGGAGAGACTGGAGAGACTGTGTCTGGGCTCTGACTCCTTGGATTCATGCTTTGGCTGAAATGTTTAAGAGGAAAATTACAACTTTTTTTTTTTTTTTTTAAATGATCTGAGTCCATTTTTTAGGGGAGAGAGGTTTAGGTGTAGACGAGTTTCTTCCAGCTATCTCCTGACGTGCCAGAAAAGGGATTTTCATTTCCAAATCCCATTTCTTTTCTACAGATTACCTACGTAAACTGCATTTTGTGTTTTCACAATGCCCTTTGCCGTTAAAAAGAAAACACACACACACACACACACACACACACACACACAAAAAACACTGGGAGAACGAGATGCCACGCTGAAGAAGTTTCACGCTACTCAGAGAAAAACTACCTTGGGTGATTTTCGTCTTTACCAGATGCACTTATTCCTATTAAACCAGCCGCCCCGTAAGAAAGTCTTTTTCTGATACCATAGCCTGATTTTGTTAATCCTTCACTCTGAATTTGCTGACATCCTTAATCTCGTGTTTATGTCGGCGGAGTTGCAGGCTGAGAACTTCGGCGCTCCCTCCAAGGAGTGCATCAAATCCAAGGCCCTTATTGTTAAAAGAAGGGGGGTCATCCCTTAGAACTGCTTTATGAATGATTAGGGAGCCCGATTTCTGGAGGACTAGAGCAGGGGTAGGAGCAGCAGAGACCCACCTTCAAAATAAAAGCTTTGACCCCAGTTACCTATGGCAACCCCAAAGGGCAAGGACTCGGAAGACTGAAAGCTGCTTGCCGCGATTTTCAAATTAATTCTGCACCAAAGCACGTGTGCCTTCCTTTAAGGGACTTCGAGATTGATCTTGAAGGACCGACCCTGGTGGGATCTGGCTGCTTCATTTGTGAGCAACACAGTGTCTGGCCGCCACCAGCCTGGCCGCAAGCTCCATCTGACCACCGTGTCCCCTTGGATGTACTCTGAACACCACAGAGGAGTAAGGAGGGGGTTAAAAGAGAAATTTTGGAACGTTCTTATCCGTGGGCCTTGTACAGAGTCTCAGCAAACAGTCCCTCTCGGGGTTATTAGCCATTCGCTTATTACCTTTATTAGTTACTACTCGCAGGGATCTCCACCCAAATGAGCACACTACGCCTTCCCATTTCCTAAAATATCTTCCCAGAAAAGAGTTCATGAATAATGTAAAAACTAAACTATCAAGGAGAAAGCAGCAGCATTAGTACCTGGGTCATCGTTAAATCAGCCATTGGCAAAGGTGCTCGATTGGGAGATAGAAGGGTTTTCCTCTCAGACTCCTCCCAGAGGTCACTGTTAAGGAATCAGAGCTGAAAGTATCCCTCAAAATCGTAAGGATGGGGGCGAGGGGGTTTGCTTCACGACAAAACATCGCATAAGGAAAAAAAAAAATTTTTTTTTAAGATTTATTTGAAAGAGAGAGAGAGAGCACGTTCGAGTGCAAGGCGGGTGAGGGGCAGAGGGAGAGAGAATCTGCAACTTGACCGCAGAGCCTGACTCAGGGCTAGAACCCATGACCTTGAGATCATGACCTGAGCCAAAATCAAGAGTCGGACGCTTCACCGACTAGGCCATCCCCAGCCCCATTATCTTAAAATATCTTAAAATTATCTTATTTTTAATAATAAGATTTAACAAATTATTATCTTAAAATATCTTAAAATTATCTTATTTTTAATAATAAGATAAGATTTAACAAATTATTATCTTAAAATATCTTAAAAGACTAGTTACAAGAAGAATTCCCAGTAACATTTTGAGCTAGAGATATCCAAGACTAAAATCCGAACACTCTGAGAAGGCCACCTCCTCCCAGGGCCGCCAGGACTGCCTGAAAGGACGTTGGCAGGAGGGTCTGGAAAACAGCGTCTGAGGAAGAAGGGAATTCGGCACCTGCCCCCCTCGCCCGCCTCCGGCTAGAGCCTTGGAGAGGCTCTTTTGAGCAACTGTGGAGTAAAATTACCTCAGAATATACATTAATGAGAATATTTGAAATAACGAGAACACTGCTAATTAGATCTTCTCTTTTTTAACACGAGGCTGAGCGCTTTATGGCAACCCTGAGACTCGCCGTGTGCCCGGCAGGGAGCCCCCCACTCGGCACACACTTGTAAAGGCCATGACAGCAGGCTGGACGATACGAGGTGTGAGAAATGAAAACTTTATGTGCAGACAAATTTAGATTTTTTAAATATTTTCACGAGGGGCATAAATAAAAGGAAATTAGACCACTGGGATTTCAGAAAACGAGAATACAGACTGCGATTTTTGTTTTAAATTTTAGTACTCAGAATACCCAATACCTAAGGAGTAAATAATCCGACAAGTCACCAGAAGGAACACTTCGGCGTTAACTTCATACTTTTCGTCTACCTTGAGCTATTTTGTTCAAGGAAGGGGGGGAAAGTTGTGCACGATTTAAGTAAATGAAGGACGACAAGGAATGCGGGAAACGACACGCTGTCATCTATAACCAAGCCTTTACACAATTGCAATTTTCACAAACTCATTTTGACTATACTAGCGTGATTACTTTTACAATTCTTCCACGGCGAGTCGCTTATTACAAAAAATAAGGACACGTTACAGCAAAGGTAAATTTTGGAGCGAACATGCACATACCACCCAGCGACAGTCTACTATTAATACTCTATTATACTTGCCTCAGTACATATCTATCAACTAGACTGTGTGTCCACTTAACTGCTTTTTGCATTTCAACATCAATTTCCGACAGCCCCCTCTTAAGACTTAAGCTTGCGTTTAACTAGAGTTCAGTATTTTAGTTCATATGTAAAACTTACCTGCAGTGATATTGTAAGATCTGCTGGTTGGTTGGTTGGTTGGTTGGTTGGTTGGTTTTAAAATTTTATTTACTTATTTTAGAGAAAGAGAGAGCATCAGGAAGTGAGGGGTGGAAGGAGGGAGGGAAGAGGGAGAGAGAGACTCCCCATTGAGCATAGAATCCAACACAGGGCTCGATCTCATGACCCTGAGATCACGAACTGAGCCAAAACCAAGAGTCGGACGCTTAACAGACTGAAGCCACCCAGGTGCCCCGAGATCTCTGCTGGGTTTTGACAAATGTATACACCCCGTTACTAAAAGCTCTATGGAAACGAGAGGCAGTACCATCACTCAAAAAGTTCCTCCTGTCCTTCCTGGTTGATCTCCACCCCGATCCCCTAGAGACAAGCCCTCTTCTGGATCTCCTCCCACCGCAGACTGGATCTGCCTGCTCTAGGACTTCACGAAATGGAGTAAAACACAAGTACTAGTTGGCGGAAGGCTCGTTTGTGCATAAAGTTTCTCGAGATTCCTGCCAGCTGATGCATGTATCAACCGTCCATCCTTTTTGTTTGCAGAGTGATATTCAAGTGTATGAATATGCTACAACGTATCCATTCATGTTTGATGGACATTTGGGTTGTTTCCAGGTTTGGGCTATTAAAAATCAAGCTGCTATAAACAATGACATACAAGACGTTGTATAGACACATATTTTCATTTATCCTGGGTGAATAACTAGGATGGCATAGGGCTGTTGGGTCAGGAGGGAAGTCCATGTTTACTTTTCTAAAAAACTGTCACATCGTTTTTCCAAAGTGGCTGTATCACTTTAAATTCCCACCAACAATATGATGTTTAGGAATTGTGGCTGTTGCGCATCCTCACCAATATTTGGTGCGATCAATCTTTTCTATTTTAGCTAATCTGGTAGGTGTGGTGGGCCAGTAGTGGTGTATATCTCATTCTGGCTTTAATTTGCATTTTCCTGAAGACAGAAATTGTTAAGGATCTTTCCACGTGCTTACTTGGCTGCTGGCACTCCTACTGGGTCACGTGTTGTTCAAATGTTTTAACTGAGCGGTCATTTGACTACTGAGTTGTAGACGTTCTTTATGTATCAGAGATACCGGGTTTTTGTCAAATGTGTGTTTGTGCAAACATCTCCCAGGATGTGGCTTATCTATTTGTTTTATCACTAGCTTTTTGAAGAGCATAGCGTTTTCATTTTTATAAAGTCTCATTGTCAATTTTTTTTCTTTTATGGCTACTGCTTTCTGTAACCAGTTTATGAAATCTCTGCCTACCGCTAAGTCACGAAGATACTCTCTTTTCCTTTAGAAGTATTATAATTTTAGCTCTTGGTTTAAGGTCTGTGACCTATCTCAAATCAATTTCAGTGTGTGAGGTGAGGTAGGGGTTAAAATTTACTTATTTTCCTATGGACTGTGTTTTTGGTTATGCTAGCATTTTATTTATTTATTTGACAGAGAGAGAGCAAGAGAGCACAAGTAGAGGCAAGAGGCAGAGGGAAAGGGAAAAACAGACCCCCGACTGGGCAGGGAGCCCAACAGGAGGGGGGGTGGTGGAGGCTCCAACCCAGGACCCCGAGATCATGACCTGAGCTGAAAGCAGACGCTTCATCAACTGAGCCACCCAGGTGCCCCAGCTGGCACCATTTCTTGAAAGACTTTCCTTCGTCTATTGGATTGCTTTGACACCTATGTCAAAAATCAAATGGCCGATTAAGGGCAGGTCTATTTCTGAAATATTCTGTTCTATTGATTTATTTCTTGTTAATGCCAATACCACGTGTTTTGATTACTACAATTTTACAGTAAGTCTTAGAGTCAGAGAATATGATTTCTCCAACTTTGTTCTTACTCAAAATTACTTTCTCCATTATAGTGTCCTTGCATATTTTTATGTAAATTATATGCAAATTTTGGCATCAGCTTATACATTTCTACTGAAACGCCTCCTGCGATTTTCATTAAACTTATATTGAATCCATAAATCAATTTAAAGCAAACTGGCATCTTAATACTGAGTCTTCTCTTCCAAAATCATGGAATCTCAATTTATTTAGATATTCCTTAATGTCAAAAAAATTTCTAATTTCTATTGTGATTTCTTCCTTGCCCCATAGATTATTTAGATGTGTGTTGCTAAATTTTAAAATATTTATGATTTTCCTAGATACATTTTTGTACTAACTTCTCATTTGATTCCATTGTGGACAGAGAGAGTACTTGCTCAATGTGAGTTCAATCACTTTATTTTTATGGAGACATTATTTCATGGCCCAGCATATAATCTACCTTGGTGAATATACCATGTGCACTTGAAAAGAATGTGCATTCGGCTGGATGTCATGTTCTATAAACACCAATTAGGTCAGGAGAGTTGATAGTGTTATTCAGATCTTTTATGCTTTTCACTATTTTTGGTTAGTTGTTCTACCACCTGTTAAGAAAGTGGTATTAAAATCTCCAACTGTGACGATGGACTTACCTATTTTTCTCTTTAATTCTGTCATTTTTTCTCTTCTTTTTTTTGAAGCTCTGTTATCAGGTAAATACACGTCTACGACTGTTACATCTTCTCAATGAATTGACCCTTTTATGATTATGAAATGCCCCTCTTTATCTCTCCTAATTCTTTGTCCTGAAGTCTGTTTTACTGGATGTTTATGAAGTCACTCCAGCCTTCTTAAGCTTGCTGTTTGCATGGTGTATCTTTTTCCATCCTTTTGCTTTTAACCTCTTTATGCCTTTATAATTATGTCTTAAAGAGAATATATACTCAGGTCTTGCTTTCTTTCTTTTTTTTTTTTTTAATCCATTCTGACATTCTGACCTTTAACCACATTGCCTAGTTGATGAGCATTTAGCTGAATTAGAAAAATGACTTTGTTCATTTTTGGCTTTTCCTTCTATTTTTCATTCCAATATTCCTTTTTTTTGTTGCCTTCTTTTGGATTATTTGGATATTTTAATTTACCTATTGGCTTTTTAGCTATACCTCTTTGCCTTATGTTTTTAAAGATTTCTTTTAATTGATTTATTTAAAGAGAGAAAGAGGAGGGGCAGAGGGAGAGAGAAAGAAAGGATCTCAGGCAGACTCCCTGTTGAGCCCGGAGCCTGATGTGGGACTTGATCTCATGACCCTGAGATCATGACCTGACCCTTCACTGAATGAGCTACCCAGCTGCCCCTTTGTCTTATGTTTTTAGTGGTTACTCCAGGGATTACAATATAAATGCTTAATTTACACACCTACCAAGTTTATACCATTTCGCATCAGATGCAGAAATACTGCCACCACGTATAGTTCCATTTAGCCCCTTTCTACTGTCCTTTATTGTTTATGTCCTAGTTGTCACACGCACGACATCAGCATGCACAAGATTATGCAGGACGATATTACAACTTTTGCTTTGAACAGTCATATATGGCACGCCTGGGTGGCTCAGTTGGTTAAGTGCCTGCCTTTGGCTCAGGTGATGATCCCAGGGTCCTGATTTCGAGTCCCGCATAGGACTCCCTACTCAGCAGGGAGTCCGCCTCTCCCTCTGCCTGCTGCTCCCCCTGCTTGTGCGTACTCTCTCTGACAAGTAAAATCTTTAAAAAATAAATAAGTATTTAAAAAATAAAGTCATATATACGTGTGTGTGTGTATTTATATATATATATATTTTTTTTTTTTTAAGATTTTATTTAATTATTTGAGAAAGTGAGAGCAAGAGGGAGAGAGAGCATGAGCAGGGTGAAGGTCAGAGGGGCAAGCATACAACCCACTGAGCAGGGAGCCCAATGCAGGGCTCGATCCCAGGACCCTGAGATTTGTGACCTGAGCTGAAGGCAGATGCTTCACCTACTGAGTCACCCAGGCACCCCAACAGTCATATATGTTTTAAAGAAATTAAGTGGAGAAAAGTATTTTAAATTTACTTGGACATTTGCCATTTTGTTCCTTCTCGAAGGATCCAAGTTTCTCTCTAGTATATTTCCCCTTGCCTTCTGGAACCCCCGTTGGCATTCTACCCAGCAGATCTGCACTATAACAAATCGTCTTCGTCTTCTCTTATCTGGGGATGTATTTTGCCTTTGTTGGTGAGGCCTATTTTTGCTGGGTGTAGAATTTCCAGGTTGATAGGGTTTTTCTTTGAGCCCTTTACAAATACCATTCCGCTTTCTTCAGGCTTCCATGATTTCTGATGAGAAATCGTGCACATTCAACTCATCGTTCCTCTGCACGTAAAGTGATGTTTCCCTCAGGATGCTCTCAGTTTTTTCCCATTATCTTTGTCTTCACCAGTTTGACTCTGATGTGCCTAGGAGTATTTTCACCAGCTTTATCCTGCTTGGGGTTTGCTAACATATTGAGCTTGCCCATTCATGTCTTTTACTAATTTGGGAGATCAGTTGGCCATTGGTTGCTCAAATATTGCTTTCTGCATCGTTCTGTCTCTCTTCTCATGGGATGCCAATCACTATACATTGGATAGTTTCAGATTATCCCACAGGTTCCTGAGGCTTACTTTTTTTTTTTTTAAGATTATTTATTTATTTAGTTGACACACAGAGATAGAGATCACAAGTAGGCAGAGAGGGAGGCAGAGAGAGAGGGGGAAGCAGGCTCCCCACCGAGCAGAGAGCCCAATGTGGGGCTCGATCCCAGGACCCTGAGACCACAACCCGAGTTGAAGGCAGAGGCTTAAACCCACTGAGCCACCCAGGCACCCCAATTTTTTTTTTTTTTTTTTTAGTCTTTTCCTCTCTTCTTCAAACTGGGTAATTATTATTATTCTATTTTCAAGTTCACAGAACTGGAGAACGTGAGGAAGGTCTAATTAAATTCCTATGGCCGATCTTTGAAGGGTTACTATAAGCTCGAGAAGTTAAAAGAAACATGCCACTGTAATTTTCAAAGGAAATTATACTAACCAGAGATGTCCTATCCCTGCTGAAATTCAAGGAAATAAGGAAATTACGACTACAGAGTACTTAGGACTGCTTGAGTACCAGAAACTAAACTGGGACTTTAACATACACCCTTGTATTTAACCCAGATAATAGCCCAGTAATACAGGTATTACTGTCCGAGTTTTACAGATAATGGTACTTGAGAACTTCAACTTAGGACTCCTATTGTATTCCTTTCCACAAGAAAATCTCCTAACAAACTTAAGAAACTCACCAAGAATTAGATTTGTCAGCTAACCTGATTTCCTTTTACAACAAGATCAGCATTTACAGAGATGCTGGAAGGCTGGAAGATAAGGTGTGCCAGGATTTCAGCAAACCACCTGTAGTAATACAGTATTAGGGGCTAAGAATCTAGGCTCTCTAATAAACCTTTTAAATGCTGGTTCTACCATTTAACATGATTGTGGCCCTGGCCAAGACATTTCAACCCTCTAAGCAATTGCTCCCTCGTTTCTTAAAATGGGACTATAATAGTACCTATCTCTTAGGGTCCTGGTAAAGTGAATGGGGAAAATGCACATAAGGCCCAGTACCTGCCACACAGCACATGCCAAATTAATGTTAGCCGTTACGAAGGCACAACATCGCTGCGGACGGAAGATGAACTAATGGGACATAATTGTACAACTGTGATGAAATAATGTGAAACATTATAAACAGCAACTATTATTAGCCTCATCCTGTTCAACTTCTATCAACGTCTGCTTTTGTTCTATAATTTTCCAATTATCTTCTGGAAAAGAAATATTATAATGGGGTCACTGAAGAATTATACGGAACCACTGCTTAAAAAAGAAATATGCTTATTATTTGGAATAGAAAACCACTGGAAATGACACAAGAACACTCGCTGGAGATTGCTCAAATAAATCACGGTCAAACTGCATCTACAGAACAAAAGCCATGTTTGTAGCAGACGGTCTGATTGCCCGCGAAGTGATCATTTCATAAACAACATAATCACGGTCTTACATATGTTGTGTAGGAGGAAAACAGACTAGAAGAAAATATACCAAAAGATTAATATGATTATTTATAGGTGGTGGGGTTATAGATGATTTTCATTTCCTTAGCAGAAATTACTATATTGTCTAGTTTCCTATAATGGCCAAGAATTCTTTTTATAGCCAAGAAATAGTTTCAGAAAAAATAATTAGTTTTATGTACCTTGACTGCCTTTATTGTCAAGGCTCTTGGTCCTGCAGACCTAAAGTTTCCATCTCCAACATGGCGACGGAACTGAATGTTCATTACTGGAGATGCTTAGAGAAAAGGTGATATGGGGATTAATGGACCCAATAACACTCTTCAAATATTTTAAACTCTGAACCAATTAATAGATCCTTTATGTATCATTCGGGAGAAAGCTAAATACATTTTCTCTTCTTGGATCCATGGTCAGATTTCCTTTTTTGGAACGGGATGGGTTTTGAAGGACCCGTCCCCGGAGACAGCACTCACCCTGAGATGCTGACATGAGCTGCCTAAAGGTCTCACAGCTCAATAAGTATTTGTAAATTGAACAAGGGCCAGAAAGTTGCTCACCGTCCAGGACTCGGCACACATCTGAAACAGTGCAGAGGGCATTCAGGCAGCAGAGGGTGACAGGGGACTGGCCTTTTGGGTATCCATACCCCACCAATCTGAGAGACCACGAGAGTTTTGGTATACACCGTTGGTCTGATTTCACATTTATAAGAGGTCAAACCCTTCATCCTATCCCAACTACGACCACATTGGGCTGAACAAATCTGGTCTGTTTCATGACAGTTTTCCAGGTGCCACAGCAAAGAAGTAAACCTGCCCCCCATCTTGACCATGGGCTCTACCTCCACTGGCCCACAGCAGAACCCCAAGAGGGGCCCCTGAGGAGCTTCAACAGTTGGGGGGCACCACACTTTGCAACAAAAAAGAAGGGAAGGGAACCGAAAGGAACGCCACCGAAGCTGAAAGCTACAGGAAGCCTTTTAACTGAGCTTCTAAACAAAAGCAGAAACAATCCTCTGTAAGTGGAGGTTCACATCAGAGATCCACAATCCCGACAGGCAACAGGCAAGAGTCCCGCACTACCTTCACGGATAAGAGCGGAGTGTTAAAAATCAAATTACATTTCATTTTGGTGACGTTTAGAAAAGAGCAGGTGCCATAGGGTATTTTCAGAAGTCAGGAGGATACTGAAGGAGCCCAAAGAAAATCTCCAGGAAAGCAGGACGAAAGCCCCTTGGATAAACCCGGCACCTCAAACTCCCACACCATCGTTCGAGGACACACCACCCGTACCCTGACTCCAGGGCCGGTTCTAGGCTGTGTTCATGAGCCAAGCAAGCTCCAATGAAAGCTCAAAATCTGAAATGTTGACCAAGCCTTCACAGAAGACAACTATGCACCTGCCCCACCTCCCCCAGCCCATCCCCACCACTGCCCCCTCACTGCCCTCCCCTCTCAGAGCACTGCTAAGGGGTTCAGGAGCTGAAGGGCATTCTCCACCAAAGCTGAGACCCCCTCTTGGAGCCAGGGCATCTGAGACCCAAGCTAGTCCAGCAGAGATACCCCTTTCAGACATCACTCATCTGTAACCCGAGACATCTGAACAAGCACTGGATAATCACCCCGAGACAACAGCCACTTAGCTTCACAGGGCCAGGGGAACCCCCAGGTTTCCCTGGGCTCCAGAGGGGGCCACGGTCACTCAGTCCTCATTGTCAGTCTGGGGAAGTCGGGACACTGAATGGTGCTGAGTTTTACGAACAATACGCATATAACATTGACGTGACATATAATAACAACCAAAGAAACACCGTATAATCCCCATACAGTTGTACCTACAGGAGGAGAAAGTCCTTATCTCATAGCAGATAAACTAAAATCCCCATTGCCTTAGATCTTCTTGGAACAAGGCAGGGTATAAAAAGAAACAGTCCAGGGGTGCCTGGGTGGCTGTGGGTAAAGCATCTGACTCTTGATTTTGGCTCAGGTCATGATCTCGGGGTCCTGCGACCGGGCCCCGCGTCAGGATCCATGCTCAGCACAGACCCTGCTTGAGATTCTCTCTTCCTGTCCCTACCCCGCTCGCACTCCCTCTCTCTAAATATATAAATAAAATCTCTTAAAATAAATTAATTACTTAAAATTAAAATTTAAGGGCACCTGGGTGGCTCAGTTGGTTGGGCGACTGCCTTCGGCTTGGGTCATGATCCTGGAGTCCCGGGATCAAGTCCCACATCGGGCACCCTGCTCAGTGGGGAGTCTGCTTCTCCCTCTGACCCTCCCCCTTCTCATGCTCTCTCTCTCTCTCTCTCAAATAAACAAATAAATAAAATAAAGTTTCATCCCTCTGGCATACATACATCTCCTTCTTTAAAAAAATGTTTTTTTAATTAAAAAAAAAAAAAAGAAAGAAGGAAAGAAAGTCCAACCAACCAGTCAGCCTGCCACTAAGATTTAACTGTCCCCATCAGCTGGGCCTGAGTGTCCAGGTGACAGGAACTTGGGTACTTTCTTGGCCAGTGGTCCCCACCCCCGTGCCCTGAGAGACCTGGGCTCTAGGAGGCTCCCCAGCCCCATCTGTACAGGGCGGGTAGTTCATGTAAAAACGGGCTTTACTGCTCAACATAGATATACATAAGATTAAGCCACAGATCTAGTATAACCCTCTCGTTTTACAGATAAGGAAACAGATCCAGAGAATTCGGCGGGTTCACCCAACATCACACAGCTGGTGTGTGGGAACGACACAGATAATATTACAGCCTAAGCTTCCAAGGTGACCGACACTGCCGTCCCACCATGTAGTTCCATTTTGGGGTAACTTCTGTACACACACGAGAGCCAATTTTAACCTGTGAAAACCACAGTAGCATCCAGGTGACCTCTGGAACCAAAGGCTAGAAAAAGAGGTAGGGACAGACCTCATGATAATCCCTTCCTCTCCTCTTTGTCTCCCCTACCCTTCCCACATCCCGAAAAAATGCTGCTCTGCCAGGCAATGACTTCATCATTTTCCTTCTCACTAATTTGAATACTCTTGTGGGAGAGCCAAACGAAAAATGAAAATGATGAATGACCCCTTGTGCAATGCAGAAAAAATGCGGCGTCTGGGTCTCAGGGTGACGGAATGCCCCTCGTGCAGAAACAGAACACGCTTCTCTCCAAAACAGAAAGCAGGAACAAGGGCATTTCAGAGCTCCGAGTGTGTTCGGACACATGGTAGGTGTGTAAAAGATTTCAAAGGGGCAGATGAAAGCAAATCAGCCCTCGCCTCCAAAGCAGGTAAGTGTTTTTACGTGAAAGGAAAGCAGAAATTTTTCTAAGTGAGTCACAAAGCCATGTCGGGGGAGAGATGGGAATGGGGCAGAGGTATGCAGGACAGGGCGAGGGAAAAAGATCCGCTTGATCACCTAGCACGTTTTTACTAAAACAAATGTTTGCCCTCACAGCTCAGCCTCTGCCCACCTTCCCGTGTGTTTGGGTAAGTGGCCATACTTGAGTGATCACAAACACCAAATTCGAAGAATATTTAAAATTTTTCCACGTAGAAACCAATGTTAATTCATGAACTGAGTTTCACTTTTTTTAACGGAAGTATATTTGACGTAGGACAGTGTATAAATCGGAGATGTCGATGTTAATTTGATACAATGATATACTGCAGTATGATTGCTATGGTGGCGATAACTGGCACCTCTAATACATTACTTATCATTTCTGGGTTTTTGTTTTGTTCCGTTTTACTGGCCTAAGTAGGCTCCATGCCCAACGCAGGGCTCGAACTCACAACCCTGAGATCAAGACTCGGACGTTTCACTGACTGAGCCACCCAGGTGCCCCTCACATTACTAATCCTTTCTTTCCAGTGGCTGGAGTAGTTAGGTTCTAGTCCTGAAGCGAGTTTGACGATTACAATATGGTACCGTTGTCTACGTTCACTGTGCTGTGCCTTAGGTCGTGAGGACTTATTTGAGAGCTTGAGCACTTCTCATCGCAAACCTGCGCCCTTAAACAACACCTGTTCTAGCCCCCCCCAACCCCAACAATCTACCTCTGTTCTTAGGAGTCTGGCTTTTTTAGATTCCACACAGAAGTGATAGCACAGAATGCTTAATCTTTCTCCGTCTGACTTCTCTCATTAGCAAGATGTCCTGTCCATGTTGTCATATAACCAAGTTTCCAAAATTCTGCTTTCTTGTCATATGTTTTTTCCAGCATGAGAATGTGGGGACACATTCTCAATCTTCATTTTTGCAGTTTCCAAGGAGGCGGCTGTCAGCAGTTCCCCATCTGGAGAGAGCACCCCTCACCCGCTCCCTGTCATACACCGAGGCAAGGGCTCCCCATTTCACCCCTCCCTCTGACCCTCTCAACGTGAGTGTCATTCCTATGAGTGGGCATCACGACAGTTTGCTTATTTTAAGATGAGAAGTCATGGAATTTGCCAACGATGCTCGGGGGCCTGCAACGCTGTCACTATCCCGGGGTGCCCTGCCCAGTGTAAACCAGATTTCTCGTCCACCCACTCTGGGCCCTCCCAGGACACGTCGCTAAGAAACCAGTCCTCTGCACTCAGTAACTGAGAGTGAAGACATTCCCAACCACCACAGGACACGGCTCACGTCTCAACTGCAGCCAGCCCTTGGCTTTCTGGCTAAGACGCATCCGAACTGAGGAGAAACAAGTTGGGAATCGGCTGTCACCTTCTTTACTGGAGGCCTTTTCCAGCCCCAAACCTTACTTTATTTCCCTTTGTGAAATAAAGTATTTATTATTATAATATTATAATATTATATTATATTAATAATATTCCCCTACTTTATCACTCATTCAAAATAGCAGAGGCGTCGGACAAAATGAATGTCAAGTACAGTATCCAGCGAGCCGTTCTGCAGAGTAGGAAGCATCTGAGGTGTTTCACGCCACTCAGGACCACCGTGCAACAGCAAACACCCGCACTTCCAACCACTGTGAGAGGTCTGGGGGCTCAAGGAAGATGTGGGTGATGCACGAGGCATATCGTGGGACTGATGAAAATGTTCAAAGAGTCGAAGTTCTGGCTCTTTCCAAATGACGACTATTATCTGCGCAAATGATAAATTGTGAAGATTTCAAAAAAGAATAAATTTGATTTAAAAAGGGGGGTAACTGGCGCCACATGTTTTAAGGGTAACACAAACACAGACGATGGACTATGTTTTCTCATCTTTCAAGAAAAGCTGGACTAAAACAAACCATTGCTGGCAAAAAAAAGTAACTCGTGATGAGCCTTCATGCTTCTTGCATGACGAGAAAAAGCTGCCAAAATCTTCTGCAAAAACTCCGCCCCAAAAAAACACGTATTACAATCCGGGGCGAAGACAATGCTGATCCGATTCACGGACACTCACAGCACTGCCACCGAAGAGCTCAAAGGAAACAATCAACGACTCCAAAGCTTAACGAATAGCGATCAGCACGCACTCTCTGTGCCGGGAGCCTTGCAGACGAGTCTCAGTACCTCCTCCCCAGATCCCGGGGCACACGCAAGGTCCTGGAAGGAAGGTCTTTCCTCACCGGGTCCCAGAGCCCACTGCAAAGGCCTGCACGCGGCTGGTGCTGAAGAGAAATCAGCTGAGCAACTGAATTTAAAAAGAAAAAATGAAGAAGAAAGCAGAGCCTTGGACCAGCGACAGCGCACGGATGAGGAAACGGTGGCTTGCGTGGTTTCTGATTTACCCAAGGTCACTCAAGTAGTAAAAGGCAGAAGTAGAATTCCAACCCAGGACAGGAAGACCCCATCCCAAGATCTAAGCCCCTAAGTCAAGCCAAGAGTCTATCCTCAGTAATCAGAAGGGAGTGAACCATGGGGAACTAAGTGTTTCTGCAAATACTTCCCACAGTGGATACCTTACCATCGTGTCTAGGGATTCTGTTTGTGGTTTTGTCTGATTTTGTTCTGGGTTGGTTTTTTTTGTTTTTGTTTTTTCTGGAAATCTGGTATACCCTCAAGAGATTAAAGCACCACCATCGAGAACACGGAAGGACTGTGCGGTGTGTTTGGGAGAAGGCTCCCGACGAAGACCTTCCGCTGTGTGGGGTGCGCGGCAGAAACACCACCACAGCTGGGCAGCCCGTCCTGTGTGCCCCTGAAACCAGTGATGTGCACCGCTCACATGGCTTCCCTGGACAGTGACCTTCTCCCTCACTCTTCTGAACCGTAAAACCTGGGATGCTTCAGGTTCTCCAACCTCTAAATGTGCTTAACGGTAGGAGAGAGACAAAGAAGGTCCAATGCTAACGAAGCTGCCCTCTAGACAGCACATGCTGTCACTACCGCAAAATGGCACACGGCACAATGAGTTCACCCTAGTTAAAAAGAAAAATCAGCTACACGACGTGAAAGGCAACATCCTAAAGCACTAGAAATTAATGTGGAGGCATCTCTGGGAAAATAATGGGCCACTTCATGATTCAATTCCAGGAGCGTGGCATGTGAAAGGTTAACTTATTCAGGTGTTGAATAGGGGCAAAAAAAAAAAAAAAAAAGGCATTTGATGGAGAACTTGCCAGAAGAGCCAGCCCTTCAGTCGTGACCCCTGGAGGTAAAGGCTGGAGTTATATTTGAAACCTCAATTTAGAAGTAAACATTAAAATGAGGGTTTCTTTAAAATTCTCCAATAATTTTCACTTTAAAAGTATCAAATTGGCCTATAAAAAAAAAAAAAGCTCACACTAATTACACCAAAGCAATCAACTTCTTAAAAACCCTTTATTTCACAATTACACCAACATCCCATTAATTTGGGACACTTGCCCTTGTATTTATTCTTCGCTCATTACCTGTGTGCACATTAAGAGTACACCAATAACACAATACAGGCATTAATATGTAAAACATCAACAAAAGCCATCTGGAAAGCTAATGAATAATCAAGGGATTTCAAATTAAACTACAGAATTTTCCCTTAGAATCTTTAGGACAACACTGTCAAGTTCAATCTATTCACTTCGCCTCCAGAATCAATTTTTCAAACCTTATGACAAGTCTAATCGCTTCCACCTGTGTCTCTCGCTTGACTCTTGACTGGCATGCTACCAGCCAGGGTGGAAATGTAGACAAAGACCCCTATTAGGATCCGGCTGTTTCTCTACTGTGAGGTCACTCAGCCATTAAATTAGTTCCAGCCCAATTTCTGCCTCTCAGGCCTCGACTTCAGGGGAGGAGGGTGCGCAGGAGAGCGGGTTAGGGGGGCAGAACGAGAAGAGCAGAAAAGGGGAGAGAGATGTTTGGGACTGAGCGGACAGACATGCAGAGAGGCGAAAAGTGAGCCCGGGCCCCAAATTCTGAAACAAAAATACTCTTTCTCAAATGATGGTGGCCATTCTCCCCAATGCGATTTCCCCCAAAATGTTTTCAAAAATGTGGTGCTGGGATTGTTTTTCCTCTTCGTTCCCTTGGCTCGCAGGAAGTCCACTGTCTCCCATGCGAAGGGAGCCTGATTGCCAAAACCATTTCAGCCCTCCAGAGGTGCTGGGGAGAGGCTGGCTGCTTGAAGAGGCAGACCCGGGAAGATGACCCGATCAAGGGAGCGTCCAGCGCCCCCGATCTCACAGCTGAGGAGAGCAAGGCCCAGGGGACGGATACTGCCATAGTTACAGAGCCAGATGGTGATAAAATCTTCAGTTCCAGCATTTTCCCTACCAGACCGGGAGATTTATGGCATCGGGAATGATGACTGACACACAGTAACGGCTCATAAGAAAGCCAATGACCAGTCTATTTCCTTCCCTATATCACCTTACCGACTACACACTTCTCTCTGCCCAAACCCCTCGCACTCAGAACAAGAAGGGTGCACACGAGGTCTGAGCTGAATGTGCACTGTGAGCTGATTCTTCCAATGCACTGTAAGGCCCAGGGCAATACCTCCTCCATCATTCTCTCAAGAGCCTAACACAGTGCCTGGCACAGAGAAGGTATGCCATAAACGCTTACTCTCTGAATGAAGGCAAACTTAAGCCGGAGAAATCAAGGGACTTAAACAATATTTAAAAAATAAACTTATTTAATAAAGAAATCTATATTGTTCTTTACAAATAAAAAGGAGTCCGCCCTTGGTCCGTTTACTGGATATATAAGTATGTGGAGAAAATCAGTATCAACAAGTCTGTGGCCATCTGGCTCCCCACAAACCGTGGCTTCACATATGCATTACTTCAGTATCTGACAGCGATTCAGTAAAAGTCATCAAAAAAGATGATATGTGTCAAAATCTAATAAGGGACAACTCCAAAATTATCTCGACTCAGTTACTCCCAAGCTCTCGCTCTACGGTCTAGTCTAATGCCTTCCCCACAGCAGACACTTGTCACAAGATGGGACAGAAGGTGGTTTCCCAACCACGCCGCACCTCTCCATGCCGGCTACGGACGGTGCTAACCCATCACCCCCGCCGGTGCAGACCCCACCACCACCTGTAGCTCACATCTGCAAACAGCTTCCGGGGTGCACAGCTGTAGGATGAGACCGGGGGACACAGTAAAGTTCACTCGCCCGGATGCAGTACCGAGCCCATGCCCTTGGGACTCTATCCAACTCGCTGCGCTAACTTAACTGGTCACAGGAAAACCTATCAGGAAATTGGGCAGAAAGAAAAAGAAAGGTGTCGAATGGCAATCAAAGCCAGCATCACATCCAAAAGGTTACCATGACGACACAGTAGAAAACATATTTCAGGGTCAGAAACACATGCCAGGGAACAAACTGGAGCAGGGAACACAGGGTGAAATTATGCGTCCTCATCGGCCCGGTGGGCAGCTGAGCCAAGTGTGACTACTGGGGGACCAGCGCTCGCTGACATGGTGAGGGGGAGCCCACAGGCCCTTCAACTGCCGTGATTTAGTTGCTGGCGAGCAGCTCCCTTATCTCCCCTGGTTGCTCCCTTCCGCCAGAGCTCCTGCCCCTGTCCCCATTTACTAACACCTTTAACACTCCCAGCTCAGGGGCGGAGGGGAGGTGGCGCGGGGCTCCCGCCCCTACCTGCTTTCATACCTGGAGATCAGATGAAAGCTTTCACCGTCTGTCTCAGGGCCACAGTAGCTTAGCCGGGTTTGTAGCCAAAGAAGAACAGACGGTGCCCTCCAAACTGTCTATCGGGAGAGAAATTTCCAGATCGCCCTAGATTTGCAGTAGTGACCTAAGAAAAATACCTCTAATGGCACCGAGTAAGCGGTGAGACAGAATCAGCGTGAGTATTCGAGTAACTGTTTTCACCCACAATGTAAGATCTTGGAAGCACTGGGGCTATCTTGACATGAACGCTATTTAAAGGTCTCCAGCTATCTTTCTGAACAGACTGACTAATAAAAAGTACATGCTTGGGATAAAAGCTTCTAATTCTCCTCCGTAACTGTTCTCCACTCCTCCCTAGCGTCCAGACCCCGATTTTCGGTGGATTCGTGGATGCTGAGTAGAAAGACCACATTTATTTCGTAGCCTTCTTTGTGGGTGGATATGGTCCTGTGCGTAAATCCCAACCCCAGAACATACACAAAAATGTCATGAGCGATTTCTGGAAGGAGTCCTAAGAGTGGAGCCACACCCTTCTCACCCCTCCTCCCGCGTGCTGGCTAAGACGAGAACATAAATGTCGGGGGTACCACTTGCTGAGGAGGGCAGAGCAACTCAGTTGCATCCTTGACACGGTGGGCCGCACGCTGGCCGACCCTGGGCTGCCCATCTCGGCCTCTCTGGTTTAGGGGACAGAGAAATAACCCTAAGGCTCAAACCTGTTTGAAACACTTCAACGTGGATGGATGCCTGTCTAGTCCTAACCAACCTAGAGGCTGGTACCTGGATGGAGTGTGTCGAGGCTCCGGTCTCTTGCATGTCACAAGAAATGCAGCCTGAGAGGGAGGGTCATTGGGGCAGGGAACGGTAGACGAGAACATACGTCTTGAAGGTTTGTAAGTGGACACGGCTCCCGTCAAATAGCGGCAGAGCACTTGCTAGGAGCCTGGCTTTCTAGAGCTTGCGAGGAAGACCGTGCAGCTGTTAGAAGCGGTACCATCACAGGGACCAGCTCGGAACACTCACGAGGACAGTGTTTCCATCCCTGACACTCTCAGCAAAGTAAGAGACATGACCTCCCCAAGAGCTGGCCGGGCTCCAAGGACGGAAAAGAAAACAGATCGGACAAGCGGGCGGCACTGGAGCCTCTGGGTGGTGCCGGCAGCCCCCACAGGTGGGAAGACAGACGCCTCGCCATGGACAGCCTGCAGCCTCGCGCCAAAGATGCCATCAAGGGACCACCCATGGCACGGTTTCATCCGGGCAAGGGACCCGCCATCTGACTGAGAGAGAAGGGACTGGGCAGAGTACCAGGGCTTTTAAAAGAACAGAGTTCTTAAGCTGAAAATCTCAACTCCTGGTAAGAGCTTTGTTGGTTATTCACACAGAACCATCCGGGGCCTACCAAAGTTTTCAGAACCTTCTCCCTCTGCAGAAACTGTAAGGCGGACCTAAAAGGCTGTCATTTCACCCGAAGAACAATAATACTCAGAACCCCCAAACCCTCACTGAGAGTGGGTGTCGGAAGCCCATCTCTCTGATGCACAACTCAATGTGTTACAGTTCAAGACCCTCCCAAAAGGCAAAGCCACGACCCCAAGGACACCAGGCCCAAGGGCACGACCAGGAAACCTACCTACCGCCTGAGCAGGGCATCCTTCCTCTCCCTGCCCCAGGAGATTCCATGGTCCCCATCTCAGCCCCTGCAGCCAGGGGCAGAGAACACGTCTGTTTTAAGTAGGAGACTGCCAGAGAAGGTTCCATCCCCAGAGATCCTGAATCTGCTCGAGAGGAAGTAAACGAGCAGGCTGCCTTCCTGGAGGAGGGGGTGAGAGTTTTAGATGGGGGGAGCGGGGGGAGCTACAACACGGATATTTGGGACTGTGGCAGACATTGCTGGCTGTTCCCCACGGTGGACTTCCCACTCCTTTCTTAGGAAGAGAACTCCCAATTTTTAGGTGCCACAAGTCCCCACGAGTGGGCAGGAGAGGCAGAGAAAAAAGATTTTGGAAACCTTATAATAAAGATCTATTATCTAATTTATTTATTTATTTATTTATTTTAAAGATTTTATTTTTTTATTTGACAGAGGGAGATCACAAGTAGGCAGAGAGAGAGAGAGAGAGGAGGAAGCAGGTTCCCTGCCGAGCAAAGAGCCTGATGTGGGACTTGATCCCAGGACTCTGGGATCATGACCTGAGCCGAAGGCAGAGGCTTAACCCACTGAGCCACCCAGGCACCCTCTATTATCTAATTTAAATTTTACTTCTATTCCAGACCCCGAGGAAAGAGCCACAGAAGTGACAGATACAAAGACAGAAACATGCATGGAGTTCAAACCCAGGCCATGCTTTTGAAAATACATCTTGTTCTGCATAACGGGCCTATGGATGTAGTCAGTTCACAGAATCAATTCCGTATATGGTAAATTCTGATACGTAGCTTTCCACACGCTGGTATGATACTAGAGTTTGACTCTGATGACCCTAGGCACTAAAAAATACCATATGAAACTGGTCGATATGTGTAAAGTACATTGAAGCAGTGTCTGGAAGATGAAAGCTTTCAATATACGTTAGCTGCTATTATTATTAATGTCATTATTAATATTATTATCATTACCACAAGAGACTGTGCTTCCAGGAGGAGAGCCCACGTGGGATCAAATATAATATTAGGTAGAGACAGGGTTTTGGTCTGGGGCACGTGGGTGGTTCGGTCAGTTAAGAGACTGACTCTTGACTTTGGCTCAGGTCATGATCTCAGGGTCGTGGGATCGAGCCCCGCATCGGGCTCCCCACTCAGTGCAGAGTCTGCTAGTCTCTCTGCAGTCTCTCTCTCTCCCTCTGCCCCTCCCCCCTGCTCTCACACACACACACACACACACACACACACACACACACACTCTCTCTCTCTCTCTCTCTCAAATATATAAATAAATCTAAAAAAAAAAAAGAAAAAGAAGAAGAAAAGAAATGGTTTTGGTCTTATTCTTTGAAAGGAATAAGCCCTATGTTTCATTTCTCCATCTCACGGTCCCTTTGTGGACAACTGAGTTTTCAGCATCAAGGTGACCTTTTCAAGTTCCTTCTCCTAAAAAAGGCTACAGCCCATCCACCCCACCCCACCCCCGGGGAACTGCTCAGCAGGCTTGCTGACGCACGAGGCTGCAGTGAGTAACTTTATCTCGCCGAGTTCAGGAGGAAGCCATGCGAGCCGTGGAAGAGGACATCTGTACGTTTCGGTGAACAGCCACTATTTATTTATGCGGGATCTGCTCTGTGCCAAGCGGAGGGATTAATCATTAATCATCAAAGCTATTTCATTCTCCATGCTCTACAGAGACCAGGCAAGAAGAGAGACAAAGACACTTCCTAAATGCCCTTGGAAAAGCCAAAATAGTTTCCTCTTTTGTAAAAATAAAAACTCATAATCCTACAGAAGGTTCTGACTCTGCTATTGTCCTGCTCAGCTATACACTTTTACAGACTTAAGTTGCCTAAGACAGAATGTTTAAAAAAAAAAAAAAAAAAGTTCAGTATCAAAAAGGAACTTACCACTGTTCAAGGGTGCTAAAGCAGTGTATTTACACGGCATGTTTTTTTTTCTATCCTAAAACAAGTGCTTACCAGCATGTAAGGAAACCCAACCGTCTGATGACACAGGGGACGGGCCAGGGGACGGGCCATCCACTCAAGGCTTGCAGCCCGCTTCATAATCACTGCCCACTACACGAGCTCAGAGACCGTAATTCCAGTGGTTCAAGATCGTCCCAACATCAAATATTCCTCACTTATTGCCCAACAACAATGGGCAAGAAGTGACAACGTTTTTCTTTTTTTTTTATTTTTTATTTTTTTTTATTTATTTGAGAGAAAGAGAGAAATTGAGAGAGCACGAGCTGGGGGAGAGGGAGAAGGAGAAGCAGACTCCCCGCTGAGCAGAGCCTGATGTGGGGCTCGATCGCAGGACCCTGGGATCATGATAAGCCAAAGGCAGACGCTTAACCAACTGAGCCCTCCAGGCGTCCCATGATGTGCCAATATTTCTCCATCAAAATTTAATCTCCCAAAATCTTATGTCAAATGCCACATCTGATTTTTTATTTGGAAAATATGATGATGATAGGTCACAATTTCAATACAAATGGTGTTCTCCTGAGCAACAACGGATTATCACAGAGTTCACAGCCGCAAGTAATGATTCTTCCATATACAAACACAGGCTTCCTCCTTCTCAGAGGAGGGCAGGGGACCGGGTAGGAAGAGAGGCAGGAGAGGGAGGGAACGCTAAAAAAAAAAGTACCTACGACAACACAAAATAACACAGCGAACAAGAACTGTTCGCGACCACGGCCCCCACTCCCCTCCTGCTATACCCACCTCGCTCCACGGACCCCACTCCACAAATGCTTTCTCCACACCCTAGTCACACAAAACCACTCACTCCATGGCTTTGAGGATAACAGTCAAGAAAATTCTAAGCTGATCTCATCATTCCATGTCAACATATTATCAAATTCCAGAAATTACTAAGAAAGACCAAAATATTTCCCTATGGTGAATTATGTATGCATCTAATTGTGCAGTCCATGTGTGAAAATGCCCAGAAACTGTGAATCCAGTGGGGTTTGGGGGGGGGGGGTCTTACATTCCTGAAATTATAGTCCCATGTTGAAGGAGGATGCTTTTTTTTTCTCCTAAAGATTTTATTTATGTATCTGATAGAGAGAGACACAGTGAGAGAGGGAACACAAGCAGGGGGAGCGGGAGAGGGAGAAGCAGGCTCCCCACTGAGCAGGGAGCCCGATGCGGGGCTCAATCCCAGGACCCCAGGATCACGACCCGAGCTGAAGGCAGACGCCCAATGAGTGAGTCACCCAGGCATCCCAGGAAGACGCCTTTTTTACTCGCTCCCCCTATAGGCCAACTCTTTAAACTAACTATCTCAAATAGGAATACTGATCAATACTAATTTAAGACTAAAAAAAATTCCTTTCATCTGTTTGCCATTTTTTAAACTTTAACCGAAGTCCATGAAACAGAAGAAATAAGAAAGATAACTCAGTAAGAATAAATCTCGAATATTTAAATGGGATTAGAGAGCGCCTGCAAAACGTACTGGATAGGGAACATATCAAAATGGGTTTCCGAAAGTACAAAGTTTCCGATTCATTTCAATCGAACACATCTCGTGTGTCGTTCAAATGCCCTGTCCGGATGCCCCCGCAAAACATCTTCCACTAAGTGTTGAATGCTGATTACGACAACGCAAAAATAAAATGATGGCCTGAGTAATAACGCCACTGCTTAAAGATATTTTTCTGTAGTTTTCTCCAAGGATCATCTGCAAGGCCAACCACTGAGGAACGAGGTCACAGGACACAAAATCCCCTTGCTTTCAAATACAAACCTGGGATCAAGGAACATTTTTAAGCTTTTCTTCCTAAATTCTACCTAAATTCTCTAGGACAAGGGTACTCCCACTTGCTAATGGGCTCGCTGAGAGTTCTCATTCGTTTCTACCCCTTCTCCCCCAGCGCTGATCAGACGGGACAGTCAACGTCACTGGGCTCCTCCGACAGGTGCACGATGTCTGGCCAGAACTTACCCATCTAGAAGGTTCATCGTGGTGGGCACCACTTCGGCAAACAGAATCACTTTTCCGAGTCGCTTAGTCTGCAGATTCTGTCGGTAGATGTCTAGGTTAAAATTTTCCGAAGAGAAGGCCTCCACGTCAGTCACCACGGGTAGAGCAGACGGCGTGATTTCTATTTCAGACGTGTAGGATGAAAGAAACTTAAGGGAGAGCTTGCTGGATTTTATGACTCCTTCAGGATCCACGTGCTTCCCCAGCCACTGCCTAAGAGGATCCCAGATTTCCTGTGTTAGAAAGAAATGAAAAGGTTGTAATTCGGCAGTACATGAGGAGATGGTAGCCTTTCCCTAAAACGCCATTTCGGTAATATAAGTATTTCCTAAGTCATGACCAGTAAGAGCTGCGGGAACATCTTCTGGACGTCTGTGCTATCATACAGCAGACATTAAGTGTACGCAACAGGCTTTTCTCGATAAATACGGTACAGGGCTGTAAATATATTTTCTCTTTCTTACCCTTTTCTTCATCACCTTTACTCTAGCTTCCCTTCTCGTGAGGATACTGTACAGAATACACATAGCACACAAAATGCATATTAATCGACTATTTATGCCACTGGTTAGGTTTTTGGTCAACAGTCCGCTACGGCTAGTTAAGTTTTCAGGGAGTCAAGGTTATATATTTCTGGGGAGTCAAGGTTATATGTTTTTGGGGAGTCAAGGTTATATGCTGCGGATTTTCAGCAGCACTGGTGGGGGGTGGGGTGGAGGGGAGTCCCCTTACCCCCACATTGTTCAAGAGTCAACGGTAAATTGTTTAGAAGCCACGATCCAAAGAAATACATACAGCACCTTATTAAACTTTCTATCTTACATAATATCCCAAATCCTTAAAAGTCTTCTCCAGGTCTAGAGTTCATCAGTAATTCCCTAGTCTGTGCCTTTTGCAGAAAATGCACAGCTTTAAACTTTCATGCCTTGAGGAAATTCATTATACTAGTTGGGGAAATATTGTAAAATGCCTGTGACAGGAGTCACAGAAGACAAGGGACTAAGACAGGAGCATTCATTCTCCCCCTCTGGAGGACCTCTCTCTCTCTCCTCCTAGACAAGCTGACCCCCACCAGCCACTGACAGGTCACCAGCAGGGGGGAACGTGACTTTCCTGTGGGGAAATGATGGGGAACCCAACAGCTGCTTTCTCTTTGTCCAAGTATGGGTCCAGGGGGTTGGGAGGGAGGCAGAACCTACCAGAAACCTTGCCTAGCCCAGACGGAGCTCTCTATTCTTATCTCTACCGCAAGAAGGGGTCCTAGAGCCTCCCAGAAGGCTGTAACTTCCTCTTAGGCCCTGAAGGACCTCCCCCCGGAGTGGGCTAGGAGGTGGGAAACCAGGGAACTATGGTATCAGGGGAGTCATCACCCCGAGAGGCCAACACCAAATGTATTAAGATCAGACAGTCACAGTAAACACAGATCCAGGCTGTTAGGCCACCTTCACGCAAACGCCGGGCCTTTCGGAAGACAAAACATGCCCTTCTATCAGCACAAGGGTACGCCCCAAAGGTGCACGCAGCCACAAAGAAGCATCTTCCAAGATGAAATTTCATTGAGCGAAATTCAACTAGCTCACCACTAAAACTCACTTCTTTTTTTTTTTTTTTAAGATTTTTATTTATTTATTTGACAGACAGAGATCACAAGTAGGCAGAGAGGCAGGCAGAGAGAGAGGAAGGGAAGCAGGCTCCCCGCTGAGCAGAGAGCCCGATGCGGGGCTCGATCCCAGGACCCTGGGATCATGACCTGGGCTGAAGGCAGAGGCTTTAACCCACGGAGGCACCCAGGCGTCCCTAAAACTCACTTCTGCTTGGCGAAAAATACAGAGGACAGAAGAACAAGTTAAATAACCTCGGGAGGAAGGAATCAGAAGAAATCAAGAAGGTGAGACACTGCACAGACCAAACGGGCAAGTCAATGTTACAGGGACACCGGGGTAGAAGGGGGGGTGCAAGTCAGCAGGAGGAGACGTGAAAGACTCGATCGAACGCAATGAGCGGCTCTTCACTGCACTCTGGCTTGAACAGTCGAGCTGGAAGAGACATTTTGAGACAATAAGACACGTGAATCTGGACAGTACGGCTCAGACAACAGAGGTTCACTGCCAGCTTCAGCAGGCATGATCGTGGGACCGTGGTGGCGTAGAAACACGGCCTTAATGTCAGAAATATGTATGTGTCACGGCCTCTGTGGTTTATCCCCAGAACAAACGAAGCAAATAAGGCAAAACGCTAATAACTGTTAAATTTAGCCCATGCATATTTGGGGTATCTGTTACACGATTCGATTTTTCTCTAGATTTTAAAACTATCGTAATTAAAAGTAAAACAAAACAGGGGCACCTGAGTGGCTCAGTCGGTTAAGTGACCGACTCTTGGGTTTGGCTCAGGTCATGATCTCGGAGTCATGAGATCAAGCCCCGTGCTGGGCTCTGTGCTCAGCACGGAGTCTGCTCGTCCCTCTCCCTCCCCTTTGGCTCCTCCCCCCACTCACACACACTCCGTCTCTCAAATACACAAAATCTATAAACAAAATTTTAAAAGGTTAAAAAAAAAGGTAAAACAAAATACAGAAATGGTACAATAAACATTAACTGTTATAAAAATATCAGATTCAACCAAAATGTTTTGTCAATCCATTCATGCGACAAATGTTATGATATTCTGCGGTGCCTACCATATGGCAGACATTTTCATAGGTTCTGACGGTCAGTAATGAACAAAGGCGCCAAAGTTCCCATCCTCAAAGGGCTTATATTCTAGCATGGGAGTCAGATCATTTTTTAAAAATTCATCGGCACAAGACATAGAATGTGGGACAGTCATGAGTGCCAAGGAGAGACGATACGCAGAGAAGACAGATAAGAAGTGCTGGAGGAAGGCCATCGTGGGGAGGACAGGACGAACCCCGGCGGGAGGGAGGCGAGGAGGGTGCGACAACATAACCCATACAAGCCCAAGGCTCTTTACTGATGTAGAGGCTCCAAGGGGAGCATGATGAGGGAGAGAAATACCCAGAACACAGAGCAAGCCACGAGGAAGCCAAGGAGCCCAGAGAACAAGCCGGAGGGACACCCACGCTGCGCAAGGCATGAAGGGCCACAGTGGGGACTGGGGCTTCCACTCTGGGGGCAACGAGGAGCCCTGGAGGCTTCGAGAAAGGGAGCGTGGTGACCTCCCGATCAGTCACCGCAGGATCACTCACTCCAGCAAACTGCCCTGAGCGCAGATCAAGGGGGGGACGTGGAAGCAGACACCGGCCAGGACACCTGCGGAGCTCCCGCAAGGGAGATGCCAACACCTGGACAGGTGTCACAGTGGCCTGCGACTGACGTAAAGGCTGTTAAGACTCGCTGACAGATCACCCTCGGGATGTCAGGGGAAACAGGGAGTCAAAAATGAGCCCAAGCCACCAATTCCGCCAACTTTATACGTAAAACAAGGAAATGCAGGCTTCTCTTTAAAAATAAATAAATAAATAAGCCCAACACTTCGGACCTTAGCACCTGGAAGGAGAGGACAGCCACCCGGAGCACCGAGATGGGAGGGAAGGAACCGGTGTGGATGGTAAGAGCCGGTTCTGCGCACGTCACATTCGAGACCCTGGTTAGAAATGCACGGAGGCAGGGAATAAGCAGTAGGACAGAGTCAGGGATTTTGGGGGCAAGGTCCACACCGAGGACATAAATTTGGGGATCTCCAGACTGCGGATGATACTTTGAAGGCAGGAGACAGACTCAGAGCAATGAGGGAGTGACCGCAGGTGAAAAGAGAGGTTGCACCGGTTTCCTGGGGCTGCCGCTACAAATTGCCCCAAAGTTGGGGGGGGGGGGGACTCCGACAGCAGAAATCTATCCTCTCACAGTCCTGGAGGTCAGAAGTCCAAAGGCAAGGTGTCGGCAGAGCCACGCTCCCTCTGAAGCCTCCAGGAGAGAATCCGTTCCAGGCTTCCCTCCTGGCTTCTGGTGTTGCTGGCAGTCCTTGGCTCCCTTCCCTGTGTCTGTGCCTCTTGTCCTCTTCTTCGGAGGACACTAGCCATATTGGATTAGGGCCAGCCCTAGTGACCTCATCTTAACTGGATTAGGCCTGCAAAGACCTTATTTCCAAAGAAGGACACATCATAGGTCCTGGAGAGGAGGACTTCAATGTACCTTTTTGGGGAAACAAAATTCAACCCGCGTCAGTGTTGAGATGTCAGGGAGACGAGGAGGACTCTGCAAAGGAAAATCAAGCGTGAGTGTATACGGTACAGGAGGGTCTGGGGCATCCCGGGCCGGGTTTCCCGGGTGGCAAGAAGACAGGAAGATGATGGCAGGGCGGTAAGCAGAGGGCTGAGCAGTTCCCGCTGGACTTTGCAAGGCAGAGCCCATCAGGTGCAGGCCAGCCTGACGTTAATAGCGGGAGGAAAGAAACCACAGACTCCAAGAACTAAACTTTGGCAAGGAGTTTCCTCCAGGGAAAAAAAGGGCTGGCATAATGGCTATAGAGAGGAAGGGAGCCCTCCCAACAGCTATGGTTTGGTCAAATGAGAGATATAACAGCATGTGTTTTAATGATGATGTGAAGGGTCCAATCCAGAAAGGTAACAGGTGAACAGGTGAGCGCTGGATCCCGATGCCCAAGCAGAGAGGTCAGCTTCAGCAGCAGAGCCCTCACACACTGCACAGGGGTCACATCCCCGCTGGAGACACCAGACACCGGGCTGCTTCCCCACTGGGTCGCAGCCCTCCCTCACCCCCGCTGGCCGCACAGCCATCCAAGACAGCCCTGGGAGCTCATCGATGCTACCACCGTTCTGCTCCCAGGCGGCAGGGGAGTAGGTAGGAGTCCTGGGCTGAAGGCTGTTGATGTCATCTTCAGATTCCTTCTATTTTTTCCTCAATAAATAAACAGCAAGATCATCAACTAAGAGTGAAAAGGAAGAAAGAGGTTTGAGAAGGCGAACTGAGAAAATGAGAACAGGGAAATAGAAGGAGCCAGTGGAAGTGTCCGGGGTTCGCTCCAGGTTAGCGTTTCTGAATTCAGTTGAGCAAGTGGCGCAATGCTGTGCTTCTAGCCAGACACACGCAGCTACAGAGCTGCGTGGAACAGATGCGGAGGGAGCTGAGGGGCACGTGAAGCAGCGCAGTAACTGCCCTACCGCAAATGAGGCCCCGGTGAGATATAAACAATGCATAATGCTGGCCCAGGAGCTCACACCTCAGCGGGGAGGACAGCAAGAGGAGCACACCGGGACAAAACAGGAGAGGACAGTTCCAGAGGGAAAAGCAAAGTACCCGGGACGAGTGCAAAATACGAAAGAAGAGTTGTCAGAAGACGGCAAGCAGAAGTGAGCCACCGGAAGCTACAGCTCTAACCTTCCATCTTTGCATGAAGAACTAAGAGAAATTTTATTTTTTTAAAGATTTTATTTATTGGGGCGCCTGGGTGGCTCCGTGGGTTAAGGCCTCTGCCTTCGGCTCAGGTCATGATCCCAGGGTCCTGGGATCGAGCCCCGCGTCGGGCTCTCTGCTAAGCAGGGAGCCTGCTTCCTCCTCTCTCTCTCTGCCTGCCTCTCCGCCTACTTGTGATCTCTGTCTGTACAATGAATAAATAAAATCTTTAAAAAAAAAAAAAGATTTTATTTATTTATTTGAGAGAGAAAGAGAGAGAGCGCGTGCACAAGCAGGGGGAGTGGCAGAGGGAGAAGGAGGCTCCCTGCCTGGCGGGGAGCAGGGCTGGATCCCAGGACCCCGGGATCATGACCTGAGCCAAAGGCAGACACTAAACCTACCGAGCCACCCAGGTGCCCCTCAAGATAAATTTTAAACCAAATGTTCCTGGTTCACTGTTATTTCTTTGATATAAATTCTATTAGAGGAAGAAGACAGAATGAATTAATAACATACAAAAGTAACTCTCTGTTATGGACTGAACATTTGTGTGCCCCTGAGAATTCACAGTGAAACTGAAATCCCCCAAGTGATGGCAGTAGGAGGTGGGGGCCTCTAGGAGGTCATTAGGTCATACAGGTGGAGTCCTCCTGAATGGGATATGGGAACGGCCCTTCACAGAAGCAACTCCAGAGAGATCCCCCACCCTCTCCACCAAGCAGGGACACGGCGGAAAGACAGCTCTCTGCCCCCCAAGAGAGGGTTCTCACCAGAACCGAACATGCCAGCCCCTTGATCTCAGACCTAAAGACCCCAGAAGCGTGAGAAATAAATGTCTGTTCTTTAAAAGCCACCTGGTCCACGCTAGTCTGTCTTAGCGGCCTGAACTAAGCTATCTCCAAACCACAAATCTGGCCATTAGTTATAACCAAGGCCTTCAACTCTGGCCAATGCCTTTACGGTATAAAGCGAACAGATCTGATTGCCTTCACCACGTTCCCCAGGACAGTCAGATGTCACAAGGCCACGACAAAGGCTGACGACACATATCGATGAATAGGTTAAATCACAAAAATAAAGGGAAAATAATCTGGATGACAAGTATTTCTTAATGAACTGCAGCTCTCATTAACCCAAGCAGGGGACTACACGGTTATTCGGCAGCAACAGGCAACGTCAATCTCCATTCAAAGTCAATGAAACCGACAAGAAACTGCTGGCTCCGGGTGTCTAGCTGGAGAATGAACGGGAATAAAGAATACAGGAATGGGAATTTCAGAAGGGGAATGAAGCGGGGAATCTCCTCTACAGGGAATTATCCAACAGGCCACCTCTACACCATTCATCTAAGAAATATGCAGGGAACACCCACTACGTCTCGAAAATAGGACCACAGCATAGAGACGGGTGGGAGGACGGGTATGCACACACACAACGACAACCTAGTAGGAGAAGCACCTAAAAAATGCATTCAGACCAGTCAAATACACACATCCTTTGGCAAAATGGATCAACCTGCCCTGTCAGATTGAACTGCTTCTTCCTATCTGCATACAAGTCAGGAGCCAGATTCTCAAGGAATTACATTATTACTGTTACGTCTCCTGAGCCCAAAAGGGATATTCCAAATTGTTTCAGAGAGCAGTACTTCCGAGATGCACGAAGATGCAAAATAAAATTGATGAAAGCAAGGCACACGGGGTTTTGTTCCTAGCCTGTCTCACATAACCTCTCAAGACTCACCCAGAGCCAAGGAAATTACTCAGAACAAACGTAATCTAAAAGATATAAAAGGAGACCCAGAACCTCTTAAGAAAGATAACTGCATATCACCTATAATTCTCGTATTTATTTATTTTTTTTAAGATTTTATTGATTTATTTGAGAGAGAGAGATTGAGAGAGAGAGCATAAGTGGAGAGAGGTCAGTGGGAGAAGCAGACTCCCTGTCAAGCAGGGAACCCGATGCGGAACTCGATCCCGGGACTCCAGGATCATGACCTGAGTTGAAGGCAGGCGCCCAACAACTGAGCCACCCAGGCGCCCCGCGTAAGTATTTATATTCGCTATAATGAAATACAACTTGAAGTCACCAAGTAAAATGGAGTACAGGCGACACACTTGGGCTCCTCCTCCCATCATCCCTGGAGAGCGGAGTAAAATTCTGGTTCCAAAACGTATCAAAGCTACTCCCTGTTTGACGCCAGCCTGCCTGATACGTCCTCTCAGATGCACTCACGTTACGACTTACTGCAGAAGTGGCCGCTAACATATGCAGGAAGAAAGAATTAATTCATGATTTTTAAATGATTTTTTTTTAAAGATTTATTTATTTATTTATTTGTCAGAGAGAGAGAGAGGAGCGAGAGTGAGCACAAGCAGACAGAGTGGCAGGCAGAGGGAGAAGCAGGCTCCCCGCCAAGCAAGGAGCCCGATGTGGGACTCGATCCCAGGACACCGGGATCATGACCTGAGCCGAAGGCAGCTGCTTAACCAACTGAGCCACCCAGGCGTCCCTAATTCATGATTTTTGACTTAACTCTCCTAATGACCACAAACGCCATATGGAAGTGCTACACCCAAATCTACCTAATTTTTTAAATTCAATTACCAGGGTGTAGCAAAAATGTCACTTCTTTAGGGAAGACTATATATATTCCAGGAGGTAAAATGCAGAAAAGGCACAGATAAGAGACGGTCTTGATATGGATACATAAGCCTCAAAAAGAAATCTGAGATCTTTGAAAGTCGCTCAGTCCTTTTGAAAACAAAACAACTGTTATCAAATTTCACCACAATGAAATTCAGAAAAGTCTTCTTAATTAGTGTTACTTTGTTAACATTTAAACCATAAGAATTTAGTATTTACCCTTCTCTAAGATTTCAAGCTACCTGAATACAATTCAGGTGAAACTGAAAACTGAATGTTTTATAGTCACATAAATGCTGGCCCTCTGAGTTAGCCACAGCAGTCGGGAAACACCAGCCAACCTCCAGAAAGGTGAATATGGCTTTATTTCTTATTGGGGCATGTTGCACGTGACATGAAAACCCCAAGGAATCCACACACAAAAAAGGTACTAGACTAGTAAGCGAGCTTAGCAAGGTTGCAAACTACAAAGTCAATATACAAAAATTGGCTGTGTTTCTATATACTAGCAATAAGTACTTGGAGTCTGAAATTTTTTTATTTATTTATTTTTAAAGATTTTAAAATTCTTTAAAAGAGAAAGAGAGCGCATGCACACAAGACATTCAAAACCTGGAGCGATCCAGACAGTATGATATTGTCACATAGATACAGATGCTGAAGCAGAACAGAGGCCAAAAGCAGAGCCTCACATACATATTCAAAATATTTTTGACAATAGCACCGAGGTAATTCACTTGAAAATGGACCATCTTTCAGTATATGGTGCTGAAACAACTGAACATCCATATGCAAAAAACAAGACAAAACAAAACCGTGACCATTACACCTTCTGGGTACACAAAACTTGAAATGAACTGCAGACCCAAATATAGAACTTCCAAAAGAAGATAAATGAGAGAAACTTTCTGACCTCGGGACAGGTAAAGCTCTTCTCAGATAAATCAAAAGCATGGGTCATAAAAGAAAAAAATAATAAACTGGATTTCGTTAAAATTAAGGATTGCTGCTCATCGAGAGAGATTGTTAAGAAAAAGGAAAGGACGACAGAGAGAAACTATTCTCACTACACGGATCTGACGAAAGATCTGAATCCATAACATGAGAAGAACTCTTACATCAGAATTATAAGAAAACAAACAATCCAACTCAGAATACCAATGAACAGATTTTAACAGACCCCACCCAAAAGAAAACATCAGCTGGCCAATAAACACACAGGAGAAACCGCTTGGCATCATTTTCACCAGGGAAATCCAAATCAAACCCACAATGAGCTACCACTACACACCCACTAGAAAGGATTAAATTTTAAATTCTGACAGTATCTAGTTTTGGCAAAGAAGTGATAACTGGAACTTTCAGAGATCACTGATGTGAATATAAAATGGTACCATGAGGGGCGCTGGCATGGCCAGCGTTAAGCATCCAACTCTTGATTCCGGCTTAGGTCATGATCTCAGGACTGTGGGATGGAGACCCGTGGTGGGCTCCGCACTCAGCTGGGGAGTCTGCTTCTCTCTCTCTCCCTCTCTCTTTGCCTCTCTCCCTGCTCAGGCGCGCTCGCTCTCTCTCTCTCAAATAAATAAATAAATTTTTTTTAAATGGTACAATTCTGGAAAATAATCTGGCAGTTTCTTATCAAATTAAACATACACTTACCGTATGACCCAGAAAATCTATTCCTAAGTATTTACCCAAGAGAAATAAAAACGCACACCTACACAAAGACTGGTCATAGCATAACTTCACTCACAATAGCCAAAAATCACAAACAACCCAAATGTCCACTAACAAGTGAATGGGTAATAAAGTCACGGCTTATCCATATGACGCCAACACGATGTGGCAATAAAACGGAACAAAATACCCACGTATGCAACAACGTGGGTGAATCTCAAAAACGCAACTTTTTTTTTTTTAAGATTTTACTTATTTATTTCACACAGAGAGAGAGATCACAAGTAGGCAGAGAGGCAGGCAGCGAGAGAGAGGGGAAAGCAGGCTCCCCGCTGAGCAGAGAGCCCGATGCGGGGCTCAATCCCAGGACCCTGAGATCATGACCTGAGCCGAAAGCAGAGGTTTAACCCACTGAGCCACCCAGGAGCCCCTGGAACGCTGGTTTTTAGAAAAGAAAAGACAGAGAAGTATATATGGTATGGTTTAACACGGATGAAACTTCAAAAAAGACCAATTTAACCTACATACTGACAGAAAGCAGATCCAAGATTGCTGAAGCTGGTCATGGGGGTGCAGAGTGGGTGAGGGCTGACCAAGGAAAAGAAGGAGGGAATCTTGGAGGATTCTGGAATGTTCTCTATCTTGATTGTGACAGTGGTTCCTCAGACATAAGCCCTACACTGAAAAGGGTGCATTTTCTTGAATATAAATCATATCTAAGTTGATTTTTTTAAAAAATGAATAACGACCAGCTCATACAACACTAAATAACTAAAGCCCGTGAGCCTCCCTAGTCACTCACGCCCAAAAAACTCCAGCATCCCGGCTTCCAAAGAAATGAACGCTTCCTTTTCCACTGAGTGCAAATTCACAGGAGTGGCTACCCTAAAGTGGGTTAACATATCGTAACGTCTGCTACGGGAAGTGCGACTGAGATCGAGGCGTACGGTATTCTGTGTGACATCACATTACAGCATTTCACCCCATCTCTCGTCCTCTCTGCTATGTCCACCCACCTAACAAGATCCACCGGCTGAAATGCAGCCATACCTCTAACTCAGCAAAGGATTCAAACATTTACTGCCATATGTTTGCGGGGGGCGGGGGGGGGTCTCCTTTTCCCAAGAAAAGCCAAATAACCGATCGTAACCAATAAAGGTTTTCTATCTCAGAGAACATTTGCCTCCTTGTAAATAATCGAATTAGTTGTGCTTGCCTCATAACACTGCCCGTTGCTAGGCAACCAGAAGCGGGCAAATCAGAAAACGAATCCACCAAGACATGGAATACAAGCTCTTTTTATGGGTGTCTCATGCTCCGTTAAATACTCTCCAGGAAACGGGAGCAGATCGTCCTCTACTCTCATGGAATTTATATGAAGCAGCCCAATTCTTAGTATTTTCCGAACAAAATATTCACAGCCAATTTCACATGGATTCAGCGCCTGCACGCAAGTGACGAAGGCACACAGAATAGCGGATCTTTAAAATCAAAAGATGTCCCTCCTGGAAGGGCAGGACGGCTTCCAGTCCTGACCTCGTTTAAGGCAGGGATTGCTCATTTGGCGATTTCTGGGCGGACTTTTATTCTGAGCAGCAGGACCAAGCAGAGAAGGGTCTGAGATGAGTGTTCTCCTCCTTACCTGACCGGACCCCTATGCAGGTGCTTCTGTTCCAGCCCCACTGACCCCACTGCAGTTTGATGCCTAACCTGTCCAGATCCCTCTTCGGATAGCACTGCATCCCAGTCTGGGTTCCCCAGGCCCCTGCTTTCCTGTTTCCCCAAATATGCTCAGCCACCCGTCCCAAGCACTGTTCCCCTGGAATGAATGGACTGGACCTGGAGGAGCTTCCAGCTTTAGTGACACACTACGAAACCAATCCAACCCCACCAACATCCAGGTCACCCACTGCCAAAAGACACCCACGTGGCAAAAGGAACCTAAAGGGGATGTGTTTTCTTTGGGCCACTCATGTTGAACTAGTTGGTAACACTTAAAAATCAGGACATTTCACATCAAATATCCTGTGGCTTTGGAACAAATGCAGACCCTTTCCCACATGGCCATAACTGCCTGGGGCCAAGCAGCACCACCCTCATTACTTGGGGTCACACTCTCCAGCTGGACTCTCAGATGCCACCTCTTCTGCCCCATAGGCATTCGGGTTCAAGACCAGTCATCTTGGTCCTACATCAAGTGTGGCATCAAGGAGGCAAGGTGTCCCAGGAGACCCTCGCTGATCTTAGACCCTCTTTCCAGTTAGAGCCATCTCGAGTCCTCAGAGTGAGTCTAGTGACAGAAGGAGTCCAACTGGGAAGCCCCTCAAAGGCTAAACGGAGTACTGACATGTGGTCCAGCAATCCCATTCCCAGAATACACCCCAAAGAAGTGAAAGCAGGAACACAGAACTTGAACTTGAACACCAAGGTTCACAACAGTGATACTTGAACACCAGTGTTCACAATAGTGATACTTGAACACCAATGTTCACAATAGTGGTATTTGAACATCAATGTTCATGGCAACATTGTTCACAACAGCCAAGAGGGAGAAACAGTCCGAGTGTGGACGGATGAATCGACAGACAAATGGACAAATGAAATGTGCTTGATACACACAACGGAGTATGCATGAAACCACACAAAGGAATGAAGTTCTGACAGTTGCCATGTCAGGAATGGACCTTAAAAACATGATGCTAAATGAAATAAACCAGATGCAAAGGGACAAATACCATGATTCTATTTATGTGAAATACCTAGCACAGGCAAATGCACAGAAACAGAGAGAAGAAGGGAGGTTCCCAGCAGCTGTGGTGAGAAAGGAATGGGGCGTTATTGATGAATTGGTACACAGTTTCTGTTTGGGGTGATGACAGAGTTTTGGAAATAGTGGTGATGTTTCTAAAACCCTATAAAGAAATTAATGTTACTAAATTCTATACTTAAAAATGGTTACTAGCATATTTGATGTTTCAATTATTTTAGCACAATAAGAAGAAGGGTCTTTGCTCTGCCCCCATCGATCTGCCCAGCATACGGAGAGGACACGAAGGCACAGCGTGTGTGCTACCCAAGCCCTCAGCATGAATGACGCCCAAAGCACACAAGTGGTAAGTCAGAGCTGAAAGTGAACCCAAGGAGCCCAGTCTGCTTGGTTCCCATGCTAATTCCTATCTCACAGTCCCCAGCAAGAGGACCTAACCCAAAGTTAAGCGACACAGGACCCACCTACTTACTGTAGGCAAAATGTTGCGGGCATCACAAAGAAAGACACAATTCAGTGTAACATGGAACTATAAAGTAGTGCTGAAGTAGATATATGTGGTTTGGGGCCAGAGTGCATGGGAGGGAGTAGAATGTTTGGCAATAGGAACTTAAATCTGGAGCCACGCGGGTGGCTCAGTGGGTTAAGCCTCTGCCTTCGGCTCAGGTCATGATCTCAGGGCCCTGGGATCGAGCCCCGAATTGGGTTCCCTCCTCAACGGGGAGTCTGCTTCTCCCTCTCATTCTCCCTCTGTGTTCACTCTTTCATATAAATTAATAAAACCTTGAAAAAAAAAAAAAAACCTTAAATTTGAGCTTCGATCTACCATTAATTAACTCTGCCCACTCAGGCAAGCCTAGACTAAGACATTTTCACAAAGAAACAAAGTTTTATCATTTCCGTGAGTTATCACTCACTACTCTCTGCTTTCCACTAGAAACCCTATGTCCAGAAGGATTCCCCTGAAGGGCTGCTTAGGAACTGTGGGCAGTTAAGGGAAGCGAAGAGCTAAGGGAAGGGGAAGGACCCGGGCCAGCACTGGGCCTGAAGGAGCAGGAGGCCAGAGCTGCCCACAGGGGTGGGAAGCCAAGAGGGCGAAGGAAATCTGTCCGCTTGCTCACCTCCTGCTCGTACAGCCTTGGAGCGGAGAGCCACCAGGGCCCGGGAAGGGGCAGAGAAGGGGGTTGGGGGGGGGAGAGGGTAAACTGGGCAGGGGCCAACACACCTGCAGAGAGAGAACCAGAGCTGCTTGGAGCCAGCTGGGGTGGGAGCAGGGGGTGACATGGGGGGTAGGCTTCTCTCTGGAGTGACTGCCTCTCAAAGACCGGCCCTGAGGCCCGGCGGCGAGATGAATTTCCACACGCGCCGATGCTTGGCTAGTGTCGAGACCACACCTGGGACGGTGACTCAGCAATGCCCAAGGACTTAGGACAGATCCAAGTACCTCAATCCCAGCGAAAGGAGTCCCTCGTGGGCCGGACCTGTCGCAGTCATTCCAGGTCCCCAGGCCTGGGACACAGTAGACGCTCAATAAACGTCTGTTGAGCGGCATTCCTTTTATTACGTGAGGGTATCGCTCGGGTCGGATTTACTGCATTTTTTGTTACCTGCCAACTAGTGAGGACCACAAAAGGCTCGCGCGGAGCAGCGAAACGGAGGTAATGAATCAGGCGTTCCTAACAGGGCTGCTTTTATGGGCATCACACCGCGGGGCCCAACGGGCTCATGGTGGAGGTGCCGGCCATCCCGCGAGGGCGCGCAGCCCAAGCCAGCCGGGCCGGCACTGACGGGCAGGGAGGCGCTCCGGGCCGGGGCTCCAGCACCGCTTGCACACGACAGCCACTAACTTCCACCGACGGGGCCCGCGGGTTCGGGCTCGGCGTCTGCGGGAGCCTCCGGGGCCTTCATTAAGGCCGCCTGTGCGCACCGCCCGCCCTTCGTCCCCGTCCAACACAAACAGGCGGAGCGGGGCCGCGGGCTGGAGGGGGAGCCGGGAAAGCCCTGGGCCCCGGGCGCCGGGCTTTCCCGGCTCCCCGCGTGAGTGGGGACGCCCAAGGCGGCCCATCCTGCCCACACGCCCGCAGCGGTGACCCACGACGCCGGGCCAGGCGCCGGCTGATGGCGAGGACCCATCTCCAACCGGACCCACCTCCAGCCAGCCCCGCCTCTGGCCCTCCAGTGCGCTGGGCGGGGAAGCCGCGGACCCCCCACCCCGGTGCAGAATTGGGTTCAGCAGCTCGGCTACCGGCCAGCCGGCTGGCACTGCCTGCTCCGGGCCTCAGTTTCCTCAACTGACCAATGTTTAATGCTCAGTGAAAACCGTGCTGGCATCTTGGGGATTCCAAAAGGAAGAAATACATGGTACCTGGAAAGGAGCGACCGAGCCGGCCGGAGGTGTCTTTGGAGAAGGCCGGGAGCCTCCTGCTCCAGGCCACTCTTAGCAAACGTTCACCTGCTCAAGGGCTGTCACAGGGACAGCTCAGAGAACCCCCAGGCACACCATGGGGGCCGGGGAGGGGCACAGGACATGGTCCTCGACGCATTTACAGAAGGTACTCCTAGTTCCCAGCAAGGAGCGGCTGACCCACCAGCATGAACACAGTCATTTCTAGACGGGAAAGCAGGTTAACAACAGATAAAACCCTTCCGCCGTTCTCCTGAACTCCGCCTTCTCACTGTTCCTCAACAGCCAATTCTTTTAAACGGTTTCACATGGCTGTTTATGAAATGCCCATCATACCTGAATAAACGGTGACGGAACTAGAGTGGACCGGCAGCCAGTCCGAGCTGGGTGGGCTGTTTGCTGCCAGCCTGTCCCCCGAGGCCCCTCGGGTGTCCCAGACCCCGGAGCAGGGGAAGCGTTTCAGGACACATTAGTGGGAGAAACCAAAATGCTTCATAAGTGTTCAAACAAAACGCTCTCACTAAATGCCTGCTCTAGGCCAAATACTGGGAAGGGGCATAAAGATTAACAACATATGGGCCTTGGTTTCCAACAATCTTGTGTTACAGTTTAATGGGGCAGACAGATATTCACATAAATAATACAACGTTTGTACACTGCTTACGTTTTACCAAAAAGAAAAAAGTTCTTATGGAAGCAAGCAATCAGATCTAAAGTTCCCAAGTCACAATACTTGGCTTAGAAAGTTGAAAGAAAAATTGTAAATCCTATACTCATGACGTGGACATCAGTGGAATTTCCCTACATCGGGGGTAGAAAGCCTCTGCTGGGCATAAAAGATCAACCAGTTGTCCTCCTAACACGTGGCTCCAAGATGTTTTATGTTCTGTAATTCAGGATTTTTAAGATATCGCGTAAGAATTTTAGACACGCTGGCCAGTGTGAAGATGAGCTGTGCCCACAGCACAGCCCTGTAGGGTGATGACCAGCCAGCCAGAACCACTACAAACCAGTCAGCTACCGGCGTTACGTCAAAGAAAGAAAACAAGCCCAAGGCCAAGTACAAACTAGCACCGCTCTCTTGCCAAGTCCGAGAAGCAACGATGTCAAGGCCTCATGTGCCCATAAATAACTTACAAGTTGTGTGCTTTGTGTTTTACTTAAAGGCAGTAAAGTATACATCTTCCAAAAAAAAAAACAAACCTTAATTTTATCAAGAAAATGTAGCAAAATGGTAACAAGGGTGAACCAAGGTGAAGTCTACATGTGGTTTATGTACTGTCCTTTCATCCTTTCTTAGATTTTCTTTCCTTTTTTTTTTTTTTAAATAAAAAGTTGAAGTCAAACGAAGGGATTTGCTCCTGAGGCTCTAAGTGCCCTCCGGCTCTGGCATTCGCCGTGTATTTTGTTCTGCCCTCAATCCTGGGAATCATCGGAGACATAGCCTTTGTAACAAAAAACTAAAAAATTTTTTTTTTAAATTAAAAAAAAAAACACAAAACCACCACCAAAAACACCTTCTAGCATTTCACATTTTAGTTGACTCAGCATGACCCCTGCCTTGGGGCACGGATGCTAAGGCCACTCTGGGTGAGAACACCTCCCCGAAAATCCAGATTGCCATCGTCATGAGCCCTTCCTCCAGAGACCCGGATCTGGAACAGTCCAAACGCAGGACCCGCTCTCCCTGAACACAAACCCCAGTACGTTCGTGAAGCTTTTCAGTCGATGTGGAATCAGTGTATTAATAACAGCTTATTGGCACTGAATGAAAAACACACAAGTCTTAATCTTGGGTCTTGAATTGGGTCCAGGTCCTACGTAATACCTGGCTGGAAGGGATACAGCTGTAAGCATGCTTGGTGACTGGAGGCTACGTTGTGAGACCTGAGGTTTGCAACCAGGATTGGTAGCTTAACAAAATTTACTGGTTGTAGAGAAAGTAAACTTGCCTCTGGGGAGGTGAGCTCAGACTCACCATTCTGACAGCAGCCCCTGGTGGCCAGTTTAGTGAAAAGTGTTGGCTCTGATGCTTGAAAGCTCCGACCTTGCCTTAATGAAGGTTGCTGCAAGCAAGACAGTCCACTCTAGGTAACGGCTGGGGGGTGATTAGGGAAGCAGCAAAAATTCAAACTACAGTGCACCTTCGGGTCACGTAAATCACCAAGTCATTAGGTTACTGGTCACTTGCATTAAAAAAAAAAAAAAAGTGGCTCTATCTTTCAAAATAAAATGAGAATTAATTTTGAAAGGTCAAGATAATAATACCAGGCTGGTAATACTGATCTTGGTTTGAAAGTTAACCTCATTCCTTAATCGTGTAGAAAACCTGTACACAGTCAAGGAGCACAGACTCCTATGGAAAGTAAAGCATGTCCTGTCTGCTTCCCGACACAGCATCACCCTAATTTTCACACACCAAATTCTGGGAATTCTTACGGGAATATAAGGAATTGCTCCAAGTGGCAGAAACTTCTAGAAAATGCTATCAGTCTTTCAAAGAATAAAAGAAAATGTCAAGATTGTAAGGGAAGCTGGATTTCTCGTGCTGCAGATTCACCGTTTTACTGAATGCAACTCGGAGAATGTTCTTGGGCTTACAGTCAGCTTCAGAGGGGGAGACCCTGTAAGAAGGGGAAGCCACAAGCTCCGAGCCCACTTCTTCGTAAGGTGCACTCCGTCCTCGGCCAGCAGAGAACAATCTGGAAACAATCTGGTGGGCAGCTGCTCTCATCAACAAACTGTTTATTGTAAGAAAGTGGCTGGGTCAAAGGCCAAACATCAACCTGAACTGAGAGCATACGGAGGAAAAATCAATGCCATCCCCGCCGAAGAAACCAGGGCTTCTCGTGCAGAAGGGAGAGAGAGAGAAACTCCTGCCCAGCTAGAAACGCGTGGGCGCCAGGCACATCGGCCGTATTTGTAGGCACGGGTGTGTTGCTATTGCAAATGACTATTTGCTGCTATTTTCAGAACAGCCTCATAGCAACGGCTAAAAAATGGCATTTCAAGTGACACAGAAATCTACTTTCTAAATCACTTCCCCCCAAAAGTTACACAGGCTTATACCGAGCTGCTTCCTTCTTGCATCTGTTGTGTAAGCGAACAAACGTGCCACTACACACTGCACGGATAACACGGCCCATCTTTAAAGACGTCTCATCCGAAAATGGAGCGCCAGCTGGGTACGAGATTACACGAAGGAACGGATTTATTCTAGGTGTGTCGGCGGTGTTCCAGTTAGGACTTTAAACAGAACTCTTGCCTTTTAGGAACACACACTAAAATATGTACAGGAGAACGGTCTAATATAAATAGGATTTGCTTCAAAATAATATGGAGAAGGAATGGGCAGGAGGAGACAAAGTAAGACTGGCCACAACAGAAATCCGTGAAGCAGAGTGATTGTGTTCATGAGTTCACTACATTTTCTGTTTACTTCTGCACATTTGAAAATTTTTTTAACTTTTTTTTTTTTTTACATTTGAAATTTTCTGCAAAACATTTCCCTTGACGTGTGGGTACAGTCCAACAGTTACTATGAAAAAGAAAAAAAAATTTTTTTCTTAAATATGGGGAAAGTACTAACCTCCCAACACAAATGCACGGATCCCCGGTAAGGACACACATGTGGCACGGTTATTAGAAGGTGTCCGACAGGACCGTTTCGGGGACGTCTGAAACAGAGCTGTTGTGTGCCGAGCCAAACCCTGGAGAGGTGGAAAGAGACGTCCTGTGTGTTCCCAGTGCGTTCGGGATCCACTAGGCCAGCGTCGGACAGCGACAGCGTCCCAAGATGGCACTGAATTGTATTGGGGGCGTGAGAACATACGCGGGCTGGTAAGGAAACCCCACGGACACAAATCACCCCGTTTTTAAAACAGCCAATTCAGCACACAGATTTTGAGACTGTAACTTAGTTGCAAATTTGAGGCTCCTATGCACTGCATTGATAATTCTTAAGTTAACAGCAAAACCAAACTGAGAAAGAACTTGAAGTAAATAAAATAAAGCGGAGGGCAAGACAGTCTTTCACTTAAATTAACTGTGCAAAGGCACCTACCGATGATTTCAGATTGAATAAAGATGAAAGATAAAAATGGTAATAACCACAAATTCTTACCAAAAAATGCATCCAAAGGAACTATTTAAAAGTTTTTTTTGTTTGTTTGTTTGTTTTGGGGTTTGTTTGTTTGTTTTGCATCTGATTGTTTTGCTGGGACCAGCATCGATACCGGAGTTCTGGAAAGAATGTAAAAGGTCATCTCATCTGCCCTCCCACAACAGAACAGAGAAGACTTGGTCATGAGCATCTGGTGACACTGGGCTGTCCTTTAAAAAGCCACCTTGCGGGATAAACTCGTTTGGCCAATCTGAGACAGCACATGTAATCCCATCGTCACCAAAACAAAATACATGCAAAAGAGGAGACTCTTCAAAATCACAGACCTTGGACTTTTAAGACACTTCACCGACTAAAAAAGCCAGAGGAAAAACTTCAATCTTCATGCCTGTAGAAAGCACCAATCTAGACAATTCTAAGGCAGAAAGATCCCTCAAAAAACCAGAGCATCGGGGTGCCTGGGTGGTTCAGCTGGTTAAGTGTCTGCTTTCGGCTCAGGTCATGATCTCGGAGTCCCCTGGGACGGAGCCCCGTGTCAGGCTCTCTGCTCAGTGGGGAGTCTGCTTCCCCCTCTCCCTCTGCCTCCGCTCCTCTCCCTGGCTTGTGCTCATACGCTCCTTCTCTCAAATAAATAAAATCTTTAAAAAAAAAAAAAAAGGGAGCATCATTTTTTAATTTATGGAACCACAATATGGTGTTTCTTAGAAAAGCCCTATTTCCTTATTTACCGAGAATAAAAACAGGGAGGCGGGTAAGTGGTGCCATCATCCAATTACTGACTAATAAACGGCTGTGTGTTGGATCTGTTTCCCCTCAAAGACAAGAAAACAACTTGTCAAATACTTTCCTATGGCGTTAGAAAAGGAAAACTTTACACGTTTTCTTAGAAGAATACTCACTTCTAATTTTCCTTTTCACTGCCAAACTTTTACTTTGCCTACAGGAGGCAAGTGGGTTTAAACTACACGTTTCCATAGTTCAGGACACAGAAAAGCCTCACCCGGGACCAGTCCGCCTTTGCAAGAGACTCTATTTAGAATCTGAATTTAAACCTTGGAGGTATGAGAGCCGAGTGCCAACACGATCCTTCTCTTTACCCAGAAGCCCTATCTCCCCACACCCAGACACAAGCACAGGAGACACACGCGAGAACTTACACCCACAGCACCAGATTATGTTGTCTATCTCCGTGTGCCGACGGGAAGCTACGTTTCCTTCTTAGCAGGAATCTGTAGATATTTCCACCTAGATCTTTTCTCATCTTCAGGGAAAAAAGCCTCTCTGCATAGGAAGGTTTTATTTTAGCAATCTTACAGCATTTTCTAGAAGTTTTAGTTAAGGCAAACACAGGAATATATGCATATATTCAATTTATTAATTCATTTATAATTTATTTATAGGTTAATTCACATGTTAAAATTGTAAACACTCAAATACCACTAAAAACTATCCACTGAAACAAATATTCTAAAGGCGAAAATGTTTTCATTCAAAGCCACATTCCTCAAGTCACCCAATGAGGTCTGACCTCTAGAATTTTTTATGAGGGCCAGGATCTCCAACAAGCAATAAGAACCAAAATTATAGTCTATACTCCAGCTCTTCCACTGGTGATATAATTAAACCGAAGCCAGGAAATGTTTTAAGAAAGAAAAATACAACACAAGCAGGAGGATAATAGAGAGATTTTCTAGAAACATCCAGTATCTGGAAGGCTGCATGTGGCCAATCTCGGCACAGCAGCATCGGGAGAAGTGCACCCACTCGCAGGCAGCTACGGGGAGCCAGAACGAGAACACACGGAGCGTGATTACAGCATTCTCTTATCTCCGAGAACAGGAGACAGACAGACAGACTGACCTTAGCCGAGTTTTCCTGCTGCCAAGCTGGCCCACTTTCGCAAGGAAGCCAGAGAGATCTTCGTCTGGACGGCCCCAGCCAGCCTCCCTGCGGAGGTCCAGGACTACCACCACCCTGGCACCCGGCTTGTCTCTACCCTCCCGCTCAGGCAGGGGAAACGAGATCACACACCATCCAGGGCCACAAATCCCCGTTTTGAAACCCCGAAACGTGATCAACACTTTTTCAAGACAGCACAATTCCCGGAGCGACATTCCCGAATTCTGAGCGTGAATGGCAACAAAATGTGCTCCCCACCTGTCATTCCCACGCCTGAAAACTGCAGGAGGGTTATGGACGGTGCTCAGGTCTCGGTGCCCAGCGCCACGGCAGCCGCCACGGGCCCCACGGCTCCGCACCTGAGTCCCAGCGGGCCCCATGGCCGTGACCTCCAGCCCGGGGCCAGCGTGGGCTCATTCCCTGGGATACACTTTTTAGGCCTGGGAGACAAAAATCTGCCCCTAAGAACGTTGCAAGACTCCTAGAGACGGCTTCAATCGGCTTCCCCGGGAGGCAAGGCCATAATCCGTACCCGCTCACACATGGCAGCTATTAGGGGAGCTGGTGTAGGAGACAGAAAGCATTTGGTCTTGGAGGACTTTTTATTCCAAAAGGGCCTGTTTCCCATCCACGGATCCGTGACTGCATAAGCGGTGGATATAAATAGTCTGAGGAAATACAAGAGCCCTTCCTAGATAGGGTGCTACCCCCCCCCACCCCCCCAAGGAAACGGCAGGGAGAGACACTCCCTCTCGCCTACCCCTCGTCCCCAGGCTGGCTGGGGAGACTTGAACTAGAACAGCACCCACTCCGAGTGGAAAAGACCCAAAGCTGCGCCCGCCGGTATCTCCCACCAGCACCTTATCGGTCCCTGCCTGGGCTGCGGCCCAGACGTGTTTACTCTGCAGGAGTCTTCTTGGAAACATGCTTGTGAAAATAAGACGCAAATAACCAGTCGGTCTCTACAGTAGCGGTTTAAAAACCTCTCCCCGAGAAAGACAGACTTAAACAGAAAGGCAGCTAAGGAAAACACCCCGCGTATTATCTCTTCTGCACGTCAGCGTCAAAACCCATCATGTCACCTTTGCCACAGGTATTATGTTCCCTAACAGGAAGTCGCTTAACAGAAACAAAACATTTCCACTTTAGGCGAAGGAAGAAAGAAAGGAGAGAAAGGTGTATGAAAGACTCCTAAACATTCATAGCTATAAAAGCTTTTAAATGTTGGCTTTAATCTGCCAGCTGCTCTCTAGCTCGGGCCGTATTATAAAATAGCTCTCCCACCACCGTCAGCCACATGTCAAATGCCATTCAGGGCGCACCTGGAATTCTGAGTTTCTCTCTAATTTGGATCTCGAAAAATTATTTTCTAAGCTGTGTGCTAAAGTAACACTAGAAGTTTCCATCTCACCATACGTATTTGAGATTCAGAACTAAGATTAAAGGCGGAGGGAGGGAGGGTGTCGTGCCAAATACTATGCTAAGACACGAAAAGCAAGTTTTGTTTTCTTTTAAATTAGAGAATTATTAAATTAGAGAATTTCTTTTAAATTAGAGAATTTCCGAAAAATACATGAGATGCTTCCCTGTTCCACAGCCCGGCTTGCTCTCCCAAGGGGTGAGGACCCCTGCCCTGGCTTCCCATCTGTCAGGGCCACCGTGAGATCCAGACGAGGCTGTAGACACCTGGGGAGGCACCTGGTTACCTACACCGTGTGCCACGAGATGGGAAAGTGGCTGTTTTCCAGAAACTTCCACAGAAAGGTCTCAAGCACGGTAGGGCCTCAGATGTTTGCTAAACGAGATCAGTTAAAGAAGGAGGAATAAGGACCACGTCGTGGTATGATTTACTCTTGGTTTCTTCCTAAAGCAACCAGCATCAGAAAAGCAACTCCCCGGATGGAAGGGACCACACTCGGAAATTTTAATACATTTACAGATATCGGAACGACTCCTACCTGCTTTTTGGGTGGGGGAGGGGGCATTCCACGGCAAATGATCTGGGGCTGAATCCAAACGAAATGTGATACTAGTTTTTGTTTTAAAGCGTAGAGGACCCATCCCACAACACCCACACTACCGAAATTACACACGTACACACAACATGACAATCTCTGCACGGCTGCTTTAAAAAGAACCCTAGTTGTCCCTTCTTGTTATGGTTATATCTCAACCCCGAGGCAAAGGAACCGCATACCCTCTCTTGGGCAGGACTCCTGCCAACATCCTGCCTGCCTCCGGACGCCTCCGGACGCCTCCGGACCATCAGCTAACCAGCCATAAGGCACGCCCAAAAGAATGCCAGCTTTGTCATTTCAGAAAGCCCCAGACCCCAAGCAGTGGTGTCCCGGGGTAAGGGAGCATGCCAGGCAGGCTGTGCGCAGTCCTCTCCCCTCTCCCCGGGGTCAGGCTGCAGGATTGAAAGGGACCTACTGAGATCCCATCCCGGCTTGTCCCCTTCAACCAGCTGCCCCTCCAAGTGCAAACCCTCAAGCTCATGCATACCCTCGCCCAGCAAAGACAAAAATGGAAACAGAGCCCAGAGAACTGGAAACAAGAGGGCCAGTTTTCCCGTGGGACTTTAGGTGCTGCAAGGGAATGAGCTGTGTTTTTCTATCCAATTGGGGTCACACTCACACTCACACACACACACACACACACACACACACACACACAGGTCCCCTACAGGAAGGTGTATCCCTGTTACCTTCCCGGCAGCACCAGCGGCAATACCAGTGGCAGGTCAGTGTCGTGGCCGCCCAGAAATCTGGAGTCAGCCATGTGTCCTCTGAGCTCTCACTCGGGTCACACCTCCAGGAAGGAAGTTCATCTGTTTGAGAGGGCCCCCTGTGTAGATGTCAGCACAGCTGTGGTCTTCTCTGAGAAACAGTGCAAGGGGTTCCTTGAAGGAACATCCCAGCAGGGGTGGGGGTATTCAAATGATAAGCTTCCACCAGGACCCCCAGGACCCCCAGAAGCATCTTCCACCCACAGGTGTGAATGCAGTGCTGAGGCCCCAGGGGCACCCACACAGGAAAGAGAGCCACGATTAAACCCAGCAGTGTGGGAACCTGGGTGGCTCAGTGGGTTAAAGCCTCTGCTTTCGGCTCAGGTCATGATCCCAGGGTCCTGGGATCGAGTCCCGCATCAGGCTCTCTGCTCAGCAGGGAGCCTGCTTCCTCCTCTCTCTCTGCCTGTCTCTCTGTCTACTTTTGATCTCGGTCTGTCAAATAAATAAATAAAATCTTAAAAAAAAAAAAAAAAAAAAAAAGCTGGGACGCCTGGGTGGCTCAGTTGGTTAAGCAGCTGCCTTCGGCTCAGGTTGTGATCCCAGCATCCTGGGATCGAGTCCCACATGGGGCTCCTTGCTTGGCGGGGAGCCTGCTTCTCCCTCTGCCTCTGCCTGTGCTTGCTCTCTCTCTCTCCCTCTCTCTCTCTGACAAATAAATAAAATCTTTAAAAAAAAAAAAAAAAGTGTATAAACCCAGCAGTGTAGCCGTCACTGGCTGTCCACCAGAGTCAGGTCATTACTAACAAAGCTAACGCCGTTAGAGTAATTAATACAGACGCCGAATATTAAATAAACTATCAATACCTACACAAGTCCTTTTTTCTTTTCTTTTTTTTTTTTTTTAAGTCCTTGCTTCTTAACATTCAAGCTGTGACCGTTTCTGGGATGCCTTCAGAGTCCAATAAGAGTAATCCGTGTGCATTTTGAATAACTGGTTTTGCTCATTACAAAAATGATACATGTACGTTACAGAAAATTCAGAAAATACAGAAGTTTAGGGGCACCTGGGTATCTCAGTGGGTTAAGCCTCTGCCTTCGGCTCAGGTCATGATCCCAGGGTCCTGGGATCGAGCCCCACATCGGCCTCTCTGCTCAGCCGGGAGCCTGCCTCCCTCTCTCTCTCTGCCTGCCTCTCTGCCTACTTGTGATCTCTGTCTGTCAAATAAATAAATAAAATCTTTAAAAAAAAGAAAATACAGAAGTTTAGTACCATCACCCCGAACCCACCATCCAGAAATATACACTAGAATCTGGATTTTCGTCCAGTCCCTTTTCTGTAGACACACCTGTGGTGTCCACGGGCTCATGGGTTTTGTTTGCTCCGACAGAACCTAATTTTGCTGAGGCCTGAATTTCAATCCTGCCCCTGGGAGTTTTGATTAAATGGGAAGTCCCTGGTCCCCCAGGAGCCGGCCTCAGCGGAGCCCTGCTTCCTCGTGGTGTCGTGCATGGGGACACTATGAGGCCATACGTGACAGGATTTTACAGGGGAAATCACACGCTGCTAGGGCGCGTGGGTGCCAGGAAAGGTCTCAGAACACACCCCCAGCAAACGCCAAGAGTGGGCTGTACTTTGGGGGAGGGTTTTTTTCTACCTCGATCACCATGTTATCCTTTTCCATTTGTATGGCGGTAACGGGGAAGCTCCTGGGTACCTCGTAAATCTTCTGTACTTTGCGCTATAAGAGCAAGGGCCTCGGCACCGAGCTCTGCAAACACAGCTGGTAGGCAGCGAAACCATTCGGGTCACTCGCGTGTTGACTGTGTTCTTTCACGTTCCATCCTCGAACAGTACTAGGACACAGCAAGATGCCTGACGAAGGCTGACTATTAACTGTGGCGCTGAAAGAATTCCTGCAGACCCAAAAGAAAGTGCCACCAATATAACGGAATATGCGGAGCTGGTGCAGAGAGGGAGAAAAAAGCCTCCAAGGGCTTGCGGTCCAGGGGCGGTCTGTTCCCCGGGCAGCCTAGCTCAGCAGCGACACCGTGCGGCGAGAGGCGGTCGATTCCCAACAGCACAGAGTGGGTTCCGGGAGCCCTGAGCCAGCGCAGGCACGGAAACTGCGGGGCCTGTAGGGGATGAGTGTAAGGATGGGCCGTGGGGTACAGATGCCGGCAGGCCAACATCCTCTCCACGTGCCTTAATTCCAGGCAGATCCAGGAGATCTAGTAGGAAGGCTGCAGGAAAGAAAACCAAACAGAATGTACGACCCAGCTCTCTTCCCAGTCTGTCATCCCAAACGCTCTGCAAACGCTGAGCCACCCGCACAATGAAGGACTAGAAGATGCTCCCGGATGTCTCCAGGTCGGCGTGAGGAGACGCCCCCGAGGAATTACGCAGCTGCCTCCAGAAAGGCCATCGAGGTGGGGCTCGGTCTACCTCCACAGTCACTGCATCATAAGTGTATTTCGGGAAAACACACTCTAGCACCCTGAATCCTTGTATTTCCTTTAACCGCAGATTCAAAGTCTTCTAGGAGGAGTCGATAAAACTCAGAAACGAGGACATACACAGCAGCCGCACGTTCACACCCTCGGTGCCTTGGGCTCCCCAAGTAAAAAGGAAGTCGGAGAAGAGCAGTCGGGAGAAAAAGCAACCCGCGGTAAAGACCCGAGAGCGACCAGACCCGACGGGAGGGTCCGAAGACGAGAAGACAGCGTTTCTGAAACTTGCTCTGTCCCCAAGTTATCATGTAAAGAGGAACCTGGTAGGCTTGGAGTCTGTGTGGGGCATCTGTGTGTCCGCATATAGAACAAATACCTTGCTTTAATCTCGTTCAACACTTCATTCCTAAGGTTTGTGAGGGAGGGTCCCCAATCACTAGGGGAAATGCATCCCCCACCCACAGGCGGTCTGAAGAACAGAACGGACAAAACGAGGAAGCATCTACTGGTACAGTAATATAAGCAGACACCCAACACAAACCCTCTGCTCAGGTGTTTCAGGTCAGACCCAACCTAAAGAACCGTGGGAAATGCCTAGAGTTTCAACCTTGAGAACACGGTTTCCTCCTCACTGATACAGCCAGGAGTCGAGAGGGGCAAGTCCCAAGACCAGTGTGGTCGGAACTCCCAGGAAAGACCACGGAGCTTTCTGCCAAGGGTCAGCCTGGTCTATCTCGCTCCGGGACCTCCGAACAGCAGGCGTTTCCTCACATATCCAGTCTCAGCCCTCCAAGACCAGGAACGGAAGGCAAGAGAAGATTTAGCAAAGTGACAGTCACAGCTCCCCTGGGACCAGTAACCCTTACCCCCGAGGCTCTGCCCCATCCCTCCATGGCGGGAAGACGGCAGGTGGGCTATGCATAGGAGGAGAAGTTCTGAGGACCCACTTTATTTTAATACAAGTCACAAGATGGATCTGATGCTTTTCCTCCTATTAACTGAACATTGAAAAGAGAGACAGATGATGTGGAGTTCTGAGTCCCGAGATAAAGGCACAAACCAAAGTCATACCATGAATCCCCAAGAGCACCCATTAAAAAGAGTCCCGGGCACCTGGCTGGCTCAGTCAGAAGAACATGGGACTCCTGATCTCGGGGTTCTAAGTTCGAGTCCCACGTTGGGTGAAGAGATTACTAAAATAGATAAACTTGGAAAAAAAAATCTTAATAAGAAAATAAAATAAGGAGAGTGCAAACGGACTAAAAACCATAATGAAAATGCAATAAAGGGATACTTCTTAAATGAAAAAAAATCATCCGTTGCAATATCATTTTCATTTTTAAAATTTAAAACATGACCCAGCATCTTTTTAGGTATCAGGCACTTTTGGGTACATTATACACATGTAACCTATTAAAACTCCAAATTATCTAGTAATACTAATAATTGGACTGTCTTTTAAATAATATAATTCATACCAAACTTTCACACATATTATTTCTTGTGAACTTCATATAATCCCATAAGGTATCCTAATCTTTTTTTTTTTAAGATTTTATTTATTTATTTGACAGACAGAGATCACAAGTAGGCAGAGAGGCAGGCAGAGAGAGAGCAAGGGAAGCAGGCTCCCTGCTGAGCAGAGAGCCCAATGCGGGGCTCCCAGGACCCTGGGATCATGACCTGAGCTGAAGGCAGAAGCTTTAAGACTGAGTCACCCAGGCGCCCCAAGTTTGTTCTTTTCAAGGGCAAGCAGGTACGCCTGGTGTTTAAATTCACCGGGATGCTCAGGCATTTGCTGAAACTGCAGGGTTATATCACACTAAATTCACAAATTTCCCTATTAGGGGAGATAGGAAGGAGACCTCCAAATAATTTGCCACAATCAGAAAGAAACCGACAGCTTGGCAAAGCAAAGGGGTTAGCAGGAGGAGACACCCCAGAGAATCTGGCAAACTCCCCAAACCAGGTAACAACCAGAGGCATCAAATGCAGACGAAGTCCAGGAAAACTCCTGAATACATTCCCAGCTCCGCGGGCATTTTCCTTTTAGACACCACTAAACCCTAGGAACGGAACTCGGAGCCCCTTCTGCCACAAGACGGCAGACATCAGCGCGGATGAAATGAAACTCGGGGTTTTTCCCATCCAAATATTCCCTGAGAAAGACCCGGATCAAAACAAAGGTCTTTAATCCCAAATGAATCAACTGTGGTTTCCAAATACACTCTTGACACATGAAAGAGTGACCCTCTGCCCCCTAAAGTGGATAGGCCGTGACCTTTCAGACAGAACAGCTTCTACACTCCAACAGTCTTCTCTCCTTCCCTTGCACACAAACCCCCAAAATACCAGTTATACTTGGATATCTTTAAGATGGTTCCCGAACCCGAAGGCAAAAGAGAAACAGAAATCAAAATCGAGACCACGGAGGAACAACACGGGCACCATTTGGAAGAGGCGACCGAGGCGTCCCCTTCCCGCCAGAGCAGACACTCACCTCGGCCGCAGGCAGCAAGTGAAGAGGTGTTAAGGCAGGAACTTGTTTTATGTCACAGTTTAGGCCGAGCGTTGTCAGGATCTCCCTAAGGACTTCATATCTTCTGATATTGCTTGATTTGAGCAGATCAAAGTCTCCTGGGGCTTGCACCGCTGAAGAACTGGGAGGCAGTTCTAAGTGCGCCTGAGGGAAAGAGACACCGCTTCGTAAGTCGTGAATCGGGGACACCTGCCGACCTTAGGAGAAACAGCGTTTCCCCTAACCTGTGTTTCCGAAAACCTCAACGGAAATCCTTCTGATGATCAACAGTATGTAAACGTTGAACTTGACCATTTGGAGAGTCATGACAAGCAGTAAAAAGATTCAAAGGAGCCGAATGAAATCGCAGCGGTCGGGCAGAAAGGCGGTGCTGGACACGAGCCTGGAGAGGAATCAGGCTCTGTCCAGGTTCCGACTTGTACCACTGACCAGCCGGGGGACCCTGGGCAAGTTGCTTAACTTGATTACTCGACAAACCACAAACCGTAAGAGACTCTTAATGCTTACTGAGGGTTGCTGGAGGGGTGGGGTGGCTGGGTGATGCACACTGGAGAGGGTATGTGTTATGGTAAGTGCTGTGAATTGTGTGACACTGATGAATCACAGACCTGTACCCCAGAAACAAGTGATGCATTATGTTAAAAAAACAAAACAAAAAAAAAAAAACCTTAGAAATAGGATTGTGGGGCGCCTGGGTGGCTCAGTGGATTAAAGCCGCTGCCTTCGGCTCGGGTCGTGATCCCAGTGTCCTGGGATCGAGCCCCGCATTGGGGTCTCTGCTCAGCAGGGAGCCTGGTTCCTCCCTTCTCTCTCTGCCTGCCTCTCTGCCTACTTGTGATCTGTCAAATAAATAAATAAAATCTAAAAAAAAAAAAAAGAAAAAAAGAAATAGGATTGTGCTGAGACGCCAACTAAAGTCACTCTTTAACTCCAGGAGGCGCGATGGGTCACGTGGAAACTCTCAACCTAGTCATGACCACTGGGAAACAATACCAGGAAGGAGAGGAGCCTCATTCACCTTTGTAAGTGTGTTTGCAGGCATTCAAATCGAAGAAGTGGGGTTTGGGGGACCCCAGAAAGGCCCGCCCCACCACCCTCCTTCACCTGGATTGAATTTAAGATTCAGGACTTCATTCATCTAGTTCGGGTTTTGTGGTCCACTTAAAATTAAAACAGCCCCATCTAGGGGCACCTGGGTAGCTCAGTCAGTTAAGCGTCTGCCTTGGGCTCAGGTCTTGATCTCGGGGTTTCTAGGACCAAGCCCCGAACCGGGCTCCCTGCTCAGCAGGAGTCTTATTCCTCTGCCCCTCCCCCTGCTCATGCTCTCTCTCTCTCTCTCTCTCTAATAAATAATGAAAATCTTTTTAAAAAATAATAATAAATAGGGGCGCCTGGGTGGCTCAGTGGGTTAAATCCTCTGCCTTCAGCTCAGGTCATGATTTCAGGGTCCTGGGATCGAGCCCCACATCGGGCTCTCTGCTCGGCAGGGAGCCTGCTTCCCTTCCTCTCTCTCTGCCTGCCTCTCTGCCTACTTGTGATCTCTGTCTGTCAAATAAATAAATAAAACCTTTAAAAAAAATAAAAATAAAAAACAATAATAAATAAAACAGCCCAGCAGTCAATAGTCTGTCTTGGTCCGAAGGAACATGCTAGAACTTTCAGCTCCCTTCAGCTAGAAATTTCCAATCAGTGGTGTGTACTTTGGTGTAAAGAAATAGACTAGAACTTCTTGTCCTCTTGAGATCAGATTTTAACCGGCCATTAGAGCCTTGGAAGGTGCCAGAATATTGAGCAACCTGAGCATGTTGGCTTTATTTTACTTTGCTTTTGCCAGGGATGAGCTGTGGATTCCTGTGGTACGCAGAGCTCCTGACCTGATATTACAGGAGCATGATGGAAACAAAAAGCAAGGGTCAGCCTTCAGGCAACATAATCTCTCTCAATTCCCACCAAAGACTTCACCAAGTCAAAAACACTGTCCAAATGTCCTGTCCAAAATGGTCCAAATGTGCAAAGTTGATGCCAACCTGAAAAGGTTCATAGAGACGGTTCAGCATGTCCCACGCTACGGCGGGCCAGCTGAGGGCTGCTCCTGTCGTCCAGGGGCAGGAGTGAGTCTGTCCTCCAAACAGCTGTGGAGAGAGGCTCAGGCAGAGACGAGAAATCCTTCAAGGCATCCGAATCCGAGTCCCTTTCATCCCTGCGCTCGCTCCCTAACTGTGGCCTCTCCTCCCCAGCGGACAAAGCCAGTGGTTCTCCTGGAGATGACCCCTTACAGGTGGCAGAAATAAAACGAGTGACGTTCTTCCCCGACCTGGGCCAGGGGAGAAGGCGTGAGCGTGAGGAATGGCACACGTGCACCCCAGGCTGAGTGAACACGGAAGATCCAAGAAGTACCCGGAGTGAGGTGCGCGGAACTCACAGTCACACACGAGCGAGGCCCAGGAGGAAAAGGAGGGCTCACCCTTCGAGCAGACCTCCCGAGCTCCAGGAGGTAAGAGAAAGGACAGCCACTGGGGAGCCTGGTGGCTCAGCGGGTTAGGTGTCTACCTTCGGCTCGGGTCATGATCTCAGGGTTCTGGGATCAAACCCTATGTCAGGCTTCCTGCTCAGGGGGACTCTGTTTCTCCCTCTCCCTCTGCCCCTCCCCCTGCTTGTGTTCTCTCTCGCTCTCTTTCTCAAATAAAATCTTTTAAAAAAAAAATTAAGAGGGGCGCTTGGGTGGTTCAGTGGGTTAAAGCCTCTGCCTTTGGCTCAGATCATGATCCCAGAGTCCTGGGATCGAGCCGCGCATCAGGCTCGCTGGTGAGCCTGCTTCCTCCTCTCTCTCTCTTTCTCTCTATCTGCCTGCCTCTCTGCCTACTTGTGATCTCTCTCTGTCAAATAAATGAATAAAATCTTAAAAAAATAAAAATTTTAAAATTTTAAAAAATTAAGAAAGAATGAATGAACAACCACTGACATTGTGTGAGGAGGGCTTTTGCAGGCTTTGACAGTTGCTGCTTTGACAACAGAAGCAGCGAGACCTCCTCCTGCTCTATACCTCAGTTCACAGGACAGACAGCGTCTGCTTTGGGATTTGCACTCCTGGTCCTCCGTGGGCCCCAACATGCGCCTCATCCCCCAGCTAGAATATTGCTGCCGTACCGATGGGCCCATTTCTACACCTTGGCTTCTCCTAAAGTTAAGGCCTTTTGAACTAAAACGTCTCCAATCACAGACGGAGGGAGTGGAGGGCGGTTAGCTGCTTGTGGGCAGTATCTAGTGGGTCACACGCCACTAACACCCTACAGAGCATGGCCCGGAGGACTCCAGGACAAAACGGGATCCGCCTGAAACGTCAACAGCGCCAGGGATGAGGAAATGAAAGTACTTTTAAGTCCGTGTGGGCAACTTCGTGCCAAAGTCCTGGTCCATTCAATGATCCAATGTCAGCATTAACCTTCAGCCGTAAACCTCCCCTACAAACCCAATCATCACAGCAAGCACACGAGAATGTCCTTCCTCCTCGTGACGAGCAGTCAAGGCGTCCACGTGCAGCTCCTTGGCCGCCAGACCACCGCCCACCACACGGCTGCGGTTTGCCCTTGAATTGCTCTGCCCCTCTTACCAGGTTACATCATTACTCAATTTATTAGAGATGAAGACTGTGAAATTGACCAGGCAAAGAGGAAACTAACCAGCCCACGGTAACATTCACTGGCCGCTCCCGGCGGCGAGGTATTGTAGTGACACCGGTCTGAGCCAAAAGCAGTGACCCTGTCACACAGAGACTGGAAGTCATTTAAAATCAAAAACGACATTCTAATCCTCTGAATCTGATTTTTGAAGCTGCATCGTATTGCCTTTTTTTTTTTTTCTAGACCAATGCCTGCAGTATCAAATTTTATGACGGTAACGGGGTCAATTTAAATGGTGCAGCAAGTGCAGTGGCCATGTCACTCAGAGAAATGGATTGCAGCAGTGCCGAATCAATTTTCTAGTACAAGTCTGCGCCCAGGGGTGGTAAAAGTCACTATTCAAAACTGAAATACGGCTCTAGGAAGTCGGGTTTTTAAGTGGATTTTCTGAGAATGCACGGTTGCTATAGTTACCATCTTTGCAGAGAAAAAGATAAGAGGAACATTCATTAGGCCTCCAAATGGATTCATGTGCTTTGCGGCCTACGTGAAACCTGCTTGGCTTGTATCGTTCATCTACCCTGCTGTCCAGATTTCTTAATTATATGCATCTTTGCCTGAGCATTATCTTAAGAACAAATGAATGGGCTTTGGGATACTAAAGGAAGAAATTTATGACCCCCTGAAGAATGTTTGGTCAGAAAAGCCAAGAGACTTAGCTCCTAGAACAGCATATGAAATGAAAATAAATAACAAAAAAAGGAAATGATTCTCCAACTCAATAAAAAAACTCCCTATAATAAAATAAAATCTCTAACACTCATCCTGGGAACTATTTTGGGTAAAATATCTACATCTACTTAACTTTCTCTTTAGATAACAAATCCTTAAGGACAAGGGCTCATCTAACTCTAACAAACACTTTCCACCTTAAAGCATTAAAAAGTTTGCAGTTGATGATCAGGAATTTGGAAACAGTCTATCCTGCTCCCACTGGCTTAAACGAACAAACAAAAAAGGAATGGGAAAAAGAAAGTGGGGACAAAAAAACAGGAGAGGAGCCAAAGGATTTGGGAAGGGGGGGTAGCATGTCCCTTCCTTTCCCTTTCCACTTTCTCCTTACCTAAATAGAGCTGAGCCTTGAACAACATGGGGGTGAGGGGCACCGACCTCTCTGTGCAGTGGAAAGTCTGCATATAACTTTCAACTCTCCAAAAACTTAACTACTAACAGCCTAGTGTTAACCGGAAGCCTCACCGATAACATGATCAGTCAATCATTTTGTATATTATACATATTATATACTCTATTCTTACAATAAAGTAGGCTGCAGAAAACTATTCAGAAAACCATGCAGAACAGAGAATACATTTACAGTACTATATTGTATTTATCCCAAAAATGCCGCACAAGTGGACCCACGTGGTTCAAAGCCATGTTATTCAAGGGTCAGTTGTATTAATGTGCCATAAATTTAAGCCGCTTCAATATTCTATCTGAAATTTTCTCAGCACTTAGACATCAAGAGTGACAAAATCATAAAAGAACTAGGACTTGGTAAGTTTTCAACACTCACTACCCCACAGTTGGTGAGCATCCACACAACCTCTGCCATCGACTACAAGGTTGTAATGTGAGGGTTATTAGCACTGAAAATCACCAGCCCAAGGCACTTGCAACTCCCTACATTAATTAAAAGGTTCGATTATATCGACCACAGTGTGCTTTGAGACAAGGGAGTAGACTAACGCATTTTGGAAAGATTATTACCAGCATAGATCAAAATGAGAGAGAATTTTCTGACTAATCCTCGGTTAACCTGCAGCCCTTAATCAGCCATGACACCTTCTGCTTTGTTCCTCCACCCCGAGTGTTTTGGGGAAATGGGATATTCATGCGACAGGAAAGCCCTCATCTAAACCTATTCAGCATCAGCAAAAACTCCCAGCCAGGGATCCAAAGTGCCCCACAGAGCACAGACTCTTGACCCTTTCGATGTTCGGTCTTAAAGAGCAAACTCGCTGTTGGGTCCCCAAAGACCCCTACACGGATGCCAGTTCCATACCTGGCAAAGAACAGCTTCTCCTCCATGTTCTCCGAAAGGCACCTGCACTATCAGCCTGTCCTTGTCCTCATTCTCCAGGTGACCCTGGAGCTTGCCCAGGCTGCGGCGCTCCCCAGGGCCTTCCTCGTAAACATAGCCACTGCTCAGGACACTGAGCTTCACCTGGGTCTGGTCAGCCTTGGAGAAAACCAAGTTCTGGACTGTTTCCTCGAGCACACTCTTCCTCACCACCTGGAAGCCAGCAAACGTGAAGGACGAACACAGGCCTAACACCTTCCCTCCCTGGGAAAGGTAGGCCATGAACTTCTGGGCGAGGTCTTCGCGAATAGTCTCCCGAGTGGCAATGACCAACAACAGACAGTTGTCTGACCACGGGTCTCTGAGAGCACTTTCCCGTGACAGGTGGTAGAGCGTATAGCTGTCAGCGTCCACACAGTCAGCCAGAACAGACCGGACCTCCTGGAACCCGCCCAGAGATTCCTGGGGGGCAGAGCCCACGTAGAAGAGGATGTTGGGGGCCTTTCCCGTGACGTTGACTCTCCTCCCTTGTCTCTCCAGGCGGGTATCCCCAGCAACATCCTCCAAACTGCCACTGTGATCGTAGGGAAGATCTGGAATGTTCTCTGCAGATGCAAACTTGACAGATTCGATGGTGCTGTTCTCAAGCTCGAGACACTCGTGGCAGCTAGACAGATGGAGGGGACAGTGCTCGACGGAGCCCACTTCTCTGTCACAGTCCCCAGCAGGCTCACTGCCAGAGGCACCCCCTTTCCCCAGCGTGGGTTCTGCACCAAGAACCTTGGGGTCATCTCTACCCACGCACGCCATAACGTCTGACTCAGGCTTACTCTCAGTGGAAGGTCTGGGATTCAGCTGGAGGGTCTGGGCTTGCTTGTCTGAGGCCTGATCCTCAAGAGCCTTCAGAGTACAGTCCTGCAAGTGCACCGCTAAAACATGAACAGAAAAGACAATCATCAGTTCAAAACCCGCCGGCGCTCTCCGCACTCAGTGACACCCGCTACAGAGCAGCCCGCCCTCGGCTCCCACCTGCATCCCCACCACAAGTCTGCGGCCTCCACTGGAACCTCTCCGTGGGAACGGGAACCCGGCACTGTTCCCACCTGCTGGGAGGGTGCGCCCCTTACCTTCCCCAGAGTGAAATTCCAAATCCCACATCTCCACAACACCTTTCCCTTGTGAATCAGGAAGGCCCAGATCCCCTTTACTGGCTGGTGAACTAAGTGGGAGATTCAGAGAGGTAACTGCCTACTTACTTACAGAATCGATTACTTGGGTGTCAGTCTCCTAGAAGGAAACTGAGAAACAAAAAAGGCACATATCTAGCGTACCCAGGCGGAACCCATGCAGAAGGGGCTCTTGGGACAGTTCTTAGGATCGGTGGGGGGAAAAGGGTCTTCCCAGGATCCTATCTCAGGACCTGAATAGAAGTTTACAATCACTAATTCAAAAAACATTGATGGACCCCTTGCTATGCACCTGACATCGTATCGGGCACACGCACATGCCAAATGGGGAAACGGAATGAGTTACAAGGACTTCCAGAGCTGGTAACAATCATTTGCTCAAGATACAAATGAAGACTTTCAAAGACATAAAAACTCAACTTTTAAATCTAATTAAGAAAGAACATTCTGCGTGTTTCCTGAAAAAAAGATGTATCCCAAAATATTGTGACGTATATATATAGTAAAAAACTCTTAGAACTTTGTAGTAACACTGTGCTTTCCATTCAGTCGAACTATAGTCTAGGAAGTTGTTATACTGTTTAGACTATGGAAAGCAAATATTATATGGGTTCTACATTTGCACGCCATCTTGTGGATAATGCAATTATGGGAAATCCTTGTTTAAGAATTTTAAAAGCACTGGGGCGCCTGGGTAGTTCAGATGGTTAAGGGTCTGACTCTTGATCGCAGTTCAGGTCTTGATCTCAGGGTTGTGAGTTCAAGCCCCATGTTGGGCCCAGCATGGAGCCCACTTGAAAAAAAAAAAAGAAAAAAGAATTTAAAAAGCACTATCTATATACTTAGGGATAAGCATCTCAAAAAAAATCTAACACATGTATGAATCTCATACCATTACAATTCTATCCAACCTGTTGACCGCATTAAACTGAAGATAAGCATTTGCATTATGCTACATTGAACAAGAGGGTTCAACAGTCTTTAAGTTAATAACCAATGGTCTCCTGATATGACAGAAATATTTTTTTTTTTAAGTTTTTATTTAGTTAAGTAGTCTCTATACCCAACATGGGGCTCGAACTCATGACCTAGAGATCACGAGTTGCCTGCTCTTCTGACCCAGCCAGCCAGGTGCCCCCGACGGAAACACTTCCAGGGTCACGTACAAACAATCTTTTGAGGTACCAATCCATCAGCCATCCGGAGTCTGTCTTCCAGGAACGCCACGCCGAGCTTACTGAAGTCATCCAAGCTTGCTTCGGCGATTAACTGGTAAGGGTCCCCAGGTCTGTAACCTAACGGCGAGCAGCAGTCCGACCACTTCACAATCTGAGAGAACACGGGTGAGGGAGGAGGAAGAAAAAGACGGCGAGATTGTCCTTCTCCAGAATAAGCAGATACTTTTCCCTCGAGTTCCCACCCCGAAGTTACAGTCAAACATAGTGAGTTACTGGAGATGGCATTTTATTGCCATCAAAGTTGTCCTGGCTCCAACATTCTTGTTTCTGACAACAGGGCTTCCAAAGCACTACATACAACCCTCTCTTTTATTTTTTTCTTTTTCAAAAATTTTTAATTTAAATTCAATTAGCCAACATGTGTGGCGTTCAATAATCAATCAGTCGCGTGTAACACCCCGCGCTCATCACCTCATGTGCCTCCTTGATGCCCATCCCCCCGAGACCCCGTCCCTCTCTTTCAAGAGCAAGCAGTTGAAGGCTCCACCCGCTTTGCAAGGAGCCGAGAGGGGAAAGGGCCATTTTCCAGACATGGAAATACATCGGTGTGCCCTTGAGCAACAGGAAATAGGAGAAAGCAACAGGTCCACAATAGCCAGTGATTTATAATGGAACCTGTAGACCCGCTTTGCCCTGGTGTGGTCTGAGACCAGCTGCACCGGGACCCCCCAGGCACGCGTGTGCGGCCCCGAGCTCTCTCTGGCGCTCCCACGCCCTGCACGCCCTGCACGCCTCAGCCCTGCAGCCTCAGCCCGGGAATCGGAAGTTCCACCTGGGCCTTCCCCTCGATTCCTATAACTGGGAAAACGACCGCCAAGGACCACCCAGAGCTCCCGCCTGGCCCAGCGCACATTCCCACCACAAGGGGGCAGGCAAAATAACGGCAGAAGAAACTCAGTCCTTGACGGGGTCCAGTTTTTCTAAGAGAAGAATGTGAACCCCGGATAAGAAGGGGAGCCCTGGGGGTGGGTGAGGAGCCTGGCTCTGGAGTCAAGGACCTGGGTCTGGGTCCAACTGGACTCTTCTTAGTTGCGTGTTCTCAGGCAAGTCTCAGAATGTCTGGAGCCCCAGCTTCCTCATTCATAGAACAGGAATAACGATGTGAGCACCAGTCATCCTGTGGGTTTGCTGTGTTAATGAGATTCCAGGGTACATAATGCCACCAGCAGGAAGCCTGGGACAGCAGAGTGCTCAACTGAGGAAAGCCACGATTTTTGGCTATTATGAATCTGGCTTTAAAAGCAAGTGGCTAAAAAAATAATAATAATAAAATAAAATAAAAGCAAGTGGCTGGTTGGGTAATGGACATTGGAGAGGGTATGCGCTATGGTGAGTGCTGTGAAGTGTGTAAGCCTGATGATTCACAGACCTGTACCCCTGGGGCAAATAACACATTATATGTTAATAAAAATAATTTTTTAAAAAATGGATAGAGTGGTCTTTTTTTAAGATGCCATGAAGAATTTCCCTACTTCCCAAAACAAATCATCTCAGGGACACACTGCCCCAAATCTCATAATTGGAGATAAAAAATTTTGAATTCCATTTTTTATACTGATAGGTTAGGTTTTTAGAACTAAGTTTTGCTGAACAATGAGAAAGTGCTGATAACATCAATAAAACATCACCTTGAAAGCACTGAAGAAACCATTAGATAATGAAGCATGGTGGGCCCAACGCTGGGGTAAATCCTGACCCTACAAGGGGAAGGGGAATTCCCATGAGCCAAACCAAACTGCTGCCTTGAGGGAACTTGCTCACCCAGGAAACGAGGGGTTCAAAAGTCAAGGTCCAATTGGCATAAGGACAGAAAGATCAATGGAAGAGAACTGAGAGCACAGAAACAAACACACACACCTACAGACAACTGATTTTGGACAAGGTTGCCAAGACAATTTAACAGGGATAGAACAATTTTTTCAACAGACAGTGCTAGTACAACAGGATATCCATATTCGAAAGAATGAAAACAGACCCCCTACCTCATGCAAAAGTCAAGTCGAACTGGGTCAAATCCTCCATATCAGAGCTAAAACTATAAAATTCTTAGAAGAAAACAGGTGTAAATTGTCATGATCTCAGACAAGGCAATGGTTTCTCAGATAGCACATCAATCTTGTACTTTTGAAGAAAAAAAAACCCAGATAAGTGGGACTTTATTAAAATCCTTGTGCTTCAAAGAATAGCTTCAAGACAGTGGAAAGACAATCCACAAAATGGGAGAAAATATTTGCAAATAACATATCTGATAAAAAGACTTGTACCCACAATGTATAAAAATGTAGAAAGAAAGAACTCCCACAACAATAAAGACAAAACACCCAATTTAAAAATGGACAGAAGCAGGGCACCTGGGTAGCTCAGTCAGTTAAGCATCTGTCTCCAGCTCAAGTCATGCTCCCAGAGTCCTGGGATCGAGCCCCGTGTTGGGCTCCCTGCTCAGCAGGATATCGGCTTCTCCCTCTCCCTCTGCCCCTCCCCGCTGTTGGTGCTCTCTCGCACATGCTCTCTCACTCTCACTCTCTCAAATAAATGAACAAACTCTTAAAAAAAAAAAAAAAAAAGGGCAAGGGATCTGAACAGACATTTCTCCAAAGAAAATATACGAATGGCAATAAGCACTTGAAAATATGTACAACGTCCCTGATTAGTCATAGGGAAACACAGATCAAAACCACAATAAGAAATTCCGCTCTGCTAGGATGGGTATAATCAAAAGAATGGATTCCAACAAGTGTTGCTGAGGATGCTGAGAAATCAGAACCCTACTGCACTGCTGGTGGAAATACAGAACGGCACAGCCTCTTCGGAAGAGGGGTACAGCTCGAAAAGCTAAACACAGGGGTGCTGGGTGGCTGGAGGGGGGGGTGGTACGCTCGGTTGGTTGAGCATCCGACTCTTGATTTCGACTCAGGTCATGATCTCAGGGTCAAGGAATAGCCCCACGCCAGGGTCTGAGCTCAGCATGGAGTCTGCTTGTCCCCCTCCCTCTGCTCCTACCCCCTGCTCATGCTCTCTCTATCTCTAAAATAGATAAAATCTAAAAATAAATAAAAATAAAAAAACTTAAATAGAGAATTACCCAAAGACCTAGCAATTGCACTCCCAGATATATAACTAAAAGAACTGAAAATACATGTACACACACAAAAGTTGTATGTAGATGTTCATAGCAGCATTGTTCATAATAACCAAAGAGGGGGAACAACCCAAAAGTCTATCAACGGATGAAGGGATACATAAAATGTATCTCTCCATACAACAGAGTATTATTCAGCCATGAAAAAGAATGAAATACTGATTCATGTCACAACATCAATGAATCTTAAATACATCACACTAAGTGAAGGAAGCCAATAACAAAAGGTCACATATTACAGGTCTCTACTTATATGAAATATCCAAAACAGACAAATCTAAAGAGTTACCAAGTAGATTAGTGGTTGCCAGGCCAGGGAATGGGGAAGGGGAGGGTGGCCGCTGATGGATATGTGTTTCTTTTTGGGGCGATGAAAACGGCATTAGATAGTGGTAATTGCACAACCACTGAATTGTAATTGGATACTTCAAAAAGATGAGGTTTATGGCATATGCATCATATGTCAATTTTATTTTTTTTTAAGATTTTATTTATTTATTTGATAGAGAGAGAGATCACAAGTAGGCAGGGGGCAGGAGTGGGGGGGAGCAGGGTCCCCGCTGAGCAGAGAGCCCGATTCAGGGCTCGATCCCAGGACCCTGAGATCATGACCTGAGCCAAAGGCAGAGGCTTAACCCACTGAGCCACCCAGGCGCCCCTATATGTCAATTTTAAAAAGAAAATAATTGAGGTAGTTTGCTTATTCCCACACTGCTCCTGGACAGCCTAGACAGTGGGAGGACTCCAGAACCCAAACGTTCCGGCTCCTCCTGCTAACAGGTGTGTGACCCACGTAAGTCACTCAAATTCTCTGTGCTTGGGTTTCCTGTCTGTAAGGTGGAAATGGTAAGATTGCCCACCTCACAAGGTTACTAGAAGAGATAAATGGGAATGATGGGCAAAGTGCCTGGTCCACAACAGGGGCACTTACTATGCTAAACATGGAGTCCTGAAAGCAGGTATTCTCAGCAGGGACCATATCCCCCGAGTGGTCAAAAACTGGTTTGAGGGGCACCTGGGTGGCTCAGTGGGTTAGAGCCTCTGCCTTCGGCTCAGGTCATGATCCCAGAGTCTTGGGATCGAGCCCCACATCGGGCTCTCTGCTCAGCGTGGAGCCTGCTTCCTCCTCTCTCTCTGCCTACCTCTCTGCATACTTGTGATCTCTGTCTGTCAAATAAATAAATAAAATATTAAAAAAAAAAAAACTGGTTTGAGGGTGAGGGAGGGGACTCGGGGGTGGGGGGGTGAAGAAGTTCTAGGTATCACAAAGTTGTGTGGCCCTCCAAGGATGAACCCTGTGATCCCCCCCAACAAAATCTTGTTCCTTACTATCTCGTTTCTCCCCTGAGACAGAATTCAAATGGAATCTAATGTTCCTCATTTGAGAAGCCACTTAAAAAGCTGGGAAATAGGGCACCTGGGTGGCTCAGTGGGTTAATCCTCTGCCTTCGGCTCAGGTCATGATCTCAGGGTCCTGGGATCAAGTCCCGCATTGGGCTCTCTGCTCAGCAGGGAGCCTGCTTCCCTCTCTCTCTCCCTCTGCCTGCCTCTCTGCCTACTTGTGATCTCTGTGTGTCAAATAAATAAATAAACATCTTTAAAAAAAAAAAAAGCTGGGAAATACTTAATAAATACAAGTCTTTTACTGTTAAAAGGTTGAAACCCACTAATGGGTCTAGAATATTTGGAGGAAGAGAACCCTCGGGAATTCCTTTAAGTTCTGCGGGTAGCCTTCCCTCCACCTGATGGCCCACTTGTCCACCTCCCGCCTGACCTGGAGCCAGAAGGAGCAGGACTCCCCTGACCAGCCATTCGATGGGACTCCGCATTTCAAACCCTACCCCTCTGATCCGGGATGGGAGCGGAGGCTGACAATTCGGACAGAAATTTAGCTGATTTCCGGCTTTGAGGATGGAGGAAGGATGCCAGCTCAGGGGGATGAGGGGATAAACTCTGGCGTGGGCAAGAGCTGACTCTGCAGGGGAGGGAAAAGGGACAGTGTCACGCTAACGCGTCTCTGTTCTCGGGGCTGTCGCTGGCAATGCATGCGTGAGGACAAACACAGCCAGGGGAGACCCAGCCCCGAGTTCAGTTGTTGATTCAGCCCCTGCTGGAGTGGGCACGGGTGTGGAGCTGGCCCTCAAAGCAAGCATCTCGTGTAAAAGGAGCCAATAATTAAATTCTCAGATGCCCCTGAAGGAGAGACGTGGGAGATAAACGAAGCAGGGGAAGGGCAGGAAGCGCCCAGAGAACAATACACACACACGTCCTGATCAGGTTTCTCAACTCAGCCAGCTGATTCCCCACCTAAGTGCATTTCCTCTTTGTAGAAACGTGGTCCAGGAGCCGCAGACCATGCAAACTCCCCAGGCAGCCCCGTGTCCTCCATCAAAGCAAAGCCAGGCTGTCACCCATGCATCCAGGACTGTTTGTCTAAAAGCAGGCAGGGCGCTGCCGGTTTGCACTTCAAGGTGGAAACAAAGGGATTGAGAAAGAAAAGGGAAGTCAAACCAAAGGCTTACCCCGAAGATCAAAGAAGCCCGGGTCAGCCCCAAACAAAGGGATTTCCTGGCAGAAATCCCTTCCATAATCAAAGCTCGGACTTGGGGTTACCTCGATGACAGGAGGCAGTGGTGGACCTGCTCCACTCAACATACGTCCTCGAGGAGGGCCCAGGGCCACTGGATTACAGGCTCGGGGGCGGCCTCCAGCGAACTGTCCTTCCCAAGGCTGCCTGCAGCACGTTGGGGGTGGGCGGCGGGTAAGAGGGGAGGATGAAGTTCTGCAGCAAATGTGGGGGCAAATGTGGGAGCAGACGTTGCAACAGGCAGCTGATCGTCCTCCATGGGGGAGGGGATGCTAGACCACGGGACCCAGATCTGCCGCCCAGTTTCAGGCCCGATGTGACCCTGAACGTATTTAGATGTCATCAACATTTTTTTTAAAGAGAGGGAGGGGGGCAAGCGGCAGAGGGAGAGGGAGAATCTCAAGCAGGATCCACACCCAGAGGGAGCCCCACGCAGGGCTCGATCTCACCACCCTGAGATCATGACTTGAGCCAAAATCAAGAGTTGGAGGCCCAACCGGCTGAGCCACTCCGGGCGCCCCACATATGATTAACTGGATGAAGCCCACCCACATTATGGCAGATAATCTGCTTTCCTCAAAGTCCACTGATCTGTTTATTTATTTATAAAAGATTTATTTATTTGGGCTCCTGGTGGCTCAGATGGTTAAGCGCCTGCCTTGGGCTCAGATCAGGATCTCAGGATCCTGGGATCGAGTCCTGCATCGGGCTCTCTGCTCAGTGGGGAGCCTACTTCTCCCCCCACCCTCAGGAATAAATAAATAAAATCTTAAAAAAAGAAAAAAGATTGAGTTTTATTTACTTGAGAGAGAGTGTGCACACAAGCAGGGTGTGGGGCAGAGGGCGACTGAGCATCGGAAGCAGACTCCCCACGGAGCAGGGAACCTGATGGGGGACTTGATCCCAGGGCCCTGACATTATGACCTGAGCCAGAATCAAGAGTTGGACACGCAACCAACTGAGCCACCTAGGAGACACCAAAGTCCACTGATTTAAACACCAAAGACCTTCTGAGAAAAAGCCTGAGGTCCCCCAAGGGAGGAGACGGGACTCCAGCAGCCACGCCTACTCTCCCTGGGTGGCCCGCCTCTCCGCCAGCCCTGCAAATTCTGGACCTGCACAGTCGACCATCGGGGAGCCAATTCCTTAAATAAATGTTTCTGTATCTCTCTCCCCACCTCCTCCCTCCACCCCCACATGTGTGTATATTTATATATACACATACACATACATGGGCACATGCACACTTTCCTTCTTCTACACCAACTTAATTATAAGTAATTATACACGAGGTTTTTAAATTTTCTAGCGACAAACTGGATGAAGGAAGGTGAGACACGCAGAGACGGGAGGAATGTGAAACTCGGAGAGTGAGGGAAGGGCGTTACCCCTGCAGCCTTCAGGTTTGCAAATACAGAGGAGGACAAAGGATGGCTACAAACTCCATTCTCACTCTGTTATTTGAAAAGATAACTTGCCCTACCGTGCTTTCAGGAGAGGGGTGCTGGAAAATCAAGCGACGGGATAAGGGACGTCACAGCTGCATAGCAAGCAAAAGCTGACATGATCAGTGAAACCACATCTACTGCAGAACCGGGACTGACCAGACACCCCAGGAAAAGGGAGGTCCAGGGGCCTTAATTTGCCAAGTACCGGAGTGTCAGGCAGAAGATAAGAGAAAGACCCTTACTGTCACAGACTGTTTACAGTGCTCATGTCCTGGAGGAGTCCCATAGGCCCTGAGGCTCCCATCTAAGGTCCACAGCATTAGCCTCCCCGACGGGTCACGGCCCACCTCCCGCGCCCATCCCACCGATGCCGGTAAGCTGAGGAAGAAGTTTTAAACGGCACCCCAAGTGTGGTGCGCCTGGGTGGTTCAGCTGGTTGGGCCCCTGCCTGCGGCTTAGGTCTCAGGTCGTGATCCCAGGGTCCTGGGATTGAACCCCGTGGTGCTCCCTGCCCAGCGGGGAGGCTGCTTCTCCCTCTCCCACTGCCTTTCCCCCAGCTTGTGTGCATGCATGCTCTCTCTCTTTCTCTCTCTCTCTCAAGCAAGTAAATAAATAAATCTTTAAGAAAAAAAAAAAAAAAAAGACATCCCAAGTGTCTTCTTTACCCACTGCAGCGTAACAAACCACCCAAAATGTAGTGGCTTCAGCTAATCATTTATTTTGCTCAGTCTCTATGCGGGCAGGGCTTGGCAGGGACAGTTCAACTCTGCTCCAGGAGGCTCAGGTCCGGTCCCTCCACTGGGCCGGGATGCTCTACTTCCAGGACAGCTTCCTCACCCAGCCAGTGAGAGCTGCCCACCGGCTGGAGCGTCCTCGCTTGGCAGCAAGGGAGCTGAGTTCCAAGAGCCCAGGCAGAAGCTGCCAAGTGTCCTACGATCTAGCCTTGGAAGTCCCAGAATGTCACTTGCACCACATCATACAGGACAATCCACTATCCTGAGTCTGGGCCAGCTCCTGCTCCTCCCCTCTGTGTGAATGGCACGTCCAAAGACGGACCTGCTCCCTCAGCCCGGGTCCCTGCACGAGAAGGACGCACAGAGCAGAGCCCAGAGCAGAGTCCCAGCTTGAAATCGCTGCTGAGCCCACACGTCAGCCAAGCAAGAAACGAAGATCAGTTGTTAGAAGCCAGTGAGATGCGAGGGTCATCTGTTACTTCAGCAAAGCTGACCAAAACAATGCACAAAACTGCATTCCTTACAGCAGCCCCTCCCCGAGCCCTTCCGCCCTACTCCCAATCTCCACGAGTGATCCCCCATCCACCAGAAACTCCCGTCCCTAGGATGAAGCCCAAATTCTTAATGAGTGCATATAAACCTTCCATGATTTTTGCATTATGTGCATTTGCTGTACTATCGAAGAATATTCAGCTCTGCTATGTAGAAAAACAAACAGTGTGGACGAAACCCATACATCAAGTTAGTAACTTACAAGACATGCTAAAGATCGATGACATCAGTGGGACATACGTGTAACGAACACAGATAAAATGGAAAGAACAAAGGAAAGCACTACCCCTAGTCAGAGAGTCGTGGACAGACCAAGTAATTTTTAAATATTATTTTTTTTAAAGATTTTATTTATTTATTTGACAGAGATCACAAGTAGGCAGAGAGGCAGGCAGAGAGAGAGGAAGGGAAGCAGGTTCCCTGCTGAGCAGAGAGCCCGATGCAGGGCTCTATCCCAGGACCCTGGGACCATGACCTGAGCCAAAGGCAGAGGCCTTAACCCACTGAGCCACCCTGGCGCCCCAAATCTTAAATATTATTAAGACACAAATCATGCCACCTTGGGACTGACAGTTAAGTCATCCCTGAATCATCCACCCAGTAGGGACCCACATATAGTCTGCCTAGGAACAGATGAAAAGCACAGCTGGCACATAGCTCTTCCAGGCACACAAGTCCTGAGTCTCCCCAGCAGAACAAGTGTGTGCTAGTCACACACACCCTCCACCTGCCGAGCCCCCTACTTTAACCTCCTCTCTGCCCCTTGCGGCTAATCCTAAGGGTCAGCTGACCCCAGATGTCTCCACGTGCTTCTGCTGCGTGTTTTGAAATTCTTGAATGAACTGTGTCATTCACGTACCTTAACTTGGTCTGCAAGCTTCTCTACTCTGTGACTACTGGGGAAGCCTGCCTGGTCATGCTCTTTTTTTTTTTTTTTTAAGATTTTATTTTTAAGTAACTTCTACACCCAACGTGGGCCTCAATTCCTAAGCCCAAGATAAAAGCTGCACGCTCTACGGACGTAGCCAGCCGGGTTTTAGAAGCTACTGCTGCATCTAGATAATTTCCCACACGACAGTCCAGCCCCATCGTTCTCCTCTGGCCTTATCTTGGGTCACTCCCCCAACCCATATTACTGTAGATGCAATTGTACTGAACCAGTCCTCAGGTGAAAACCTCTGTTTCCTTCTGCACCTGCCGTTCTGCTGGGAAGCCCTTCCCTCCTCTGTACCAAATCCCTGTTTTTCCTTTGAAACTCATCTATTACCTCCCCCGGAAAGTCCTTCCTGACCTCACCCTGCTTGGGCATGGAGCCTACTTTAAAAAAAGGAATGGATCTCATAGTTCACTGTCTTCTCATTAATTCTGCAGTTCTCATTTGGGTTGATTGCTTAACGGGATTTTGCTTTTGGGGGGGCTTCTATGAATCTATGTATCTTGCACTTAACTCTAAAGTCCTTTGAGTTTAACAGGGCCCTGAGATCGTAAATTGAAAATATATATGTAAGAAAGACTTTGAACTTGATACATGTCACATTTCTTTCATATTTCTAGGATTATGGAACTCTTACAGATATTTAAAATATCCTTTTTAATTTTGGATATCTCAAATGACTTTTTAAAAAAATTTTTTTTTAATTTTATTGACTTATTTGAGAGAGAGAGTGAGAGAGAGAGAAAGCACGAGGGGGAGGGGCAAAGGGGGGAGGAGAAGCAGACTCCCTGCTGAGTTGGAGCCCCACAGCCTGGGATCATGACCTGAGCCAAAACCAAGAGTTGGACCCTTAACCAACTGAACCACCCAGGCGCCCCCAAATGACTTCCATTTGTGGTCATTCTATAGACTCCAACAACAAATAAATGAATCTTAGGAATTCAGTTTTTATTTATTCTTAAAGATTTTCTTTATTTATTTGACACATAGAGAGGGTGAAAGAGAGAGCACAAGCAGGAGGATCTATAAGGCAAAGGCAGAGGGAGAAGGAGGGTCTGTACTGAGCAAAGAGCCTGATGTGGGACTCGATCCCAGGACCCTGGGATCATGACCGGAGCTGAAGGCAGAGGCTTAACTGACTGAGCCACCCAGGTGCCCCCGGAATTCAGTTTTTAAAAAATTGTAGCCTTCATATGTTCATATTTTCATTAAGTCATTCATTAACATATTTACTGAGCATCTACTGTGTTCCACTTATTTTGCTAAGGTGCCATAACAAATACCAGTGGAGGATGGTAGATTCAGCTCAATTTTCAGTACATCCTGTAATAACATTAACAGTCTTGTTTAGTAAGAATTGATGACCCACAAAAACAAAACAAAAACAAAAAACAAAAAAAAAGCAAAAGAAAAAAAAAGAATTGATGACCCAAAAGTCATACATAATCCTTTTGTTGCCAAAAATTCACTTGCTATGAAGGCATTCATCCATTCATCTCGGGTTTATCAAGTGCCTACTATATGCCAGACTGTGTGCCAGGGCTGGAGTTACGCGTCCTATGGAGATGCAAGGTGCATTCAGAGATGATGGTCCCTGTCAACTTAGGGAACTCACAGTGTGGGAGGGAAGACAGCTAAGTAAATGAACAGTTAAATTTCATCATGACAAGCGCAATGGGAGGGCATGGATTGGAGGGGTGGTGGGCAACCCACTGAGCCAGGTGCCCGAGACCAATTCCTTTTTAAGTTTCAAGGCCCAACTTATAAAATGAAATACAGTGTAATAGCCAGGGTGCTCAAAAAAATAGCTCGGAATGTCTCCGGCTCCTGGTTGCAAGACCCACCAAAGCCTCTGATGGTTAATAAAATGAATTATCTGGATAGTAGCTGTCTTCCTTGGGGGGTAGGCATCTTTCTCCCTCAGAAAATTAAGAAATAAGTCATTGCCATTAAGCAAGATCTTAATTAAATCTTCATTAGAATGTATATTAAATGAAATGATGACTGTGAGAAACACTAATTATCTCCCAAAATCTAGTGTTCCGTTCTTACCTTCCCTTCCTTGTCCAGCGAGGACTGCAGTTTGCAGTCTGCCCTGCGGCTAAGGGGACGGGTACGTGAGTGGCCTGTGAAACTTCTGATCCAAGTTTTTAAAGAGGAAGTTGACTGGCCCTTACCCCTCTCATCCCCCAACCTGAGGGCTAGAATGTGCATGAGGTTGACAACAGCAGCGAGGGTAGTAGGAACCAGCGTCTACCAAGAGAGGGAATGAGGGGGCACCTGGGTGGCTCAATGGGTTAAGCCTCTGCTTTCGGCTCAGGTCATGATCTCAGGGTCCTGGGATCGAGTCCCGCATCGGGCTCTCTACTCAGCAGGGAGCCTGCTTCCCCCTCTCTCTGCCTGCGTCTCTGCCTACTTGTGATCTCTGTCAAATAAATAAATAAAATCTTTTAAAAAAAAAAAAAAGGAGAGAGTGAACAAGGCGGGCAGAGAGGAGATGAGGGCAACATAAAGAAGGGAACTGAGTGCCTGGATGGCCTTACACAGCAGAACCGCCTCCCTGAGAGAGAAAGAAACTTCTAGCTTTTTGCTCTGATGCAGTTCTGGGTCTCTGTTACAGTAGCTTAGCCTCTACCCTCCATAACACAGTAACTATGTTCCCTCAGATGCTCCACATCTTTGAACCCCAGAAAGAGGTACAATTAGGAACAATGATTTAGGAACTCAAGAGCAGAGCAGTCACATTTTGTGCTAAGGAATCTGCACATACTTTACGTAACAGCAATATTTTAGAAATCCTGGCGTTGGCTTTAAGATGAAATCTTACTACATACCAAGTAATACTAGCATCTCTAAGAAAACATCACTCTTCCTCTAAGTTTAATAATTTACAAGAATTACGTAAGTGTTCAGTAAGATGATGTTTGGTCACCCAGATGACTTATGTTATCTAGAAAGAAGCTGGTTTGGGGACGGAGAAGGTAGGGGCAGGGGAGGTTGATTGCGTGGATAGACTCTGGGGGCTCACACAGGTCCATGTTCCATTTCCATACTCAGTGGTGAATTCGTGGGTATTTATCATGTAATTTCAAATTCATCAGCGAATGAGGGCCCTGCACGAACCAATGACAAGAGTACACTTTTGATCAAGGATTAGGATTAATCCAAGTCTGTCCAGCTAGAATCCAAAAATAAAATACAACGTTTTAAGATATTTGAGCTTCTGAACAGGACAAATATTATTCAGAAATTCCATTAAACGTGATCACAAATCTTTGCTAAACGTCTAAGAATGGTAAATTAAGACTTAAAAGCCCAAATTGGGTTTGGTTTCCAATTGCATTACCATGAATGGACTCTTCATAGGTTAAAAAAAAAAAGAGAAAAAAGCCAAGTATTGGCAATTTCACGATTCATCCTAGTTGATTATTTAATTCGTAATTTTAATGCACTGAAAATCATTGTTTTAAACAAAAAGGAATTTTCTGAGTAGTCTTTTCTGCATTTGGTGAATGCTTGAGTTCACCAAAAAATTTCACATCACCAGGTGGCGTCTTTCTACTGAACATGGGAGAAGAGCCATGAGCACTGCTGGCTTGGCTTTGGGTTAATGTAACCTTTGTTGTTATGACCAGGAAAAGGCAATGTCTAGAGCTCTTTAAAACTACTAATGTATCCCTCTGGCTACTAGAAAGGGTATGGACACTGGTTAAAACTTTATCTGTCACTTAGCAGCTGGTGGCTTTAGAAATGCCATTTAAGGGACCTGGGTAGCTCAGTCGGTTAAGCGTCTGCCTTCAGCTCAGGTCATGATCCCAGAGTCCTGGGATCAAGTCCCGCATCGGGGCCTCCTGCTCAGCAGGGAGACGGCTTCTCCCTCTCCCTCTGCCCTCCCAACCCCCAGCCTGTGAGCGCTCTCTCTCACTCACTCTTACTCTCAAATAAATAAAATCTTTAGAAAAAAAAAGAAGAAGAAGAAGAAGAAATGCCATTTAATCTTAAGGCTTTAGTTTTCTTCTCTTTAAAATGACAAGAATAATATCATATAGAACTGGCTGGATAAATGGCGTTATTATTATTATCCTAAGTCTATATAAGGCTCGATACATCAGGAGGCTGCCCGAGGAAACAGAGCGTCGCAGCATGCGGACGGCTCTCGGGCCACCTTTCAAGTCCCAAACACAGTCTCTGGCTCTCCTTTAAATGTCTGTACTAATCTCGTGGCCTTCCTTTCAGTCTACCTTGAGTTCTAGTCAATTGTTCTAGTCTTCCTCCCCTCTTCCTTTTCTCTCGTCCCAGTGCAATGGCTTGAAGATGGTGTTTGTAAAATGGAAATCCAGCCACGATGGCTATCGTCAGCAAAACCCCTGCTGGATTATCCAGGGGCTGGCAGGGATCACATGGTGGCTGAGTGAAGGCGGCAAGGCCAGGACTCATGCAGACACCTGAGGGGAAGAAACCCACAAGGGGGCTTAGGGTCAGACGTGCACGAGCCTAAGGGCATGACCGTGTCTGGTGAGAAGCCATCCCCTGAAGCTTGAGCAACAGTGAGCTTCCCTGGATTTGTGTCTAGGAAAAGAACTCTGGCCATCAAGAGGAAAACCCACGGACGCAAGACAGGACGACATTTCCACGGTTGAGACCAAAAGATCTGAAGCGGGGCACAAAATGAGGACTGGAAAAGAAGGAGGCGAGTGGAGACACAGCCGGGGAGGGGCACCCCTGCACGGCGGGAAGGATGCAGGAGGTGAGAGGAAAAACAGGTTGGGGTGTTCCTCTGAGACTCTCTTGTTTTTTTCCAGCAGAGAAATATATGCAACTACTTTTAGACAGGTGATGAAGTTGGAAGTGTTATCAGAATACTCCAGCGGAGACGTCTAGGAAATACATGGGGATAAAAGTTAACCACTCGGGCTGATCTGAAGAAGTAGAGGAATGGGCTAGATGTTCCCCAAGCAGCACTGCCCAGTGAAAACATGACATGAGCCCCAAACACAAGCCACTCAGGCAGTTTTTCTAGCAGCCACGTTAAAAAAAGCAAAAAGAAACAGGTGAAAATCATTTTAATAATATTTTTTTTCTTTAACCCAAAATGTCCGCAAAAGAAAGGGGGTCACAAAGGCCAGGAAAGAACAGGGGGAAAATACAAATTTACTTCTGGTTAAGACACAGTTTCCTTCTGAGACACAAGTTAAAAACATGCTACTCACGGTTTCTGAAGAGGACGGCGGTCCCTGTAAACTCTCACCTTGCACCCAAATGCTCTCTGTCACAAATGCTATGTGCTCTGCTTCAAGTATAAAAGGAGACACAAGAAACAGGGCCCATTTGTTCAAGTCATCAATGGACTGGACAGAGGGAAAGAAATACACAAAAAGAGGATTCAATATCACTTCAAACCACAACAGCCACTTACATCAACTCTGGGACCTCCCCTCCTCTGTAATTCCAGGCAGGATCTAGATAAGGTTACCGGACTCTCTCCTCCTACAGACCACATTAACCCTGAGCCTCTGATTGAACTGTGACTATTTAAACACCTGCAACATCCCTTTATTTTTTTTTTCACAACAACTTTAACATCTCTAGGTATGTGTGATCCACCATTAATTCTGAAGCTGGGCTTACCCCCACCATTCCTTACTGCTTAGAGCATAAGGAGTTTCCCCAATCACATATCAGACACACATTTAAAGGTGAGGAGACTCAGGAGTGCGCACTGTCCAACGCGACCCATGACTAATAGAAGCCTGGAGAACTCTTCTTTCATTTCCTCTGGCCATGATAGAGAGCATCGACATTGGTTATCAGATTGGATTTGTCTGTTTATCTGCGCTCTCCCTCCTGGAGCCTCTCTAAAAGGACAGTAAGTGGGGCACCTGGGTGGCTCAGTGGGTTAAAGCCTCTGCCTTCGGCTCAGGTCATGATCTCAGGGTCCTGGGATCGAGTCCCGCATCGGGTTCTCTGCTCAGCAAGGAGCCTGCTTCCCCCTTTCCCTCTGCCTGCCTCTCTGCCTACTTGTGATCTCTCTCTCTCTATGTCAAATAAATAAATAAAATCTTTAAAAATATGTTAATTTAATTTAAAAAAAAAGGACAGTAAGTGAATTTTGAAGGCTTTAACCCACTAAAAACAAGGCATATCCAGAGCAGAAAAGCTGACACCTAAGGGTACGCGGGGTGAGCCCTTTCAACACCACCAAAACAAAAGGTCAGGCTCCACACCCCATTTACCAATTCAAACCTGCCCTTCTGATCTGGGAGGATCAAAAGGTGTTTCCGCCTGGCATAGCAACCTGGCACATAGTAGACTATTAAGAAATGTCTACTGAACTAATGAATGAATGAAAATTTGGGGGAGAAAAACTCCTCTCCATGGATTAACATAATTATCAATACAGCAGTTAACGACAAAGAACAGACTGTCCAACTTACTCAAACACAGAACACATGTACATTAAACAAAAAGCTTAAAATTTCAAATGTGTTTAAACTCTTCGATTATAGTTATCAATTTCGGTGGGAGCTTCAATTACATACACGTATGCATTTTATGCATCTGATTTTAAATACACGAAGTAAGGAGACGACAAAGACAGAAGATTCATTTCTGTAAAGTCACTTCAGTCCAGGTAGGCTGACAAGGTAGCTAGCCCACAAATCATTAGCCCCACCATATTTTATAGCTGAAATCAACAGTAGCTAATCATTAGTCAAATTTTCCAATCGCGGGCCTTAACCGTCAGAGCTGAAACCCACCAACCACTAACCACTTCTTCATTCACTGAAGTGAAGTCACTGAGTGACTATTCTAGGCCAAGCTGGAAGATAAGCTAAAAAGACCCAATTCCTAGGGAGGAAAAGATAAAAACTGGAAATATGAAGGGTGATTTAAAGTGGATGAGGGGGGCGCCTGGGTGGCTCAGTGGGTTAAAGCCTCTGCTTTCGGCTCAGGTCGTGATCCTGGGGTCCTGGAATCGAGCCCCGCATCGGGCTCTCTGCTCAGCGGGGAGCCTGCTTCCTCCTCTCTCTCTGCCTGCCTTTCTGCCTGCTTGTGATCTCTGTCTGTCAAATAAATAAATAAAATAAAATAAAATAAAATAAAAAAATAAAACGGATGAGGGGGGGCACCTGGGTGGCTCAGTGGGTTAAAGCTTCTGCCTTCGGCTTGGGTCATAATCTCAGGGTCTTGGGATCGAGTCCCGCATCGGGCTCTCTGCTCAGCGGGGAGCCTGCTTCCCCCTCTTTCTGCCTGCCTCTCTGCCTACTTGTGATCTGTCTGCCGAATAAATAAATAAAATCTTTAAAGATAATAATAATAATTAATAAAGAAAGAAAGTGGGTGAGGGCACAGCGCAGGCCTGTCCCATCTGGTGTGAAGCATGAGGAACATCCCCTTGAGACAATGATATCTGAGCAAAACTCTAGGGTGAGGCAAGGTTAACTTCAAAGACCAGGAGCACATCAGGTCATAGAATCCCCGAAAACCCAAGGATAGCTTGGCAGGAGTGCCCCCACGGTAGGCCAGAGCAGTAGGAAAAAAGCTGAAAAGCACTGGTTCTAGTTACGGCAGTTAGAGGATCAGGAAAGTCATGGAAGTCTTCAAAAAGTAAAACTTCTTCCAGGAAAATTAAAAATATTTACATCTCAACATTTTTGAATGTTCAAAATGTTTACTCTAATTGAAATCTTTTTTTTTAATGTTTTATTTATTTGACAGAGAGAATGCACAAGCAGGGAGAGCAGCAGCGGGACAGGGAGAAGCAGGCTCCCCACTGAGCAGGGAGCCGGAGAAGGAGGACCCCAGGATCATGACCTGAGCAGACGGCAGACCCTTAACGGACTGAGCTACCCACGCACCCCTCTAATTGAAATCTTAAAGGCCATTTTTTTTAAGTACATGGATCCAGACTCATTTTCTGTGGGTTATGGTATACCAACAAGGAAGGGTACCTTTGATGAGCCAGCAGCACCACAGAACGCCATACTTAGGCATACAACAAAGTATTCAAACCTGAGATAAGATTTTAATTCCCTCGCGGGCGCTATGGTCTCGCACACGTAGAAAATCTTACTTTAACGCTAAAAGGGAACCGACTTTCCGGAGGGAAGAGGAAAGGGAAACAAATAGATTAAAAGCAAATACTTCTAAATGTTCATGAAAACAGTTATGTCAGCGGAAATCTGCGCAGACCGCACTGGGAGGTCCAGTCCCCCTCCACCAGCTGGGTGGACGGAACCGCGGCCCCCTTTACAGAAAGGGAACGGTTCTGCACAGACTGGACGACCGGCAGGTGAGCGGCTGCACTTGGCAGCTGTCAGGCTCAGCGCCGGGTCAAAAACAAAGTCTGTGCGCAACCGAAGTCAGACGCAGAGACCATCCGAGGGGCGCCCTGGTGGGTAAAACTCGCGACCGACAGGGCCATTTTTGCGCCCTCGGAGACACCGGGCAGAGACTGAGGATCTGCGGTCTTTCTGCGAAGTCAGGCTCAACCCGACCGCAGCCCGCAGGGGGGGAGGCCGTCAGAAACGCACTCCGGGTGGGCAGCGCTGATCGCAGATGTGCAAGGCAGGAGCCATGCCTCCCCACACCCTCGACCCGGCACGCCGGGGACAGGCGACATGTCGCCTGTCGCAGCAGTTCCGGACCTCCGGTCCCCCGTCCGGGCTCCCGAGGATATCGCACGCAGAGGTGCCCCCAAGCCCGCCCTCGGGACCCCAAGCCCGCGACCTCCCGGCTCGCAGAGACCCGGCGCAGTGCGGGGCGGGCCGGCGCTTCCGGCCGCCTGAGCCCCGAGGCCGCGCCTCCCGCCGGCCCCGCCCCCCGCGCGCCCCCAGCCCCGCCCGCACCCCGCCGGCCCCGCGCCCGCCCACCTGGCTCTCGCCGACGCAGAAGACGCGGCCGCCGCGGCTCAGGCACACGCGGGCGTCCCGGGGCCGCGCGGCCGCGCCGCAGAAGGTGAAGGAGCAGCGCGAGGCGCGCAGCCGCTGCACCGTGGCGCGCACGAGCGCGGCCGGTCGGCGCCCCCAGCGCGCCCACAGGTACAGGTAGCACAGCGTGATGAGCATGACCGGCCGGCCGGCGGCGGGTTGCCAGCCCCGGACGCTCGCACCTCGCGCTCTCCCCTCCCGCCCGGCCCCGCCCCGCCCCACGCCCGCCCTCCCGCGGGCCGGAAGAGGCCGCGCCATAGGGGTGAGGCCGCGCGGGCTGGGGAAGGCCGGCGGGGGCGGGGGTGGGGGTGAGTACGGAGGGAGGAGCGAGGCCTCGCTGGTGGGGGGCGGGCGGGGGAGGACGGAGGGAGGGGGGAGGCGCCGCTGGGGGCTGGCCAGGACGGAGGGAGGCCTCCCTGGGGCGTGGGTGGGTGAGGATGGAGGGAGGCTGCGCTGGGAGGAGGGAGGCCGCGCTGGGGGCAGCGGTGAGGATGGAGGGAGAGGGGAGGGAGACCGCGCTTGCGGAGGGCGGCGTGAGCAGGGAGGGAGGGGGAAGGCCTCGCTTGGGGATGTTGAGGCTGGAGGGAGGCTGAGCTGGGGCAGGGGGTGTGAGGATGGAGGGAGGCTGGGGGGCGCACCCCGACACTGGTGGGGGAGGGTGTGATGGAGGGAGAAAGGAGGCATAAGGGAAGAGGAGGTTGATAAGGTTGGCGAGGACCAGGGGATTAGGCCCATTTGGCTGGTTTAAGCCAAAGTCCGGCTTCCCTTTCTTGGAGAGTTGGGAGGCAGACTGAGGGGCCTGTGGGTGTGTGTACATTAACTAGTAGTACCGTACGGGATTCATCTAATACACGGCCTCGACGCTGTCCAGCTGGGAAAATAAGGTGAGACTGGGTTGAATAGATTATTCTAGGCCTTCTTGCGAAAAGGATTTTACAATAAATTATATAAATTTACAGTACAATTATATATATATATATGAGACTCTAAATATTTTAAAATAAGGACTGAAAATAACTTGAAGATAGACCAGCACTAAAAAGGCTGCCTGGTGTCCATGTATATGTGGGTTACCAATGTGTGAGCATCCTAAAACCAGAAGAAGAAGGGAAACTCATCAATTACGATTCAAGGTTCTTGTCCTCTAAGAGAAGCATAATTATTGTTGATGGTGACAGAGATCTCTCCCATGGAACCTCATTTCTTTTAAAAGGCAGTTTGCGGGGTGCCTGGGTAGCTCATTCGGTTAAGCATCAACTCTTGATTTCTGCATAGGTCATGATCTCAGGGTCGTGGGATTGAGCACCCTGTCAGGGTCCACATGCAGCAGAGAATCTGCTTGAGATCGTGTGTGTGTGTGTGTGTGTGTGTGTGTGTGTCTCTCTCTCCCCCCCCTCCTCACCCCTGCTACTTCCCCACCAGCTCATGTGTGCACTCTAATAAATAAATATTTTTTTAAAAATAACAAAAGGCAGTTTGCAAAAAAAAACAGTGTCCCCAGCAACTCTGAAATGTAGCAAAGATTTTCCCTGTGCTGCCTCCTACTCTGGCCTTTGCTATAAGTAGAAGGCCTAATGCAGTAGCAGTCAGCGACACCAATCCCAGGTCTTACTTAATCCAACGATAGATGTTTAAAGTGCCCTGACCGTTTATTCATCTGCTTTAAATCAGTGGTCCAGAAAACCCACTTCCAGAACTTCAGATTTACAGCCAGGTGACAGAGGAACTTTTTCTCAGTGTATACAGCAATAATAGATTTTAAAAGAGAGAGAATCGGAAAAGAAAGAGTCAGCCTCAAAAACAAGGTAAGCATCACAGTGGACCCGAAACAGAAGGACCGTAAGTGATGGGCAGGGCTGAAGCCGTATCCTCCACTTCCCTGCAGGACGGTGGCAGTTGGAAAGGGAGTGCCCGCATGGTCACAAGGCCTAAAATTGTGTCATTGGGTCCCTGGAGGAAGGAATGAATGAGTCCTCTTGAAGAAGGCCTTAGCCGCTCCAGGATAACACCGGCCTACCAAGTTAGGAATAAGAAAATGAAAAAGCTTTACAAAGTGATAAACCCTGAGGTTTTACCAGGCAAACCCTTCAGATAGCCTTCTCAGAATTAGCTGAATTATGATTCTAAGGACACACCCTCTCCACTCCAGCTAGGTATGAAGAGGTCATCTCCTCTACCTGAAGGTCACAAGCATCTCTAGTTCTTCCAAGTTCCTTAAGAGCTTTGCAGTCCCACCTTCCCAGATACCGTGACGCCATCGAGCCAGAATAGGAACTTTCCGGGTTAGCCCTTAGATGCTTCAGGATGTCATGGTCTCAGAAGACATCATGGGGAAGGGTGGGGGTGAATTCTGTGCGCAGCTCTGGGTTATAAAGAATGGGGACCATGATGGGGAATATGAACTGAGAAGTCGGTGAGGTCCTTTCTTGACCCTTGGACTGAGGAGCCCTGTAACCATTCAGGCCCAGGAAGGAGCACAGGAAGGCAGAGGAGTAAGAGAAGTTAAGCAGGCACATGGCAGGCTGTGTTTATGATCCCACCTAAAATGAGGATAACAGCTCAAGGATGGAGCTTATCATTCCTGGATAGCAAAGGAAAAGGGAAAGGATGCAAAAATAAGACATCAGGGGATCTCAACTGTGTGCATACCTGATTCCCCCCTTATCGTCCCTCACCACTGAAAGTGTGGTCCCTGGACCAGCAGCACTGGCATCACCCGGGAGCTCACTAGAAATGCAGAACCCCAGGCTCCAACCCAGATCCGGTGAGTCAGCATCTGCCCTTCCACAAAATCCCCCAGGTGATTCACAAACACATTAAACTTTCAGCCGCACTGTTGAAACCCACCTCCGTCTCTCCCTAGATTTGGGTTGCTCTGGACTCTCCACTAGACTATTCCAAACTGGTGTGGAGAACAGACTAGGAAAAGACCACAGACGAGGGATTCAGAAGCAAGACTGTCCTTCGCCAGAACGTCACTGCAGAAAGGAATTGTGGCACTCACCTGCCAACAACCAACTCAGTAACCGGTCACCATGCCTGGCTTCCTACAGGAAAAACCGACTCCAAGTCTCCCGTCTGCCCCGAGGAGGCATGCCCTGGAAATGATGGTTTGGGGATAAGGCAAAGTGTTAACCAAGAGTATCCCTCACCCAGAGGAGCTGTCCTCCCCGCCCCCAACCTCCATTAAATAGATCCACTGTTCCTCCCCAGGGGAAGCCTGTCTTGCTGACAGTGGCTCTGTCTGCTTCTGGAGAGCACCCTGAGCCCAAATGGCCAGAGCTGAATAGGACAGTTTGCCAAGGGATCCCAGACTAGTTGGAAGCATTTAGTAGATGCTGAATTTTAAATAGGTCTCACTGTAAACAGCTCACGTTTAGCAATGGAATTAGGGTCTCTACTTTACGTAGAAGAATGTATGCCCTCCACGTCAGTGTTGGAGAGCTAAAAAAATTATATTCAGAGATCCCAGGGTCTCAAGAATGACCCATCTGTTTGAAGAAATATCCTGCGTAAAAATGATTTAAATACACGTTTAATTGAAATCGTGAGGTTTTTCTTGGTAAAAGCTGTAACTTGAAGAGCTTTTCTTTGACGACTTGAACCTCTATGGTAATGTGTGTTTATGAGCCAGAAAGTGTCGGGGAAACTATCCGCATGTGCAGTTAACCGTTAAGTAAATTAAACTGTTTTAAACCAATAATCCTTTTCATTATTGGTTTAAACCCAAAAAGAAAAATTCAGTTGGGATTGATAGAAACAAGCTACTGGCAAAAGAATAAATTAGAGGCTTGGGCTGTGATCAGGGCCTCAAAGCGGGGGGAAGTTGTCATTTTAAATCTTGCTGATTAGGAAATGCCAGGCCCTATGGAGGAAGGAATCAAACCAACCACCATCTCACCCTTGGTCAAAGATCAATTCTGGAATCCCAATTTTTAATAGGAATTTTGTATTAAATTCCAAATAGGAAAATTTTGTATTAAATGCCTTGTATGTTTCCATAAATTATTCCTTATATAATTAAGGAAGCTGAGAATGTATTCTTTTAATTGTATTTTATTTTTATAAACTTTGGTTATTTTTCTAATAATGCTTTTGGAAGTTTTATATTTATCAGAACGACTCTAAGTTCTACACAGTCTGTAATTTAAGGGGCACCTGGGTGGCTCAGTGGGTTAAGCATTTAACTTCTGCTTAGTTCATGATCTCAGGGTCCTGGGATGGAGCCCTGACTGCCTGTGGAGCTCAGAGGAGTCTGCTTCTCCCTCTCCTGCTGCCCCATCCCCTCATGCGTGTGCACACTCTCTCTCTCAAATAAATAAATAAAATGAAATCTTTTTTAAAAAAATACAGATAATAGGGGCACCTGGCTGGCTTAGCCAAAAGACACTTGATTTTGGGGTTGTGAGTTTGAGCCCCAGGTTGGGTATGGGGGTTATTTAAAAAATAAAATTTCTAGGGGCGCCTGGGTGGCTCAGTGGGTTAAAACCTCTGCCTTCGGCTCAGGTCATGATCCCAGGGTCCTGGGATCGAGCCCCGCTTCAGGTTCTCTGCTCAGCAGAGAGCCTGCTCCCCACCCTCCCCCCCCCCCGCCTGCCTCTCTGCCTACTTGTGATCTCTGCCTGTCAAATAAATAAATAAAATCTTTTTTAAAAAAATAAAATTTCTATATATATACAGATAATAAAGGCAAGATGTGAGTTGTGACCCAAGAATTAAAGGATGCTTTCACATAAAACCTTAAGAGCCTATATTTGATGTGTCATTATTTCTTAATTATATGGAATGCCAAAATACTAGCTATCTCCCTGCAGCAAAAATAAACATATCAACTGGTAGTAAGTAGGTCAAGATAAATGCTAACTGGGAAAACCATTTGAATGTATTCATTATAAATCTTGGTATAACAATATGTAACATATTGGTAGGAGAATGTTACATATATTTTAAAAGAACTAAGTTTTAAGATAGGATTTATTTGCCAACTACAAAATGTATTGATTCTAATATTATCAGTAATTCAGTAATAGGCAGAACCAGTTAGTTTGGCTAGAGATCACACACACGTAGATCTTACAATTATATGTTAAGTGACAGTACATGGACACAGTGATGAGGAAATGAAACACAGTCTACAACACTGTTGTAGACTGAGCTGATTTCAAAGTGGAATGGCGAGGGGGCCTCCTCCCCACTCCTTCACCATCTGGAGGGGGCTGGGGAGCGCCTGCTAAATTCCACTGCCTTATAAGAACTTGAAACTGTCAACTATTAGAATACCAGCACCCTTGAGCCGAAAGCAGGATGAAAACAGCGGAACCAAACTCTCCATCAGGTGACTATATAAGGAGCCACACCAAACCAGAGGTTATGAATTACTGGGATGCCTGGCTGGCTCAGTCAGTCGAGCTTGTGACTCTTGCTCTTGGGGCTGTGAGTTCGATTCCTCATTCCGGAAAGGAGGTAAGCTTCCAAGAGAAATAGGGCCCTGTCAGAAAGATACAGGAGCCAACCCAAAGGGCCCCACGCTAGCCAGGCATTAAATTTATGAAGAGCCATGAGATCATGATGATCCACAATGAAAGTTTTAAGTATTCTAAAAGAACGTAGAACATAATCAGCTCCGCTCATTTTTATTTTTATTTTTATTTTTTTTAGAGATTTTATTTATTTGTCAGAGAGAGAGAGAGGGAGAGAGAGTGAGCGAGCATAGGCAAAGGGAGAAGCAGGCTCCCCGCCAAGCAAGGAGCCCGATGTGGGACTCAATCCCAGGACGCTGGGATGATGACCTGAGCCGAAGGCAGCTGCTTAACCAACTGAGCCACCCAGGCATCCGTGCTCATTTTTATTGATTATGTTTGTGTTACTGACTTCTTTATCCTATTGATGAAATTAGTAAATTGTACAGTCTCCCTTTAGAAGGCTGTTTCTGAGCCAAGGGAGGATCATCCATACAAAGACCTCGGAAGCTGTGATACCAAAGCAGAGAGAGCCAGAATGCAGCCGCGTCTCGTTTTAAGGCTCCAGAAGAGTAGGGCGCCTGGGTGGCTCAGTGGGTTAAGCCTCTGCTTTTGGCTCGGGGCGTGATCTCAGGGTCCTGGGAACGAGTCCCGCATCGGGCTCTCTGCTCAGCAAGGAGCCTGCTTCCCCCCTTCTCTCTCTCTGCCTGCCTCTCTGCCTATTTGTGATCTCTCTCTGTCAAATAAATAAACAAAATCTTAAAAAAAAAAAAAAAAAAGAAAGAAAGAAAAAGGCTCCCGAAGAGAGAAATGGTCCTACTGTAACACAGTACAAGATGTCTTAGGTCCAAAGACCTTAAAAATCAGACAAATTTTGAGACTTGATCAGCCAGTGTAGTAAGGACAAGCTTCTCTGGGGCAGAATAAGTAAGGCTTTGATTTGAATCCAGAGAGGGGCTAAGTGAGATGACAGAATCACCGATGTGACCACAATAGATGGGATCTGGTGTCTCATAAAGACTCAGCAAAACTCTGATGATCAATGATCTCCATTAACCAGGACAGTGTTTTCTTAAAAAAAAAAAAAAATCCATCTCTGAATCCAATAAAATTTTGAGCCAAATACTGACAGACTTAGAAGAAACCAAACCACAGATTCATATTTCTGGGTTAATAAGGAATCTGTGTGTATGTGGTTTCTGTATGCCTGAAATGTGTTAGAGAATGTGGCTATTTTAGGTTCAACCTTCTAAATCTGACTTGAAATGGGTACTTGTAACTTGAAGCCTTACCGAGTACAAATGGTATTGAAACATCTAAGAGAACATCAGGTTTGCCATACCGATAAGCTTAATTTGCTAGATTTATACAAATTGTTTAATCAGGCAGCTGAAGTACATTAAAAAAGGAAATTTAATTTTCCTTCTGGACGGAGACGCTAAAACCCAGGGCAGGGGCGCCTGGGTGGCTCAGTGGGTTAAAGCCTCTGCCTTCGGCTCAGGTCATGATCCCAGGGTCTTGGGATCGAGCCCCACATCGGGCTCTTGCTCTGCGAGAGCCTGCTTCCTCCTCTCTCTCTGCCTGCCTCTCTGCCTACTTGTGATCTCTGTCAAATAAATAAATAAAATCTTAAAAAATAAATAAGTAAATTAATACCCAGGGCAGGAGGACCCTTCCCTACCTCTCACCATGTCCATCTCTTGTTACAGTTACAGTCTCTGCAAAAGCATCTCTATGAATAAGCAGATATAATTGTGTGCGTGGTAGGTCTCCAGAGCAGGAGGAAGAAATCAGTCCTCTATATAAGATGGTACTACACGTCAGCATTTGGAGAGAGGCCCATGCTCCACAAAATGATGGCTCCTGAATGTTTTCCTGGGCAAACACTATGACCCCGTTCAGGGAGCCTCTTGAATCTTGTGACCACAAGGTCTGCCTTCCTTTCCCTCCCTACTGGGCATCCCAAGCCCTCGTCTCTCTTACCTGTGCCACTAGGCCCCCTTCCCTACTGGCGCTAGACCTGTAGCTTCTACCTGCATCACTCAAAGATCTGACCATTTTCAGTTTCCATCCGTTCCATCATTCTGCCACATTTGCTTTCCTGACTAGGGTGTCCCTACCGGTCAGGCAGACAGAAACCGCTGTAGATACACTGGAGATTTGATACCGCAAATTGGCAACAGACACAATGAAGGTGCCAACACACCAAACGGAACATCGAGGCGGCCCAGAGAATAGAAGTAGCAGAAAGTCACTACCTACCCCCAAGGAGATGGGGTGACCTCAGCCTGGAGCCAGGGTCACCCGGTGGAACGGTCAACCTCACAGGGAAAACGGCTGATGCTGGGGACCCTGCCAGAGCTAGAGAGAAGAGAGGAATTCCCCCTGGCTTCTCCAGTCCTCTGGCCTCTGCCATCCCCCTTGACATACCTCTTTGGAAGCTAAACAAGAAGAGCCTCAAAGAGCCTCCTTCCTTGCGAATTGCTGGAGAGGGAGGAGGGAGGGGAAGAGGCCAGGGGCGTGAGTGGATCAGAGCCAGTCCTTTCTCAAACTCTTCCTCTGAGGTCTTTCAAAAGTCATTATCTGTTTCTGTTTCCATGTTATGGACTGAGTTGTGTCCCCCAGTCCAAGTTCTAGTGTTGAAATTCTAATCCCCAGTACCTCAAAGTGTGACTGTATTTGGAAATGGGGCCTTTAAAGTGGTGACTAAGGTAAAAGGAGGTCATAGGGGTGGGCCCCCTGATTCAGGATAACTGGTGTCCTTAGATTAGGACACAGGTGTACACCAAGGGAAGACCACGTGAAGCGAAAACCTTCAGAAGAAACCAACTTGCCGATATTTTGATCTTGGACGTCTCGCCTCCAGACTATGAGGACTGTTGAAATGCCCTAGTCTGTGGTACCTTGTTACAGCAGCTAGGGCAAACCGATACAACCTAGCTCTCAGTGGTCCTTCCTCTGTCTCTCTCACTCTTCTGTGAACCACTGGTCTAGAAGCAATCTTTGCCCCTAACTCTGGCCTCAGCTACGTTCTCTTCCAGGGTGGCTCGTTTGCTCTCCGGGTCTCAGTGGCCACCCCTTTGGGCACGATGTCCAGATGGCTCCAAGGCCACAATCATTGTTTCTACATACCTGCTTGGACCTTCTGTTGGTATCTCAAGTGCGATATGAATAAAACCAACTGCATTTTCCCCCCACCAATTTCCTCTTTATTCTGATTTCTCCAGCTACAGTTAATAACATCAGTCTTTTGTTCACATGGACCCAGAATGTCATCATCTTGGAGTCCTGCCTTCACCTCATATCCTCTAGATCAGTGGGTGGCCTCTCCACACCATCTCTTGAGAGTTTCATCTTTCCATCCCACCTTCTTCCAGTCCAAGCGCCCATTCGGCTCTCATCAGAACTAACATAACAAATAGCCTTCTGATGATTCCCCGTGGATCCCCTGCTTCCCGAGGCTCTGTAATCCAGCACATTGTGACTTTGTAAGGTCAACTCTGATCTCATCCGCTCCCCTACTCAAACCCTTCATTGTCCACCCCTGCCCACCAGGGAGTTCAACGTCTCACCTGGCATTCAAGATTCTCCATGTACTCCATAGCCGGGTCTCCCCACCCAGTGGTGGTACATTGAGCAAGTCACTCAATTGCTCCTCTGCAAGATGGGGACAACAGCCTCCCTGCGCAGTTGAGAGGTCTAAATGTAAGCATGTACGCAGTGATTAGCATAGTGCAAGGTGTGCTGATGTGGAGTGAGTAAGCAAGCGGCTGGATGGCTTGAGGCTGAATCTGTGTCTTTCTGACTCCAGCATCCTTCACCATATAAACCAGGCACCTGAGAGCAAAGAATGCTGTATGCACAACAATAATCAACAGAAATGAGACTCGAGATCCAAGAGGGAACAGTAGCAGAAGGTTCAGACGGTGGCACTGCTGGCCCCAAGGGCAGCCCCTTGTACCCAGATCAGACAGGCTGGGATTGTCCAGAATTCACACACATCCAAAAACTGTAAGTGAGATTTCATCGAGATCCTCCTGGCAAACAGCTGGCTCTGGAAATAGCCTATTCCAAAACCCAAAGAAACCTGGGATACAGTTTCTGTACAACAGCTGAATGTCACTGATTCAACAACATCTTAAAGAACCTCAAGTATAGGGGCGCCTGGGTGGCTCAGTCATTAAGCGTCTGCCTTCGGCTCAGGTCATGATCCCAGGATCCTGGGATCGAGCCCCGCATGGAGCCCCGCATCGGGCTCTCCGCTCGGCGGGAAGCCTGCTTCTCCCTCTCCCACTCTCCCTGCTTGTGTTCCCTCTCTCACTGTGTCTCTGTCAAATAAATAAGTAAAATCTTTAGAAAAAAAAAAAAAAAAACCTCAAGTATAGGAAAATCCGAAGTTAAAAACTACAGTATAAATGCTATGATACATTTTTTTAGAAATCTAAAAAAATAAGAATGATAATAAGTGCTATGTGGTATCTTGGATTGGATCCTGAAACTAAGTGGACGTTAGTGGGAAAACCAGTGAAATCTGAAGGCTGTAGTTTCGCTGATGTACTAGTTTTGATAAACCCATGGTTGTGTAAGACATTAACATCGGAGAAAGCCGAGCAAAGAACTCTGTACTATTTTTGCAACTCTTGTAAGTCTAAAATTATTTCAAAATACAAAGTCATAAGAATTAGCGGATGACCTTCTACTGAATTTCATTGGCATTTTTCTCCCCTGTCCCTAACTAGCTATATGGCCTTCAGCACGTCATTTCATCTCTCTGCATGCCAGTTTTCAACCATTTAAAAAAGCAGTGGCACAAACCAGATCATCTCCAAGTTCTAAGGTTCTGGGATCCTGGGGTGCTTGGGTGGCTCTGTCGTTGGGCATCTGCCTTCAGCTCAGGTCATGATCCTGGGGTCCTGGGATCAACACCGCGCTGCCGCACCCCCCCTCCGCATCTGGCTTCCTGCTCTGTGGGAAGCCTGCTGCTCCCTCTCCCACTCCCCCTGCTTGTGTTCCCTCTCTCACTGTGTCTCTCTCTGTCAAATAAATAAAATCTTCAAAAAAGTAAAAATTAACTTCTGGGATCCTAACATATTTATGACGTGATTCTCTTTACAAAGGACTGATTTGCAGTCTTGTTCACGTTCACAACCCTGGCATTTAGCACTGTGCCAGCACGTGGTGGATGCTCGATAAAAGTTTTTTGAAACTAAGCTGGCTCATACCTCCATGTTTAAGATGAAGTAGAATTGTTAACTCTTTTGCCTAGTTGGCCACTAGAGAGCGAAGTGCTCACAGAATTTTCTCCACTGAACGCAAATTCATCTTCCTCCAACAGAGGGGAGTGGTCCTTCACGTCCCATGCATGTAAAAATCCATCCCTGGTTGGGGGAAGGGAGTCACCATCTGTGCATAGTTTTCTGCCCGTCGGAGGGAAACTCTAGTTAGGGCGATTAGTACCATAAGCTTCCAGAAGATTAGACAAACACACACCGCACTCAGCAGGCTCAAAAGTCTAAACCACCTCAATAGATCAGAAGCTGAACCGCAAAAAGGTGAGCCCCCCCCGCCCCCCTCACCCCCAAGTACTTGTTAACTTCCTATTTCCTGAACAAAATGGGCCGCACTTTTAAACGCTGATTAAAGAGTTCAAATGAATGACTGGAAACTGACTAAAACCTTTACAACCAGAATGAAGAGAGCCTCAGCAGCGCATCCTCTTCGCAGCCCAGGGCTGAGCCTGTATGCGCTGTAGTTTGCAAGGTGAAGCAGTAGGGACCTCCATCTGGAGTCAGGCATCCTGGGTTCAAATAGTGCCCCACGACCCCCGGCTCCCCCCCACGGGCACAGACATGACACATACAGTGACCATGTGACCGCAGGCAGGTGCCTCTGTTCCCACAGCTGTCCTGGAGGATAACAGCATCCACATGGTGCCGCCTGAGGTTCAAGAAGGTGGCGGGCACGCAGGGCTGAGTAGTGACTGATCTGATCCAGGAATAGCTCACCTGGATGACTCAAAAGCAAGGGAATAGAACAGCAAGATGCTTCCTTTCATCTTCCTAACTCTTAGGGGTGAATATTATAACCTCCTTCTAACAGCACAGGAAACGGGCTGTGGTCTACCCAAAGCAGAGCTCCCTTCAAGTAGATCAAGTTGTCTTTCTCAAGCATGGAAAAGGGTGTCTGTCCCCAAGTGTTCCTGAGATGGCTCGTCACAGTGCCTCACGTCCCTACCATCTGACCCTCTCCCTCAGCTGTTGTCATTTCATGTCCCAACAGAATGAGATTTAAATTGAAGTCAGGGTCAAATTCTGGACTGTGGCTGCTGTCAGTGTCTACATTAATTTAGAAAATTCAGAGTAGACATCCTTCCCCACCCCGCAGTGTGTAGGAAGGAGGACAGAAACATTGTGATCTAAGTTGCTGCCTCATGATTTGCCGAGTAAAATCCCAGACAGAGGCTGAGCCCTAAGAAAGGGACAAGCAGAGGGGCATCAGGGGACATCCTGGAGAGGGACAGAACTGAGGGTCAAAAATTTCAGGGGCCATTCGGCAGAGCGCCCTGGAATGTCACCCAGCAAAGCACAGATGAAGATAATTTATCAAAAGGCAAAATCAGCCTAAAATTACAACCACTTCGGTAACACCCAGCACCCATGCGTCCTCCCCTTGTGGCTGCAAGGGGCAGATGAGTCACATAATAACTGAATTTTCTCTTCTCTCTCAGCCAACCTGGACATTTTCTCCTAGGAACTGAGATTTAGGGAAAGTGATTCTCTGCTTTAAAAAATAATACTAATAGGGGCGCCTGGGTGGCTCAGTGGTTTAAAGCCCCTGCCTTCGGCTTAGGTCATGATCTCAGGGTCCTGGGATCGAGCCCTACATCGGACTCCCTGCTTGGTGGGGAGCCTGCTTCCTCCTCTCTCCCTCTCTGCCTGCCTCTCTGCCTACTTGTGATCTCTGTCTGTCAAATAAATAAATAAAATCTTTAAAAAATAAATAAATAAAATTAAAATAAAATAAAAAATAATACTAATAAATAAAAGTCGCACCTGTTACCAATTTTTACTACTGGAAATTTCATGAGTCTAGGAAGCAAAGATTGGTGGAAAGAACCAGTGGGAGAATGGGAGCGTTACACGCAGACATGTAGCGGCTTAACATTCCCAGGTCAGCCCAGCTTTGCTTTCCTGTTTTCACTGAACTGTGTTTTCACAGACGCACCAGCATCAAGACTCCAGGAAGGGCTCCAGAAAAGCTGCCATGCCCCCTTGTTGGTGTCCGCTGTTTTGCGGGTCACCTTGGGATTTTTTAAAATGCAAACGTATTTCTTAAATGCTACATGCCTGGTGAACATAGCTAATGCATAGTGTGGTCAAATCCGAGTTCAGGTACTGATCTCAGGGTCTCGATCTATGGTTGTGATGGGTTCCTTGCTGGGCATGGAGCCTACTAAAAACAAAACAAAACAAAACAAAAACCAACAACAACAACAAACTAAACCTATAATATAGATAAAAAATAAATAAATAAAATGAGTTTATGCAAATCCCACTTCTTAGCGTCAAAAGCCTGGCAGGCAGTTTACAGTAAAATAACAGTAAATCTGGTGGATTAGAAGGAGGCATTCAAAAAATAAATAAATAAATAAATAAATAAAAATAAATTAAAAAAAAAAGAAGAAGGAGGCATTCACTATGCAAAGGGAAGCAGCAGCTCAGTAACCACAGGGCTAGCTCCTACCGGGTTTACCAAGCGCTTGTAAATCCCTAAGTAGAGTAAGGAAGGGCCCTTTCCCGGAGAAGCCAAGAGCAGATGACGCAGCTGAATGGGAACGGCTTTATGCAGCCCGCTTTGAACAAGAGTTCAACCCTGCAAAGAGGATTGCATCCAGCACCCCCCGACCCCGCGTGAGGCGTCCTGAATAAGAAAAGCAAAACCAGAGGAGGAGGAGGTGATCACACCTTTCCCGTCTATAAATAACTCCCCTAAGGGAGTAACAGCAGGATCCAAGGCAGGAAACCCGAGCCGGAAGAATCTGGCCATTTCTTGGAGAACCCCTCGAGGAGCGCGCGCCCGGGGCTCCGTGGAGGGGACCCGGGCACGCTACCTGGCCAGACCCAGCCCTGCCGTCTGCGTGGCACATACCTGTTGCTGGAGCCCGTGGGGCCAACCCCCCAGGTCGGGCCCTGCACCTGCCCCCGCGCCGCACCACTGGGTAGCCGGCCGCTGCCCCAAACGCACCGGAAGGTGTACCCAGGACAGAGCAGGTGGCAGCGGGGGAGGGGGAGGAGGGGGCATCGGAAACACACAGTGGGAAAGGCCAGGTCGGGAAACCCCTGGGTGGGGCCCCACTGCCGAGAGCAACCCCAAATCCTGTGTTGGCCACCGCTGGCCACACTGGCGTGGACTTCTGGCTCAGCCTGGGCACCCTTCTCCCCGCCCTCCTCCACTTGGCCTCCCAGAGCACGGCCTGGCCTGCCCCCAACGTTCTCCTACCTGTCCTGAGGTTTTGCCTTAAACATCAAAATGTCACCTCCTCAGGAAGGTCTCCCTCCACCCCTAGGCTAGGTGAGAGCCCCCTCACGCCCCCCCCCAACTGTCTCCAGCAATAACACTCATCCACCACCTTGTAACTGAACCCTTGTAATTGAACCCTGTGTCTGTCTTCTCTTGGAGGCTGGAAACTCTCCAGGGGCAAGGACGAGATCTGTCTTTAATGCCGGCACAGAGTCAAAGGAAGGTGGCCAAAGGTTTTGCTAAATGAGAAGGAAAAGTGGCCAAATGGGGCCCCTCTTGATAGGATGTTTCAGGAAGGAGGTGCAGATTATGGGTTTAAATTGCTTATTCTCGGGCGCCTGGGTGGCTCAGGTGCTTAAGAGTCTGCCTTCAGCTCAGGTCCTGATCCCGGGTTCCTGGGATGGTCCCTGCATCAGGCTCACTGCTCAGCGGGGAGCCTGCTTCTCCCTCTCCTCCCCACCCCCCATGCTGTCTCTTGCTCTTGCTTTCTCTCGAATAAATTAAAATCTTAAAAAAAATAAATTTAAAAAATCACTTATTCAGTGGATTTCTTATTCCCGTGCTAGGTGCTAACTGCTTCTTTCGTCGCAAGAGTAACTGAAAGCTGGACTTCCTGTTCCTTTACTAGGGGCACTTGGCACATTTCCACTGCTGCCTCAGGTATGAATGGTCATAATTTTGCCACCTAATCCCTGACGCCTTCACTGTCAGCACGGCAGTTTCAAGCAAGAACTCGAGCCTTCCCCATCTGTATTTTGGGGAATAGGGAATTCATTATTCTGTGGTGCTATGGTAGGACCTAGAACGCCCCATGGTGTCGATTAGGAATATGGCCACCCGCCCCTTCCAAAAACAAAAACAAACAAACAAACAAACAAACCATGGAGATAAATGCAAAGCATCTGGGAAAAGGAACGGAGTCTGACCTCCAGTTAGGGGGTTATGGGTGGCCTCCAGGTCGGAGAAAACCTCAAGTTGAGATCTCCCGTCACTGCTGAGGTTTCTAGAAAACACAGGAGAATTCAGGGGTGACCAGAATAAATGCCTTCACGAACAGAGTTGCTGACAGCTGCAAAATGTTCTACATTCGAGTGCTCCATGATTTGTTCACCCCTCTCCTGTTGTTGGCCTGTTTTCTACCCCAGTGACTGCTCACACAATGCTGAGAACTATATGAAACTTCTTAGCCCCCCTTCTGGTAATTGTTGAGGATAGAGTACTACGTTCTTATAAGTGAAATTACTGGGTCAAAGGATATAAGCCTGACTATGGGAACCTAAGACCAAACTTCTTACCTTGAATGTTGTATCATTTTATCTCCAAATAGAGGACAAAGTTTAAAAAAAAAAAAATCTTTACTACTTTTAGGGGCACCTGAGTGGTTAAGTGTCCAACTCTTGATTTTGACTCAGATCATGATCTCAAGTCATAAGATTGAGCCCTGCATCAGATTCTGTGCTGGGAGTGGAGCCTGCTTAAGATTCACTCTCTCCCTCTCTCTCTGCCCCTTGCCCCCTCTAAAAAATATAAATCTTGGGGGCCTGGGTGGCTCAGATTGTTTAGCATCTGCCTTCAGCTTAGGTCATGGTCCCAGGGTCCTGGGATCGAGCCCCGCATCGGGCTCCCTGCTCTGCGGGGAGCCTGCTTCTCTCTCCCCCTGCCACTTCCCTGCTTGTACTCTCTCTCTATTTCAAATAAATTTTAAAAAAATTTAATAAATAAAAATAAATCTTTACTACTTTGATTAATGAAAAATGGTATCTTAATTTTTTAAATTTTTTAATTTTTTAAATTAACATATAATGTATTATTAGCCCCAGGGGTACAGGTCTGTGAATCGCCAAGTTTACACACTTCACAGCACTCACCATAGCACATACCTTCCCCAACGTCCATCACCCAGCCACCCTCTCCCTACCCTCCTCCCCGCCGCCACACTCAGTTTGTTTTGTGAGATTAAGAGTCTCTCATGGTTTGTCTCCCTCCCGATCCCATCTTGTTTTATTTACTCCCTTCCTAACTCCCAAACCCCCCACGTTGCCTCTCAACTTCCTCATATCAGGGAGATCATATGATAATTGTCTTTCTCTGATTGACTTATTTTGCTAAGCGTAATACCCTCTAGTTCCATCCACGTCATCGCAAATAGCAAGATTTCATTTCTTTTGATGGCTGCATAGTATTCCATTGTATATATTGGTATCTTTCTTTAAAAGAGTGGTTTTTCTTTCCTTTTGAATTACTGGAAAAACTTTTTTTCAATGTTTTACTGGTCATTTGCATTTCTTCACCTATGAAGGAGATTTACAGTGCATGTTAAAAAAAAAAAAAAGAGCAGGGGCGCCTGGGTGGATCAGTGGGTTAAAGCCTCTGCCTTCAGCTCAGGTCATGATCCCAGGGTCCTGGGATCGAGCCCCGTATCAGGCTCTCTGCTCAGCAGAGAGCCTGCTTCCCTTCCTCTCTCTCTGGCTGCCTCTCTGCCTACCTGTGATCTCTGTCTGCCAAATAAATAAATAAAATCTTAAAAAAAAGGGGGGGGAATGCTAAACTATTTTCCAAAGTAGTTATACCAATTTACCTCTGATTACTGGCAGATTTATTTGTTTTCAACTGAATATATTTTAGGGCAAATACTTGTTCTTTTTCAATTTGCAGTTTATACAGATTTTTACAGCTGCCTTGGAGAGTTGTGAGGTTCCCGAACACAAAACTTCACACTGTGGTGCTTGAGAAAATCCTCTAGAGGCAATGAGCCAGCTAATCACAAATCCCTTATTGTCCAAAATCTAGGTTTAGGTCACGGTGGCTTGGAGTAGACCCCTGGTTCGCAGGACAATGGCAGGGGTGTGACAAGCCTAAAGTCTGCTGTGAGTTTGGTGTGGGGAGTTTTCCTAGTGACTCAAGAGTCCTGCGCACAATAGCGCAGCCGCTTTCAGAATCTCCTGCTATTTGTAGCTCAATGCTGTCACCTCCCCTATTACATACAACCTTCTATTTAAATCAGCCACTCTTGGCATCTCAAGCGGCTCCTCTTCTTAAAGGCTAAAAAACATTTACACTCTTTGATCTGGGATTCAGAGTTGTGGGCATTCATTCTAAAAATGCTAACAAAAGAAGGAATTAGATTCATAAGGATATTGATAGCAACATGGGGTATGAGTGATTTTTTTTTTAATTGGCAAAACGTTTTTAAAATTATTTTAAAACAATCTCTACACCCGACATAGGGCTCAAACTCACGACCCCAGATCAAGAGTTGGATGCTCTACAGATTACACCAGCCAGGCGCCCCTTCACTGGAAAATTTTAGATGTTCCACAGTAGGGAACATATTATGCAAGTTGGGATATATCCACTAAGTGGTACAAGGTGTCCCACAGACTTTTCTTCTTCCCTGAACCATTTGAGATTAAGTTGCAGAAATCATAACTCTTCAGTCCTAAGAATTGCAGGGTAAATTTCCTAAACACAAGAAGTTTCTCTACATACGCATGTTGCAATGTTCAAATTCAGAAGACCTGACACTGATCCAAAGCCAATCTCTCGTGTTCAGTACATGCTCACATTTTACCAATTGTCCCAGTAACAGCCTTTATGGCAATATTATCTTTTCCAAAGTCACACATTTCATGCAGTCTTCATGTCTCTTTATTCTTCTTTAATCTGGACAGTTCCTTAATCTTTGTCTTCTGTGACCTTGACATTGTTTGAGAGTCAGGCCCGTATTATTATCCCTCAAATTGTGTTTGTCTGTGTCCTCATGATCTAATTAAGGGGATGCATTTTTGGCCCATGATGTCAGGTCACTCTTATTGATGATGCTGACTTTGACCACAGGGTTAAGGTGGTATCCCCCAGATTCTCCCACTATCGAGGTGTTGGTGGAGTGTGACTGTGTAATGTCCCCCAACAAGCTTTCACCCAAGGGGGTTAGCATCCATGAGTGATTCCCACCAGAGCCAGAGCTGTAATCGTTGTAACACAGTTACTTTTCTTTCTTTTTTTTTTCTTTAAAGATTTTATTTATTTATTTGACAGAGATCACAAGTAAGCAGAGAGGGAGGCAGAGAGAGAGGAAGAAGCAGGCTCCCCACCGAGCAGAGAGCCCGATGCGGGGCTCAATCGCAGGACCCCGAGACCATGACCCGGGCCGAAGGCAGAGGCTTAACCCACTGAGCCACCCAGGCGCCCCCCACAGTTACTTTTCTAACTCTGCTGTGCCTTCAGCATTTATTAGCTGGTACCCTACTATAAAAAAGAGCCCTTCCTTTTACCTCTATGTATTTGTTTGCAAGATTTTTTTTTTTAGCATCATTCTCGACTCATAGATCCTTTTTATTCCAATGTCATGATTCACTACTGTCATTATTCATTTTGATTTCATATTGCTCCAAATTTGGCCACTGGAAGCCCTATCAAGCTGGCCCCTGTGTCCCTCCTGACCTGTCTCCGTCATTCTTTCTGCCCCTCCTGGCTTTCAGCAGCCACAAGCTGTTCCTGAGTATCTTTCACTTGCCCTGCCCCTCCCAGAGTGAGCCATAGATATGGACCTAAGAAATGCTCATGGCTCTTGAAATCGCCCTACTCCCCAGGCTTTTTCAGCAGGCGGATCTAGGAAGTAGATTCCAACCCACAGAGTTCTCTCTTGCTGCCCCTCCCTCCGTGTTTGTAACACCCTATTCCAAGGGAGAATCCTGGCTCCCACCCATAGTACAGTCATCAATTTACTTAATCCTACAATACTCAGACAATATTTTCAGAATTGCTACCCCAGACCACTTCCAACTAAGTGAAATTCAAAATTTCTTTGTAGTTTTGTTTGCTTGTTTACACACAGAAGGTATACAAAGATTCGTGTTCAAAAGTAATTTGGGTTTACTTCTTCTGCAGTTAATTTGCTAGAGCATTTAGTTCATTTGTTTACTTCTGCTTGTATTCAATTTTAGTTTTCTCTCCCCCTTCTTTGTTGATTTAATTTTACTTTTTGAATATAAAAACATCCATGTTTCTACAAGTCAAAACTACCCCAAAAAAGTACACTTGAATACGTCTTTCCTCTTAGAGTTTCTCCCCATTCCCACCCACCCACTCTAAGTAACCAATTTATTAGTTTCTAGTTGATTCTTCCTGAGTGTTTTTTAGCAAAAATAAGCAGATCCTTGAATAATTTATTTCTCCTCATTTTACACAAAAAATAACATATGTACTTTTTTGTATTTAAATTTTTTCACTTATTAATATATCCTAGAAATCACTCCACATCAGTTCATAGAGATCTTCCTCCCTCTCTTTAACAACTGTATAGTACCTCATTGTATGAATGTCCCAGTGTATTCAACCCCTTGTCTATGTATTGGCACAAAAATTGTCTCCAAAATTTTGTTATTACAAATAATGCTGCAATAGTTCACTTTGTACATATACATACTTTCATGTTGGCTTAAGTGTTCCTCAAGGGTGAGTTTCTAGCTGTGAAACTACTGGGTCAAAGTGAAGTACATACCAACTTTTGTTAGATGTTGCCAAATTCCCCTCTGCAGGAGTTGTACCGTCTTGTATTCCCACCCGAAATGTATATGAGTGCCTGCGGCCCCACAGCATGTCCTCTCGCAAACTGGGTTAAGTTAGACTTTTGCAAACTGGGTTAAGTTAGAAACGGTATCTCAGAATAATGTGCTTTTTCTCTTACTGTAGGAACCTACGAACCTAACATCTTTTCTTTTAAGAACAGTTTCATACTTCTTTTTTTCTTTTCCCGGACTATTCATTCATGCCTTTTTAAAAAAAATTGATTGGGGGGCAACTGGTGGCTCAGTGGGTTAAAGCCTCTTTCGGGTCAGGTCATTGATCTCAGGGTCCTGGGATCGAGCCCCACATCAGGCTTTCTGCTCAGCAGGGAGCCTGCTTTCCGCCCCCCGCCCCCCCTCCCGCCTGCCTCTCTGCCTACTTGGGATCTCTGTCAAATAAATAAAATCTTTTAAAAAATTGATTGGAATTCTGATCTTTGGTCCCCTCAGTCTTGTTTACTTATGTGGGATATTAACCTTGTATCTGTGATATACGTTGCAAATATATTGTCCCCATCTTCTACTTTCTTTTTCTTTTTCTTTTTTTTTTTAAGATTTTATTTATTTATTTGACAGAGAGAGAGAGATCACCAGTAGGCAGAGAGGCAGGCAGAGAGGCTGATGCGGGGCTCGATCCCAGCACCCTGAGATCATGACCTGAGCTGAAGGCAGAAGCCTAACCTCTGAGCCCTCCAGGCGCCCCCATCTTCATGGAAGGCTTGTGTTTGCCCATGACCCGACTTCTGTTTTTCAGTGTTGGCAAAGGTACCATCTTTTTTCTCCTTGCACTTGGATTGGGTCATAAGAAAACCGCTGCCACACCCACGCTACGGAGACTTCCCCGCGTTTTCCGGCCGCGCGTGGGCCGGCCCTGTTCCCTCCCGCTATCGCCCGCACCTGGCACACACGTGCGTCAGGGACGGCGGCCGGGGGCGGACGGGCCGCGACAACGGAGGCCGCGGGGCCGCGGACTGCGGGCCGCGCCTGCGCACGGACAGGCGGGCCCAGACAGCGGGGGACCCGCAGGGAGGAGCGCGAGGGCGGGCGGCGCTGCGGGGTCCCGAGGTTTCCTCCCGGCCCTTCCGGAAGCGCCGCCCCCTCCCGCGCGCCGGGGAGGGTCTCCCGCCCGCGACCCCGCCCCCACCCCCCGCTGCGGCCCGCCGGCCCGCCCTGCCCTGCTGTGCCCCCGATGCCCCCGGAACGGACGCGCGCCGCGGGGTTCGGGGCCGCGGGAGGGCGTGCGATCGCCGGGGATGTGGCGGCGCCGGGCGCTTCTCTAACGTTAGACGCGGGAAACAGAAGACCTCGTTCGGTGCTTCTCTACCGGCCTTCTCTCCCCAGCGTCATCCCCTCCTGACCGTTGTTGTTCTAACCCTCCTCCATGCAGTCCTCCAGTCTGCCCCCCTCCTAACTGCCTTCTAGATCCCGTCTCAAGGGGCTCGGCAAAAAGGGGGGCTCCCCGCTGGCCTGCGCCGGTCGTCCTCTCCAAGGGCTTTCCCGGTCTCCCGCACGGGGCGTCTTGTCTCCTGCAACGCCAACAACCGGGGCTCGGGTTCTCTGCCCCCGCTTTAGACGCCACCTACATTTCTGCCATGCGGACGACAAATTCGTGGGTTCCCACCGCACCCCTCCCGTGTGATGATTCCTAGAACACGCAGAGCTCGGGCAAGGGCTTTACCCACCCGTGCGCTGGGACGGGTACACGTCGCGAGGCGCAGGTGGATGGAAGAGAAGGCCGGGGGTGGGGGGTCCAGAGCTTCTGTGACTTTTGGACGGCCCCACCCTGGCAGCGCCCAGCCCTGAGCCTTCTCCTTGGTGGTTTTCATCATTTCATTCGGTAAATGGAGGCTGAGGTAAGTGAAGGTTACAACCCTCCCGGCGCTTGGTTGGTTCCCCAGCTCCCAGCCTGAGCCATCGTGGAGCACACAGTTCCCACCTCTTTCCGGTAACCTCAGCCCAGCAACTTCCAAGGGTTTGGGAGCTATGGGCCAGACCCTGGGGACAAAGACCAAATAGGTTTTTATCATACCACACCCCCCCCTCAAACCCATAACTGCGTGTAATCATGAGGAAAAACGTCAGGTAAATTCCAACAGAGCATCATGCTACGAAATACTTAACCTGACCTTAGAACTGCCTAGGTCACTAAAGACAAGGAGAATCTGAGAGGTTTTCACAACCAAAAAGAGCCTAAATTGATGGTTCAATGTAATGTGATATCTGGATGGGCTCCTGGGACAGAAAAAGAACATTAGCGAAAAACAGAAAATCTGAATAAAGTACACACTATAGATAATAATATCTATGTAGATCTATTAACTGTAAAAATACACTGTAATAACATATTAACAGGAAAACGGTTTATGAGATCTCCACCATCTTGCAAATTTTCTGTAAATCTAAAATTATTCCAAAAATAAAGGTTATTTTTAAAAAAACAACTTACAGGGGCAGCTGGGTGGCTCAGTCGTTAAGCATCTGCCCTCAGCTCAGGTCATGATCCCAGAGTCCTGGGATTGAGCCCCGCATCAGGCTCCCTGCTCAGTGGGAAACCTGCTTCTCCCTTTCCCACCCCCCCTTGTTGTATTCTTCTCTCTTTCATGGTCTCTCTCTCTGTCAAATAAATACTAAACTCTTTTTTTTTTTTAAGATTTTATTTATTTATTTGGTAGAGATTACAAGTAGGCAGAGAGGCAGGCAGAGAGAGAGGAGGAAGCAGGCTCCCTGCTGAGCAGAGAGCCCGATGCGGGGCTTGATCCCAGGACCCTGGGATCATGACCGGAGCCGAAGGCAGAGGCTTAACCCACTGAGCCACCCAGGCGCCCCCAATACATAAACTCTTAAAAAAAAAAAACAAACCAAGTTTTGAAAGACCCTTCAGTTTTCAGGACACACCTTTAAAAGGCAGGGAGAGAGTTTGTCAATCACTCTCTTGTGTTTATGGACATGTATGCCGGCAGATAGGAAGAGAATAGTAGAATGGAATCTTCTGTGGGACACCATGATGCCTGTGTATCAGACGCAAAGAGAGGGTGAGGAGATCCCCCCCCCCCCACTGGCCAGAGCTGCAAAGGAAGGAATGCTTCCCTGTCCCCCAGCACCTCAGCCTAAACAAGGAAATACAAGGGCTCAGAGTGTGAAGAGGAGTGGGGTGAGAGCCCTGGGCCTGCTGTGAGGTGCCTTCTCCCTGCCCTTCCTTCAACCTGGAATCGCCCAGGGTGTGTATAGTCTGTGTCCCTGCATTTGGAGGACCTGGTGGACATGCGTCTGACGTCCCGTAGGAAATCCAGCTGGACTGACCAACTGCTTTGGTGACAAGACTGGGAGCATGCAGCTGTCTGCAGTTCTTGTAGGGGTCCTTGAATCCCATGTGGGCCATGAGCTGGCATTGAGTCACTGAGGGTCCTGCCGAAAAGGGCTACCTAGGAACAGAGGGAGGAATGCTGGATGTCTAGGGCTGAAAAAAAAGTTGCAAGTTAATTCCCCAACTCAAACTGCATGTGCCAGAATTCTCCAAGTTGGAAGTCTCCAAAGTAATTCCAGAAATACCCATGAGAGGAAAAGGAGCTGAAAAGTAGCCCCTGAGAGTCTGGAGCCTTCCAGCAGGTCAGACCTGTCCCGTCCTCCCACTTCTCCCATCCTGGCCGGAGACGGAGCCCATGGGTGGTGGGCAGCGAATGGGCAGGGCGCCACGGAAGTCTAAAGAAAGCAGCAACCTCCAGCCACACCCCCTCCTGCAGGCAGGCAGTTGCCAACCCCTCACCTACCGCTGGCCTTGGAATGGAGCTCGAAGGACTGATCCATAGCTAGGACTGGAAATACCAGTTTCTGAATTGAGAATGAACTTGTGACTTAAAGTAACGCCTAACATTGTGTCCTACCTGAAGTGAGCAGAAAAGTTTTGGGTCTCCATTAGGGGTTGAATTATATCCTCCTCCCCCCGCCCCCAAAGAAGATATATTGAAGTCCTAACCTTCGGTACCCTAGAATGTGACCTTAATTGGAAATGCAGTCACTGCGGATGTCATTAGTTAAGACAAGGTCGTACTGACAGGAAGAACTGGGCATGATGACCAAGGCAGAGACTGGAACGACCAAGCTAGGTAGCCCCCAAAACGGGGAAGTGGCGAGAAGGATTCCCTTATGGGTTTCACCAGGACCGTGGCCCTGCCAAGACCTGGATCTTGGACTTCTAGCCTCCAGAACTGTAAGACAATAAAATTGTTGTTTTAAGCCATCCAGTTTCTGGTACTTTGTTACAGAAGCCTGGGAAACTAACACAGTCTCCTAGAGTTTTCGTCTGGGGCAGGTCGTATCATTTCCATGGGATGCACTTGGAGACGGTAAAGTCGTGTTCATTATGTTCCATGAGTCATGCATAAGTATATCCCATTCCTCCAACCCTCCTGTGCCATAAATCTCTCAGGGACCAAGAGACTGTAATGGGCTCCTGGCACAGAAGCCTGGGCCCATAGGGAGTGACAAAGGAATGAGGACGTGGTTAGTGGTGACCAACTCAGGCACCTCTTCCAAGAATGTAGTCTGAGATAGAGTCATGAATGGGCATAATGGTGTACACCTGTCTAAGGTTAGTTACCAAGGCATTGCTTGTAGCAACAGAAGGTTGGAAACTACCTAAATGTCCATCACGTAGGGATAGTTAAATAAATGTTGATACTCCACACACTGGCGCACTGTACAACTCTTAAAAAAAAAAATTGAGGCAGCTCTTTGTGCATTGATACAGAGAGGGAAATATCTGGAATATGGTAATCTACCTTTTGTGTAAAAGGCGAGGGGCTGATAAGAAACCATAAGTGTATTTGCTTCTATTTGCATAAAGAACCCTAAAGTCTGCACAAGAAGCTTTGGAAAGGGGGGGAGAGGGGAATGGAGTGGAAAGGCACAGGGGTGGGAAGGAGACTTTCTTACTCTGCCACTCTTTATGCTGGGTTGTTTTTCAAGCCATGTGAACACAAGATCTGCTGATGAAATGAAAAATGAATAAGGAGGGGGCGCCTGGGTGGCTCAGTGGGTTAAAGCGTCTGCCTTTGGCTCAGGTCATGATCCCGGGGTCCTGGATGGAGCCCCACATCGGGCTCTCTGCTCGGCGGGGAGCCTGCTTCCCCCACTCTCTCTGCCTGCCTCTCTGCCTACTTGTGATCTCTGTCTGTCAAATAAATAAATAAAATCTTTTAAAAAAATGAATGAGGAGAACGTCAAGACAACTGGTTTTCCTAGAGTGAGGGGTAAATTGAATATATAGTTGGCCTTTGATCCACATGGGTTTGAAGCGCACAGGGGTCCAATTATATACAGATTTTTGTGGCTTTTTTCTGTGAATACAGCACAACACTGAACTGTATTTTCTCCTTTGATGTTCCTTTTTTTAAAAAAAGATTTTATTTATTTGAGAGAGAGAGAGAGAGCGCGCGCACAAACGGGGAGGGGCTGAGAGAGAGGGCTGAGCAGGGAGCCCGATTCGGGGCTCTGTCCCAGGACCCTGAAATCATGACCCAAGTGGAAGGCAGACACTTAACCAACTGAGCCATCCAGGATTTCTTAATAACATTTTCCTTTCTCTAGCTTACTTTACTGTAAGAATACAGGCACAAAACATGTTTTAATCAACTGCTTATGTTATCAGTAAGGCTGCTGATCAACAGTAGGCTATTAGTGGTTAAGTTTTGGGAATCAAAGGTTATATGCAGATTTTTGATGGTATAGGGCGTGGCACCTCAACGCCAAGTTGTTCAACGGTCAACTTGTATTGAATATCGAGGAATTATGGAGATCTGGAATACTCAGTCAAGAAGTTAGGAATTGATCAGAGAATCATGAGATGTTTGAACAAGTACTTAGCATCACGAAAAATCACTCAAGGCAGTGTATAGTCTAGATCGGAGGCAGGAGAGACCCACATGGGGAGGGTGTGGAATAGTGAGCAGGGTCAGGAGTGGCAGTGGGACTGGAGACATAGGTTTTCAGGAAAGATCTAGAGAGATAAATTCCAGATGAACTTCTTACATATCCAACGCTGCTTGAAATAAATGGGTCATAGCCGTAGAAGTTATTTTTGCTTTGAGTGTATTCATTTATATGTGAGTGTATTAATTCTAATTTTTCTGGCATACAAAACACTGTTTTAAGGCTGCCTATGTTTTAGACCTTATTTTGAACTATATTTGGAATTTTTATAAAATATTTCATTTGTTTATTTGAGAGAGAGAGAGAGAGAGAGAGAGAGAGAACCATACAAGAGTGAACACTAGTGGGGAGGAAAGGGAGGGGCAGGTTCCCTGCTGAGCACAGAGGTGGACATCAGACTTGATCCCAGGACCCTGGAATCATGCCCCAAGCTGAAGGCAGATGCTTAACTGACTGAGACCCCCAGGTATCCCTATATTTGGAACTTATATTGCCACCATAATTAAATTTTAACTTCCTAAGATATATGCTAGCTAGTTTGAACTTTTTTCCTCTACACCCTAATGTTTAGGTACACTTTTTTAGAGTTCTTTCCTCAGGTTACAGAAGCTAACAATACTTTCTGTTGTGTTCAGTGAAAATCTTTGGCTCTCTATATGGTAAATATTCCATCTTACATTAATCAAAACTTACCTCGTTCTGGCATATCTTTTTTTTTTAAATAGATTTATTTATTTATTTTTAGATTTCATTTATTTATTTGACAGAGAGAGTGAGCGCACAAGTAGGCAGAGAGGCAGGTAGAGGAAGAGGGAGAAGCAGGCTCTTCGCCGAGCAGGGAGCCCGACATAGGGCTGGATCCCAGGACCCCGAGATCATGACCTGAGCCGAAGGCAGAGGCTTAGCCCACTGAGCCACCCAGGCGCCCCTGTACATTTTTTTTTTTTTAATTTAAGATTTATTTCTTTGAGGGCACCTGGGTGGCTCAGTGGGTTAAGCCTCCGCCTTTGGCTCAGGTCATGATCTCAGGGTCCTAGGATCGAGTCCCACATTGAACTCTCTGCTCAGCAGGGAGCCTGCTTTCCCCCCTCTCTCTACCTGCCTCTCTGCCTACTTGGGATCTCTCTCTGTCAAATAAATAAATAAAATCTTAAAAAAAAAAAAAAAAGATTTATTTCTTTAAGAGAAAGAGACCAAGGGTGAGGGGTGGAGTGAGAGAGAGTCTTAAGCAGACTCCACACTGAGTGTGGAGCCTGACACGGGGCTTGATCTCACGACCCTGAGATCATGACCTGAGCCAGAACGAAGAGTCAGACATTTAGCCAAGTGAGCCACCCAGCCATCCTCATCCTGGTGTATTATTAAAATTAAAGATCCTCCTTGACCCTGGAGCATTATTATCACTTCTGTATATTCTTAATTGATAATATTTCATTAATTCAAATATTTATTGAGCACCTATTATGAAACATGGTATAGAAAAGGTTTCTAGTTGTCTCTTAGTACCCGTTCTCTTCTTCCCCCACAATAGCAGAATTGTCAGCTGGACGCCTGGTAGTCCAGAACAATGACTGCGCTTCCCAGCCTCTCTTGCAGTTGGTGGGGCCCTGTGGCAGGTTCACCAGAGGATGTGAACAGATGTGCAACATTTGGGTGTTCTCCTGAGAGAGAGGAACAACGCCGTTCCCCTCCACTCTCCGTCCTGCTGCTCTGAACGCGGACAGAGTGATAAGCCCTCTTGGAGTGTGAGGATGTTGGCAGCAGCTGGAGGAGGTGGAGTAACAAGACAGAAGGAGCCTGGACCCTGTACAAGCGAATGGAGCTGGGCCCCCTCCCAGCTCCGGACCACCTCTGTCCCGCCTCTTATGTGAGAAACGGGCTTCTATCTTGTATAGGTCACTATCACGTGGGGTCTCTAAAGCACAGCCAAGCTTACCTCCGTGCTAATACACAGACTGTTCGGGGCTGGGGAACAGAGTGAGGAATGCAGTCCCGCTCTACTTGGGAAGATAGATGCTGTAAAAAGTAACACAGGTTGTTCATTTAAAAGTCCTGTAGTGAGTGTCAGTTGCGTACCACGCACCTGTTCTGGGAGTATCCCGCCAAAGGTGAGATAAGGCTGTGAGCAGGAAATGAGCCAGAATCAAGAGTCTGTGGCTTAACCGACTGAGCCACCCAGGCATCCCCTAATCTCCTCTTACGAGAGCACCCGTCATGGCACCTGGCTGGCTCAGTTGGAGAAGTATGTGACCCTTGATCTCAGGGTTGTGAGTTCGGGCCCCAGACTGGGTGCAGAGTTATGTTGAAAAATCAAAATGTATTTTAAAAAAGATAGGGCGTGGGGTGTCTCAGTGGCTCAGTGGGTTAAGCCTCTGCCTTCGGCTCAGGTCGTGATCTCGGGGTCCTGGGATCAAGCCCCACATGGGGTTCTCTGCTCAGCAGAGAGCCTGCTTCCTCCTCTCTCTCTGCCTGTCTCTCTGCCTACTTGTGATCTGTCTGTGAAATAAATAAATAAAAATCTTAAAAAAAAAAAAAAAAGATAAGGTGCCTGGGTGGCTCAGCCAGTTAACCATCTGCCTTTTGCTCAGGTCATGATCTCAGGGTCCTGGGATCAAGCCCCATGTCAGGCTCCCTGGTCAATGGAAAGTCTGCTTCTCCCTTTCCTTCTGCCCCTTCCCCGAACACGTGTGTGTGTGTGTGTGTGTGTGTGCGCGTGTGTATGTACATACTCTCTCTCAAATAAAATCATTAAAAAAAAAGAGAGAACGCCAGTCGTATGAGAGTAGAGCCCACCCATATGACCTCATTTGGCCTTAATAACTTCTTTAAAAACCTTATCTCTGGGGCACCTGGGTGGCTCAGAGGGCTAAGCCTCTGTCTTTGGTCCAGGTCATGATCTCAGGGTCCTGAGATCAAGCCCCACATCCGGCATCCAGCTCTCTGCTCAGCAGGGAGTCTGCTTCTCCCTCTCTCTCCTGCTTCTCTGCCTACTTGTGATCTCTGTCAAACAAATAAATAAAATCTTTTTTAAAAAATTAAAAAAAAAAAAACCCTTACTCCAAGAAAGGGAAACCCCCTTATACTGTTGTCAGAATGCAAACTAGCGCAGCCCTTCTGGAAAACAGTATGGAGGTTCATCAAAAAGTTAAAAATAGAGCTACCCTACGACCCAGCAACTGCACCACTAGGTATTTATCCAAAGGATACAAATGTAGTGATTCGAAGGGGCACATGCACTCCAGTGTTTATAGCACATTATCAACAATAGCCAAATTATGGAAAGAGCCCACATTTCCATTGACTGATGAATGGATAAAGAAGATGTGGTATGGGGAGGCTCAGTCAGTTAAGTATCTGACTTCAGCTCAGGTCATGATCTTGGGGTCCTGGGATCGAGCCCCACATCAGACTCCACACTCATCAGGGAATCTGCTTGCCCCTCTCCCTCTCTCTCTTCCTCTCATCCTGCTTGTGCTCTGTCTCTCTCAAATAAAAAATACAACAAAAAAAGTGTGAAATAAATAAATACAGATACACACACATAATGGAATATTACTTGGCCATCAAAAAGAATGAAGTCTTGCCATTTGCAATGACGGGGATAGAGTTAGAGGGTATTAGGCTAAGTGAAATAAGTCAGTCAAAGAAAGACAAATGCCATATTATCTCATTCATATGTGGAATTTAAGAAATAAAACATGTGAACATTGGGGAAGGGAAAAAAGAGAGAGAGGCAAACCATAAGAGACACTTAACTCTAGAGAACGAACTGAGGGTTGAAGGAGGGCGGTGGGTGGGGGGATTGGCTAGGTGGGTGATGGGGATTAAGGAAGACACTTGTTCTCATAAGCACTGAGTGTTATATGTAAGTGATGAATCACTAAATTCTATTCTTGAAACCAACATTACATTATATGTTAACTAACTGGAATTTTTTTTAAGATTTATTTATTTGAGAGAGAGCTTGCACACACAAGCTGGGGGAGGGGAAGAAGGAGAGAGAGAGAGAGAGAGAGAGAGAGAGAGAATCCCCAAGCAGACTTCCTGCTGAGCATGGAGTCCAGCGTGGGGCCTGATCTCAGGACCTCAGTGTGATCATGACCTGAGCTGAAACCAAGAATCAGATGCTTAACTGCCACCCAGGTGCGCACTAACTAGAATTTAAATAAAAACTTAAAAAAAAAAATGAAAACGCTATCTCCAAATACAGTTATGTTTTGAGGTACTGAGGAGTTAGGTCTTCAACATATGAATAACAGTCTCCTTTTTAGGGGGTCCTGGTTGCAAGGCACAGGGCCGTGCCTGTCACCCCATGCAGACAGGACAAGAAGAGATCATCGAAGCAGGCTCCGGTGAGCTGTGAAGGTTCTTGGGCATCACGAATTCAGTCCACCTCCTGGAGAGCCAGGCCAGGTCCAGCTGGCATGTCACTGGTGTCACTGGGGAATCCCAGTGGCTGGAGACAGGTGGAGGAACAGGTCCCCGGAGATCTTGGATGGCTGTTGAGCCCTGGGGTGAATTATGACAGTGTCCACAGGAAAGAGCAAAAAAGCAAAGCAGAGGTGCCAAGTCATCGTATCAGAGGGGTAGGGCTGGGGTTTAGGGCAAGGACCGGTGTAGCACAGGCAATGGGGACATCAGAAAGGACTGGGGCCCGGGAAGGGAGTATTCATCCAAGTACCAACGGAAAGATTAGCTGTCAGATATGATTAGCTCGTATCATGGAGTTATACGATGATCTCAGGGTCATGTCCTGTGGGACAGAGCCTCCGTCTTCATGAGCCCCTACAGGCATGCTGCTATACCCATCCTTGGGGAGACGATCTCCCTGGCCATATGCTCAAGCTTTTGCCAGCCTGGGAAAATAAAATGGGCTGATGCCAGGTTAGAAAAAAATTACCGTATATTTCCAGGAGCCGTAGATTGTCTAGGATTGTCCTGCTTTTTTCTCCTCATGTTTTCCACACCTCACCGAGCTCCATCCACAAAAAAGCATCTTCACTTTCAACGGAGAGGCAGAGAGGCAGAGTTTACAGGGAGGGTCTGAATTTCAACTTCTCAGAATAGTAGCAGAGTTTCAGCATGACCCTAAATGGTTTCACTTGAGAATGAGCTAAAGGTCTTGCTGCCATCATCCGTTCATCTCCCCACCACAATTTATCTGTCATATCGCTAGTCCCTTGGGAAGCCAGTGTGACTGCAGAGGGACACCAATTCTGACAGATGACAGGGAGTTCTGGCTTCCCCAGGACATGCTTGCCAAGCCTCAGATTCGAGTGAGTCTGTCTGGGTTCATGTCCCAGCTCTGATTTTCTGGGTGATCTTGAAGAAATGATTTAACTTCTCCATGCTTTGGTTTCCTTACCTGGAAAATTTAGATAACGTTCTCTCCCTGGGGCACCTGGCTGGCTCAGTCGGGGTAACATGTGACTCTTAATCTCAGGGTTGCGAGTTCGAGTCCCATTTAGAGATTACTTAAAAATGAAATCTTAAAAAAAAAAAATTCTCTCCCTTACACGTTCTTAAAGACTGAGTGAATTGATATCCATAAACCATAATGCCCGACACGTAATAAATGCTCAATAAATATTAGTCAAAGTTAGCATTACTACATTAGCCGTTACTAATGTCATAGGCAAGTCTTTTCCTGAGCGTCTGTTACCCAGTCTGTGAAATGGAGAGGAGCCAGGAATGACAGCCACGTCACTTCCTGCTCTGGTATCTTGAGTTCTGGTTCTTCTATCCTGCCGGGTCCTTTGTTTTTTTTAACTGTTGTTGTCATTTTGTTTTGGTTTTGGTTTTGGTCAGGCAGCTCTGCGAACAACCCGGCAAGCTGTAAAAACTAGGAATTTCTTCGCTGTCCTCTAGACACAACTGGAAGTGTCAATCTCATTAGAGTCACCAACTCGGGGGGCCGGTTTACAGATGCCTGGGGGAGGGGGGGTGTTCATGTCCTGGAGCCACTGGAACAAATTACCGCAAACTAGGTGGCTTAACGTAACAGAGAGTTGTGCTCTCACAGTTCTAGAGACCAGAAGTGTAAGATCAAGCTGCCTGCAGGGGGTTTCCTCCCGGAGGCTCTCTGGGAGAATCCGCTGCAGGCCTCTCTCCTAGTTTCTGGAGGCTGCCCGCCCCCATTAGCATCCCTTGTCTTGTGGATGCCTCGTTCCTGTCCCTCCTCGGTCTTCACACCTCCTTCTTCTCCACTTGTCTCTGTGTTTCCAAGCTCCCTTTGCCTTCCACTCATGATTTCTCTGATAAAGATACCTGCCACTGAATTTCAGGTTCACTATAAATCCAGGATGATCTCCTCTAGAGATTGTTAATTACATCTGAGAAAAAAAAATTTTTTTAAGTAAGGTCATTCACAGGTTCTAGATTAGGACTTGGACGTATCTCTCTGGGGGACACTATTCAACCCACTACAGGTGAATGGCACCCTGCTTACTTTGGGCCCAGTCTAAAGTGAGATTCTCGTGTTTATCATGTGTCATAGGCGGATAAAACAGGCTGCTTTCCAGATTCTCTCATTTGGGGTGTGAAGTCAAAGTACATAATTAGGCAATTCCAGAGTACTTAAGTACTTCTTCCTTTTCATCCAAAGCAAACTGTAGGCACAGCTACACACCTGCCAGCACTTCCTGGGCGTCGTACTATGTCAGATGCTGTTCTAGGTGGCGGGACACAGTAACGAACAAAAGCAGACAAGAGCCTCATCCCCGTGGAGCTGACAGCCTAGTGAGAGAGGCAGACAATCAATGAAATACATACATTTAAAATATAATGTGTTTAATGTGATAGGTACTATTGAGAAAAATAAAGCAGAAAAGGAAGGGGGAGAGGAAATGCCAAGGGGCATGCATCTGTGTGTGTGTGAGTGTGTGTGCATGAGAGAGAGGTGCTTTAGACAGGTGTCTAGCAATGGCTTCATCCTCAGGGGACACTTGAGTAAAGACCAGAAGAAGATGGAGGACAAGCTATGTGGGTATATGGAAGGAGGCTGTTTGGGGCTGTTTGGGGCGGAGGCCCTGAGAGGTCTGTCTGGGATCCTTCTGGTCCACAAACAGTCCAGAAGCCTGGGGCTCTAGAAGATGGGCTGGAAGGGAGAGCCGTAGGGGGGATCTGAGAGGTAAAGAGGGCAGGGAGGAGGGCAGGGAGCTGTTGCAATGGTCCGGGCTTGATTGCTGGGAGGATCTGGACTTGGTTCCAGCACCCAGACATTCGTCATCACACAGTTAAGCTACAGACGTCTGCAGTCACAGGGAGAAGCTTGCTTACAAATGTTTATAACATCCTCCTCTTTCACGCCTTGAAAACAAATTCCTTGTTAAATTTTTTTTTTTCCGAAAACGAACTCAAGCTTTAAGAATTCAAAACCCAATATGTCTCATCTCTCAATTCTACTTCTGAATACATACCAAAAGACTTGAAGGCAGGGACTCATACGAATGCTGTTCTTAGCAGCAGTATACACAATCGCCAAAAGGCTGGAACAAGCTGTGTCCAATGAGGGATGAAAGGATAAACGAAAGTGATCTACACATACAATGGAATATAGCCTTGAAAGGGAAGGAAATTCTGACGTATGCTACAGGTAGATCAATGAACCCTGAGGACATTATCCTTAGTGAAACAAGAGGACAGATACTGCTTGATTCCACTTACATGACATACCTAGATAATCATTCATCGAACAGAAGGTAGAATAGAGGTTATCCGGGCAGAGCAAGGGGGCAATGGGAATGTATGTTTAATGGATTCAAAGTTTCAGTTCCGGATGATGAAAAAGTTCCAGAGATGGGTGGTGGTAAGTGGTTGCGCAACAATGTGAATGTACTTGATACCAATTAAAAAAGACTTAAAAATCCAGTTATGGAATCCATACGTCACAGGGTAAAGGGCACAGTGCAGGAGCATAACTTACAGAGCTGTTGAATCTCTGAGTTGTACGCCTGAAACTAATGTAACATTGTGTCAATTACACTTCAATTACAATTAAAGTGTTTACGTTGGTAGATTTTATGTTATTTGTATCTTACCATGATTTAAAAAAATAAAAACCAATTAATTTCTTAAAAACAAAAATATCCCAATGCATCTTATTCCCATGGAAAAATATACTTTTTTTTTTTTTTGTCTTTTTTTGTCTTCAGAACAATCTCTTAGAAAATAACATCCACAGCAAGAACATCTTGAAGCTTCTAAATCAGCTTTGGGAATTGTGGAGCACTTTGTGGAGCAGAGAACAGGAAACAGGGTCTGTCTAAACACAAGGAAAGGAAACAGTCATTTCCCTGCTTGTCTTCAGCAGTGTTTATGTAAAAATATTCTGCCCTCTGAGATGTTTTGACTTTTGGTATCCTCCTCCTAGGCAAGCCGGAAACCCTGAGGGTTGACATCTTCACTCTTTGTTTCTAAGCAACAACTGAAAGTCAGCATATGAAAAAGAATTTTTAATTAAAGAGAACAGAGCAAGAAATAGAACCTCAATTTTATCTCTTTCCCACATCACCTCCGAGGCAGGAATCCAGGCACTTGAAGCCATGCAATTTTTCCCAGTTTATAAACCAAGAGTTTAATTAAGTTTCTTAAGATTTCTATACCCTTTGGCAAATTATTTCCTCTACTACAAACATCTTCCTTGGATCCCCAAAAAGTTTAAGAAATAATTATAACATACTTGATAACACAAAAGTCCTTTGAGTTGAAAGTCCTTGACTCAACAGCAGTTTATTTCTGTTACTGTATTTTAATTCTACCTGCAGAAAGAACTCAAAACACACACCCCCCTTTATCCTGCATTACCAATGAACTTACTTTTCATTAAATATATTTTCAGCAGAAACATGCATAGCTATTAATTTTCATTATAGTTTTTGGAGTTATATCCCAAGTCCTCGAGGGTAGAGTATTTACATAATCTTTTGGAACTCTTCTGTAAGGAGACTTGCTTATGCTTCTCACTTTTTTTTTTAATAAGGTTTTATTTATTTATTTGACACAGGGAGAGTGATCACAAGTAGACATAGAGGCAGGCAGAGAGAGAGGCAGAAGCAGGCTCCATCCCAGGACCCTGAGATCAGGACAAGAGCTGAAGGCAGAGGCTTAACCCTCTGAGCCACCCAGGTGCTCCTTGATCTTTGTTGATATCAGTATGAACTCATTGATATTTATTATATACTTTGGGTATAGTCCATAACTACTTGATACCGTCGCTGAAATTGTCGCTGCAGGCCATGTGTTCCTCCATATGCTTGGCGGTGGAGGAAGAACAAAAGAAAACAGGAAGACAAAACTGAGTGTTTACTGTGTGCAGGCACTGTCTTGGGTCCTTCTTGTCCTTGAAACTTACTTTAGCAGCATTCAGTGTCTGAGTTCCATGTACCCGCAGGAGCACAAGTTCTGGTGTTCTAACCAGATGGTGACTTTATGCCAATTACCCTACCTCCCTGAACCCCCATTCTTAATCTGTAAGATAAGGATAATGTGTATTTACAGGGTTGGGAAGAGGATTATGAAATTAACTAGCTTATGAAATTAATTATGGGCTTCACAAAAGGAACAAATGAGTCCAATTATAGGAGGTGCCTGGAATTGTGAGAGCCACAGGAAGGAGAATGGTGGTACCAGGAGCTGGAGCAGAGGGGTGTCAGGAGTTTGTGTTTTACCGCACAGAGTTACTGGGGCTGGATGCACAACAGTGTGAATGTACTTAATGCTGCTGAGTTGCATTTGAAAATGGTTAAAATGGTAAATGATGTGATGCATATTTTACCACACAGAAATATATGCTCATTGTTGAAAATTTAGAAAAAAATTTTTAAGTGTTTTAAGTCCTTAGTGGGGGACCTGGCTGGCTCTGTCAGTAGAGCGTGGGACTCTGGACCTTGGGGTTGTAAGCTTGAGCCCCATGTTGAGTGTAGAGATTACTTAAAAGTAATTTTAAAAATCTTTTAAAATTTTTAATTTTTAATTAAATAATTTATTTTTTATTATGTTCAGTTAGCCAGCATATAGTGCATCGTTAGTTTTTGATGTAGTGTTCAATGATTCCTTAGTTGCGTATAAGACCCAGTGGTCATCACAACAGGTGAATAAAAAAATTCTTTAAAAAAAATCCTTGGTAATGCCGGTACTCAGTGGCTGCTTCTGTTTGTCATTTGTAGCCCCTGTATAGTCTGGATCTTACTCTTTTAACACTATACGTATTTCCCCAAGCTGGTGAAAACTCAATGACCATTTTATTAGCTGCATGATGGTCCACCATCACTGATTAGTCATTGATTAGTCATTAGTCATATTTTTCAGCATTATAAATAACACTACAATGAACATCTCTCTGTGAATTATTACATCTTTAATACATACCCAGAAGGAGAATTACCGAGCCAAGAGAATTACCGAGTTTAAGGCGCGTGATATACGCTGTCATACTTAGGAAGGTAATCCGACTACCTTGCCACAGGCTACCTGAAAAGACACTAGTTTGAAGGCGCCCACAGGGGCTGCCCAACGTTAAATACAGTACTTTTTTGTTGTAAAGTTGTCTGCTAATGTTGTTCTTCGGTTTCCCCTCCCCCTCTGTTACACTCAGTTTTCTTTAATCATTTGTACGAAACTGTATATAGTAAGCTAATTAATTTTCCCTCGCTGCCTTTAATTGGCGTTAATTATTGTCAAACATCTGTTGCTTTTAAGAAAACAAAATGTGGAAATACTTTTATTTCTTAAGTTCGTTGATTCCCCCCCCCCCCCATACAGCACACGGAAATTCCCATAAATCACATAGAGTAAGCTCCAGTTCGTCTGTGGGGCGCGGAGGAGCAGAGGCTATTCAAGCAAATACCCCCTCCCCCCCTGCCCGGACTCCAGGCCCGCCGCCGCCTTCGGTGTTCTGTCGCCGGGGCAACGAATAAACCAGCATTCCTTCCACCTGACCCTGCGCTGGCGACGGTGGCAGCTGCGCTCCCACGCGCCCTCGAGCCCTGCAGCCTGGGGAAGTGTCCTCAAGGCCGGGCGTCGGCGCCTCCAGGCTCATCCAGGCGCTTTCTAAGCGCGGCCGCCGGCTAACCGGAGGCAAATCGCTCGCACCCCTGGCGGAGTCATGCTCTTTCCCAAGACCCGGACGGTGGGCAGCGAACTCTCCTCTCTCTCTCCTCTCCGCGGCCTTCCACCGCCTGGAAGCGCAGCCGCGTCTCCACCCAACCCGCTTCGCTCAGCGCCGTCGGGGCGTCCCGGGCGCGCGCTCCGGCACCGCAGGCCGGGCAGGTCTACGTGGGTCCCGAGACATCCGTAACTGCCCCCGCCCCCCGCAAACCGCGCGGCTCCTTAAAAGGGTGGACGTGAGAGCCTCCGGGAATCTGGGCACCTAGACGCTGCCGCAGGAACCAGAACCCCTAGGCCTGCGGGGAGCCCCAGAGGGGCAGGAAGAAGCCAGGGACCCCTTCGCTCCCGCGCGCAGCAGGGGAGGCCCCCGAGCAAGTGCTCCGTCACCCCCGACCCCATAGGGAGGGTGCCCTACGGAACCCCCCCCCACCCCAACACGACCCTTCTCCCCGCGTCGCCCGAGTCACTTCCCGCCGCCCACTCCCCAAGCTTCCTTTCGCCCCCGGCGACCCTCCCTGGGTTTCCTTTGTCCCCTCCACACCCTCGCCCGAGCTTCCTGAGTCCTTTCCACGGATAGTTTCCCCCTCCCCCACCTCACTCCCCCCGCGGCGCCCCTTCTGAAGCTTTTCTCCTCCCCTCCCCCTCTCGGGCTTCGCGGTCCCTTCCCGGAGCCTCTCCTGCGCCCTCTCCTGCGCCCTGCCCTCTCCGCCCCCTCCTCGGTTTCCCTTGTCCCCTCCCGCCCCGCCCCCGTTTTTAAACCTGGCGCGGAGCGCCCTGGTAGGTGAGCGCCCTCGCCCGAGCGGTTAGAGGCGCGGCCGTGTCGCTGGCGCCGCCGGAGAGGCGCGGGCTGCGCGGGCACCATGAGACCGGAGGCGGCGGCCGGAGCCCGGGACGCGCGCGGGCGCGTCTGTCACTGCCCCGCGGCTGGTCCCCGGAGGCCACCGCCGCCGCGCGGGCCCGAGAGGTGAGGGTGTCCCCGCGGCCCCCTGGACGCGTCGAGAGGCGCGCGGCGCGTCGGGGCAGCGAGCGCAGAGCGGGATGCCAGCGCCGTGGAGCCCCCCAAACCCGGGCGGAGCCCCGGAGCCCGACCGCGACGCCAAGCAAGTTCCTTAGCCTTGGACGGGGACGCACGGTCCTCTCCATTTTCCACGCACAGAGCCGAAGTGCGGAGGCCCCGGAGGCGCACACCAACCAAATGGGCCAACGCTTCCATTCATAGCTCTGAAATTCACCGGGCTGGGAACTTGAAGGCTCGGGGCCTCCCAGCTAGCCTTCCAGAGGGTCCCCTGACGTTGACTGTCACACTCTTGATGACCGTCTTTGTTTGCCCTGCACTTGGGGCTCAGCCCTTTCAAGATAGTACAGTTAAAGTGTGGAAGGGGCTGGGTGGCTAGGCAGCCAGAGAGGAGAAACCCATTCCCCAACCCCCCTTTTGCATTGTAGAACCCTGTGGAATCATCTCTGCGGGGTCAAGATCCTTCAACAGCAGAGGGGGTGCGGTTGAATTTAATGAGCAACAAAGTAGCCAGCTACAGTGGGGAATCAAGGGAAGACTCCATTTGGGTTGGGAGGGGAAATCTCTCAACTTATGTGTCCCCTGATAATTGCATCAGATTTGGGACTTCTGGAAGCCAGTGAAGGCAGAGAAGTAAGAATGTGGCAGGAGAGGGGGAAAAAACCCAAAAAACCGTAAATGGCATCAGTTTATTCACAGACTGAGAACTTGAAAGAACTTTCTATGGTATCCAGGGACTCTCAGTCAAACACTGGAATTGATAAGAACGATAACTCTGATGATATAATTTTAAAAGGCAGCAGAAAATTCTGGGGTTCACCTCTGGTCCCTGCCTTTCCAGCCCCACACCGTGGAGACCTTGGATCCTCACATCCCAAGAAGCTGAGCTGACCAGAACTGGAAGCCGGGTAAGGCTAAGGTGGGCATTGTGGTATCGAAGGGTTCAGCCAGAAAGTGGCACAACTCAAAAATGACCATGAAAGGCCTCCTCGGCCCGTCCCTCCCTTGGTCCCCTAATGCAGAACTGCCTGTGGGCCCGGGAGAGGGAACCTGGGTGAATGGGCAGTTGATCCGACCTGAGTCACATGTATAGACTGGGCTCCTGCTTGCTTTCTTGAAAAGCAAAGCCACTATGGCATAGCTCTTTCAAGGGCATTCATTATAAGAGAGTTCTAGAAAAGAGCGAGCGAGAACGAGAGAGATTTCTTTATGTTGACACCCCCCCGCCCCCCCCCACACCAGCAGGTGGAGAGAGGAGGGGAGAAGACTGCCCCAGTCCCCCTTCTGAGTGTGCCATTACTGGCGGGCTGGTACCACAGTGCAAATAAGGGCAGAAACCAGTCTGGGGTGCCCAGAAGTGGTGGTTAAAAGCCCCCCACCCATCATCTGGCCCTTCCCGAAGCACTTTTGGCCAGTCTGCAAGCACTCCTGGGGTAATTCATGTTGTCTGAGCAAATACACTCCCGCCAAGGCTTTGTGGGTAAAGATTAATCTCCACAATTCTTTTGTTTCCTGCATTGGTACCTAAATTGCTTTATACTTATTGAAGTAATGGCTTGCTTTCATAGAATTTACCTTTCCTTTCCAAAAATCTTAAAATGTAAGCTGATGACTGTTATAATGCTGGAGAGCTAATCAGGCTGAAAAGGACCATGCATTTAACTTACCCAACACGTGGTATAGGTTATGTGTACAGTTATTTGTAATATGATAAGAAACATCAGGTGCACGAAAGCCGACCTTTGACTGTATTTTGATAATTCAAACTACTTTACTAGATTAGCTTGGATAATGGAAGTTTTCATTGTTGCTTTTATTTAAAAAAATGAAACAGGCAATCTGTATCAGATTAACGAGGTATATGATTTTGTAGCCCAAGTTACTCTTAAATACGTGCAATATCTAAATAATGGAAAATAATTAACACCTTTTGCATTCAAGCTCAAGTTCTTAAACAATAAGATTTAAAAAGTGCTTGAGAGAGGGAGAAATTATAGAAGTTCACAATTGTCCATTTTTTTGTTAAATGAAATGTATAAGGAGCCTATCACTTGTTGTAAGAATAAAAATACAATAGCACAGTATAGTATGCAAGGCAGATGGGTTTTTTCCTCTTAGGATGAGAAGGGTATTTGTGAGAAAAATGATTACTTGCAGGAAAGTGTTAAACTGTAGGAAGTTGCTAGTTGATCGTCAGCGTGGCACGGTTGTGTCCATGGATTTGAGGGGGGGTTGCTCTCAGGGAGCTGTAGAGCACGCTTGCCTGGCTAGCTTTTTGCAGAGCCCAGCTGGCCAGGCGGAGAGGACAGCGGCGGACCACCGCAGGGTCCACGCACCGCGCGCTGTTCCGGGACGCCCCGGGCAGGGTGAGCGCAGCCTAGCGCAGGAAGAGAACGCTTCTTGCTCAGCAGCGCCCTCTCCCGACAATGCGGGAAAATTCCTTGGCTCCGGAGCTCTGTTGCGTAGTATTTCTCGAGAAATTCGAGGGCGGGGTTCAAAGCCCTGTGCCCTGAGCACCTGGGTCACCCTCACCCATTTGGTACCCCTACCTCCCCTTGGGAGCTGTCTCCCTCTCCTGCCTGGGGAAAATGAACCACAGCCTAAGCCTTTGTTGACCTCTGTTATACTTCCCTCCTGGCTGCTTGCCCGCCTTGCAAGGGAGGTGATTTCCTGAAAGGAGATGTCTGGGGCTGTGTCCTGCTGGGCTCATCCTCCCATGTTACAGGCTCCTCGCCCCCCCGCCCCCCATCGCTTTATCGGAGTCAGAGGCTGCGTGGGGAGGAGAACCAGAGACTCTAATGGAAGTCTACTTTTATCTCTTCTCTTACTCCTAAGGACACACACCCCTTTCCTTGTATACATTTCTGATGCCCTTGAATTATCCAAGTGTGAATGTGTAGACATTTCTGCGAACAGAAGATGATCTTTAATTAGAAGATATTTGTGGCATAAAGCTATGTATGTTGGAGGGTAAAGTTTTACAGGTTCTAAAGGCGTATTTTATGTTTCACAGAGTCTGGTTAGAATTACTCACTTAAAGGAAGCTGTTTTTCTGTACTAACACTGTCTTTTGCGGTCCACCAAAGTTTGCCCTGTTGCTTTAGATGCTGTCCCCTCACAGGATGTAAAGTCACCTCTGACAGCGCAGGATTGCTTACCGTGTTAGTCGGCAATTAGGGGTATTTTATAATTATAACACAGCTTAGCACAGACATGAGTCTCTGGAGTCCTCAAAAAGTGAACTTCATTTTGGAGAAGATTTTGTTCAAAGAGCTTCATTTTCTTTCCCTGGCATCGCTCATCACAGCGTATTGTAAAAAATACAGTTGGTAAAATATAATGACATTTGTTCACAAAGGCTACACAGCTATCACTGTGGGATGGACTGGGTGTGATGATCGTTGGTGACGAACCATCCTCGGAGTCCTTTCTCGTCCTGCTCTAGCAGGTTTTGTCTCACTCCCGATCTGGTTCCTGCTAAACTCCATGCAAACCCAAGCGCTGGGGTTTCTCATCCATTGCCCTAGCTCATTTCAGCTCACTTTCAAGCAAAAGCGTCTCTTCCCGCTTTCCATAGTAACTACAACTTTCGGAGCTCTGAGATCGAGTGACAGTCGCCAGCTTTGCAGCCCCTCAGATCATCTGACCACAGTTCAGGCCAAGTTCATTGAGATTCAGGACCTCATGAATTTGGGCACAATGGGGTCAGGCAGAGTGTGACTGTCCCTTCACCTCCCTAGCACCAACGCTGGTCACCGCATGGACAAGCCTGGCGTGCGCTCTCTCTCTGCTTGTATCTTATCTCCATCAACGTAGCCCTTAGTTCCTCAGACTGGCTTCCCTCTCCTCCACTCGTGACATTCAAGTGGTCAAGTGGTTTTTTGAATACGACTGAAGAGCCCTTGGAATCCACCTTTCCTTTCCCTTCCTGTCCCTGTTCAGACCTTTATCCCTTCTTGACCGGTGCCTCCGAGCCCTTACCTCCCCAAGCTAGGCTGTTGCGCTGGTCCCTGGGGCCACCATAGCCTTGAACTACAGATCTGACGGTTGAACTCCTGACTCAGAAATCAGTGACGGTCTCTAGTGCTTCTCCCGGATGAAACCCAGGCTCAGAAGTAGGTCCTCAAGGCATCCTGTGATGGGGACTCGGCTTCCTGCTGGGGCCCATTAAATAACACAGTTTCTCCTTTGTTCTGCACTGGGCTCCTCACCCTTCTCCGCCTACAATCTCTGTTTTCCGGCCCCTCAGGATTTGATGTTCCCCTCCGCCAGGAATGGTCTCGGACTTGCACACCCAAATGCTGTTGATGTCTCCGCCAGGCCCTCCGTGAACCTCTTCTTCCTCCCTGCTTAGAATTGTTGGCATCTTGCTGTAAGAGGCTTTGTAGCGTAGTCATTTGCCTACGTGTGTCTTTTCCCATTAGATTGTAAAAGCCTGGGGGCACCTGGGTGACTCAGTCATTAAGCATCTGACTTCGGCTCAGATCATGATTTCAGGGTCCTGGGATCGAGTCCCATATCAAGCTCTCTGCTCCTCCCTCTCCCTCTACCCTTGTTTGTGTTTCCTGTCTCGCTCTCTCTGTCAAATAAATAAACAAGGTCTTTAAAAAAACAAAAAACAAGAAACGCCTGAACTGAAGGACTGTCTGGGACTCATCTTCCTGTCTTTGATCCCTCACAGTGCCCAGGACATCTCTGGCAGCAGGAAGAGAAAGAGGCTCACGAAATACCGTAAAGGTGTTTAAACTGTCTCTAAATTCGTTTTGCTACTAAGAAGTGCAAACCACTTAGATTTTCTTTTCTAGAATTTCAAGATGCTACCTCAGAGGGATGTGTTTGACTATGTCTGTGTTTGTACGTGTCTGTCTTTACAGCTGGAACCTGGAGGTGACCAACAAACTCCGGGATCAAAGGGGGCCTTTGGGTTTCAGCATCCTGTAAGGTAACATGACCTCACAGTAAGAAATAGATTATTTTCTTTTAATAGAGACATAAATACACTTTCGTGCCTTCAACTGTGCACGTTCTCAACAAAGTAGAAAATAATTCTGTATATTGTCTAATATTTAGTTATTATGACCTCCCAAAACTTCAAGGATATTGTGTTGGGTTTCTGGAATCCATTCATTCATTCATTCATTCATTCAGTGTTCTAGTTGCAGATTGGATTGACCTCTTTCCTTTACGTCTTTCGTTCATACCTCTCATTACATTTCATGTCTTGGGTTAAATTCAGCGGAGTATGACTTGTACATGTGTATCTGCTTATTTACTGAAGTATTTAAGTCCATTCCGATTTGTCTCGCGGATATCAGTTAGTATACTGTCTAGAGCAAAGTAAACTTTCCAAATACGTGTGTGACCGAATGAAGGGCTGGGGGGATGGCTCCACCACGGTTGGCCCCTCTAGCCTTTCTGTGCTCCCACGGTCCTGGGGGTGACAGCACCCGCACTGCTGTGTCCCTCTTACATTCATCCACTGAAGCAGGTGGCTCTTGCTCAGGATTCATGTCTGTTTCTCTGTCTCTTTCTCTCCCGGTCTCTCATTCCCTTCAGCAAAAGGAGCCACTCCTCCTCAGAGTATTTTTACCCTGGTTATCCCGGAAGACTGAAAACTTGAGTAAAATCCAGAGATCCTCATTGCCGGCGATGAAATCGAAAGCCCTTCCGACTGGTCAAAGAGTGATTTCTGGAAAAGGGAAGCTTTTCCATCCCCATAGGATCACTTGGGAAGCTTTATTTTTATTTTATCTTTTTATTATAAAAAATTTCAAGCTTACACACAAGTGGAGAGAAGAGTCCTGTGAACCCCCCTACATGCCCCACCCTCAATAATTATCAACAGTCTTCAGATCTGATGGTGTTTATCACCCTCTCCCAAGTATGTTTTTATGGTTGTTAGAATTTTTTTTTTTAAAGATTTATTTATCTGAGAGAGAGAGTTCGAGTGGGAGGAGCAGAGGGAGAGGAAGAGAGAGAATCCCAGCCAGACTCCCTGCTGAGCCCAGAGCCCAGTGCTGGGCTGTCTCACGGCCCCCCACCCCACCCCCCACCCCCCACCCCCAACCCAGATCATGACCTGAGTAGAAACCAAGAGTCGGAGCTTAACAGACTGTACCCCCTGGGCACCCCTGTTAGAATTTTAAATCAGTTCCAGGCATCTTACAAATTCAAATTCCCCTATAAATAACTTCAGCATTACAGGCTAATTTTTAATATGGCCTAAACTATGTTTATATTTCTGTCATTATCTGTAATTTATATAATATAGAAATACATATAAATTTAAAGAATATATATATACATATATATGAATATACACACACACACACACACACACACACACATATATATATATATATATATATATATATATATATATAAAATAGAGAGAGAGAGAAAAAGAAAACCATATAATGGTGTTGTTTGTTGCAGTGGTGGTTTGTTGCAAAGTTCCTCGACCCCAGCTCTGCCAACACTTTGAGCTGGACAATTCTTTGTTGGAAGGCGCCCTGGCGGATATGATGGGATGTTTACCAGCATCCCTGGGCTCCGCCCACTCATCTAGTAGCTCCTCCTCAATCAAGGCAACCAGAAATGTCTCCAGACCTTGCTAAATGCACTCTGGAGGTTGAGAATCCCTGATTTATCAGGAATCTTAGGAAGGTCAGAAGGGTGCTTAGGTGGCTCCGCGGTTAAGCATCTGCCTTTGGCTCAGGTCGTGATCCCGCCCTCGTCCCCTCCGTCATCCGTCATCCGACTCCTTGCTCAGCAGGAAGCCTGCTTCTCCCTCTCCCACTCCCCCTGCTTGTGTTGTGTCTCTCTCTCTGTCAAATAAATAAATAAATAAAATCTTAAAAAAAAAAAAAAAAAACCTTTCCATGTATAACTGTAATCCTAAATTCTATAAAACCCGGATTTGGAGTTCCAAATTTATGTATTTAGTTTCTTTCCCTCCTTCCTTCCTTCCTTCCTTTCTTCCATCCTTCCTTCCTTCCTGTTCTTTAGACTAGACCCGTAGTCAGGATTACCATTTTCTGTTCTGGCGAAGTGAGGAACACACCCCTACAGCTTCTCTATAGCAACTTCCAGAATAATTAGCTGCTTCTCTAGACTGGGGTTTCAGAGCCAGATTTCCTCCAGAGCCCGAAGGGTCACAACATTCCCCAGACTTGGGGGTGTTGCGGGGGGGATAGGGACCTAACCTAAATAAGACATATATTCTCCAGGATACGTGACATTCTCTCTTTGATCAGAATGAGACTCTTCAACGTGAAACTCGGTGTTTTAATTTCCTTTTACCTTCACGGAGGCACACCCTTTCTCCCGTGGTGGTCTAAATCAATCTGCTCACCCCGATTATAGGCTCATTTCTGAACTGGTGTGTGGGGTTCCTTTTGCCAGGTCTCTCTACCTGCTCACGGTTTTGTGTTCTGATGATTTAGGAAACACTCTTTGTGCAGCGAAGGCAAGATCAGAGAGGGAGATCGGGGGTTAGCTGCCTCTAGGGGAGAGGACCCACTAGATGGGAGTTTGCCTGTTTCTGGGTGATTAATGGTGTATTTGTTTCTTAAATATTAGACTTTATTTACCCATTTCAAAGCGCCAAGAGTATCTGCAAAGTTCTGGGGAAAAAGTGCTGGCCAGTTTCCCAGTGCAAGCCACAATCCACTTCTACAATGACGAGTCCGATTCAGACGATGACGAGCAAGAGGCAGAAAACCAGACTTCCCACCTTCAGCCCCGGGAGACACAAGGTCTGGCGGAGAACAGCCCAGGAGGGAAGGGCAGAGGTCAGCCGACAAACCCAGGATGGAGCTCTGTAGGGCACAGTGGCCTCGGTGGGAAGGGTCCACTCCCTCATGGTGACCCTCTGGGGGGCACAGAGCCTGCCTCACCCAAATAAATGGGGTCTCTCTCCCCCACACCAGACTTGGCTCACATGCGCTCTGGGGGACCGCTGTGCATTTCCCCTGGTGTACGGGGGTCGGTGCCTATCTCTGACCAGCACTCCAGGCACAGCGAGAACTTGGCTCGTAACTTTTCCTGCTCCTGGTGATTCTCTTCAGGGCACTCATGCACACCATTGGAAAAGGTTTCTAGAACCAGGAGGTTTGTGTTAACATGGGTTGTTATCAGATGGGACCAAATTTCAAAGCACGTTCATAGTACCACTCTGTCATCAAATGATAGGTCATCCCAGTATAGATTAATAACCCACTGATGCCTCTCACTTGACCTCAGACTCGTTATGTAGCTAATTCTACTTTTGTAAGCAAAAGGATTTAGACGTTGTCCAAGGGTGGACGTGTTTGCTTCATGGCATTTCAAAAATATTTATGAAAAATAAACAAAACTGAACAATTTCCGTAAGAGTAACAGAAATTTTAAATATGGATTTTTAGGGGAACAATTCTGGTTAAAAATTTATGATCCTTGTCTAAGGGCTGAGCGTATGAAGATATAGAGAAAAGAGCTTTAACTCTTAGTTGAGAACTGGTTCGGGCTTGTTACTTGAATAAAATAACACTGTTTTCAATCAAATTATCTAATATAAGATTATTTTCATTTTTTTATATTTTGATGATCAAATGATTATGTTCTACAAGTTTATTACTTATCTTATATGTGATTGTCTTCCTATATATAGTATATTACATAAGTTTATACTTGAAATAAATATTTTGAAAGACATGTTTGATAATCACCTTTTTTGTGTCAAGACAATTTTATTTATTTAGATTTCCTTTTTTTGGAGTGATCTCTACATCCAATGTGGGGTTTGAACTCACAACCTCGAGATCAAGAGTCACACATGCTCTACCAACTGAGCCACCCAGGCGTCCCATATTTAAGACAATTTTAATTTTTTTTTTTTAAACTTTATTTAGTTACTTGACAGAGAGAGAGAGAGCGCGAGCACAAGCTGACAGAGTAGCAGGCAGAGGAAGAGGGAGAAGCAGGCTCCCCACTGAGCAAGGAACCCAGCATGGGGCTCCATCCCATAACCTTGGGATCATGAACTGAGCCGAAGGCAGAGGCTTAACTGACTGAGCCAGCCAGGTGCCCCAAGACAGTTTTAGATTTAATTAGTGCCTGCTGTAAAGTTTTCATAAGTTTGTCAGGATGTTTTCATATTTAACTCTTTAAATGATATTGTTTCTAAGAATAAAAATATACATATAAAAAACAAAAGAGATGAAAACCTCGATGCCTAAAAAGTCCACTGATATTAAAAAAATTAGAGGAATACATGCAAATATTTTAACAATCCAAACAGCATAGAAAAGTGTACATTTGCAAAAACTCACGCTTTCCTGTTTTCCTCTTTCTCTGTGCAAAGGTACCTAACATCATTTGGTTTTGATTGCTGCTCCCCTTTAGAAATTACTATTTGTTTTTTTTTTTTCTTTCTTTAAAAAAAAAATAACTGGAAATTTGTACCTCTTAATCCCCTTTCTCTATCCCACCTACCCCCCACCTGCCTCCCATCTGGGGACCACCAAGTTATTCTCTGTATTTAAGAGTCTGTTTTGTTTGTTTGTTCACCTGTTTTGTTTCTGAGATAACGCATGTGAGTGAAATCATATGGCATTTGTCTTTCTCTGACTTATTTCACTTACCATAATCCCTTCTAGTTCTATCCCGTGCTGTTCTAAATGGCAAGATCTCATTCTTTTTTTTTTTTTTAATGGCTGAGCAAATTCCGTTGTGTGTGCTCATGCGTGCGCGCGCGCGCGCGCGCACACACACACACACACACACACACACACACCCCTATACCACATCTTCTTCATTTATCTATCAACGGATGCTTGGGCTGCTTCCATGTCTTGGCTGTTGTAAATAATGCTGCAATGAACATAGAAGGGCATCTATCTTCCCAAATTAGTGTTTTGCTCTCTTTGGGTAAATACCAAGTTGTGGAATTACGGACCATATGGTAATTCTACTTTCAATTTTTTGAGGATCCTCCATAACGGTTTTCCACAGTGGCTACACCAATTTACATTCCCACCAACAGTGCACAAGTGTTCCTTTCTGTCCATATCCTCACCCACACGTGTTATTTGTCTTTTTTTTTTTTAAAGATGTTATTTTTATTTATTTATTTTGAAGGAGAGAGAGAGAGCACGGGAGAGGGGCAGAGGGAGAGGCAGAGAGAGAATCCAGTGTTGGAGCCCAACTCGGGGCTCGATCTCGCAACCCTGAGATCACGACCCCGAGCCTGAATCAAGAGTCAGACACTTAAACGATTGAGCCATCTAGGTGCCTTGTTTAAGATTCTTTTTCAGTAAATCTCTATACCCAACGTGGTGCTCAGACTTAGAACCCTGAGATCAAGTCTGATGTTCTACTGACTGAGCCAGCCAGGTGCCCCTGTTTCTTGTCTTTTTGATATTAGCCATTCTGACCGGTGTGAGGTGGAATCTCACTGTGGTTTTGATTTGTATTTCCCTGATGATGTGTGATGTTGAGCACCTTTTCATGTGCCTACTGGCCATCTTGATGTCATGTTTGGAAAAATGTCTAGTCAGATCCTCTGCTCATTTTTTTAATCAGATTGGGCTATTTTGTCCTTGGTCTTTTTTTTTTTTTTCCTTTTCAGATTTCTTCCTAAAATTCTTTTTATCAGTGAATTTTATTGTTCCTTCTACTTGTTTCCAGTACCTTTTTTCAGACTTAAAAACAGGTCTACCTGGGCTTATTTCAGAAACGATATAAGATGGCCTTCTATTTTGCTGGGTTTTAACAGAAAAATATCAGAAGTCTCATCCTTACTGCCCCTCCATGTGATGCATGAGGGGAAGCTTCAGGCACCACATTTGGCTTTGTTTCGTGTTTCTTAATAAATTGCTTTTACTGAGGGGGAAAAAAAAAAAAAGATCTGACTCAATCTCCAAGTTCCCGTTAAACCAAACTTGGTCACCGTACATTCACTTACAAACTGCACATTATATGGAACCATTTGAAGCTGCTAATGTTTTGACCTCCATTTCCATTCATTTTCAAAATGAACAAAATCATCTCGGTGGTATTTTCTACACCCTGCATTTCTCCTTCATTTGCTGCAATAGCTTGCCTAATAATGATGCAGAAAACAGGTTTCACGTGCACTGCCATCTACATACCTTTCCCCTGAAATCTTTTAAAAAATTTGAATCAAAGCAGCCACTCCAACAAAGGGTACAATGAGCCAGGTTTCCATGAAATATATTATTTCAAATAAATAATCTGTGGTTCAGGCTTTCAGTGAGGCATCTTTCAGTGGCTCACCAAACATAGCTCCTAATGAACGTGATTATTGAACAGAATCTTGCAAATACCACAAGCTGAAGCCTGTTAGGAACATTTGTACTTTCAGCCAGCTGCGTGGCAAACCTCCCGCACGGGGGAATTTGTTGTAATATTTGTTTCCGCCCATCTCCAGCTTTTCATGGAGTCGTCCAGCTGTGTGGCTAACAAAAGAAAGCAGTTCCATGTGGCGACCCAATTGTTTCCTGTTTGCTATTTTAACCACTTCAGCCGTGGTAGGGAGAAAAAGTGTTTTCCCAGTGCTGTTTCTTTGTGAACTTCTGTATTAACAAGAAACTGCAAAGTCATCTGCCAAACGTCGTTAAGTTTGGTGACGTTTTGTAGAATACTAGATGCAGGATCCCGTAGTTTAAAACATACCAGTAATGTCAGGGGTCATCTGTGCTTTGCTTGAGGTTCAATGATAACGTGTTAATAACTCAATTATTTTGCTTGAGAATTTATTATTGCAGTTATTTTTTGCTCACTTCCTATTGGATCTTTTCACTTGTGATGTGCCCAAAGATGAGCTTGTTAGAAAAGCATAGGTTTTAGGGGCACCTGGGTGGCTCAATCGTTAAGCATCTGCCTTCTGCTCAGGTCCCGATCCCAGGAGAGCCCTGCATCGGGCTCCCTGATCAGCAGGAAACCTGCTTCACCCTCTCCCACTCCCCCTGCTTGCGTTCCCTCTCTCGCTGTGTCTCTCTCTGTCAAATAAATAAATACAATCTTCTAAAAAAGAAAAGTATGGGTTTCGGCGTTAACATTATCTTGTTGGTTCGCTTGTACTCGGATTACCTGTATTATTTTCAACTCAATTTCAACTGAAGTCAGAGGGATTTTTCAGTTTGTTTATTTGAGGAATTTATCATTTTTAAAAAAAGATTTTATTTATTTATTTGACAGACAGAGATCACAAGTAGGCAGAGAGGCAGGCAGTGGGGGGGGGTGGGGAAGCAGGCTCCCTGCTGAAGAGAGCCCGATGTGGGGCTCGATCCCAGGACCCTGGGATCAGGACCTGAGCCGAAGGCAGAGGCTTCAACCCACTGAGCCATCCAGGCGCCTCTGGGGGACTCATTTTTAATTACCTTTTCCTCCTTGTGATAGCTCATTAAAGAGGAAAACTACCTGTTTTTCCTGGTCTGCATGAGTCATTTTTGTAGACTTGCTGGTGAAAGACCGAGGCATAAATAGGTAATTTTTTATGACGCTTCTGAAAATGGTGAATATTTATAAAAAACAACTTCAATTCCCTTGGAGTTTGCTGGGCAAATCTTAAATACGATGTCACTGTTATATTCCATTATGTCATTACGTGGTAACCTTTACAAACAGATTTTAAAATGCTGATGAGCCAAAAAGAAAAAAAAAATACAAACAGATTTTATTTTTATTTTATAGTTTGAAACATTTCAAAAAGATGCTCAGCATCATGAGCCATTACAGAAATGAGAAATGAAAACCACAGGTACTGTCACGCTCCTACTAGAATGATTACAATTTTTAGCAGACAAACAATGTAAAAAAAAAAAAAAGACAATGTAGAGTAACTGGAAGCTTCACACATCACTGGTGGGAATGTAAGATGGTCAGAGTTTGGAAAACATTTCAGCAACTTCATTAAAAAGTTAAACACAGACTTCGGTCATAAGCCGGCAATTCCACTCCTAGGAGTCTACCCAGGAGAAAATGAAAATGTGTGTCCACAGAAAGACATGTAAACCAATGTTCATAGCACCTTTATGCATGATAATCCCAAACTGAAAACAGTGCAGGGGCACCTGGGTAGCTCAGTGGGTTAAAGCCTCTGCCTTCGGCTCAGGTCATGATCCCAGGGTCCTCGGATCAAGCCCTGCATGAGGCTCTCCGCTCGGCGGGGAGCCTGCTTCCTCCTCTCTCTCTGCCTGCCTCTCTGTCTACTTGTGATTTCTGTCTGTCAAATAAATAAATAAAAATCTTAAAAAAAAACCCCGAAAACAATCCAAATGCACATCAACTGGTGAATGGATAAATAAAATGTGGTCTATCCATGTGATGGGATATAATTCAGTAATAGGAAGGCATGAAATGTAATATCAATGTATTTTAAAACAAGGAGGGACCATGCCAACACGATGCTAATTGAAAGACTCCAGATGCCACAGGCTACCCTGTATGATCTCATTGTATGAAATGTCAAGAAAAGGCTTGCTGCATGCTTGGAAAGAGAGTCATTGTCCAGGAACCAGGTTGTGGGGTCTTCTGTGGCAAGCTCGGGTCACCCGCCTATCTACAGAGGGCAGTGGAGAGAAGAGCATGACAGAGTTTTGAACAAGAGAGTGGTATGATCCGGCTTGTGTTCCGAGCAGTCTTTCTGTACCAAGGAAGGACTGGGTACAAGAAAATCAGGCAGGAGGTTGTCACAGTGGTGAGAGATGCGGGCTTGAACCCCAGGAGGAAGGCGAGAGAGGAGGACACCTACTGGAGGATGTACATTTCTGTATGTACATTTCTAGGCTCTCGTTGTTGGAAGATGATGCTTCTCACTAGATAACTAACTGTCCATTGCTTTCCAAATTCATGCTGGCCCATTTATGCAGGCGATGTCCTTTGGAAAACCCCAGTGAGTCCCTATTCCCTCTGTCTTCCTATGGTGTAACTTCCTATCATCTGCTCCATGAAGGAGATCCGTTCTCTAATTGTGGATAAAGAAAATCAAAAGCTTTATGTTAAGCATGTGATGTCCCCTCTCCCACTGCGCCCGAGCCCTTTAGCACACTGGAAGGCAGGCTTCTTTCTTCTTAATAGTCCTAGACCATAAATCTGAGTATGCAAGAAAAAACAAAGAAAAAAAAAAAGAGAGAAAAGGCAAATCTATAATGATAATTCTATCTAAACAGCATTATATCTAATTATATATAAATATGGTTATATATTATATATCATTATAATTTATATTATATAGTGCATTATATATGATGTATATATGCATATGATGTATATATAATGTATATATGCATATAATGCATAATGGTTGCTTAACACTGGAAGTGGATGCCTTTCCATGACAGGGATTGACTGTCGATGGGTGCAAAGAAGTTTTTTGGAGTGATGGAAACATTCTAAAACTGGGTTATGGTGATGGTTGCACAATTCTAGAAATTTACTAAAATGATTGAATTGTGCAGTGCCGTGAATGGGTAAATACATGGTACGTAAGCTACACCCCCAATAAAGCTGTTAAAAAAAAAAAAAAAGCTTTGAGTCTTCTACTAAAACAATATTTTTTTTGTTAAGCCACTGAACCAATAATCGAACAATGCTTTTGTTGTTCTTTTGTTGGCATGAAAAATATTTATATTTTTTTAAGGAAATTAATCCAAAGGAGAAAGCTCTAAAGAGATCGTTTGGTTTCTTAGTTTTTGACTCTCTGGGTTTCTCGAGGCCCTGTCTTCTGCACACTTGCCATGACCTCTGAGTCATCCATCACAAAAAGGGGAAGAAGTCTCAGGTGTATGTTCAGATGACGGCTTCCGTTCCAAAGGAAGACACAACAGGGAGACTGTTTGCCGAGACCCAGATCATCATAAAGCTCGATCTTTCCGTGAGCAATTACTTTAAATTCCGAGAATATATTGTTAAGCGATGTGGTAGGGCTATGACCCAGATTTTAAGTTAGGTGTAAGAGTTGGGGCTCATTACCAACAATACCAATAATGGTCACCGGCTGTCGTAATTTGGGGTCTCTCCAAGTACATTGACTACACCTACAAATGCAGAAGTTTTACAGAGTTTTCTGTGATACACTGATCCTAGCAATAGTTAAAGCTACAATCTAGCTCATTCCAAAGATATTTTTAAAAATGTATTTTAAAATGTATTCCATGGGGTGCCTGGGTGGCTCGGTCAGTTGGGTGCCCGACTCTTCATCTCAGCTCAGGTCTTGACCTCAGGGTCATGAGTTCAGGCCCCACGTTGGGCTCCATGCTGGGTGTGGAGCCTCCTTAAAAAAAAAACCACAACAGGGGCGCCTGGGTGGCTCAGTGGGTTAGGCCGCTGCCTTCGGCTCAGGTCATGATCTCAGGGTCCTGGGATCGAGTCCCGAATCGGGCTCTCTGCTCAACGGGGAGCCTGCTTCCCTCTCTCTCTCTCTGCCTGCCTCTCTGCCTACTTGTGATCTCTCTCTGTCAAATGAATAAATAAAATCTTTAAAAAAAAAACAAAACCACAACATTTCTTATCAGTGTATAACAGATATAGAAAAGTGAGCAAATCATAAGAGCTTGATGAATTTTACTTAAAGATTTTTTTTGAAGATTTTATTTATTTATTTGACACACAGAGAGAGAGATCACAAGTAGGCACAGAGGCAGGCAGAGAGAGAGGGGGAAGCAGGCTCCCCGCTGAGCAGAGAGCCCGATGTAGGGCTCCATCCCAGGACCCTGAGATCATGACCTGAGCCAAAGGCAGAGGCTCAACCCACTGAGCCACCCAGGTGCCCCTAAAGATTTTATTTTTAAGTAATCTCTCCACCCAATGCGGGGCTCAAACCCAAGACCCTAGATCAAGGGGCACCACGGTGGCTCAGTTGTTAAGCATCTGCCTTTACTCAAGACCCTAGATCGAGAGTCACACATGCTACCAACTGAGCCACCCAGGTACCCCAGTACTTAATGAATTTAAAAATAGAACACAGCCTTCAAAATACAAGCCAGGTTAAGAAATAGATTACCATCACCCCAGACACTCCTTTGATGCACCCTCCCAGCTAACACACACATTTCCTTCTCTAAGAATAGCCATTATTCTTTTTTTTTTTTTTTCTTTTTAGGAGAAAGAGAGCAGGGGTGGGGAGGGGCTTGGGCAGAGGGAGATGGAGAGAGAGAATCCTAAGCAGGCTCCAAGCTCAGTAAGGAGGCCAATATGGGGCTTGATCTCACAATCTTGAGATCATGATCTGAGCCAAAATCAAGAGTCAGACTTTTTTTTTTTTAATTTTTGTTTATTTTTTAAATTTCTTTTCAGTGTTCCAGAATTCATTGTTTATGCACCACACTCAGTGCTCCATGCAATACATGCCCTCCATAATACCCACCACCAGGCTCCCCCAACTTCCCACCCCCCGCCCCTCCAAAACCCTCAGACTGTTTTTCAGAGTCCACAGTAAGTGTCAGACTTTTTTTTAACAGATTGAGCGACCCAGGCGCCCCGGGTGACTTCTAGTACCATTGATTTTTGTTGCCCAATTTTGAAATGTATACAAATGGAATCCTAAGTAAGTGCTTACTTGTGTCTGGTTTCTTTTACTCAACATTGCGTACATAAGAGTCACTCATTGTTCTATGATAATCTATTGTAAGAATATATCACTATTTATCCATTCTGCTGCCAATGGGCATTGGGATTGCTTCCAGGGTTTTTCCTATTATGAATAATTCTGCTAAGAACTCTCTTGAATATGCCTTTTGTGCATTTCTGTTGCGTAGGCCCCTAGGCGTGGTTGCTGGGTCATAGGGTATGTGTATGGTTAGCGTAACATAAATCATCTTATTTTGCTAAAATCTAGAAAGCCACTTGAAGTGATTTAAGAGTAAACACACCCAAATGCAGAAATTTTCTAAGTATAAACGGACGTTCATTCTTCTTCAGAGTTGACCTGAGCAAACACTGTCATAGGCAGGACAACTGATTATCAGTCACGAAGTTACTGGAGTGTGACATCTCACAAACATTACTTCTGAAGACACCATCTCCTGTGAGTGTCGGCCCTCAGGAAAGGAGGTCGATGTGAGCTTTCCGGCATTCCTGCCTGACCCAGGGCTGGAGCTTGTATCCCTGCCTTGGCTTTGATCCCAGAGAGAAGTATTACGTTTGTTCCATTTCCCCTTACAATCTGGAAATAAATTTATTCGGGGGCTGGTAAAAAAAGGTCTAAGGTAGTTATCAGCGCAGGATACCAGGCTGAATCTCTCAGTTCCTAGACAACACTCCTGTGCTGTTCCGTGGGGCTCCCTGGTTGTCTCCGAGGAGAGGCCACAGGCTGTGCCTTCGACAGTTCTTCTGCGGTGGCCTTGGGCTCATAGACAAACCCTGTCAATTCCATCTCTGACCCACCACCTCGAAATTTGAATTCAAGCCAAGGGAACCCTGATTCAACCCATGGCCCTTCCAATCAGATGTCCTCATGGCCTAGGTTAATTTTAGAAATATGGAGGATTTGCCCCCCCAGTAAAGAAAACCTCCCAGGGAGCGTCCACATCAGGTTCATTTCCTGGTCTCTGGACCGGTTGTCCACCAGGATTTGGAGAAAACTTTCTCTCAAAACAAGGGATCTTCCTGCTTCCTTCCTGCCCTTAGGAATTTGAGGGGCTCACTAGAATTCCCGGGCCTCCGGGTTTTTATGCCCTAATGGACCAGGCCGTAGGGAGGTCTCAGGTCTCGGTTTTATTTTCTTTCTATTTGGATTCCTTCTGTCGCTGCCTGATCTTTCCCAGGTCTCCGAAGTACTTAGTACATAGAAACAGCAGCTTTTGGAATAGTGTCCGTGATGTCTTCGTGTTTAGATGGCAAGCGGTGGCCACATCTTTTATTTCTTTTCACAACACCCTAGTGCCCCGAAAAGACCAGCTTCAGCATAAAGAGAATTGACCATATACTCTTCGCTGTGTGCTTTGGTTTGCTTTAAAAATTGCCACATTTTTGACATTCTCATTTGCCGGTGGCAGAACAGAAATTATATTCTCCAAATCAGGTGGGCTTCCTGAATTTGGTCCTCCTTACCCTGTTTTGGACAAACCATAGCTTGTTCTAAAGCTCTACCCAGAACGTGTTTTGTGGAAAACTTGTTATTTGTAGAATGGCAAATATTTAGCACAATGAGATAGAGGACCACTAACGACCTACTTGCTTAGGTTTATGAAATGGAAAGTAACTATTTGGGATCCCATACTTTGGGGTAGCTTAACATTTTAAAAGAATTATTTACTGCCTAAGAATATATATTCTTATAACATACAAGAATGCAGCTAGAGGGTTTAGCAAGACAAGAGGAAAAATCTGCATCAAAAGACCACGTTAGCCAGCCAGCCCTTCTCAGTTTTCCATATTTGGAGTGATCTAAATGTGGATGACCTAGCTTTTTTTTTTAAAACCAGTTTTCATCCATCTATCCGTCCATCCATTTTTAGCAGCTTTATTGAGATGGAATTCACATGCACTGTAATTCAACCATTTCGAGTGTACAATTCAGTGGTTTTTAGCGTATTCATAAATAAGTACAACCATCGGGCACTTGGGTGGCTCCATCGGTTAAGCCTCTGCCTTGGGCTCAGGTCATGATCCCAGGGTCCTGGACTCCAGCCCTGTGTCAGGCTCCCTGCTCAGCAGGGAATCTGCTTCTCCCTCTGTAGCTCCTACTTCCCCTGCTCGTGCTCTCTCTTTCAAAGAAATAAATAAAATCTTTTAAAAAATATGTTTACAACCATCACCACCGTCAATTCTAGAAAATTTTGTCAAAGAAACCCCATCCTCCTGCTATTTCAGCTCCCTACTGTCCCATCCCAACCCTCAGCAACCACGAATCTGCTTTCGGTTTCTATCGATTTGCCCCCCCAACCCCCAAGTTTTTATCTAAATTCCAGCTAGCTAGCAAACAGTGGGGTATTAGATTATTTCCATAGATTTTCCTATTTTCAAGTTTCATAGGAATGGAATCATAAAACATGGGGATTTTTGGATTTTTTCTTTCATATTCTAGCAGGTGTCAGTGCTGCCTTCCTTTTCACGCTGAAACGTATTTCATTGTATGGTTAGACCATAGTGTGCTTATGCGTTTGTTTGTTGTGGACACTTGGGTTGGTCCTCTGCATGGCTTCTTAAAGTTCACCCTAGCCTTGTAGTCCTACTCTTTTTTTTTGCATTTTATTTTATTTCTTTTCAGTGTTCCAAGATTCATTGTTTATGCACCACACCCAGTGCTCCATGCAATACATGCCCTCCTTAATACCTACCAGCAGGCTCACCCAAACCCTCACCCTCTCCCCTCCAAAACCCTCAGTTTGTTTCTCAGAGTCCACAGTCTCTCATGGTTCGTCTCCCCTCTCCGATTTCCCCCAACTCCCTTCTCTTCTCCATCTCCCCATGTCCTCCCTGTTATTCCTTATGCTCCACAAATAAGTGAAACCATATGATAATTGACTCTCTCTGTTTGAGTTATTTCACTCAGCGTAATATTCTTAAACATGAGACTATCATTTCCAAGAGCAGCCTAGAGTCAGGAAAATTGTGAACAGGGTCTGTGATTGTATGTTTATCTGATGTTTGCCAGAAACAAGCATTGTGGCCCAACGTTAGATGCTCCATGTGTATTCCACTTCTCCTTGTCGGATGCTAGATGGAAATAAATGGCACTTGTTCCCAGGTTTAAATGAATTGCTGAAACCATTACTCTTTCTCCCTCTTCATTTGCTCCTCTGCTAGTTCTCTCAAATAAAACTAAAATAGGAGCTGCATGGAGGAGTTCCTTGATCACCCAGGAGAATGAGCACAACTATTCTTCTGTTTACAAGGGAAGCCACAAAGCTCACCCGGATAGCTGCAACTTGTCAGTTACCTCCATCACTCCAAATACTTTTCAGTATGGTTTGACGTTCTCCGAGCATGTCACTTCAGCAAAGCTGTCATGATGATCGTTTTCACCTTCACCTCCTACAGTCAACAGAACATTTAAGACGTGACTGGAAGATAACAGTACATCAGTAAAATAACATTAAGAAATTTCAAAATAGCTTCCAAATGATCCCGGTCTTAGGGATCAGAGCTGTTCCTTTTCTTTTTTTCTTTTGTAAGATTTTAGTTATGAGAGAGAGAGAAACAGAGAGAGAGCACAAGTGGCAGGGAGGGGCAGACGGAGGGAGAGAAGCAGACTCCCCGCCAAGCAGGGAGCCCGAGGCAGGACTCGATCCCAGGATCCTGGGATCATGACCTGAGCCGAAGGCAAATGCATAACGGACTAGGCCACCCAGGCGCCCCATTTCCCTCTTTTCTGGGGACCTTCCCCCAGCTCAGCGGGAAAGCCAACTTAGGAACTGAGCCTGTACCCTGAGCAGTTCGGGTGCACGTGCACGTGTCTGGCCCTGTGGACTGGCGAGTAGAGAAGGCTGGTCTGCAGAGTGATGAGAAGTAGAACGGACGTGCTCAGAGGAGCAGAGATGAGCAGCTGCTGGTTCGGAGAAGCCTGCTGGTTTACATAGCTCTTGGTTCTGTTGCATTCCTGACACCCGGCTGCATTCCTGCCCTGTGTTGCGTGAAAAACACTTATGCTCGACAACAGTAGTAATACTGACATAATCACGTAACACTAACAGAATCCTTACCAGGTGCCAGGTGCTGTTCTGAGTACTCCTGTAATGATATTCTTACAGGACCTTATGAGGTCATGACCATTATTATCCCCACTTGACAGCTGAGGGAACCGAAGGGCAGGCAAATGATCACCTGTTCCTTGCGGGGGACACTTAGGAGGAGTATCCAAGTCCCCAGGGCCCGGATGGTGGCCTGTGGGGGGACATGGGGGCTGCCGGAGGGAGGACCTAGGACTCCACAGCCACAGACTGGCCTGAGGAAGGACCCCAAGGTGGAACAAGAGAGTGTCCTTTCCTCTCCAGGTGAATGAGCAATTCCCCAAGGAAGGCTTAGTGACTCTTCTCTACCTCTGCCGCCTGCCATCCTGATGTCACGGGGGAGGAAAGGGAAGATCTGGAGCTCGCGGGGGATACGAAGGAGGGTGCGGGCTGCTGGCATAGAGAATGGGGCCGAGGGTGCTGTCTCTTGGGAAGCTGGCTCCCTTCCCCTGGGCACTTCTGGTGGCGAGTCTTGGCAGGCAGAGCAAGGGGTCTGGTGGGTCTGGTGACTGTCCTGGTGACTGTCCTGTCCTGTTGCCTTAGGAAGTTCTGGGCGGTGATCCTGGCCGGTCCTTCCTCTGGTGGTGCCGAGTGTGGTTGGTCCTACTTCGCACAGTGGCCGGAGCAGGGCATCCCCAACACACCGGGGTGGACTCTTAGCACAGGGCAGCCCAGGGACAGAGAGTTAAGAGCCACGGAGACTTACATCTCAGACACTGCAGACGTGGCCCGGGGGCGAAGGCTACGGCACTGTGTTCACCATCCAGCCGCACGGGCCAGCGTGACGCCTGAGCGCCTGGATTCTTAGCCTGGAAGGACCTGGCCCCGCTGCGCCCGGGGCCCATCCTCTTGCGAGAGAGGACCGTGTCCTGTTTGCTGCCCCGTGCCTGCTCCCCTTGTCCCGTCCCTTCTTCCCTCTGCTCTGGGCAATGCAGCCACGTTCCCTCTTCTTAGCTCTGTGGCTTGTGTGGCCTCTGGAGCGTGGCTGGACCCGGCGAGGACGCAGTCTGTCTCCCTAGCTCCCCACTGCTTTCTGTCCTCGGCTCACATACCTTGGAGGAATCATGCGAAATGGGTGGTTTTGACCCACTCTGACCTACAGAAGTTTGGCGTTCTCACAGATCAACTTACATGGAGGCCTTTGATACTTGAAACATCTTGCTGCTCGTTTGGTAGGAAAATAAACAGAAGGAAACAAAATAGAAACTACTGGGTGCCTAACAGACTCCCTAGAGATGGTGCGGGACAGTTTTCCTGGCCTGTCTGCCCTTCCCAGGAACCTTCTTGACAGTGAGCTTTGAGTGTGTCTCCCAAGCTTACCGCATGGCCCGATTTGAATGTCAGACCAGACAGCTCCGCTCGGACGGTAGCGGGGACGGACCCAGCGTCCTGGCTTCCCCAGTGCCTTCCTATCCTCACCCTCACATCTCTGCTCCCCCTCTGCTCTCCTTCCTGCTGCCTTTCATTCTGCAGCTGCCTCTTGGTCCTGCCCTGGCCCGCATCCCTCATGAGAAAGAGTCCTGGCAGCTTGGGGGTCTTGTCTGACTCCGTCATTAGCTCCTCCTGCTGTCCTGGAGGCCCCTGGGTCCCGTCCCCGGCTCCTTGCGACTTCCTCTCTGTACTGGGTGTTTTGGCCGCAACACTTCTCCTGGCTGGACTGAGAAGTCCAGAGAAGCTCACTTTCCTTACCTCCGTTGTGGGTTTATATCTGAGCAGGCTCTCTCAAGTCGTGTGTCCCTGAACAGCAGGGGTGACTTCTGGAAGCCCGCCCCCGCCCACCCCCAGCTGCTCCCTGGCCCAGGCAGATTCTGTCTGTCTTTCAGGTCCGAGTCCCTGCTGGCCTCCCGCTGGGATCCCATGTTGAGGCTGCAGGGTGCTTGGGTACCCACTCCCTAGCAGAGGGCTGATGACCGCCAGCTACCTAAACCCGACCCCCAAGACTCTCTCTGCATCTCCCCTCAGGATGCCCCCACCCAGTTCACACCAACGCACCTGGAATGGACTTTCCACTCAGGATCCTCAGAGGGAGTCTGGTCAGAGATCAGAGAGTCACCAGTCAGACCACGAGGGCCAGGCTGAGCCGAGCCGCTCAGGATAAAACATGGCTGCTGCATTGGCAAAGGCCCTGCCCAGGGCCACCCATGGGCCTGGCCGGTGAGAGTGTCCCTGAGTCATCCCTGGGCCCCGGCTGCCCCCCCATGATGTTTGCAGACTTCGGCATCTGCATTCAGCCCCTTTGCCAACAGGGACCCATCCAGCTAAACCACCCAGTGGAGCCCTCTTTTCTACACACCCTCTTTATAGCGACTGGTTGTTCACACGACCACTCACAACATTCAATAGAAATGTCTTTTTTTTTTTTTTTATTTTTTTTATTTTTTTATTTTTTTTTTTTTAAAGATTTTATTTATTTATTTGACAGAGAGAGATCACAAGTAGGCAGAGAGGCAGGCAGAGAGAGAGAGGAAGCAGGCTTCCTGCTGAGCAGAGAGCCCGATGTGGGGCTCGATCCCAGGACCCTGGGATCACGACCTGAGCCGAAGGCAGAGGCTTTAACCCACTGAGCCACCCAGGCGCCCCAGAAATGTCTTTTTTTAAAAAAAGATTTTATTTATGTATTTTTGAGAGACAGAGACAGAGCACACGTGAGAGCATGAGGAGCGGGGGCAGAGGGAGAAGCAGATTTCCCACTGAGTGGAGAGCCTGTTGCAGGACTGGAACCCAGGACCCATGACCTGAGCCAAAGGCAGATGTTTATCCGACTGAGCCATCCTGGTACCCTCAATAGAAATGTCTTGAACACCTACCACCTGCCAGGTACCATTCTAGGTCTTGTAGACATGCAGTGAATAAGACAGATGAGGTTCCTTCCCCCATGGAGCTCATAGTCTGGTGGGGTCAAACCAAAGATCATCAGAGTTGGGTCTGTGGACTAGAGCTGGGCCACAGATCTGCGTTAACAGGTTGGGATGAGTTATTACAGAAGTTGAGAGAAGTGTTTAGAAACTCCTATAGCAATCGGACAGAGTAATTTGTTGAGTCTAGTAAAAAAAAAATCCAGCTTCTGAAATAAAATAAAATACTGTTTTTTATTGTATATATAAACAATTTGTATTTTATAAAAATATAGATCTCCGATGGTCTGGAAATTTAGAAAAGTTAATACTATACTCCAGAAACTTTGAGAAGCCTTGCCCACTGGGAAAAAGTTGGTCTAAGGAGGGTGGTATTTGATGTGACCAGAAGGGTGGGGAGGAACCCACCAGGCAAAGAGCTGGGGAAGGAGCTTTCCAGACAAAAGAACAGCCCGTGAAAAGGCCCTGAGGTGAGTGAGAACCTGGAAGACTAAAACAGAAAGGAAGCCAGTGGAGGTGGAGGCAGAAGGAGCAAAGGGAGGTAGAGTAGGGGGGCAGGCAGGCAGGCTCTCTGCTGAGCAGGAAGCCTGATGTGGGGCTCGATCCCAGGACCCCAGGATCATGACGTGAGCCAAAGGCAGATGCTTAACCAACTGAGCCACCCAGGTGCTCCCCCCCAAAAACCATTTTTCTTATTGCAAAATAATTACTTTGTATGTGAAGGGGATTTTCTACATGAGTTTGAAATTTTAAGTTATGTTGCACAGGTAAGTCATTTCTACCTACCAGATCTGCCAGGAAGCTGTAAGTTCTGGTTTATGGTTAAGTAAGTCTGGACAAATTCCTCAGAAATCATGGCCTTGATATTTCTTTGAACTTACTTCGTTTATTCTGAAAATGATCATGGAAGACCCACCATTGTTTCCTTGAATAATTAAACTGAAAATGCATCTTAAATAAATAAACAAATAAGTTATCAATACATGATGTTGACAGTCATGCTTTGCTGGTGGGCGTGGAAAGTGGAGGTTACTTTCCTAACAATTTGGCGATAGGTAGTCAGAGTTCTTAGAAGTTTTATATCCCTCACCTTTCTGTAAATATTTCTTAGGGATATGATCAGAGACAAAAACAAAGATTTTTATAGAGGGATATTTGTTATGGTGACATTTATAAAAATAAACCTCGGACCATCCTGAAAGTCCCAATAATAGAGAATTTGTGAAATTATGGTATAGCCATATGCCACAATATTATGTAATTGTTAACCACTCATATAATGTTAATTTGAAAAATGAGGAACACCAAGTTATGTTTACAGTGTTTTTTTTGTTTTGTTTTTTTTTAAAACACACACATCCTTCAAAGGGCTTCCATAAGACTATTCAGAATAATTATCTTTGAGTCATGGCTTCGGGCTGATTTTACTTTTTCAATAGTTTAAAAATTCTCTATGATGCGTATTACATATTATATGCATATTACCTTAAAAATAAGTGATACTGATTTAAAAACAATGGAAATATTTAAAGTATCTGCCTTTAGATACCATTCCCTATTCATTACTTATGTAGATTTAAAATTCTATAATCACGAAATGACCTTAGCCAGAATCTTACGGGTGTTTCTGATAGAGTCTGTCGATTCATAGACTGTGTGGTTGAGGGGCTCTTCAGCACCTTTCAATCACATTAGGTATTTGGTTCATGGCATTTGCTTGATGAATCCAACGTGAAAAATCTGATTTAGCCCAATGCACTAACTACCACTAATCTTACTGGTGACAAGCAGCTTCTGATAAGGATGGGTGAGAGAGGTGAGAATGAGGGCAAGTTTGGGGATTTGACTTCACTGAAACCATTTTCTTTGAGGGATTGGATATCTGATCTGATGTCGTTTACTTCAGATCTTTGAACAAATCATTACACAGGTATTTTGGATGGGAAGGAGTTAAGTCGAGAGTGTAGAGCTCGATGTACCATTTGTTTTGGAATCACTTACCTGTTGGGCTGCTGACAGCAAGAAACATTTTCTAAATACCTCAAGGAATGAAAGTAGATTGTCTTCCCGTAAGAACAGTGGCAGATGAAAGTTGGTTATTTCTCTATATTCATTCCAGTGAATGTTTGAGTAGAAAAAAAAAAAAAAAAACAAACCCACAAAAACCCCGAAACCAAAACAGACAGATGAAAGTGACCTCTTAAATTTGTCAGGCATCTGTCCGAGGTGTGTGGCCCTCTCTAACTTCCAAGATGGCCTGGGGGAGATATTTATTTTGTAAAATAAAGTTCAGAAAGGCAAAGATATCGTCCACTTAGGCCAAACATTCAATAACTCCTGCAAATGGATTGTCAATAGGGCCTTGACATACATTCCTTATTCTGGCCAGGAAGGGGTAGAGTTATTCTCAAGGTTAAGTAAAGGTCACCTCTCTCTGCCAACTGCCACTCAGCAGTGATGGAAAAGCACGGGCTGGAGCTAGGTGCCTGGAAATTTCACTGAAGAAACCAATGGCCCCAGTCTGTCTGTACACTCGGGTCAGTTCTGTTAGTTTTCCCATAATCGTACTGGACTGGTAGTCAGGTAAGGCGACAGATTCGTCACTGATAGAATCTGTCCTGGGTTGACAGTTCTTTAATTTGTGGGCCTTTGTGGTCAGAGGCCATTCTTTCTTTCTTTCTTTTTTTTTTTTTGAGGCCATTATTTCTAGTTGCCTTTTCGTCCTGCCGCAGTTCACCTATCTTTCCCACGCATTCAATTTAATCTTCTCGTTCAAGGAGGACAGCGCATTTGCTCTGAAGTAGCTTTCAGACCGGTTTCCTTACCTTCAGCAAATTCCAGAGGAAAACGATCTTAGAAGACTCAAGTATGTGAAAGTAGCACACAAGTAATGACGGCTTTCTGGCCCTTCAGGGTTGTTAGCAAGATCTCCACGTGGATAATTCTAAATATTTGGGGACTTAAATGATGTGACTCCTTAAAACATGAGAAAAGTTTACATCTCCCCCATCGCACCTTCGAAACTCCTTAACTGTCATGGTTCTGATGATTCCAGACCGGAGCCTCTGAACGTCTCCTTTTTCACTCAACAACTTTACGCTTGGCTCCTTGGTGCTAGGAACCGGGGACCCAAGATTGAATCCGACAAGCTCCCAGGAAGGAAAGTAAAACCAAAGTGCGCATGTGCGCGCGTGCGCGTAGCACAGAGGACGTTCAGAGAGAGACGAACACAATCTGGGGTACTGGAGTGGGGTAGGAAGCGGCAGGGACAGCCGTGCGCTGGGATCTTACCATTCTTAGGGTTTCATCCACTTAACCTGATTTCAGCCCTCAGGATGATTTCAAGGTGGGTGTATCCCTCCAGCACGTAAGAGAACTGAGCTTGGGCAAGGCCTCCCACACCACGCAGGAGGTGAAGCGAGGACTCAGAGCTGGGGTTCTCACCCAAAGCTCAAAGTCTTAACCTATCAGGCTCTCTTCCTGACCACAGGGGCAAAAGTGGAAAGGACGGGGCACCTGGGTGGCTCAGTGGGTTAAAGCCGCTGCCTTCGGCTCAGGTCATGATCCCAGGGTCGTGGGATCGAGCCCCACATCGGGCTCTCTGCTCAGCAGGGAGCCTGCTTCCCCCTCTCTCTCTGCCTGCCTCTCTGCCTACTTGTGATCTCTGTCTGTCAAGTAAATAAATAAAATCTTTAAAGAAAAAAAAAAAGTGGAAAGGACTTCTGGGAGTGAGGTGGTCCAGCCAAGTGGCTGGGGTACAGGGGACCAGGTGGGTGTAGACAGAGACGACAGTGGAGAGAGATGAGGGTAAGGCTGTCTACAGGCATGTTGGTGTCTCTGTTTCACAAGAGCGATGGGTGTCTAACACAGTCCAATGACGGCAGGGGCTGCCTCCGGGTTCGGGGTATTCCATGGTACAATATTGCCATCTGGGACACAGGGTTTTCTTCTTTGTGCTATGCCATCCTTAGCACTTTTCATCCTCAGACGTGAAGGGACACTTTTTCTTCTGTTTCTTGTTATGGATTTCAAGCCATACATGATATTGGAGGAGCCTGAGTAATGGGCCCCAAAGACATCGTCGGGTCCCAGGCCCTTGACTCTGCACATGTCACCCCGTAAGGAAGGGACTTTGAAGACGTGGCAAAGTTAAGGATTGTTTTGTTTTGCTCTGTAAACACTTTATCAAGAGTAGCAGACCAGCCCTGTGGGCCTGTGTTCGGCGCAGACACCCAGGACCCAGCGGCAAGCTCCGCGCAGCCTCCAAGCCTCTCGCTCTGATTCCAGTGGGCTGAGCGGGTCGCCCGCACGCACTGGGCCTTCTTGTTCCACGTGATGGAGCAGCTTGTGTCCTTTATGGATTCCGTGGGGACCTGTGGGCACTGTTCCCGAGAACCCGTCCCGCCCAGAGCCCGGCTGCCCCTGCACAAGACTTATATTCAGGATGGCAGTGGTGGAGGGAGTTGGGAGGAGATGAGCTAAGGGTCGGCGATACCGGGAGAGGATCCTTGATTACCTAGGTGCGCCCTTAATCCAATCACAAGTGTCCTTACAACGGAGGCTGAGGGAGATTTGATACACACAGGAGAGAGTGCCGTCTGTCTTTGTCTCTTCAGGCGGCTATACCAGAAAACCCCAGGGTGGGTATGATGAAAACCCTCTTCCTGGTTCATAAATGATCTTCTCACTGTGTCCTCACATGGCAGAAGGAGAGAAGGAGCTCCCTGCGGTCGGTCTGTTTTGTAGGGGCACTGATCCCATTCATGAAGACCCCACCCTCACGACCTAATTGCAGTCCCCCCAAGGCCCCGCCTCCATATTGGTGGTCAGGGCTAGGATTGCAACAGAGGAGTTTGGGGGGGACACAAACATCCAGTCCACAACACCATGTGACCACTGAGGCAGAGATTGGAATAACATGGTTGCAAACCAAGGAATACCAGCTGCCACCAGCATCCGGACGAGGCGAGGGATGGATTCTCCTGCAGAGCCTCAGGAGGGAGCTCAGCCCCGCTGGTCCCTTGATTTGGGCCCAGGAAGACCTGCAGAACAGCAAGAGAATACATTTCTGTTGGTTTATGTCGCTATGTTTGAGGTGGTCTGTTACGGCGGCCCCAGGAAACGAACACAGTGGTAACAGGGCTTGGTGGAAAAGTGGCACGTGTTCGAGGCACCTGTCCCCATGAGGAAAAGTGTGGGATATACTGATGATGACCATAACCTAAGGGCCTATTGGGCCAAATCTGTTTCTCTGTATCCTATAAACTGAGTGTTGTTTGATAGATGAAGAAACTGAAGGTCAGAGTGGTCAAGTAACCTGCCAAGGTCACGCTGGCAGGAAGGGGTAGAGCTGGGATTCGGACTCAGGCCTCATTGATGCGAAAGCCCTCTTTTGCTATCCTTCTTGGAAGTCGGGCATTTTAATGTATATTTATTCAGCTTGCATAAAATATTGCAACTTATTGGTATTCAAACGTGCAACTTAAAACTGCATGCCATTCCTTTACTTACTATATTAGCAAAAGTGGGACAAGGGAGCTTAGGGATCCACATTGTGGCAGCTTGCTCATTTTTCGCTGCCGTAGGAAAACAACAAAAACATACAGTGTCTTCCCTTCCCACACGAGCCAGGACAGACCAGCAGAGGGTCCGGGTTTCTTTCAAGGTGTGACGTGCCTGTGTGTCTGGAGGAAGAACAGTGAGTGGAACTTTCTGTGCAGATCAAGGAGACTGCCTGGGCTTGTGGTTTCCAAGGCCTCCTGTCAACATGTGGTCCGTGGCCTGTTCCTGGCAGACTCTTCAAGGAGGTCTGTTAAAAGCAGATTCCAGGGCCTTCCAGATTTACTAGATCTGGGAACCTGCATTTTAACAGCTTCCCAGGTAGTTCTTGGCCACTTCAATGTTGAAAATAGACACCCAAGGCCATTCTGGCAATCAGCAGGGCAAGGATGATGGCTTTGTGCCTGAACACTGAAGGGAACCATAATGTTTGGCTTAGGTTTGGCTGTGATTGGACAAGCCCAAACTTACAGTGACAAGACAGAAGGACAATTCTCTGTCCAAGTCTGGAGGTAAGCCACCCAGGGCTGGTACAGTGTCAGGATTTGGGCTTTTTTCTTTTTTCTTTTCTTCTCCTTTCCTTTTCTTTTTTTTCTCTTTCCTTCCTTTCTTCCTCTTTCTTTCTTTCTTTCTTTTGTTAGAGAAGACAGCATAGAGGGTAAGTGAAAGGGAGAAGCAGGCTCCCCACCAAGCAGAGAGCTGGACATGGGGCTCAATTCCAAGCCCCCGAGCCCATGACCTGAGCCAAAGGCAGACACTTAACTGACTGAGCCACCAAGGGGCCCCATCGGGCTCTTTCAATCCTTTTGCTCTGCTGCTATGTGGCTTCTATTCCCAAGGTCACTGCATGGTCTAAGGGACACCTGGACTTCCAGTCATTAAACCCACACCCCAGGCAGCAGAAATGAGGAGGGCTGAAGCAGGGCATGATCCTTCCTTGAAAGACACTTTACAGAAGTGTCCCTCTTCCCCCTTCTGTCCAATGTACCGCCCAGACGAAACTGAGGTCGCATTGTCTTGCTGCGAGGGAGAGAGAGCTTTATTCCAGGTCACCGCATACCTCACTGAAAGTGGGGAACCACTTCAGAGGAGGCTGAGAGATGGATCGCTAGAGAAGCCAGAAGCCCCTGCCTCAGGGTCGGTGCCCACCCCAGCACTGATGTCTGGGTGTCCCGAGACAGCAACAGAGGGATAGAGGGCAGAGGTCTGGGAGTTCATGTGCAGCACCCAGAGAGGGGGGCCTTGAATGGGGGTGGTTGGCAGGTGGTCTGTGGACACTGAGCATAAGCCTCACGAGCTCGAGGGAGTCTCTGAGCAAGGGAGGAGGTGGGGCCACGGGTCTGGAAAAGGCACAATGGCAGAGACAACAAACATGATGGATTAAACGCCGGGACTGCCTCTCCTGTTCTTGGCTAGTGTAAGCATATGCCCCCCAAGGGAGGGTGAGGAAGCCCCCTCTCCACCAGTGAAGGATTCTGAAATTCCTGTCAACAGGAAATCACAACATGTTTAGTAAGATTTGGAAAGTGGAACATGGTGACATTTCATACACTCCAGAAGCGAGGACCACTTCATACCCAGCTCTGTTAGTCACGGCTCTCCAGAGAAACAGAACACACATACAGAAGAAGAGATTTATCATGGGAGTTGGCTTTTCTGATTATGGGGCCTGGAATATGCCACCATCTGCCATCTGTCGTAAGCTGGAGAACCAGGAAAGCCGGTTGTGTAATTCAGTCCAAATCCGAAGGCCTGAGAACCAGGAGCTGTGATGTCCAAGGACAGAAGACGATGTCCCAGAGCAAGAAGAGGGCATTCACCTTTCCTCCACTGTTTGGTTCTATTCCAGGCTGTCAAAGGATTGGATGCCCACCCACACTGGAGAGGGCAGATCTTCTCTACCTAGTCTGATTCAAATGCCAATCTCTTCTGGAAACACCCTCACAGACACATTCAGAAATAATGTTTTACCAGTTGTCTGGGCATCCCTTAGCCCAGATAAGCCGACACATAAAATTAACCATCACACCAGTACAATGTTAGGGAACTGTAGGGAGTGTGTTAATAGATACGACCTCTTTGAAGATCAGTCTGACCTTATATATTAAGGGTCTTAACAATGTTCAAGCCCTTTGACCCTGTACAATCCCAGTGTCAGGAACCTAACCCAAGGACACAACTTCACAATCTTATCCACAAAGATTTCTGTTGTTTGTTTATAACAGGAAAAAACAGGAGACCACCTAAGTGGCCAGTGTAGGGAAACCATGGTCTTCTCTTCGTATTTCTGCCTCAGTGATAGAACAGTTCTGCCTTCTCAGGGAAGGACTAGGGACTGACTACACTCTATCCCACACTCCTTAACATCCATGGATAGGGTGTGACTTACTCGGCAGATGAGAAATGGTAACTCACGGATCATCTGCTATCTGCCAGGACCGCCCAGGTAGGTGGCAGCCCACCACGCTCTCTAGTGCGTGCTGATGGCCACACCAGGTCTCGATCTGCAGGCCCAGCCCTCCGCATGATCAGATAGAAGGAAGAAAGCGTGGTCTCAGCTTCATTTTTATGCAGCACAAACATGCGGCCCTACCAGTAATAAAGTGGACACTGTATTTTAATTCCTGTCTGGTGCTCGTCCTTCACGGAATAGTGGCGAGGAGTGGCTGTGCTCACCCCAGAGCATGCCCACCTATGGTTCCCTGAGAACAGTCCAAAGAGGGGGGTCCTGGAAACCAGTGTCAGAGGGCAGGAAGGGGCCTCTTGAAGGAGCCGCAGCAGCTGGGGCAGGCTGACTCACAGCAGCTTCCAATATGCCGGAGCCATGTAAATAGCGGGCTGGCCTGGCCAACTATGGCATGATTGGAGTGTGACATTTGAGTCACTGGGAGGCTCTGGCTGGCGTCGTCCAGCCCGGCTCATGTGGCTCTCTGTGACCGTGACCTATCCAAGCAGAGCTAGAACACTGGATTTGCAGAAATAGCCCGAGACAGATATTGAATTATTGGAGAAAGAGAGTTTTTCTCCCAGACGGTGTGAAATACATAATTCTGGTCCAAAAATGCATCCGTTCAAGAATGACTATTTTCTAGAACACCATCATTTTGAACTCTGTGGCTCCTTGGGTTCCTGAGATTTCCATTGTTTTTCTGGCACGTTGGGTGTTACGTGGTGCTGAGGGATTGAGGGGGAGACAGCATTTGGTCCTTGGTCCTAAGTCCGCAGGTGACCACTGAGACATCTGCTGCCTCTGTCTGTGTGGCTCCGTTTTGATTTAGCGGCTATCTCAAAGTGCTGTTTTTTGAAGAATGAACTTTGATTGTGTCTAGACCAATTTGAAAAGGTGGGAGAAGTAAATTTCTTTTGAGAGAGAAAGAGTGAGCGAGCACCCAGTGGAGTCCATTGCAGGGCTCCATCCCATGACCCATGAGATCATGACCTGAACCGAAATCAAGAGTCGGACACTTAACCAATTGAGCCACCCAGGGGCTCTTCAGGGTAAGTCCATTTCTGCCCATTCCAAAGTAGTATATAGTACCACAGTTAACCCAACTGAGTTTTACACTGAATGAGGAGAACTTGACAAAAACCACAGCCTGACCTGCACCTTGGGAAGACAAACCAAGGACCCCTTCTGTCCTGCCTCCCCTTCCCCATATCCTATCCAGTCTCTATCGCAGTGCCGGGCTAGGTGGGGGGAATCTGTATTGTCCGATGCACCTGGTCTGGGACAACTGCGGTGGCACTGGATTTATTTGGGTTTTCTAAGTTCTGTGGGCCTGGGGCTGGTAATATATTGGTTGTACCACTGACTCCTTGAAAGAGTGGGACACAGAAGAAACTTGGGGTTGGATCGGTTTGCCTAAGGAGTATACCTCTTCTCACGAGACCCTAGACATCAGCTTCTGGAGAAAACCCAGGCTCCTGATTGAGATCCTACTCAAACAGTGAAGGTAAGAAATTAGGGAGGATGGGGTGCCTGGGTGGCTCAGATGGTTAACCGTCTGTCTTCGGCTTAGGGTCCTGGGATCAAGCCCCATAAGGGGCTCCTTGCTCAGTGGGGACCCTGCTTCTCCCTCTCCCTCTGCCTGCTGCCACCCACCCCTCACTTGTGCTCTTTCATTCTCTCTAATAAATGAATAAAATCTATAAACGTTTATTAAAAATAAAAAAATTAGGGAGGGAAGAATTTAGGATTTAAGTGATTTCATATCTGGACTTTTGTAATGAAATTCTTGTTGAAAATCTAATTACTGGAGGGGGTTTTGTGAAAATGGTTAACTTTATGCTACTGACATTTTGGGGGTATTTTATGCTATTATTTGGGCTTACTGTAAAACGCAGTGTCTTTCAAACATTTTTTTTGAATTGGAACACGCAGCAGGGAAATGTATTACAGGGAAATGCATCACGATTCTGGCCCTTTAACTGAGGCACAGTTTTTACAAAATAAAAACCTCTCAGCTGGGGTTCCTATGAAAGCAGAGCCTGTGACAAAGGCTTGTGTGTAGGCAGTTTATTTGGAAAGTGACATTAGGAAGGAGTGGGCAGCAATGGAGCAAAACTGAGAAGAGCCAACACAGGCCTGCGTTACCGAGGGCACCGTTGCCATGGTGACTGCAGCTCAGTCTCCGGAGACCTCCTCCGAAGCTGAATGAATTCAGCTCACAACCGCTCTGTTGGGGGATGGATGCTCGCCCCACAGTGAGTTCCACGATGTCCTTTGGGTGTTGACGTCCTCTCTCTCCAGGGTGCACTGCTGAGTGGCACCTTTGTGAACCTGATCACGAGGGCATCAGTGGCTGGAGTCAGGGCTGGAATGGGAAGGATCTGCCATGGCCACAAGAGGTGTTCAATCACAGTTTATCCTTATCAAGTGCAGTGCTACATCCTATGCTAGTTCCCTCTCACAAGCGCGCCCACAGACACACACACACACACTCTCTCTCTCTCTCTCTCTAGCTGAGGCCCACTAAGCAGTGGTTCTCAAAGTGTGGCCTGGAGACCCTGTTTCAGGGGGTCTGTGAGGTCAAAACCAATTTTACAAAACCACTAAGATGCTATTTCTCTCTTCTGCTCTCATTCTCACAAGTGTGTAGTGGTTTTCCAGAGGCTTTGTGACATGTGGTATTGGCATGGGTTGAACACAGAAGCAGACAGGAGAACCCAGCTGTCTTCCATTAACCTTAATTTTTGAAGTGTTTTGCAAAAACCTAAAACAATTCTACTGGTCTCGCTAAATTTGTTTTAGAAAATATAGTTATTTGTCATAAAATGCTATTTAAATATATCAAAATGTAATGGGTTTAGTATTTATAAACAAATGCTTTTTAAAATTCCTCTTTTAATTTCTAAATATAATCCACATATATGAATGCTCTTTGGGAACACTATGAGTGTTAAGGGGGTCCCGAGATTTAAAAAAAATGGTGAGAATCGCTTCACTAAACTGACCAGGACCCTGGAAACAACTGCAGCCCACGATCTGAGAAACACGGACAATCTCTAAGGAGCTATAAGAACAATGTGCTTGGGGAAACAGAATGAGAAATTACTAGGAGGCCGGAGGTGAGGTGGGGTACTGGAGTTAATTAAGGGCCTTTTCTGACCCATTTCAAAACCTTTTTAGGCCTATCACTGGCCAGAAGGAAATACAAAGGGACGATGCTGATCCGGGAAGGAGTGCCACAAAGGTGAAAGGACTGCTCTGGTAACTGTCCATTCTTCCAAAAAACAGCCAGTCTCCCGGCTGATCACAGGTTGTTAAATCCAATGGATTAAGGCAGGCAGTTCTCAATCCCGGCTGCGTGTTAAGTGTCTGGGAGTCAGTAAAAGCTATCCCCCCTTGGGCCCCACTCCAGACCAATGAATTGAAATTTCTGGGGATGGTAGGACACCTGGGTGGCTCAGTTGGTTAAGTGCCTGCCTTCAGCTCAGGTCATGATCCCAGGGTGCTGGGATCGAGTCCTGCATCGGGCTCCCTGCTCAGCGGGAAGCCTGCTTCTCCCTCTCCCTGCCGCTCCCTCGTTTGTGCTTGCTCACTCTCTCTCTTTGACAAATGAATAAATAAAATATTAAAAGAAAATTTCTGGGGATGGTGCATAGGCCTGTTCTTTACCTTTTTATTGATGTGTAAGTTACATCAAGGGCACAGAGCTTGGGTGGGGGAAGGGGTGGAACAGCTAAAGGGGATTAAGAGGTACAAACTTCTTATAAAATAAGCCACAGGGACGTAATGTACAGCATAGAGGATATAGTCAATGACACTGTAGTCATTGTATATGGTGACAGACGGTAACTAACCCTATTGGGGTGAGCATTTGTAATGTATAAAAGTATCGTACTGCTCCCCTGTACACCTGAAATTCATATAATATGGTATGTCAGCTACGATTCACTCTTAAGAAGCACAAGTTAAATGATATCAATGCTATGCTTCTGTTACAGCCAAGTAACTGCACCCCAGACCCATGTGCAGGGCACCTTTAAGCTCCCAGTGGGTTCCCTCATGCCTCTCCTGGTTAATATTGCTATTGTATATTTATCACCAAAGGTTCGTTTTTCCTGATTTCGAGTTTCATATAAATAGAATTATACACTATATATTCTTTTATGTCTGTCTTTTCCCCCCAACATGTGAGTGTGATATTCATTCATGTCGTTAGGTAGAGCAGTAATTAGTTCTTGTTGCATGGCTGTGGAGTTTTCCACTATAAAAACAGATATTTTATTGTTTATTTACCGTTCTCCTGGATGGAGGTACTTCTTGCTTTTACTAATACTTATTTCTTAACAAGTCTGCTATATGGTAATGTAGTATTTTATTTATTCTGTTCATTCATAACTAATACTCAAGAACATTTATAATATTAACAGAACTTAATCTAAGAAACAACTATTTTTTTTTTTACACTTCAATACTGGGTATGAGAGAAAGTCAAAATAATTATGGTCAAAATTATTACATCAAAAACTTAGAGTAAATGCTTGGTGTTAGTCTACATGCAATTTACTTTTTGGCATACGGTTCTTTGGTTGCAAGGAAGAACATTTGGTTTACTTCACTAATAGGAATATCTCTTAATGCTGGGATGGCCTCTTCTTGGTATTTCTTCTGCTGCTGATTTTTAGCATAGTTATCTGTCAGAAGAGGACAAAAAGCTCTGCTTAACCAAGCAATTTCTTCTACCATTTTTGTAGTTTACAGAAATGCACTGAATACTTCACTAGGCTAATATCTGCATAATGACAAATACCATGTTTAACATAATTAAAAGATTACTTAAATTCTCTCTTTAGAAGAAATGTCCCAATTAGAATAAAAATCAGTAAAGTACTTTCTGCATCTTTAACTAGGATAAGAAATTAACATTTCATTCAACTGTACAATAATGATTAAAGTCCCACCTGCACATTTCTCATAGGGACAGAATCATACCCAGGCTTAGAAAATATATTTAACCCAACACCGCCAAATGGTTAAATCATTTGGTACAATCATCCATGCAAACTTAACAAGGTCCCCTCTTTGCACAAATCGTCTATTCACTGGAATTTTGGGCAAGACGACAGGGAATACAGTAGTTTATCAGAAAGCAATATAAAAATACTAGAACTGGTTTTCAAAGTACATTGTATAGGCTCATAAAAAAAGGCTTTGAAAATTAAAAAAAAAAAAAAATCAGACCAAGCAACTTAAAAAACACTTCATTTCCTCCCCAAAACCCTTCACTTCCTAGAATCTAAGCAAGATCAGGAATTTAATTTACTTTATTCTTTAGACTTAGGGGAATTAAAAAAAAAAAAACTACAAAGACATGCTGTGGCTCTTCTATCTACATAACTGGGGTCAGGTGTGTACAAGGATCCTGAGGAGCAAGCGTATTCTCAAATCCCTCTATTGGACAAGGTCTGCATGGACCCACTTTGCCATTCTTTGATCAACACTGCCCGTTTAGGATAAAATATGTTTTTCTTGGGCACAGTTGCTAAGGAACATATTATATACTTGTGGTCTTTACGGGAAAATACACCTGCTGAGTGGTGCTATAAGTAGCATATTCATCAGAATTGGTTTCTACCATATAAACATTTCTTCTGGCATAACTTTGTATTTATTTCTCCTACATTCTTTTTCTTGTGCTGATATGTGTCACCTACTACAGCCTATTCTTGGTTGCTTCTCCCCCCCCCACTGCCAGCACACTTCCCTTTGATATACATTTACCTGTGATTGTGTGAATGGAGTTGAGTGGAGAGGTACTCATCATGTTTATTCCAAATAAGAGTACGTAACCAATTACTATAGTAATGAGGAGATAGACAGGCAATGCAACTGCCCAGTATCTGTAGAAGAAAATATTAAAGAAAATAATAAACTGCCTGAAGAGTCATCATTCTCAAGAGACCATCACTGAGTTAACATGTTTCTTAAATCTGATTTTTTTAAAATTAAAATAATACATATATTTACAAGACAGTGAAATCACTCTACAAGGCTTGTAATGAAAAGCTGCAATCCTGGCCGTGATCGTATAGTGGTTAGTACTCTGCGTTGTAAAAAGCTGCAATCCTGCATCATTCCCTACCATAGCACCACGGAAAAAGTGGAAACTAAGTTACCTCTCCCCTGTCTGCAATAATTTCCTTGAACTCTTTTTTTAAAAAAAGATTTTATTTATTTATTTGGCAGAGAAAGAAATCACAAGTAGACAGAGAGGGAGGCAGAGAGAGAGGGGGAAGCAGGCTTCCCGCCAAGCAGAGAGCCCGATGTGGGGATTGATCCCAGGACCCTGAGATCATGACCTGAACCACCCAGGTGCCCCACCTTGAATTCTTTTGATAATTATCTGCTCTCCCATTATTTGTTCCTGTGGGTTTACACCTTAACCATTTTTCTTGTATAGTGTTACCTTGGCAAGATGTTGGGAGGAAACGGAATGTATGTTCACCCTGCCGTCCTGAATTAGAGATGTAGCAGTAATGACCTCTGAAAAGCTTTAAATTTCTATATGGCTATTTATGGATCTTAAAAGGATAAATACTTACCATTTGGGCAGTCTTAAGGAAAAACTGTGATCCTTCAATACAGTATTCACACATTTTTATTTAAGAAAAACATTAAACTTACTTTTGAGGCCAGTAGGTTAATCCTAAGTAATGGAGCCAAGATTCAGGAATAAACGCCCACACAAGATACAGTACTGCAGAGAGGAACAGAAACAAGAGAAAAGCGAAGTCAGTAAGGCATGCATCTAATTTAACAAGGTTCAGATAAAACAATAAGCTCGTGGGACGCCTGTTGCCTCAGTCACTTAAGGGTCCAATTCTCGATGGAGGCTCAGGTCATGATCTCAGGGTTGTGGGGTGAAGCCCCCATCAGGTTCTGTGCTCACCACCAGAGTCTACTTAAGATTCCCTCTCTCCCTCTGACCCTCCTCCTCATGTGTACTTTCTGGCTCCCTCTCTAAAATAAATAAATCTTTAAACAACAACAACAACAACAAAAACCAAAAAGCTCTTTTGAGATTCCCCGATTACCTCAGAAATGAGTTTTCTTTTCTTTCAGTTTCCTAGCTCCTTATTTCTATCATTCTTATAGTATTTATGACACTTAACTTAGAGTAGTATATTTGAGGGGCGCCTGGGTGGCTCAGTCGTTAAGCATCTGCCTTCGGCTCAGGTCATGATCCCAGAGTCCTGGGATTAAGCCCCATATCGGGCTCCCTGCTCGGCGGGGAGTCTGCTTCTCCCTCTCCCACTCCCCCTGCTGTGTTCCCTCTCTCGCTCTCTCTCTGTCAAATAAATAAATAAAATCTTTAAAAAAGTAGTATATTGCATTGCTATGAAACAGATCTCTAGAACTTTAGCATCCTGCAAATCTAAAACTCTATGCCCTTTTTTTAAAACATGTCTTAACTCTCACACTGTATTTGAAGCCATTTAAGGGCAGAAATCACGTCTTAGCTATTGTTGTGATCCTTACAGCACCTAGCAATTTGCCCTCTGTATAATGGCTGTTCAATACTTCATTACCACAGAGCTGAAATGACTATAGACACCGGTTGCTTGAAGGTGAATTTATCTACCCTTGTTCTGATCTGCCTCATGATGGGCTTCTGCCTCATCTCCCAGAATACAATCTTATTTCCCTCAAGCTCAGTCTTTGTGGAATGCTTTATTGTTAATTTGTAAAAATAACAGCTAACATCCAAGCACTCACTGTGGGCTCCCCACACTTCAAAGCATTTCACATGCATTATTTAATTTAATCCTTAAAACAATCCTATGATATGGATGCTATTTTTATAGGGGAGTAAATGAAATGAAATAAAGTCTTAGAAATGTTACATCCTCTGCCCGAGGTAAAGGGCAGAGACAAATTTCAAACTATCTCTGTCGATGATGTTGTAGGATTCATATTCTACATCAGAAGCATAAGAAACAGCAGTGAACCCAAAAGGCATGGTCTCTGGCCTTCCCAAGCTTAAAATCTAGGGGAGGGGAATAGAGACGAGTAAATGGACATTTTCATTACACTGTGATAAGCATGAATGTGTAATAAAAGGTGATATAGGAGCACGTAAGAAGGGATCTTAGCCCACACTGGCGCTGATGGAGGTGATGTTAATGGTCAGGAAAAGATTTCCTGGAGTAAGTGACTAAACTGGACCCTAAATAATCAGTAGGGGATTAGCCAGATCAAAAATATGTATGTCTGGGGGCTGCAGATAAGGAAGGAAGGACATACGAGAAAATGGTGTTTGCTGCCATGATCCACAGGGAGAGTGTGAGGGATCTGGTGAGGGATTTGGTGTGACTGGAAGGTAGAGAGAAAAGATGGCATGGGACAAGTTTGTAGCTTGTAGATAGCTTTTAAGACGAATAAAATACAAAGAGCAGGGAAACACAATATAAATTCATAAACGGAAGTGATTGACGTTAATTAAATCAATGAATGAGAATTTACGAAACATCTACTTTATGCCAGGCACTATGTAGAAGTCAAGACTATATAGAAATACTTGTCAATCTTTTGTATTGTTTTAAGTGCTTTACATTAATTAATTAATCAATTAATTAATCCTCACAACTGCCCTAAAAGGCAACACAGTGAAGTTGACCCAGTGTTTGGGTTCAAGTTCCAGCTCTATCAGTTACTGGCTGTATGACCTTCGGCGCATTCCAAAAACCTCATGCCTTAGGATCATCATCGATAAAATAAGGACAGAAATAACAATACCTACCTCACAGGGCTGTCTTGCACATCATAAACATTCAATAAACATTATCACCACCCTTTTACAGATGCAGAATCTGAAGGTTCAAGAGCTTGGGCAAATGGTGCCAGGTGACACAGCTAGTCCCTGGAGAAGTCAGGATTTGAACTCAAGTCACAACTTCTTTATTCCCTACACTACCCTTGCCAACAGCATGGTTGGCTGTACCAATATGGTCAGGGTTCAGAAACACTACCACTCCCTCACCTCCCTGGTTTCCACAAAATTCCAAAAAGTTGGATGGGGGCACCCACTTTTCTCCCTCTTGTTTTCCTTTATAATTCCCATATCCTTTAGAGGAGAGATGTGGGGCCTCCTGTGTGACTCTGGGTACATCAGTGTCTCAGCAAGCATCAGTTTCCTTATCTGGAAAACAGGATCTTCTGTTCTGGGAACTAAGCCAGATCTAGGGCTCTAAAGTGCACATGGCTTCTCTAGCCTAATTCTCTTGGCTTCCTGCCTCCCACAGGCTGCACCTGCACCAACTTACTCACTCTAAACCCTTCATTCAAAACCTTGCCACATCTTCCTTCTCGCTGCTGAGGAGAAAGCTAAACCCTGTTTCCTAGTCTGATTTCATGTAGCTCTACTGGGTTCCCATGGCTCTTTCCACACTGTTAATTGTAGATTCCACTGTCTGTCTTGTCCAGAAGACTATGACCACAGGGATGTTGAACCACAGGGACCAGGTTTCATTCACTTTGCAATCCTGTCTGGTGCTGTATAAATAATTTCTTGAGATTACTTACACTAGTGTCAGGCATATAAAATACCAAACACAAATTCCCTGTAGGTTTTCTTACAAAAAGACATAAGTAGAAAGAATCACAACTCATATGTGCACATTCTAAGAACAAATGCTGTAATTTCCTTGTCCATGGACACCAGAAGAGGCCCTGGCCATCCATCAGGAAAGTACTTACTGAAGCCAAATTGGGAGCTTAAGAAAAGAACAAAGCCATAAATCGCTCTTTCTGGCAATGGCGACGGTGAATTTTCCACCATTTTCCCTGTGGCTTTAGACAATCTGCGGGAAAGAAACACAGTCATCGTCAGTGACTCACTCCCCTTCATCACTGGTCTGTTGTAGCCTCATCGCTTTGCTATGGGGATAACCTCTGCAGTCTCTCTCCTTGCCTAAGCCACTGCACACCGCCTCCCTGCGCACACACCTCCAACACACACCGCTTGCACGCGAGCACGAGCCCCCAGACCTCGCGTGCCCGCGCACACAAGCGCACACCTAGAGCGCGCGCACCCTGCAGTGGACGGGAGGGGAGGGTAGAGAAAGGACGAACGCCGCTCCTAGCCCGAAGGCCTCGCCTGCCTGCGGAAAGGACTTGGCAAGGCCGGGCTCGGGGCACGCGCGCCTCCTCCCCAGGTCCGGGCCACCGTGCCCGGGACCAGGCCCTGTCCTCTCGGGGGAGTTTCAGTTTCTTATTCAAGGGTTGGCGGGGGGGGGGGGGGGGGGAGGCCCTCGCTTCTCAGGCCCCTCCCGACAGCTCGGCCACTTCAGCGCCGAGTCCCTCGCGCAGGCGCCTTCTGGAAAACCTTCGCGGGGGCGAGAGAGGGGAAAGCTAAAGGAAAGGCCGGGTCTCTCCGGCGCCCACTCCCAGCCCAGGCGCAGGCGCACCGCGACCCTTGCCAGCCTAGAGCGCGCGAGCACCGGGAACGGCCGGATCGCTCTGCTCGCCGCCGCGGAAGGGAGCGGGGCTGCACGACTGCGCATGTGCGCAGCCCACGTGACGGGCTTTGCCGCCTGCGCCGCCGCCCGCTCCCGCCCGCCCGCTGGCTGACGTGGAGGGCCCGAGGCGGCGGCGGCGGCGGCGGCCCGCGTCCGAGGCTCGGGGGCTGCGGGCCCCGGTGAGTGCACATCTGGCGCGCGGCGGGGCTCCCGGATGTGTCACCTTATCGCGCTGCAGCCGAGATGCCCGGGGAGAGGGGCCCTCCACACCCCCTCCGTGGGTGTGTGGTGAGTGTGGGTGTGTGCGCGTCGCCCCGCGTCGCTCGCTGTGGTGCCCCCGGTGTGTCTGCGTGGGTCGGGGCGCTGGGGGTGTGGCCGCCTTTGTCGGCCCCAGTGGGTGTGTCCCTTTTGTCTTACGGGCCCCTTCAGACTCCTTGGGCCCCTGGGGGCGTCTCTGTGAGGGTGGGAGTAGCCCCTTTGTGGGCGCATTCCCCCTGCCGCCCGCGCACTCTTGTCTGGAGGGTGACACCCTGACAGGCGAGGGGTCCCTTGGTCCGGGCGTGCGGGCACGCGCCTTTGTGTCCACTCCCGGCTTCTTTGTGTCGCTCGCGTTCTTGGCGACGGCGTGGGCGCCTCTGGCCCGTGTGGTGGCCCCCCTTTGTGTCACCGTCCCTCTCCGGGGGGCGCGCGCCCCCCGCTCGCGTGGCCGCGCCTTCTGCAGTCGTGACCCCATCCTGGTACGTCGCCCTCCCCGGTGTGCGCCCTCGCGTGTCCCCGCGCGCGTGCCGCGCCTGTGTCCTGTCGAGTGTATGATTTCCCTGGTGCGCGTTTTCATTCGCGAGTGTTCGTGAACGTTCGTGCGCGCCCCGTTCTCTGTTTTGTGCGCTTTAACGTCTGCGCCACCTGTTTTCGTGAGAATGGCAGTCGAGTCCGGGGGCGGCTTCCCTCCCAGGAGGGGACCCGGGGTGGGAAAATCAACCCAGCGCTCCCCCCGCTCCCTCCTCGCGGGAGCATCCTCCCTCCCCCGACGCGGGTGGGAAGCGGGGACGGAGGCGGGTCTGGCCAGCTGCTCCGTAGTGTTGACGACGTCAGGTGTGGCCTGTCGAGCCAGCCTATTCTGGGAGGAATGAGGGGGGAGCCAAGGGCCAAAAATTGAGCCAACGCGTAGGTGAATTTTGGCTGGTACCAGTGCAGAGTGCCTTTTCCAGAAGAGCCGGAGATGCCCAAAGCCCTTCAGTTGCAGACTCCTTCCAAAATAGACGTACACGCCAGCTGGGCAAATACGTTCTAGCTGTGCCTGGGCGTTCTTGATAATACTTAACGGTTCGTATAGTGTTGTATCGCGTTCTCATAAATTATCTCTTGATTCTGCCCAACATCCTGGCGAGGAGACTCAAGGTAGACATTGTACAGATTTTTACTCCTCCCTTGGCGGCAGTTTTTTCATAGTTACAGCTCTAGTTAGGACATTTTTTATTGCAAGAAATTTGCGTTTTATCCTAAGGGAAATGGGATTTATTACAAGGATACACAGGGAAGGAAACTTCAAACCGATTAAAGAGCCACCTCCTACGCTGCTTCTTGCTCGAAGGTTCGTGCTCTGCGCTCTAAGGCTGTGTTTTGGTGTGTCTTTCTGTTCATTTGTTCAATTTTCTTACCTTTGCCTAATTTCCTTTTTTCTTTTTAATTTCTGAAATATTTCACATATAAAATACACAGGGGGATCTAACCAACCCATGACTCAGATTTACAAATGTAATTATTTTGCCAAATTTACTTCAAATCCTTTTTTATTTTAAGAAATAAAATTGCAGATGTTGGAGGCGCTCCGAGTTCCTGCCCCTCCTTCCCTAAGGTAGCCACTGTGTTCAGATTTGTGTACATCATTCCCTTTAATATTTTATAGTTGGTTCACAGTGAATCCATAAACAATATGTGGTGGTATGTGTTTTAAATCTCAATGGTTTTAAATGATATGTCTTTTTGCAACTTGCATTTTTAAAATCAGTATCACATTTTGAGATTTATATACAAATAAATTGGGTAATTGTGTTATCTTTGGTTCATTTTTAATTGCTGGTACAGAATCCAATTGTATGAATATACCATAATTCATTTCCCAATCGATGGACTTCGAAGTTGTTTCTGGTTTTTGACTCTAAAAACAATCGTGCAGTAAACATCTTTGTCTGCTTGTGCACACATTTGGAAGTTTCTCTAAGAAATACACGTAGTAGGAGAGTTGCTGGATAGTAGATACGTGCATCTTCAACATAACTGAATATCACAGAAGCTCACAAAGTGGTTGTACTAATTTGCACTCTCACTGGTAATGAGTGAGGACACTTATTTCCTCACATCCTTGCTAATACTTTATGTTACTAGGCTTTTACTTTTTTGCCTTCTCTTTACTGACCAGCTTCCTTGTAACTTTAGCTTATAGCTAAATTTGCTTGTAGCCACCTTGGCTTCTGTTCTAGCCCTGTGTCAGATGGGTTCATCTCTCACAGTTAACTGGCTCAGTCTTTATCTCATGTGATCCTCATAAGATTAATTCCAGTAAAAATTTATTTTGCACCTATGGTTAATGTAAAGATAGTAATTTCCACGGTATGTTTTATGTACCTCTTTAGTGGCAGTTGAGGTGATTTAATTACTTTTTAAAATATAATGAATGGTTTTGAAAAATCTTTTGTCCTCTTCAATGTAATATTTGATACAGTCAAAATATATGTAACAAAATAAAAAAAATAAAATAAAATAATGTAACATATATGCAGGTTGTGAAGCAAAACAGTACAGTGAATACCAGTCAGTGCACCACTCAATCCGAGAATCAAAATGACCAATATTGTATGTGCTCATCTCCAGAGTGACTATCCTGAATTGTCTGTGTCATTCCTTGCTTTTAAAAAATAATTTTGTCAGATATCTGTATATCGCTCAACAATGTATTGTATGGTTTCTTTGTCTTTGGGTTTTTTAAAGAAAGGAATTGTGGATACAGTTTTCTGAGACTTGCTTATTTCACTCAATGTTGTTTCTAAGAGTCACTGATATTGAGAATAGATGTAAGTCATTAATTTTCACTGCTGTGTAATATTCCACAGGGAATATTACACAGTGTATGCATTCTTTGATGGACATTTGGCTGTTTCTAGGTTTTGCTATTTTGAAGATTCTTGTACGTATCTTCTGGTACACGGTTGCCAAGAATTTCTCTAATTTTCATACGGGGGTTTATGACCCCCCAGAGGAGTAATGAAGATATTTCTAGGGAGTACTTGGGCAGGAGTGATATTAATGAATCAATTTCTAGATCATTAAATTCTGTGTGTACTCTTTCTTAAAATTGGTAATGCCTGGGACCAGTGATAGAGGCCTCTTGTTGGTCCTACTTTCCACTTTACCTTTCCTAGTAGCACTTTTACCTTAGGTAAGGAAGGCATACTACTTACCCACATGGAATATCATTAAGGCATTGTCCCAAGCAGAAAAACTCCATGGAAGACAGATAATTTAAAATCCAGTATATGTATGTGTGTGTGTGTGTGTGTGTGTGTGTGTGTGTGTGTGTATATATATATATACATACATACATATATATATATATATATATAGTGTTAGAACCTTTTCTAATCCAGGTACTTCCATCTTGAGCTGCATTTGCAATTACAGTTTCACATTTTATGATTGATTGTCAGTGTATGCAGTTATTTTTGATAAATCCTATGCTATAATAATTATAACAGTTTAAACCAATGATATGTCACAAAACTACATTATCTTTAGATGATATCTAAGATTATCTTTAAGTCACAAGAAATTCATCATTTGTAATTATTTAAACTTGGGCTGAACACTTGTAGATGTCATCTTAGTGTGAAAATGATTTAAAACATTTTTAGTGGTTTGTGAGTGAAAAAAATGATTGGAATACTACTGTGGTAAACTATTTGCTAGAGGTCAAATGTCTGGATTATGGGGTATGAATGTTCAACTTTACCAAACTGTTTTCTGAAGTGGTTGTACCATCTTGTACTTTGGCCAGCAGTTTTGTCAATTTTTATATACTTTGATAAGCAGTGTATAAGAGTTACAGTTGATCCATATTTACTCCAACACTTATTATCATCAGATTTCTTAATATTTGCCAATCAAATGGGTATGAAATGATGTGTCTTGTGGTTTTAATTTGCATTTCTTTGTTAATGAGTTTGAGCATCTTTTCATATGTTTATGAACTGTTTCCCTTTTATGAAATACCTGGTCATATCTTTTACCCATTTTTCTCTTGGGTTGTCTTTTAAAACTAATAAACTGGTAACACTGATCCTTTGTTGATTATATGCATTGTAAATATCTTCTTCAAATTCATGGCTTGTCTTTTTACTCCTTATGGTGTGTTTTGGTGAACAGAAGTTCTTAATTTTAATGTAATCTAATTGGAAATTTTACCTGATCTTGGGATTATAAAGACATTGTCCTGGGTTTCTTTTTAGAAGTTTTAAAATGATGTCTTTCACATTTAAATTCATAATTCATCTGGTATTGATTTTTGTGTAAAGTGTTAAGGCAGTGATCCCCATTCATTTTTTTCCTCCTTGTGGCTACAGCTGTCCTCATACCATGCATGGAATTGGCCCTCTGTTCACCAGCATGGGTTTGTTTCTGACTCCCCGTTCTGTGCCACTTGTCTGCTTGACTATCTCTGTGTTATACTGCCCTGTCATAATTATTAATCCTATAGCTCTACCAGAAGTCTTGCCATTTGGGGCAGGGGATCTTGAGTCTCAACTGTTCTTGGACCTTTGTTCTTATTTTAAGAATCAACTTGTCACATGACATGAAAAACTGGGAATTAATTGGAATTATTGAATCAATTTGAGGGAGAATTGAAATCTTTAAGATTTTGAGCCTTCCTGAGAACATGGTATGTATTTACATTTATTTAGGTTTTTAATATCTTTTAATGTAGTTTTGTAATTTTCTCCATACAGATCTAATACTTTTAAATTGTTGATTCTGATGTTTCTAGTAGTTTTGTTATTTTTATAACTGGTGTTATTTTTTTAAGGTTCTATTTTCTGACTTTTTTGTTAGCAAATAGAAATTTAATGGATTTTTATATTAACCTTTAGCCATCACTTGATAAACTCTTATTATTTCTAACATAGTTTCTATTATTCTTTTGAGTTTTCTATGTGAATAATTATATCATTGCAAATACTGACACTTTTGGTTTTTCCTTTCAATTATTTTCCCTTTAAATTTTTTTTTTCTGGTCTTAATATGCTGGCATACTTTTACATCTGTGTTGAATGGCAGTGATTATGGTTGTTCTTTAGAAGTGAGTATAGTGGACATACATGTCTCATTCCAGATTTTAAGAAGGGAATGTTTTCCCATTAAAATTTTTTGTTTTAAGCTTTTGTAGATACTTTTTATTAAGTTAGGGAAGTCTTTGCAATTTTGGCACACGCTTTCTGCGTGGGACAGAAAAACAAGAATATTTTGGGGTTTTTCTTTTTTAATCTGTTACATGTAATGAATTTCAATTTATATGTTTTAAAATTCTTAATTCTCTTTTGTATTCTTCACCGAGAAAAACCCAAATTGATCTTAGTGAATTGTCTTTTCGTGAACTACTGGCTTGAGTTTGCTAATATTTATTTAGGATTTTTGTGTCTGTGAGTGAAATCACCATCATTTTTCTTTATTGACTATCTTGTCTGATTTTGGCATTAAGGTTATACTGGCCTTATACCAATTAGAGAATAGCCCCCCCTCCTTCCTGGGACAGTTTGGATTGAAGTGATTTGTTTCTTTAAAGTTAGGTGGAATTTACCTCTATGATCATTTGGATCTAATGTTTTCTTTGGAGATGGATTGTAAAATTGTTAATAATTTAGTAGTGATTAGCAGTTGAGTAGTAGTAGCACTTCAGATTTTCTATTTCTTTTTATCGATTTTGTAAGTTTAAGAAACTTGTCTTTCCCCCCAAATTTTAAGTTGATTAGCATCATTTTCATGGTATTTTCTTAATTCCCTTTTTAATTTCTGCTTTATCTGTAGTTAGTGTTCCCTTTTTCATTTTGAATATTATTTGTATGTGGCTTCTCTTTTTTCTTGATTAATCTTGCCAGAACTTTGTCTAACTAATGAATCTTGTCAAGCGGTTAATTTTTGGCCTAATTAGTTCTATTACATTTTTGTGTTTTAGTTAGTTGATTCTTTTTCTTTTATTTACTTACTTTTTCTGTCTTTGGACTTATCCGTCATTTTTCTAACTTAAATTGCATGCTTAACTTACTAATTTTCAGCCATTGTTATTTCCTAGTATAAGTATGTTAGGCTCTAAACTTGCTCCAAATTTATTTTCAATTTACCTAACATTGTTCAGTTTATAGTGTTTTCATTAACTTTCAAATCTAAATACTTTTTAAATTTTCATTTTGATTTCTTCTTTGACTTACATGTTTTAAAATTTTCTTTGAAATATGTTTAGTTTTCAAAAGCATCTACATTAATATTTTTCTTTCTTTTACTCATTTCTAAATTGTGTTATAGAGAATGTAGTATGTATTTTATCTTCTAAAAAATACTTGCTTGCCCTGGACTTAGGGCCTTGTACATAGTGAATTATAACTTCTCAGTGTGTACTTGTGACAAGTGTGTATTTTGTTATGTGTCTGTTAGCTTAAGTTTGTAAATTGTGTTTAGATGTCTTCGTTAATTTTTGTTTCACCTGTCGTTAATTGAGAGAGATGTGTTGCAATCTCCCACTACCGCCTTCAAACTGACTTTCTGTAGTTCTGACAGCTTTTTTTTTGGGGGATATATTTTGAGACTTTGATTTAGGTATGTGAAGTTTAACATTTTCTTTGTGGACTGAACCTTTTCTGTTATACCATCATCCTCTCTATACCTAATTTTGCTTTCTGTGTTAGTATCTATTTAATGTATCCCACTTTTTTTTTTTTTTGGTGGTAATTTACCTGAAATATCTTATTCCTTTATTTTACTCTCACTTATTTTTATGTCCTTAAATTTTAGATGTCTGTTATAAAGAATATATTACTGGATTTTTCTTTTAATCTAGTCAAGCAGTTTAATTGATATTTTTTTAGAAGTTCAAATCTCTTGGTAGTCAGCTCAGTTTTTATCTAAAATGATTTTTAGGGGTGCCTGGGTGGCTTAGTTGGTTAAGCACTGGCTTAGCCTCAGGTCATTGTCTCAGGGTTCTGTGTTCAAGCCCTGTTTTGGGCTCTGTGCTTAGCAGGGAGTCTGCTCCTTCTCCATCTAACCAGTCTTTACTTATATGTGTCCATGCGTTCTCTGTCAAAGTCTTCTAAAAAAATATAAAAAATTTTTTTTCATTTTATCCTTGTTCTTGAGAGATAGTTTTGATGGGTATATAGTTCTAGGTTGATAGATTATTTTCTGTCTGCATGGCAAAGATACTCTACATCCAAAGCCTCTTGCCAGTTTTATGTTTCCTACTTTGAAGAAAATACCCTTTTTCTTTTGGTTGCATTGGATTTTCTATCTTTGGTGCTATGCTATTTCCCTTCCAAGTCTGATGGAGATTACTTTTTATTTATTCTCTTTCGTATACATGTTTCTTGATTCTGACTTTTGTCTTTCATGAAGTCTAGAAGATTCTGAGCCTTGCAACATTATCTTTGATTTTATCTATTTCTCCGTCTGGAAATTTAATTGGATGTATGTATATTGAACTGTGTCCAGGTCAGTTACTTTTCATCTTTATAAGTTTTCATTTTCTTGTTTCTTTACCAGAATTTACAGTGCTGGGTAATTTCATCAGGCCCATCTTTAGTTCAGTTTCTCTTCATCTGTGCTTTAAGTGCATCCTTTTTTTCCCTTTTACTTTTAGCAGTTATATTTTTTATTTCTCAAAGTTCCACTTCTTTTTTTAGACATACTGAGTCTTTCTTTTATAGTCTTATGTTGCTTGCTTGTGTTTCTGAATCCATGGGTATTCTGAATCCATAGACTGTATCTGGCAGTCCCAATGTCTGATGTCTTTAGGAGTCTAAATTTATGGCTTGTTCTTTCTGTTGTCTCTGCTTCATGGTGGGTTGACTCTACCTTTGCTTAATGATCTTTGGTTATGAACTCCTGTTTGATGGACCTTTCCCTGTGGGATCTTGAGAGTTTGATTTGGGGGTGCTTTTCTTCTGATAGAATTTTTATCTGCTTCCATTGGGAGCCGGGGAATTTACATTACATGGCTCAGTTTCCTCACTTTGCTTCTGGCTCAGGGCTTAGTGTCCATTATTGCTCTTGGCATTATTATTTGTAGTTCCTGACTGTCAGTTTTAGTTTTTAGCTAGAGGTTTATTCTTTTGGGGGGAAAGGGTGGCTTTAAATGTTCCCTATTCCTATGAGCTCAGCAAAATTTAAAAATTTTTAAAGTCTAGAATCTACTTTGTTTTGCAGTGAGAGTCCCCCATTAGTTCATTGTAACTGATGGGATTAGAAGTCCTTTCCATTAATGTTTAATTTTAGCAGTATGTTTACTTGAGTTTGTATTAGAAAAATAAAACCAATCCTACCAAATGTAAGATTTCTTGTGATAATCAAATTTTCTATTAAAACAAGTTTTCATCTAAGTTAGAAGTTGAGTTATTCTCAAGAAAAAATATTGAACAACAGCAGTATAGGTGGCAAGTGCATTTTGCAAAGTTTTGTTCTTGGGGAGTGTGAATAAAAAATTTGAGAAATTCTGAGGGACTCAAGATGAGTAGGGCACAGTGTATCCTTTGGCCTACAAAGATAAACCCATGATGACCAGTGTGAGAGTTGCTGTTGAAGAGATATGGACAGGATGCTCTGGTTTTACAGAGAAGAGGTGCAGAAAGAAACTTGGTAGTTGTAAGAAGATCAAGAAATGCTTCCCAGAATGGTGTATTAAGGACTGGTGGACATGAGATGGTTGCAGAATAAGGTTTGTTTATGAATCAGAAGCAGTTGAATATGAATGGCTTCTAAGTTGCATGTTGTGGAGTGACTGGAAATAAAAGCAGGAACAGGATTACAAAAGGCCTTCCATGCTATGGTAGGGAGTTTGTACTTTTTTCTGAAGATGAAGGGAAGCCATTGAATGATTTTAAGCACTGAAATGTTATGATCAGAGTTTTAGAGAGTGCCAAGGTTGAAGGCAGGTGACCAGCTAGGAGGCTGCTTGTTAAGTTAGTTCAGAGGAGAAAAGATGAAGTGACAATTAAGGCAGTGTCACTGGCATGAAGATGTGTGTGTGCTAATTTTAGATTTCTTAAATAGCTAGAAAGGACAGGACTTTTTGGTCATTTGTGTAGGAATGTTGAAAGAGACTGGGCTGGATTGACCTCCAGATTGCTGGTTTGGTTAACCAGGTGGCATGTAGAGCAATTGACTGATAACATACAGAAAGAGGAAAGAACTTGGTTTCATTTGTTTGTTTTTGGGGAAAAAGATAAGTTCATTTTTGAACTTAATGAATTTGAGAGGCTTGTGGTACATCTTGTATAAGATCCAGTAGTAGTTGATCCAATAACCATAGAGATGCAGTGCAGCCTGGAGAAATTAGAGACTCTTCACCATTTGGGTGTTTCAGCTATTGTTTGCTACAGTGCAGTATGAGATACTTAAAGTGGCACATAGATTTTTAATAGTTTAGAATTTAATGTGTATGAAAAATATGTTGTGCTTCAAACCTTTGATGTCATGGATATTATCACATAAGCCAAGTGAGCCCAATAAAAGAGAAATACTAAGTAAATAAAAATACATGTGATATGTGGAAATGGCAAAAATCATGGTGAAGCTGTGCAAAAAATGGAAGTTCAGAAAGTGCTGTTTTAAGCCGTGGGTGTGGTGGATAAGGTCACCAAGGAGAGAGTAAGCCTGGAAAGAAAAAAGTTGACATTTGGGTGGCGGGGAATGGAGAAGAAGAGCCCATGGAAACTGAGGAAAAGGAGCCAGAAGAATAGGAGGAGGACCAGGAGAAGATGGTCTTTGGAGTCCAAATGAAGAGTTCTGAGGAGGAGGAAGTGGTCAACAGCGTCAAGTAAGTTGTAAGCTGAAAAGTGCTCTTTGGACTTAGCAATTAAGGTAGACCATTTAGCTGCAAGCATCCAAACAATGGATTTTTAAAAATACTCATCTAATACTAATGTTAATGGTAGCTGATATTTATAGCATTTCCTATATGCCATGTACTATTCTAAGCACAACACATGTGTTAACTGGTTAATCAGGTAGGTAGTATTGCTATTGCCTTTGACACATGAGGAACCAAAGTACAGAGAGGTAAAGTAACTTGCCCAAGGTCATACACTCAGGAAATGGGGGAGCCAGGATTCAATCCTAGGCAGTCTGGTTTCAGAGTTCATGCTCTTTAATTAACCCCTGTGCCAGTCACCTCTCTGGTTAAAACAAAATAGAAAATAAAAATCATACTAGTGTCTAATTACAGCGTAGTTGGTGTAGGGTATACTATCAGTGAGGTCTGCAAGGTTACCAGTGACCAGCATGATGTCACAGTGGCTCAGTCTGCTGGGTATGAGCACATTAACTGGATTGTAACCGATGCCATGATGGTGATGTGTGGGCTATGACAGAGAGTTTTTGGCTCTGTGTATATATACAAAAAAATGTTTGTGAGGCAAATTGTATCTGTTTCCAAGATAGCATGTGTCCCATTTTACATTCCACACTTTGGGTCCTAAAATGTTTATTTTTTCACTTTTGTAGTTAAATTCCCTAAACTCTGGAAAGAGTGTTCATCCAGAACAGCTCACGTTCCAGACATGATAGATAACCAGCCTATTGGAGAAGGTCACTAATGACCTTATTGTAAGCAGTTCCTTGAATGGCAGAGGTTGAAACCCAGTTGTAGAAAGCTGAAAGTGAATGAGAATGGAGGAAATGCGAGAGAAGGGAGGAAGAATCATGAGGATGAAGAATATCTGTGGTAGGAGATAGAGGACACAAGAGCCATAAGACTCTTGGTTGTGGTCAAAGGAGCTAATCAAGAGTTAAAGATTTAAAAACTAGTTTAGACCTGCACTGTGATCTGAGGTGTAGCCTTGGGAAGGAAGAGCCTAGGTGTCAGGGGTGGTGAAGATTATTTTAATCAAGGAGGTCAACAGCAAGGTTGGGGTCTTGAAGGGATTATCTACATGGGTTGATGTGGCTGGGATGGTGAGAGTTTGGAGGAGAGTGGGGAGTACTCTGAACTAATGGCCCATGTTCATAAACAGGACAACAAGCAAGAGTTAAGTAAGTGGCAGTGACAAGGAAAGGTAGATATAGTGAGATAGAGTGGGAGACTGTGGAATCAGAGGACCTGTGTTTGAATCCTTGCTGGCTTGGTGACTTTGAGCCAATTACTTAATTTTATTCAGAATGCTTCCCATATATCTGCAGGTGATGGGATTGGACCTGAGAATTGCCATGAGATTGAACGAGATAATGCATGTAAAAATGCCTGGTATGATGTGTGACAAATAGTATGAATAGTTAGCTAGGAGGGTTGTTATTGTTCTTCGATTCTTATACTATAAGGTTTTCATACTACAAATTGGATGTAATAAGAATAAAACAGATTTGTATTTTGAGGACTGATGGTGGTCTTGCTTAGGAAAAATGAAATTTGGTTTGTCCTAACAATAGCCGGGTAGTAGTGAAGTGGAAAAGTCTAAGAAATCGTGTGAATGGTGGTGGTGATGATAGGAAAAAAAGGCCATTAATTGGGCAAGAGTTAGAAGTACTACCATGCTGCATTTTTTAGTGATGTTTATGTTTTGTAACTATTCTCTAATGGCGATAAATTTTTATTTATTAAACTTTCTTCCAGAAAAAAGCTTTAAGTCTGAAACTCCAGCCCTAATTTCCCTTTCCCCCATTGAAATATTCTACTTAAAACATAGGTAATATGAGGCTGTTGGCAACGTGAGGGGTTTTGCCCACATTTGCAATCTAGCAGTGTTGTGTGTTGTAGTTGTGAGAGCGCCAGATGCAGCGATTGTTAGGAGGATGGAAGTCTGGTGGTGTGGCTGTGGGGAGTTAGGAGATTGACAAGCTTGCCCTGTACCACTCCAGCTCTGCCCCTTTGCCCAAGACAGGAACATACACGGATGGATGGGTAGGGGAAAATACGTAGCCAAAAAAGAAACCGTTTTCTCAGTGGAGTCAGGATTTACTTCTGGCCAGGAGGTTGAGAATATGGCGGAGATTGTGTGTGGTGAAATGGCATGTTTCATAGGATGCGGTAAAAGGGCAGCAGTGGAAAGATGTCTTTTGTTCATCCAGCAAACAATTATTCAAGGGCTTTACCATGTGCTGGGCACATATAAAAGTGGAGAAACCCTTAATTATCTTCCATTTAAAGGAGACCCGTAAAGAGATAAGTTCAGAGTAGAGACGGTGACTATGTGAGCCTAAGGGAAAAAAAAGATTAAACTGGTATTTGAGGAGAGTTGGGAAAAGAATAGCAGCAGACTGAGGATGAGAATCTTCCAGACTCAATGTTCTTATGATTATTTGGGGGAGGCCTAAGTTCGAAGGATTTTTCTAATATACCATAGAAGCCAGGAAGATTGCTTCTCATATTACCTCACGTGATTTAATTACTGATTTGGGTTTGTGTTGTTTCCTTAGGATGGTACAGCATGGACGATTTTGCCCTGGGAGATTTCACTGTAGCAGATGATGCATTGTTAGAAGATTGCCCTTATATGGATGATTTTGTCTTTGCTCCTGAATTTATGTCCAATGATTATGTTCGTGTGACTCAACTTTACTGCGATGGGGTGGTAAGATTTGTTGCTTTTTTGTTTAAATGTTGTGTCTTCTTAAAGGTTTATTATTTTATTGAGATATAATTGACATATGATATTAGTTTCTGGTGTACAACTTAATGACTTGAAATGTGTATATGTTGTCAAAGTATCACCACATTAAGTCTAGTTAAAACTACATCCATCACCATTCATAGTTATAGATCTTTATTTATTTATTTATTTAAAAGATTTTATTTATTTATTTGAGAGAGAGAGAGCATGAGAGGACAGAGGTCAGAGGGAGAAGCAGACTCCCTGCTGAGCAGGGAGCCCGATGCGGGACTTGATCCTGGGACCCCGGGACCCCGGGATCATGATCTGAGCCGAAGCTGCCCAACCAACTGAGCCACCCAGGCGCCCCCAGATCTTTTTTTATTATGCTGAAGACTTAATGTCTACATTTTAAAGGTTTTTTTGATTCAGAGCTGTGGGAGTAAAGATGTTTTGTGGGACAAGAGTTTTTACAGGGAGTTACAAATGCAATTTCGGAAGGGAAGGTAAATAGTATCTCGACAATGTGCAGTACCAGAGAATGAGTGATGGGGAAAGATGGTTTTCTGACTGGAGATTAGAATAGCTCTCAAGAAATAGCTGTAGACGCAGCCTTGGGGGAAACAGTATTAAAAAAAAAAGCCTGAAAGACTCACCAGCTGAAGATATTGTAGTCAGAGTGTATAAGTAAATGTGCACTGAAAAATTTGTTACTTTAGTACTGATAATCCTTACGTTAAAAATTGAAAGCTATACTTTTGCATTTCATCAGATACAAATGAAAAGAATTTTTTTCTGTTTAGGGTATGAAGTATAAAGATTTTACCCAAAGTGAGAGAAACTTAGGTGAGTAAATTGGTATTTTAATTTGTTGAGAGACTGTTGTGGGAGGTTCATCTATTCACATCAACATAACGGTCCTACATATCTTTCATTTTTTTACATTTTGATCTATGTCTTTTTAGTTGAAGGATAGTTGACATGCAGTATGGTATTAGTCTCAGGTGTACACTATAGTGATGGGACATTTATATATGTTATGCAGTGCTTACCATAAGTGTAGTTATTTTATGTTGCCATACAAAGTTATTACCATGTTACTGACTATACTTTGAACTTTACATCCCTGTGACTTACATATTTTATAAGTGGAAGTTTTACCTTTTAGTCCCTTTCTTCTGTTTTACTCATTCTCTTCTCTTCTTTCTTACCTTTCCATCTCCATTGTAGCCATTTCTCTATTAACAGTGTTGATTTATTCCAAAATGAGGCAAAAAATATTAATTTAAAACTTTTTTTTAATAAAGAATTTGACATCTGCAATATGTGGTGTAGTAAACCAGTTTCTGTCCTGCAAGATTACTGTGATGCCATTAAAATATACATCTTCTGGCCACTTCTGTTTCAACGTCAGCACAGTTCTATAATATCACGGTTGCACCCCTGTGTGGAGGCCACGTAAGTTAATACACGTCATTCATTTTGTGTAAACAGTGATAAGCATGTTGCCCATTATTGAAGAATGCCAAGTGCAGGGGGAGGCTTGTCTTTTTATATATACTGTTCAACTTCACTCTTACATAATAAGATGGGAAGAGTTAATGCTTTGGGTTTGAATATGAAGGACTAATCATGGTGACATTATGATGAATGAACCTCTGAGGAGCATTAGATGGTAGATTTGAAACTGAGGGAAAATTAATATGCTTGTTTATAAATAGCAGCATTGTAGTACAGAAGAGAGAAAAAGGTACAGTATTTTGTCCACTTAGTAAACAACTTATGGTTACCTAGAGTGAATTAAGAGAGAATGTAATTTTTTTAAAGTAGTTTAAATTGAGGTATAACATATAGTAAAGTGTAAAGCTCAATGAATTTTTATATGTGAGAACCTAATTTTTAAAAAAATGAATTTGTATTTAAGCAATTCTCATGCTTCTGAGATAAGTTTGAAGAAATTACAACATCTGGAATTGATGGAAGATATTGTGGATTTGGCAAAGAAAGTTGTGGTAAGTGGTAGAATGTGTATTTCCCCCCCTGTATGTAAAGAATATAATTATATGGTGTCAGGCCCATGTTACTCATTTGTAGTGGTTAACAGGTGATGGTTTCAGTTTGATTTAACCTGAGATTATTCTGCTGTCTATGAGTTTGTCCTATGTATTTGAGAGATTAAGTAGATGGCAGTCTTCCTGACATGAATGATGAGATCCAGGACCATTCCTCCTCATTAAAGGATAGAAAATAGAATTTGTCACAGACAAAAGAAAGCTGCTGGTTCCCAGGAACTTCTGTCACTGAAAGTGATGGGTTCTTTCTGGTAAAATCATGCCACTGTCAGCAGTACCACAACAAATACTTGTTCTTTGGGGTAGACTTACTATATAGTATTTGAGGCAGTGCCCTGTATTATACTGAGGTTTTTTTCCCTTGAAAGCCATTTGATCATTTTTCTTATTTCAGTTGGTTATGGAGTTATGGGGCCAAGTGTTTATTTCCTGCTGATAATCCTTTGCTATTCCTTATATCAGCCAGTGTAGTTTCATAAAAAATCTTGGTGTAATGAAAAAGTCCATACATCTAAAAGTTACACTAAGCCATTTAATTATTAGAAGCAAGTGTAAGACTACTTCTGAATTCTTGTCTTAGGGTTCTGAGGAGGTAAACTGGGCGTGAAAGTGCTAGTGGGAAGTGGACTCTGTACACATAGCAGTAGTCCTGAAATGCAGCATTTTTTTTGTCCACTGCAAATTTCAAGTATAACTGATTGAAGATGGTTCATGTTTTGTTTTGTTTTGCAGAACGATTCATTCTTTATTGGAGGCTTGTTGAGAATTGGTTATAAAATAGAAAATGTAAGTGTTAAACATAGGAAGCCAGCACGACCACTGCCGATAAATGGCAAATGTCTCACTGCTCGTTGCACCATGAGTTGGGTTCTCAAGTTAGTGTTTTACATGCAGTATTTACTAGTATTGATTTCTGTATTTTGCTTAAGCAGTCTCCTTATTTTGGGGGTTTGTGTCATTCCCTCCTCCCTCATATGTGAGTGTAATTTGGAGCTGCTTTTACACATTGATTCTTTTTTCTTTTTTATTTATTTGGCATATATTCTCCTAGATGAAATTATTAGGTCCCTGGTGTGAACATTTTTTTTCTTTAGATTTTTTTTTAAAATTATTTATTTGTCAGAGAGAGAGAAAGAGCGAGTGAGCACAAGCAGGGAGAGCAGCAGACAGAGAGGGAGGGAGAAGCAGGCTCTCTGCTGAGCAGGGAGCCCGATGTGGGGCTCAATCCCAGGACCCTGGGATCGTGACCTGAGCGAAGGCAGTCGCTTAACTAACTGAGCCACCCAGGCATCCCAACATTTTTGATATGTAATTACTAGATAATCTCCAGATAAAATGATAAGCCAATTTTTAATGCTCCTGGTAAAATAAACATCTACCTGTTTCCCTTAAACCTGATGTGAGCATCGATAACTCTTCTACTTCTGAAGTCATTTCAGACTAGAAGTACGAATAACATTCCTGTGAACTCCTTACTCTCGTGAAGATCTTTGCACTGAGTGCCTGTTTGCACAGGTGCACTCTCTTCCTGTTTATCTCCTTACTCTTCTGTTTGCCATAGACCATTTAAAATACACAGTCCCTTTCAGGCACCTTGCTCTGTACCTTTAACCTTGTAGTAAGGATGAAAGTCCTAGTTTAGATGAGATCTGAGACCTCTCATTCACCTTGTCTTCTTGCATCCTCCTGCTACCCAGGGCAGCCCCTGGCCAGGTTGTCAACCTCAGCTTCCAGGTTTGTAGTAATTGAAGCAGCATCCTGGGCTCTGAGGGTAGCCTGAGGTTACTTGAAGATGTAACGTATGTGAGTCCATGGTATCTATTAACTTACATGTTGGGGTCCAGCTATTCTAGGTTGCATGAGTAATGAAAATACAAGATTGTGTAAGTTTTTATTAAGAATCTGAAATACTGTATGTTAAATTTATGGTACCACATGTACATTTAAAATTAATACCTAGGGGCGTCTGGGTGGCTCAGTGGGTTAAAGCCTCTGCCTTCGGCTTGGGTCCTGGGATCGAGCCCCGCATCAGGCTCTCTGCTTGGCAGGGAGCCTGCTTCCTCCTCTCTCTCTGCCTGCTTCTCTGCCTGCCTCTCTGCCTATTTGTGATGTCTGTATGTCAAATAAATAAATAAATAATCTTAAAAAAATTAAATTAATACCCAAATTACATTCTTCATCTTTTTGATACAGAAAATCTTGGCAATGGAAGAAGCTTTGAATTGGGTGAAATACACAGGCGATGTAACAATTCTACCTAAATTAGGAGCAGTTGACAATTGTTGGCCTATGTTAAGTATTTTCTTTACTGAATGTAAGTAAAAATGCTTTAAATTGTTATCTGACTCAGTTTTTAAAGCTTTTATTTAGGAAAATGGGATGTGTGTTTATGTGATCTATTTATTTTAGGATCTTAAGGAATGTTTTCTCTTAAAAAAATCTTTTTCTATTGTGAAGAAAAGCCTTAATAAGAGAACTGTAACCTCATAGTTTTGTTCTGTATTTCCTGTCTTAATGATTTCTGTGATGTCACACTTCTAAAAATCTTACCAAGCGAATGCCGTAAGTTATATATATAATACCCAAAAAAAGAATCCACAACTGGAACCTCATGTATTCTCCTTCAAAAGAGAATTAAGTAACAGAGCTAAGATTATAATTTTCATGTTCCTGATGACCCTGTTATTCTTTTGTATAATGAAACTGCCTTCTGTATTTTTTTTTTAACTTTGTGAAATAGGTCTCTAAAGCATTTGAATGTTAGCAGTGTTTTTATAGTATACTTGTAGGGATCTCGAAACAGGACTATTTGGCTCTTTAGTTTATGACTGGTAATTTGCCATCACCACTTGAGAAGAGGTTAGATTTTATACTGTTGATCTAAGTGGTAGACAGAAATTAAGCTTAAACACAAAGACAGGTTTTTCTTATATTACATACTAGGCTGTATTGCATTGATAAAGGTGGCTCTTCTCATTGTTCTGGAGGTCTGTAATTAAAGGGTAGATTTTATGGTAGAAGCAGAGGACCAATATCATGTATTAGGCATCCATGTAGGGTTGCTTCTCACATTCTCTCTTTCTCTCTGTTCTCTTCTTTACAATAGCTCTGTAAGGTAGCTCCTATTGTCCCTTTTGTAGAAATAAGCAAACTAAGACTTTGGGAGGTTAAGTGATACTTCTACAGTCTCTTGAGTTGTAGAACCTAGATGAGAAATGAAGTCTCCCTGATTTCAAAGCCCAGGTTTTTAATCCTATAATCTTACTCTGTCCCTTATTACCTTATTTGATAAACTTCTGAAATTCTTCCTTAAATTTAGATTTTGGATACCTTTTCATCTTGGAAGTGTATGTGTTTGGCTAGATGCTTAACTATAGTTTTGTTGGGATAAAAGCATTGACACTTAAATCTATAGCGCCAACTAAAAATACAGGAAATGAGGTCTGATAAACTTTTAACATAAATTTTGGTTATTACCTACTGCGTTTTAATTAGTTTATCAAATTTTTTAAAAGACTAGTATTTCAAATAACATCTTAACATTTCATTCATGAGAGTCAAAATGTTGAATTAAGATACTTAAAATTCTTTGTTACATTAAATACATTTAGAGAGTTTCCAGGTTTTTGGTCTCAGACATTTTTGTTGAACATTGTGCCAGGTACACCATAGGTGCTCAGTAATGTTTGTTGAACTAACTTTAGTAATTATGAGGCCTAATTGGAATATTATGACTGAGGATTTGTTTTAGGTACACTTAGAACTTATGTAATAATAAGTGCTTTTTTTAATGTTAAATAATAAAACAGATTAGATTCACAAACAATGAATCTAATGTATTCTAAAACATTTAATTAGTTGTTCACTTTAGGTTATTATTTGATACATGTAAAATGTTACAAGAAACATGTTATTAGAAAGTGTAATAATTAATTGATCTTTTGGACTGACCTATGTAACCTAAGTTTTAGAACTTTAACAATACCAATTTGCTTTTTTTTTTTAAACAAATGTTCTCTCACTCTCTCCTAAAAATAAAATTTAGACAAGTATCACATAACTAAAGTTGTAACAGAAAACTGCAATTTGCTTGAAGAATTTAAAACTCAAAATTGTGCGGAATGTATAGAGGTGAGAATAAATACTTACTTGTAAGTATATTTTAAAATTTATCTGTTAGAACTTCTGTTAGCATTCAGAAAGTTCAATAAAACTGCTGTTTGTCAGCACACAAGGAACTGTTGTAACATGTTTGAGGGAAAATTTTAATAAATTTTGATTGGAATATTTATTTTTTTGGAAGAGAAAAACAACATCTTGATCAGAATTTTTAAATTTTACATATGTATTTTAAATATATATATATATATGTCATTAAATAAATTTGTAGAATTTTGAATAATAAACATTTAAATGTATTTTAAAAGTTAATTGAAAATTAAAATTTGATTTTTTAAACTAAAAGATTTTTAATTAGTTGAGGAAATGTAATTTTCTTTGGTAACAGCTTTGTTGAGATGTAATTCTTATGCCATAGAATTCATTCAAAGGAAATTTTTTTTTTCAAAGATTTTATTTTTGAGTAATCTCTACTCCCAATGGTGGGGCTCATACTTATAGCCCTGAGATCAAGAGTCACATTCTCTACCAACAGAGCCAGCCAGGTGCCCTGGGAAATATGATTTTAACTAAATTTTTAAAGAAGGATTTAGGAAAATATTTAATGTTCTATTTAATTCACTTACTAAAGCCATTTATAGGATCCAGTTTATTTTAATCTGTTTATTTTGAAAATTTGATTATTTGAAGTGAAAGTTTCCATTATATCTGTACCATCTTTGATTTCATTCTTGCCAATTTTGCTGCCTCAATTTTTGGCAATTAATATATTCAACATTGCCTATATGCTACCAATTTATATATCATTTTTAAGCACCTAGCATTATTGTATAACATCACATTTTCTAACTTAAAATTTTACCTTGCCTCTGTTTTTTTCCCTGCTATACGGCAGGCTCAGTAGGTATTTTTAAAAGTGGGCCTGCCGAATACTATACACAAGGGGATAAATTGTTAGTTGTTATTCATAATGTTCATATTCATAAATTCATAATTTACTTTTTAATATCCCTTTAACAAAGTTAGCATTGAATCACCAGAAGCAGATTTTTAAAAATAAATATACCAAAATATTAGCTATTGGGTTCTTATTTTTTACATAAGTATCCCCCAGCTTATTTCTGTTACCAGAAGTAAAAGCCCAGAACCATTTTTCCTAGATATTGAGGTTCTTGATTGTCTTTGCTTTTAATTGATGGGTCTTCTTTCACGTTGGTTTCTCAGCAAGGAGAGCTAATGAAAATGAAAGGAAATGAAGAGTTTTCAAAAGAAAGATTTGATATAGCTATTATCTATTACACCAGAGCCATTGAATATAGGTAAGAGCAAAATAGAACAATGAGATCCTTTTTGTGTGGCAGATCAAGTTGGAATGCTGGTCAGGAGAAATAAAAGCAAGGCAAGGAATTGGAGAGAGTATCCTCAACTTGCTATGTAGAATAGATTTTCTTACCATTAGGAATTAGAAGTGTTAGGGATGGCCTGGGTAGATGAACTTAACTGACTAGTAAAATTCAAGCAAGTTAGGCAAAATTGTAAATATTGCTTCTACCTTGCCCATTTTCTCTTAAGGCTTTCCAGTATAGGTCACCTGTTTTTTCTTGTTCTCGTTTTGCCTTCAGCTAATACCTTCCAAATTATTAGCTAATCAAAAAGGGCTAGTTACTAATAATTAAGATATTACCCATTCAGGAATTTTTGCTTTCTAAGAGGGAACTTTTAAAGGTTAATAAATAGTTGGAATTGTTGAGAGAGTCTGTGTTCTCTCTACCTCATCTTCTGTTTGCTCAGCTGCTAGAATTTTTTAGCTTTCCTGCATGTGTACCTTACACTTGGTTTCTACTGATATCTTAGCTGGGCCATCTAATACTGTAGCAGTCTTTGGAGGATGTGATGTAGACAGCTACAGTCTTTCCTACCTTGCTTATCTCCGTGGGGAATGAGTGAATCAGAGTAGCATACTATATCTGGAAGGCTGCTGCTCTGTTCTGAGGAAAGAAACAGATTAAATGAGAAAAGACAAAATTTGAAATGAAGCTATTTAAATTGTTGAAATTTACAGACTTTGTCAGAGTTCTTTGTCAAAGTGGTATAGTCCTGACTTACATAAGTATAATTCTGTCCTTTATACTTACACCATACTTGTGATCTGCTAGCTTTTTAATATGCCTCATTTGATCCTCACAATATTCCTATGAGCAAGGCAGAAAAAGTAGAACATTTTGAATACAATGAAGTGTAGGTTGATTTGAACAAAGTTACTGAGTAGGAAGTAAAGGAACGGAGACTTAGCCAGTTAGGTCTCCAACTCCTATATTTTTTCTGCTCTGCCACACAGATATAAAGTTTTTGAAAAGTTTTTCATGCCTTATTTTTTCTGTGAGCTTTTTATTTGTTTTGTACATAATGTACTTTACTGACCAAACATTATTTCTTTTAAAGACCTGAAAATCATCTTCTTTATGGTAACCGAGCTCTTTGTTTTCTTCGCACTGGACAGTTTAGGTAAGTTGGTTAGAGTACCCGTCACTGAGCTGTTAACGTTAAATATGCATTTTTTGAGAAATATTTCTGTTCTGCAGATATGCAAGAAAATCCTTCAGGAGTTTTTTTTGTCAATCATTGTTAAATGGTTAAAGGGGCTCTGTAGGGTTTATGCATAACAACGACAGCAGCAGCTGTTTTGATTGCGTGGATAACGTATGTGCCGTTTTAAGTATATTACATCGTTCCTTAGTTCTCACAACACACTTAATAGCTAATGTTATTCTCCACATTTACATTTGGGCAGACTCATACTTACTCATAAGTAGTGATGTCAACATTTGAATACAGATCTTATCTGATGTTGAAGTCTGTGTTTATAGTACCTTCTTTTGCTCTCTTAATTCTGTATAATTCTGGAAGAATTTTTGCTGTTTCCTATAGCTTAGTATAAAAAAATTAAGTAGATCTCATTTGTAAGTGAAAGAAAGAAAAGAAATTTAATGGTTTAACCATCAGTGAAATCATCATTAATTCTTAATTAATTCTTAATTTCTTAATTCTTAGTTTCTTATGTTGCATTGAGTTTTTATTAGTTGAAAGAGATTGTTAACACTGCACCGTGATTTTGTTGTCCCTCAGTTTAAAATTTTTAGGATATAAATTACAAGTATTAATAGAGAGCAGTGTATGCTCTTACATTTAATTATGTCCTGCCTTACTGTAAGAAGGGCTTAGAGTAAAAAAAAAAAAAAAAAAAAAAAAGAAGGGCTTAGAGTGGCTTCAGGAATAAATCTGCTTGGTAGAAGAATATTAAAAACACAACAAAACAAACTAAAAAACCAGTTTAGAGCTGGGGATCCTCAAAATAAAGCTATATAGGGATAAGGTCCTACACAGTTAATAGCTATAATTCATACTTGTATTTGACCTTTCTGTTGCTTAAAATAAAAGGAGAAAACCTGACAAGTTACATGATTCTCACTGTCCATGAAGAAAAAGGACAGAAGTTGCTCAGGTGAAGCAGTTTTCCTGATGTTTAGTTCTGGAAGAAATTCCTTATATGACTTACAAGTAACATGAACTGAGTGATGGAGTCGAGAAGAACCTCAGCAACATTCCTGTTCAAAACAGAAAACTCCCTGAAAATGCAGTTTTGGGTTTCACAAATAAATTTTTCTGTGGGGTTTTCTGATGAAAGCAGAGAGTCTGAAACTAGTGGTTGAAGTACTTACGGTTGGGATGCGGGAGGGTGGGAGTGGGGAAGAGAGTATATTCCAAGTATGTAGCTTTTAAAAATAACATTTGTTTTTCTTTTATTGTAAACAGAACACATTCTCATGGTAGAAAATTTGGAAAATACAAGAGTTTAAAAAGAAGAAAATAAAAATCACCAGTAATCCAACCACCTCGGAGAATACCGCTGTATTAACGTTATGCAGCTTTTAGATGGCTTAAGCCGTGGATAAAGCGAGGCTATCTAGACTAGAGGAATGGATGGGCTGGACACAGTCTTCCATCAATACCACTGTCCTCAACTGGTTCTGACAAGAAATGAGCTGCAAATGTCCTTAGGTTATTGCATCTGGCTAGGTCCAGAATTGCAGATTTCCTATGCTGTTTGATGGTGAATCTGTGCTTTCAAGATGAATAGGTTGGCAACTTGGCTAGCCTCTTGTGAAAATCGAAACCTTGATTGGGCAAAAGGTCATCCACTCTGCGTAGGGGAGCTCCGAGAGCGGAGAGGCAAGCCAGGGGGTTTCTGCCCTCTTTCATGAGTGTTGAATGCTCTTAAAACTGCGCTGCAAAGGAGGTGCATCAAAGTAGAATTACAGAAGCCAGGTAGCCTGGTGAGGCAAAGGTCAAGAGCAGGGTTGTGCATCAATCCTTGTACCTCCTTCCTGAGAGTCTAGCTTGTGGTTCAGCACCATCGAAGTTTTCACTAGATGCAGGTCAGCAACATTTCCTTCTCAGGCAATCACCGATATGTATTAGATGTCAATGTCAGAAACATTGTGCCACACAATTTTCTTGGTGTTTCCCACCTTCTCACATGTTGTTTATATGACTAATTCAGTAATGTAGGGGTAATGTTTTCTGAGTTTACAGTACACCTCACTCCTGATGAAGTGAGTAGATAATGTGACTTCAGAAAGGAACTCGTTGCCAGGGATTCACTCGTGCCATTGAAACAGAAGGACCCATGCCCTTTAGCTGAGTTACCACGTTGGGATGTATTGAAGCTCTCGTATCTGAGGTTTGGTAGATCTGTCATGAGAATCTAGCTGAGCAGCTGTGGGACACCTGGGAGTAAAGCATCCAACCTCCCTGGCACTGTTCTGAGCACTTTATGCATACAAGCTCAAAAAGCCCTCAACAACCCTGTGAAGTGGGTGCTGCTTTCTCTTTAGAGATGAGGAAACAGAAGTGGGAGGTCAAGCAAAAAGTATCCACAGAAACTAGGTGGGTGTGATGGAGCCAGGCAGCCTAGATGCAGAGTTTCTGCTCTTAATCCCAGTGGAAAGGGGTTGGTAGAATCAAAGGGCAATGTGAAAGCTGAAAAAAAACTTAAAAATAAATGGTTCAAATAGTCGATAAACATGAGTATCCTTATAGGACATGCAGATTACAAACTTTGAGTCTCTTTTTTCATGTCCATCAGATTGGCAAAAATTTTAAAAACCTCATAATACCAAGTGTTTGAGAGGATGTGGAACAAAAGAAACTTGCATACTCGGCTGGAGAAAGTGTAAATTGGTGCAATCACTTTGGACAGCAATTTGGCAAGGTGAAGATGTGCATACTCTGCAGCCCACTTCTAGGCTCCTATCCTCCAAACTCAAATGTGTACCCAAGAAGATACGCACAAGCCTTCACGATAGCATTGTTTGTAAAAGTAAAATGGAAACAACTTAAATGTCCATCTGTGGGAGAATGGATAAATAAATGATGGTATATTCATACAATGGAATTTTATGCAGCAGTTAAAATGATGACAATGTTGAGTGAAAAAGCAAGTTGCAGAATGATTTGTATGATGCGATTTATATAATGTCATACTATGCGAAGTGACAAACATATTATAGTTAATTCATAGTTATGTATTAAAAATGTTTTATAAATGCATGGGCACGTTAAACACCAGTGGAGTGGCTGTCTCTGGGGAGGGAAAGAAGGAAAAGGATTGGTGACGAGAAAGTGGTACACAGTGCGTGTCGACTCTAACAGTTCTGTGAGAAGATCTGAAGTGAATATGGCAAAATGTTAAGATCTTGCTAAGCTGGTACAAGGGTATTGACTATTTTAATGTTATTCTCTGTACTTTTATGTATACTTGAAATATGTGGTGAAAAGTTATAATAGTAAAATTAAAAATGCATATAAGATAAAAAAAATAACAAAACCAGTGTTCACTAAAATAGCAAGGATAAAATAAGGGAAAGTAATCTCGAAAGAAGAGAAATAGAAGTGTTTTAAGACTAATGGTGGGGAGCCCGAGGTGAGATATGTGTGGGGAAAGTGCTTCATTAAGAAGTGGTCAAAGCGCTGGTGGTGGCTTTAATGCCAGGTAGTCACAGTTTGTACCACCTTTGGATGAATGTGGGTGAGGCCAAGAGCCCATCTGAACTCCTGCCGTTCATCATACGTGTGCACCTCCAGGTCTGCGAATGTCGCACTTGGGAAATCTGTGGAATGGGGCCGGGGCGGGGGGCTGTGCGGAAATATGCTACTTTCTGCCACAGCTTCTGCTGAGTCTTTTAGGCTAGGACTGTGTGCACTGTATCCCAAATGCCCATCATGGCTGCAATGTCCTTTTATTGAGGTTTTCCAGAAGTTCACTTTACAATTTGGCAGTTATATATAGGGAATTTTAGAATGATAGTTTTAATCGAAGTAATCATATTTTTAAAGGAGAATCTAAAAAAAGTAATTAGGCATATCCATGGCTTCTGTAGTTACAGTACTTATGCAAGGTGTATCGTCAGGCTGTGCCTCTTTACCGTTTTATTCTTTTTTCTGGTACTCCTATGTGGAAATTTGAATTCTTTGATGGGATGTGATAAACTGTGTAAGGGGAAATGTAATTGGAAAAAGGGAAAGCTGAGCCTTGAATGTTTTTTTAATTTACTTTGGAAAATTATGGAATTTTAAACTTGGCATTTACTTTGACCTTCAGTGTTTAACTACCTACCATATTGTCTTCTGTTAGATCCGACTTATGATTAATAGCAGGCAGATAGCCTTTAAATGACTTCTGGATTTTGGTTTTGTTTTGTGTTTTTCTGAATTTCTCTGAGGCCAGAGGTATAAATCAAATCAATGTTATGTTCCTGTGAGAATTTAAAAAACTCTAGTGTGGGGGTGCCTGGCTGACTCAGTCAGGAGAGAATGTGTGACTCTTGATCTTGGGGTCACGACTTGAGCCCCAGGTTGGGCGTGGAACATACTTAAAAAGAAAATCCTAGTGCATGGGGGGAGCTTCAGTGTGTTTTATGTATTTCCATAATATCTTATGTGTATATAAGCACTTAGTATGTTGGACCAAATGAAGTTACCATTTTTAAAATCCAGAATGTAGGCAGTTTTGTTTGATTCAATGTGATGTGCATATATATGTATGGGTGTGTGTGTGCGTGTGTGTGTGTGTATTTTTTTAACATGGATGGGAGCATACTATACATACTGTTGTACTTCTTGCCTTTTTTTTTTTTAATACTTAAATCTTGGAGCTTGTTGTGTATTAGTGTATATAGAGATATACCCTTATTTATGTTCATGGCTCCATAGTCTTTTACTCAGTGGATTACTCCTGCTTTGGTTAGTTTATATTAGAATATAAATTACTTCAGTTTAAAAAAATTATTGCTTTGTAATGATTATCCTTTTAGTTGTGTTCTATAATCAGGTGTGAGTATATCCTGATAAATTCCTGATTTCTTTTACTTGGATGAAAGAGCTTATGCTATTTTTTTAAAAAAAATTTTATTTTTAAAATTTATTTGATAGAGAACACAAGTAGGCAGAGAGGCAGGCAGAAGGAGAGGACAAGCAGGTTCCCTGCTGAGCAGGAATCCTGATGCAGGGCTTGATCCCAGGACCCTAGGATCATGACCTGAGCTGAAGGCAGATGCTTAACTGCCCAGGTGCCCAGAGTTTATGTATTCTTAATTCCAGATGTTAACTTTTGATTTCAATGTATGTGTTTATTCAGTTGATGGTTATCACTCACTGCATATATGGCAGTAACCATCTGAATTCTGCTTTTGTTGCTTCATTGTAAGATCTAGGAATTTGGGGAGTAACATCATTATTTCTTTGTTGGTCTTAGGCCCTAGAAGTGATGATTTACAGTAGGGAAGAAAGAAAGTTATAATCCTTTTATGACTTGTGAAGTTCTTACATATGTTGTAGTTTGAGAGAGTTAATAAATAGCATCTTCTTTTCTTCCGGAGTCCAGATTCAGTTAAGAAATAGACACGGAAGACAAGGCAAATGGTGATCCAGTCTTCCCTCCAGTGCTGACACAGTTTTTGGAGAGTAGGGCCTTATCCGAAGAGTCTGAAGGCCAAGTGACTTCTTGTTCACCCGCGGTCACAGACAGAACTGGCAACGGGGACCTTTGTGAACTTTAAGCTTGGAGGAACAGGGAATCTGGTATAATGATAGTATTCAGTATAAGATTCCAAAGAGAGAAAAAAAAGAGGCTTAGCCACATACAGTTAGTGCCCCTCCCCACCATTATTTATCCTCAGGAAAAGTTAGTGAGGGGTGGGGAAGGAGAGAGCCCAAAAGTGATTAATCTAGCAAATCCGCATGGAAGCTAGAGGAGGGAGAAATATGTATTTGCTCCCAACATGTTTTAGGCAAAATGTGCCATATTGTATATGAAGGTGAGAGGGCTGGAGAAGTAACATTTCCCTGTGTAATATGTATTCTGTTGGAGCATCTAGGCTAGAATATTCTTTCTTACCCTCAGTTCCGTACTCTTACCATTTTGTCACATGGTCTTCAGGAGTAAGTAACCATTTGCATGTCTTGAGTCTTCCTGTTGTCATAGATGTATCGTGTAGGTGTATTGCCCTTGCTAAAATCATACCAGCTTTCAAGTCTGTACACCTCAGCTACACTAGGTTGGATGAACAATCACACCATGTAATTTATTACGCCCACTTTGTTTAGTAGGAAGATGTGGTCATATGTGAGTGAATGTGAAAGTACGTTATAGTTTATAGATATATCTATATATATACACACACTAATATATTTATAATGTATGTGATTGTAACAACATAGTACTGTGGTTATAGTATTTATTAATTATAATAACAATAATATTCAACATTGATTTAATAAGTATGATTGGTGTTCTGCTTCTAGCCGTGTCAGAAATTAGCAAAACCAGACATAGTTCTGTATTCTAGACAGTGGGCCAGCACTGGGAGGGCGGATATTGCACTCATGAAATTAATAGTGTGCCGGATGGCCTGACTACAGAGAAGGGGAGTGGTAGTCAGGGACTAGACCAAGGAAGGTCTTTTAGGCTACATAACTGTGGCCTTGAAGAACATCGATAAATAAAGGATTTTAAATTGAGGTGAGATGCCATAATTAGGACCTTAGATCAATCTAGTTGTAGTGAGGAGAATGGGTTTGGAGAGGATGCAGCATGAATTGGGTTAGGACACTGTTGCAGTACTGTAGGCCAGAGGTGATGGTAGCTTAGTGGGGTAATGGTAGCAGAAATGGAGGAGTAGAAGGATTTGAGGTATTTTGGAGGTAAAATGAACAGAGATTGCTTATGGTTTGGTGTTTGGAACTATTATGAACTTTCTGCCTTCAGCGGCTTCATGGATTATAGGCTCACTCCCTAATACTGGGATCAGTGGAAGAGATACATTTGTAGGAAGTAGAACTTGACTTCACTCCTGGACATCCTGAAGGATCCCAGGATGAAGGATTGAAGGATCCCAGTTGGAATGTCACAATGGCAATGAATTATGTGGGTCTGGACTCCAAGGAGGTATTTGGGCAAGAGATGCATACTTGGGATAGTTAACCTAGATGATTTGAAGTTGCAAATGTGGATGAGATTGCTTGGGGAGGTGGGTCTCAACTTTTACTGCACCCTGTAATCAACCTGGGATGAAATAATCCCAACCCAGAGATTTTGAATTGATTAATTGGGCATTGGGCTTCTAGCAGCCTCCCAGATGGTACTCATGTGTAGCCAAGGTTGAGACCCACTTGTGTAGAGCAAGGATGAGCTGAAAACTGGGACTTAGCCTTGAGGGATACAAGTAGTGGCCAATTAAGGGAAGATGAACCAGCGTGGGAGACGGTTAAGAGGTAGCCAGAGAGGTAAGAGGAAAACCGGAAGTGTGACATCATGGAAGGAAGAAAAAGAGTGACCAGTAGTGCCTCTTGTTGCTGAGAAGCCAAATGGAATTTAGATTGAGCAGTATGGACATCTTTTAGTTGCCATAGGGGGAGCTGTGTATGGGAAGCTTATAGATCCTGGGTTGGAGTGGGTTGAGATGAAAGGAAGTGGAAATAATATAGGCAGTTGTTAAAAGCATTTGCAGAGGGAAGCAGTGGAGAGATGAGGTGTGCCATTGTATTAGGATGTGTTTCATTGCCAGTAACAGAAAACCCTATTTAAATGGTGAAGAAAACCTCATTAAAGAAATGCATAAGAAGGTGGCTCTGAGGTTGTATATTTAGTGCCTCAACAATGTTATCAAAGACATAGGATTTTTCTAGTCTCTCTGTGTGACTTGGAGTCCAGTCTGCCTCCTCTGGCTACTGTAATTCACATATTAAGCTGGACGTTACCGTCTCCAGCAAAAGAATCACTCTCATAACCTTCAGAAAAAGTTACACATACTGTAGAGTGTATAATTCATAAGAGTATAGGTTGAATTTTCAGAATCCTTACATGAGTAATTGATACCCACATCACAACTCCAGTACCTCTGAAATTCCTTCTAATCTACCTACCTTCTTCCCCAGGTTAACTGTTACCCCATTTTCCAACGCAGTGGGTTAGTTTTGCCTGTTTTTGTGCAATGTAAACAGTCATGGTATGTGCTCTTTTATGTTTGGCATTCAGCATTGTTTTTCAAGATCCATATTGTTGCATGGAGTTGTACAGTGTTCATCTATTGCATGAATATACCACATTTTATCCATTCTAATGTTGATGGACATTTGGGTAGTTTCTAGTATTTGGCTTTTACAGATAGTATCATTGTGAACGTATGTATTCATTTCTGTTGAGAATCTAATTAAGGAGTAGAGTTGCTGGGACAAGGGTATGCTTCTATTTAGCTTTCATATATAATTTCCTATATGGGTGTATCGTTTTGCACTCCTGCCAGCAGTATATGAGAGTTTTGGTTCCACGTCCTTACTAACACTTATTATTTTTGTCATTTCATTTAGACATTCTGATGGGTATGTAGTGATACAGTGCTGTGATTTTCGTTTGCATTTCCTTAAGTCAATTAAGGTTATTTAAGTTGAGCATCTTTTCATATGCTTCTTGACCGCTTGGATATTCTCTTTTGTGAAGTGCCTGTTTGGATCTTTTGCTGTTTTTTTGTTTTTGTTTTTGTTTTTGTTTTTCTTTTGAGTCAATGTCTTATTCTTTAGGTTTAAAAAAAAAAACTTTGGATTTGAGTCATTGGTCAAATATATGCATTACAAATAGCTTCTCACACTCTGGCTTGCCTTTTCACCTTTTTTTTTTTTTTTTTTTGAACAAATGGATGATGCTAACTTGAACATAGTGCCGTTTATCAGTTCTTTTCCTTTATAATAAGCACTTTTTGGCTTCTGTTTAATGGTCTCTGGCTTCTCTAACATCAGCTAAATGTTCTATGTTTCTTTTAAAAGCTTGATTATTTAACTTTGCAGTTAGTGAGAGGTAGGTTCAAGATGGGTATGAATGTCTAATTGACTCATCACTCTTTCTTAAGAATATGTTTTCTTGATGCACTGCAGTGGTCATTTTTGTCATCTAGATCAGGTGACTGTATGCATCTGTTTCTGATTTGTTTATCCTAATCTGTTGGTCAGGTCATCTGTCTTTAGATAGACTTTTTTTTTTTTTTTAAACTATATATAGTCTTTTAGTAGGTACTACTGTCTGGTAGTATAAGTTACCTAGTTTTGTTCTTCCTTGTAAATCTTTTCTTAAGAGTGATGAGTCCTCTAAAATCTCATTGGCCAGCACTGGGTCATATGACTACCCCTAAACCAGGCAGTAGAAAGGAGAGTGAGATTGCCATGATTGGCTTAAGCTAATTAGAATTACTCATCCTCATTTTACATATGGGAAAGCAGGCCAGAGCATTAATAAGTTCCCAAACAGTCCTAAGGAGAGTTAGTGGTTGTATTGAACTAAACTCCCATCTGTGTCTCAGCGTTTATGCTCTGTCCACAGCGGTTTAGCTGATGTATGAAAGATCTGGGAGGTATCTTTTTGGAGATCAGAAGTCTTGTGACATGCAAAAGTAGTGTTGAAAAACTATGTAGATAATAACAAGTTAGACACAGATAAGATGTAGGTATGTGTAGGAAATATTTCAGAAATATGAAAAGTAGTTATTCCTGGGTAGTTGTGATTGTGACTCTGGGTGACTTTTTCCTTTTATTTTACTTTTCTGTATTTTCCAAATTTCCTATAATGGACATATATGAATTTTTAAAAATAAATTATTTTTAACTAGGTTTTTTCTAGAAAATTCAAGAAGTACAAATAGATACACAATTTATAATGCCTTTATGAAAAAAATAAAAGTGAATATTTCTTGTTTTTCTTTTTAGAAATGCACTTGGTGATGGAAAGAGAGCCATTATCCTGAAGAGCAATTGGACAAAGGTAGGTTGCTTTTATCTTTACATTGGGCAGGTAATGCCATATAACTTCTGAAAAATCTGTGTACAGGATGTAAATTTATATGTAGAAATCCTGGATAAAATTATACCAGCTCAAGAATGTGAGAGGGGAATCTTCAGTTCCCATAATCAGAAAGGAGACTTAACGCAGCAGTGAGAGGCCACGTGTGTCTGAGCAGGACAAGTAGCATGTAGAAATGTTAAGAAGCTGGAGGGTACCTTAGTGACTGAGATGTCAGCATCTGCACATTCTGGATGGGGTAAAGACTTTACAATGAAAAATGAAACTTAAAACTTAGGAGAGGAATTATAGGAGACTGCTTTTATAACCTTGAGGTGGGAAAGGATTTATTAAATAACACACAGTGCACAAATCAGTATTGGGGGTTGCATAAATTTGACTATATTAAACTGAAAAACTTCTGTATGTCAAAAGACACCATGAATGAAATCATAAGCCTGGAAGGAGATAATTTGCCCTATAGATAACATTTATAACTGATAGGATTTATATCCAGAATATGCAAAGAGCTATAATAAATAAACCCAGTAGAAAATGGTCTAGTGAATAAACATGTGTTTCACGGAAGAGAAATCCTGAATGGGCAATAGAAATAACCTATGTTCTATTTCCTAGCACTTAAAATTGTACAGTTAGAAAAACAAAACCAAGATAGCAGAATAGAGAGCTTCCAAACAGACCTACATGTATGTAAGTAAGTAAGTAAAACAATATGATACTGTTTAGGTCCTTTAGATCGGCAAAGGTTAAAGAGACCAGTAGTCCCAAGCGTTGGTGAATATGTCTACCAACAGGAACCTTCCATAAACCAGTGGGTGAGAATTGGTCGCAGCCAACTTGGAGAGCACTATGATGTGCATATGCTGTAATTCTAAGTATATGTACCCCACAACATTCTCGCAATATGTACACATGGCGAGATATGCAAAGTGGTCATTGCAGTGGTGTTTTAATGGCATAGAACTGCAGATACCTACCTTTCCATTGATAAAGCAGGGATGGATATGATATTTTCACTTATCAAAGTTGTTCCTCTGATCTGCTCTGTCCCTCTTTCTTTTTTTTAAAAATTTTTTATTTCTTTTCAGCGTAACAGTATTCATTGTTTTTTCACCACACCCAGTGCTCCATGTAATCCGTGCCCTCCCTAATACCCACCGCCTGGTTCCTCCGACCTCCCACCCCCCCGTCCCTTCAAAACCCTCAGGTTGTTTTTCAGAGTCCATAGTCTCTCATGGTTCACCTCCCCTTCCAATTTCCCTCAACTCCCTTCTCCTCTCCATCTCCCCTTGTCCTCCATGTTATTTGTTATGCTCCACAAATAAGTGAAACCATATGATAATTGACTCTCTCTGCTTGACTTATTTCACTCAGCATCATCTCTTCCAGTCCCGTCCATGTTGCTACAAAAGTTGGGTATTCGTCCTTTCTGATGGAGGCATAATACTCCATAGTGTATATGGACCACATCTTCCTTATCCATTCATCCGTTGAAGGGCATCTTGGTTCTTTCCACAGTTTGGCGACCATGGCCATGGCTGCTATAAACATTGGGGTACAGATGGCCCTTCTTTTCACTACATCTGTATCTTTGGGGTAAATACCCAGTAGTGCAATTGCAGGGTCATAGGGAAGTTCTATTTTTAATTTCTTGAGGAATTTCCACACTGTTCTCCATAGTGGCTGCACCAACTTGCATTCCCACCAACAGTGTAAGAGGGTTCCCCTTTCTCCACATCCTCTCCAACGCATGTTGTTTCCTGTCTTGCTAATTTTGGCCATTCTAACTGGTGTAAGGTGGTATCTGTCCCTCTTTCTTAAACACCCATTATGTCTCTGACCTCACTCCTCCCACTCTCTGCCTTGTTCACTCTTTGTTGACCTGTTGGCCTCCTCAACTGTTCCTTATATATGCCAGGCCCACTCCCCATTTGTACTTGTTCTTCCCTCTGCCTAGAATTGAATGCCTTTCCCCAGAGCATGAGCTAGCTCCCTTATTTCCTTTCATGTTTTACTGAAAGTTTTCTCAGTGGAAACTTCTTAGCCACATTACTAAAATGCCAAGGCTACCCCTGTCTAGACAGTTGCTACCCTCTTGCCCTGCTCTACTTTTTTCCTGTTGGCATTTAACATACTGTATGTATTATTACTGTGTGTCCTCCCCTACAATGTGAGATCCATGAGGATGGATTTTTTTTTGTTTGCTTGGTTCACTATTGGCACATAGCAAACATTTCCTAGTAAATATTTGTTGACTTAGTGAATGAACGAACTGAATTCTAGATTGCAGTTGGAATAAGTTAACTGGTTGACCAGCATTTATAGATTTTTTTTAAAATTTTTTACTTATTTATTTGACAGGTGGAGATCACACGTAGGCAGAGAGGCAGGCAGAGAGGCAGGCAGAGAGAAAGGGGGAAGCAAGCTCCCCGCCGAGCAGAGAGCCCGATGTGGGGCTCGATCCCAGGACCCCGAGATCATGACCCGAGCCAAAGGCAGAGGCTCAACCCACTGAGCCACCCAGGCGCTCCGCATTTATAGATTTAAAAAAATAGTGTTGAATGAAAAAAAGCAGTAGAAGCATAATATAGGCTCAAAAGATACCTTTCAAACTCATGAAAATGTTTCTTTCTGGGCAGTTAGAGAAGGAAACATTAGAGAGGGTACAAAGAGGATTTTAGCTGTATCTTATGGTTTTATTTCTTTTAGTAAGAAAGACTCTAAAGCAAATATAGTAAATGTTAGTGATTAATTCTAGGTGTTTGTGAAATTAATCACTGTATTTTCCTAAATCACAAAAATACCCGACTTTCTTTTTTTAAAGTAGAGCTTCAAATAAGACACAGAAAGATACATGTTTCGGACTTCATTCCTGGCTTTACATAATTTTTTTTAAAATCAGAGTGAGTATTAATCAGAGAATTTTAGAGTCCTCCAAATTATGATTCATGTGGCCAAGTAGTGTATCAGAGTCTGGGGATTGTGAAATTCCCCAGGTGGACTCCTGCATCCAGATTTTGGAGTCCGTTTTTAAATACCTCATTTTATAGATGAAGAGATTGAGTCCCAGAGAGGTAAAGTGAGTTTTGCAAGTAAGAGACAAAAGTGGATTTAGAACCCAGCAATGGATGTGCTTCTGTTTGAGAGTGATCAGTTTGTGGCTGTTTTTACTAGGAGTCATTGTGCTTGGTATAGAATCTTTGTTCATCACTGAACCTGGCGTTTGTCATGTGCTCCATACATACTTATTCTGTGGATGATAGAATTCTTTTTTTTTTTTTTTGATTTTTTAAAAAAATATTTTTCTTTTTTCCCCCCCATTTTATTTCTTTTCAGTGTTCCAAAATTCATTGTTTATGCACCACACCTAGTGCTCCATGTAATACGTGCCCTCCATAATACCCACCACCAGGCTCACCCAACCCTCCCCACCTCCCCTCTGAAACCCTCAGTTTGTTTCTCAGAGTCCACAGTCTCTCATGGTTTGTCTCTCCCTCCAATTTCCCCCTTCTACTGAAACTCAGGCTCTGAATTTAGTTTTCTAGAGTTACCATTGAATTTTCTGTTGTCAGTTCAGAAAAAAGGAGTACTAAAAGATTCTGAATTACATTGAGGACGATGTAGAATGTTTATTCCTGGCTTAATTTATTGAACAGAAAATTTTCACTCTCTAAACTATTTTTTTAGAGCAAATTTAGGCTCACAGCAAAATTAAGAGGAAGGTAATCTTCCATAAACCTCACACATGCTTAGCCTCCCCCATTATCAGCTTCCCCCAGCTGACTGGTATAATTTGAAAATTGGTGAACCTACACAGACACGTTATAATCATCCAAGGTCCATAGTTTAAGGGTTCATTCCCTAAGTGTTATGCATTCTTTGGGTTTGGACAATGTGTAATGACATTTATCCATTATTTTGATTTATACAGAGTATTTTCACTATCCCCCAGATCCTCTGATCTGCCTTTCCAAACCCCTGGCAACCACTGATCTTTTTACTGTCTCCATTAGTTTTACCTTTTCCAGAATGTCATAGAGTTTGAATCATACAGTGTGCAGTTCTCAGATAGGCTTCTGTTTCACACATTATGTTTCTGCCATGTCTTTTCATTCCTTGATAATGATTTCCTTTTAGTGCTGAATAATACTTCATTGTCGGCTTGTGCCAGTTGATTTATCCATTCACCTACTGAAGGACACTTTTTAAAAAGATTTTATTTATTTATTTATTTATTTGAGAGAGAGAGAGAGAGAGCGCGAGAGAAAGTAGAGGGGAGAGAAAAGAACAGGCTCCCCGCTGAGCAGGGAGCCCGGCGTGGGGCTCAATCCTGAGATTCCTGGATCATGACCTTAGCTGAAGACAGACACTTAACTGAGCCACCCAGGCACCCCTACTGAAGGATATTTTTGTTGCTTTCAAGTTTTGGCCATTTTGAATAAAGCTGTTACAGATACCTGTGTGCAGGGTTTTGTGTTGACATGTTTTCAACTCTTTTGGGTAATTACCAAGGATTGCTGGATTGCAGTGATTGCTGGATCATATGACAAGAATATGTTTAGTTTTTGTTTTTGTTTTTTTAATTTATTTGAGAGATGGGGAGGGGGGCTAGGGGAGGGATAGAGGGAGAAGGAGAAGCAGACTCCCTGCCAAGCAGGGAGCCTGATGTGGCGCTCAGTCTTGGGACCCTGGGATCATGACCTGAGCTGAAGGCAGACACCCACCCAGGTGCCCCTAGTTTTTTGTTTTGTTTTGTTTAAGATTTTATTTATTAGAGAGAGATACAGGGGTAGTGAGAGAGAGAATGAGCAGCGGGGAGAGGGAAAAGTAGACGCCCCACTGAGCAGGGAGCATAGTGCAGGCTCAATCTCAGGGCTCTGGGTTTATGACCTGAGCCGAAGACAGATGTTTAGCTGACTGAGCCACCCAGATGCCCCAAGAATATGTTTAGTTTTTTAAAGAAGTGCCAAACTTTTCCAAAGTGTCTGTACCATTTTGCATTCCCAGCAGCCACAAGTGAGAGTTCCTGCTGCTCCATATCCTCCTTGGCATTTGGACTTGTCCCTTGTGGTCATTGCAGTGTTGGTTTTAATGGCATATGTCCTGAATTTTGATCTCCCTGCTAGGTATATGGTAGTATCTTGTTTTAACTTCCATTTCCCTAATGACATATGATGTGGAGCATCTTTTCATGTGCTCATTTGCCACCATATACCTTCCTTGATGAGGTGTCTGTTAAGATCTTTTTGAATTAGTTGTTTTCTTATTGCTGAATTTTAAGAATTCTTTTATATTTTGGCTAACAGACCTTATCAAATATGTCTGCTAAATATTTTCTTCTTTTTTTTTTTTTTTTTTTTTTAAAGATTATTTATTTGACAGACAGAGATCACAAGTAGGCAGAGAGGCAGGCAGAGAGAGAGGAGAAAGCAGGCTCTCCACAGAGTAGAGAGCCCGATGCGGGGCTCGATCCCAGGACCCTGGGATCATGACCCGAGCCGAAGGCAGAGGCTTTAACCCACTGAGCCACCCAGGCGCCCCAATATTTTCTTCTTGATTGTGGCTTGTCTTCTCATTTTCTTGACAGCAACTTTCAGAGAGAAGTTTTTAATTTTGAAGTACAGTTTATAAGTTATTTCTTTCATGGATGATGCCTTTGGTATGGTATCTAAAAAGTCATTACTATTTTTTGCATTTTACATTTAGGTCTTTGTTTCACTTTTAGTTAATTTTTGTGGAGAGTATAAGGTCTAGATTCTTTTTTCTTTTTCTTTTTCTTTTTTTTTTGCATGTAGAAGCCCCAGCATCACTGTTACAAAGGCTCTATTTACTTCATTTTATTACCTTTGTTATCTTCATCAAAGATCTGTTGACTATATTTATGTGGGTTCATTCACTTTATTTAAATATGGATGTTTTGTGTTGATTGCAGAAGTATTTGTATAGATGAAAAACACAAATCCTAGTAAGTATTAAAAAAATGTAACTACACCTAGGTCATTTTTTCATTTTCTTTTATTGGAAAGAAGTCCTCATTAAAAGGTAGCTTAAACTTCGGAAGCAAAGGTGAACTGTGCAAGGTGCATTCTGTACTTCTACTGCAGAGTAACTATGAGCCCAAGTCTATTGAATCATGCCTCTAGGACATAAACATGTATAACAAGGTTCTCTGTAGATTGTGTGAGGGTGGGCCATTGTTGTGCCTTCTTTCCAGATAGAGAAGACTGGTACAATGACAACTGCCCTGCATGTGCTTTCAGGCCTAAGAGAGGATGTGTCATTGTATCCCAAACAGTGGGAATTTTTATGGTATTGTCAGTAGACATTTGTTGACATTTCTTTCTGCATTGCCTTTTGATATTGTTATGTAGCATACAAACCGGTAGCCTCACAGATGTCCATAAGAACCTTTAATATTGAGGGGTATATTAAGACTCTCTTGTTTGTGAATGACAAAACCTAATGCAGATTTGGCCCAAGTAGTTGGCTCATGTAATTGAAAAGTCTAGGCATTACCTTCAGGTATGGCTGGATCCAGGTTTATACACATTTTTTTCTTCCCATTTCTCAGTTTTTCTTTCCTGTTTATTAGCTTTATTTTCAGTCTCTTTTCTCCCTTTTCATTTAGTGTTTATTTTTAGGTGGGTTCTGTTGCTGTATTGAGTTCACTGATTTTTTTCTTCTGCAATGTCTAATCTTCCCCAATTTCATCTGATGTATTTTTTTCACCTTAAATGCTATAACTTCCATCTTTAGAATGTCGGTTTGAGTGTTCTTTATGTATTTCACATCTTAACATGTTCAGTCTTTTAACTTCTTGAAGATATGGAATATGTTTATAGTAACTGTTCTAATGTTCTTGTCTACTAATTCTTTGTGTGTGTGTGTGTGTGTGTGTGTGTGTGTGTATTATCTATTTATTTATTAACATATGTATGTTTTGTTCCAGGGGTACAGGTCTATGAATCATCAGGCTTACACATTTCACAGCACTCACCGTAGCACATACCCCCCCCCCTGCAGTGTCCATAACCCAGCCACCCGATCCCTACCCCCCAACCCCCAGCAACCTTCAGTTTGTTTCATGAGATTAAGAGTCTCTTACGGTCTTCCTCCCTCCCGATCCCATCTTATTTCATTTTTTTTCCTTCCTTACCCCCACAACCCCCCGCCCTGCGTCTCAAATTCCTCATATCACAGAGATTATATAATTGTCTTTCTCTGATTGACTTACTTCACTCAGCATAATACTCTCTAGTTCCATCCATGTCATTGCAAAGGGCAAGATTTTGTTCTTTTGATGGCTGAGTAGTATTCCATTGTATGTATGTATGTGTGTTTGTGTGTGTGTACATATATACACACGCACATACATATACACACACATACTACATCTTCTTTATCCATTCATCTGTTGATGGACATCTAGGTTCTTTCCATAGTTTGGCTGTTGTGGACATTGCTGCTATAAACATTCAGGTGGATGTGCCCCTTCGGATCACTACATTGGTATCTTTAGTGTAAATACCCAGTAGTGTGATTGCTGGGTCTTAGGGTAGCTCTATTTTCAACTTTTTGAGGAACCTCCATACTGTTTTCCAGAGTGGCTGCACCAGCTGGCATTCCCACCAACAGTGTGGGAGAGTTCCCCTTTCTCCGCATCCTCACCAACATCTGTCGTTTCCTGACTTGTTAATTTTAGCCATTCTGACTGGTGTGAGGTAGTATCTCACTGTGGTTTTGATTTGTATTTCCCTGATGCCGAGTGATGTTGAGCACTTTTTCATGTGTCTGTTGGCTATCTGGATGTCTTTGCAGAAATGTCTATTCATGTCTTCTGCCCATTTCTTGATTGGATTATTTGTTCTTTGGGTGTTGAGTTTGATAAGTTCCTTATAGATTTTGGATACTAGCCCTTTATCTGATATGTCGTTTGTGAATATCTTCTCCCACTGTGTCAGTTGTCTTTTGGTTTTGTTGACTATTTCCTTTGTTGTGCAAAAGCTTTTGATCTTGATGAAATCCCAATAGTTCATTTTTGCCCTTGCTTCCCTTGCCTTTGGTGATGTTTCTAGGAAGAAGTTGCTGCAGCTGAGATCGAAGAGGTTGCTGCCTGTGTTCTCCTCAAGGATTTTGATGGATTCCTGTCTCACATTGAGGTCTTTCATCCATTTTGAGTCTATTCTTCTGTGTGGTGTAAGGAAATGGTCCAGTTTCATTCTTCTGCATGTGGCTGTCCAGTTTTCCCAACACCATTTGTTGAAGAGACTGTCTTTTTTCCATTTTTTGTTAAAGATTAGTTGACTATAGAGTTGAGGGTCTATTTCTGGGCTCTCTATTCTGTTCCATTGATCTTTGTATCTGTTTTTGTGCCAGTACCATACTGTCTTGATAATGACAGCTTTGTAATAGAGCTTAAAGTCTGGAATTGTGATGCCACCAACTTTGGCTTTCCTTTTCAACATTCCTCTGGCTATTCGGGGTCTTTTCAGATTCCATATGCATTTTAGGATTATTTGTTCCATTTCTTGGAAAAAAATTGATGGTATTTTGATAGGGATTGCGTTAAATGTGTAAATTGCTTTAGGTAGCATAGACATTTTCACAATATTTGTTCTTCCAATCCATGAGCATGGAAAGTTTTTCCATTTCTTTGTGTCTTCCTCAGTTTCTTTCATGAGTACTTTATGGTTTTCTGAGTACAGAGTCTTTGCCTCTTTGGTTAGGTTTATTCCTGTGGTTTTGGGTACAGTCGTAAATAGGATTGACTCCTTAATTTCTCTTTCTTCTGTCTTGCTGTTGGCGTATAGAAATGCAGCTGATTTCTGTGCATTGATTTTATATCCTGACACTTTACTGAATTCCTGTATGAGTTCTAGCAGTTTTGGAGTGGAGTCTCTTGGGTTTTCCACATAAAGTATCATATTGGCAAAGAGTGAGAGTTTGACTTCTTTGCTGATTCGGATGCCTTTAATGTCTTTTTTGTTGTCTGATTGCTGAGGCTAGGACTTCTAGTACTGTGTTGAATAGCAGTGGTGATAGTGGCCATCCCTGCCATGTTCCTGACCTTAGGGGAAAAGCTCTCTGTTTTTCCCCGTTGAGAATGATACTTGGTGTGGGTTTTTCATAGATGGCTGTGATGATATTGAGGTATGTACCCTCTATGCCTACACCATGAAGAGTTTTGATCAAGAAAGGATGCTGTACTTTGTCAAATGCTTTTTCAGCATCTATTGAGAGGATCATATGGTTCTTGTTCTTTCTTTTATTAATGTGTTGTATCACATTGATTGATTTGCAGATGTTGAACTAACCTTGCAGCCCAGGAATAAATCCCACTTCGTCATGGTGAATAATCCTTTTAATGTACTGTTGGATCCTGTTGGCTGATACTTTGGAGAGAATTTTCACATCTGTGTTCATCAACGATATTGGTCTCTAATTCTCCTTTTTGATGGGGCCTTTGTCTGGTTTTGGGATCAAGGTAATGCTGGCCTCATAAATGAGTTTAGAAGTTTTCCTTCCATTTCTTTTTTTTGAAGCAGTTTCAGGAGAATAGGTATTAATTCTTCTTTAAATGCTTAGTAGAATTCCCCTGGGAAGCTGTCTGGCCCTGGGCTCTTGTTTGTTGGGAGATTTTTGATGACTGCTTCAGTCTCCTTACTGGTTATGGGTCTGTTCAGGTGTTCTATTTCTTCCTGGTTCAGTTGTGGTAGTTTATATGTCTCTAGGAATGCATCCATTTCTTCCAGATTGTCAAATTTGCTGGCATATATCTGCTCATTATATGTTCTTATAATTGTTTGTATTTCTTTGGTGTTGGTTGTGATCTCTCCTCCTTCATTCATGATTTTATTAATTTGGGTCCTTCCTCTTTTCTTTTTGATAAGTCTGGCCAGGGGTTTATCAGTCTTATTAATTCTTTCAAATAAGTAGCTCCTATTTTCGTTGATCTGTTCTGCTGTTCTTTTGGTTTTTGTTTCATTGATTTCTGCTCTGATCTTTATTATTTCTCTTCTCCTGCTGGGTTTAGGCTTTCTTTGCTGTTCTTTCTCCAGCTCCTTTAGGTGTAGGGTTAGGTTGTGTACTTGAGACCTTGTTTCTTGAGAAAGGCTTGTATTTCTATATACTTTCCTCTTAGGACTGCCTTTGCTGTGTCCCAAAGATTTTGAACAGTTGTGTTTTCATTTTCATTTGTTTTCCTGAATTTTTTCAATTCTTCTTTAATTTCCTGGTTGACCCATTCATTCTTTAGTAGGATGCTCTTTAGCCTCCATGTATTTGAGTTCTTTCCAACTTTCCTCGTGTGATTGAGTTCTAGCTTCAGAGCATTGTGGTCTGAAAATATGCAGGGAATGATCCCAATCTTTTGGTACTGGTTGAGACCTGATTTTGATCCAGGATGTGATCTATTCTGGAGGACGTTCCATGTGCACTAGAGAAGAAACTGTATTCTGTTGCTTTGGGATGGAATGTTCTGAATATATCTGTGACATCCATCTGGTCCGGTGTGTCATTTAAAGCCTTTATTTCCTTGTTGATCTTTTGCTTAGATGATCTGTCCATTTCAGTGGGGGGGGTGGTGTTAAAGTCCCCTAGTATTATCATATTATTGTCAATGTGTTTCTTTGATTTTATTAATTGGCTTATATAATAGGCTGCTCCCATGTTAGGGACACAGATATTTAAAATTGGTAGCTCTTCTTGTTGGACAGACACTTTAAGTAGGATATAGTGTCCTTCCTCATCTCTTATTATAGTCTTTGGCTTAAAATCTAATTTATCTGATATAAGGATTGCTACCCCAGCTTTCTTTTGATGTCCATTAGCATGGTAAATTGTTTTCCAGCCCCTCACTTTCAATCTGGAGGTGTCTTTGGGTCTAAAATGAGTTTCTTATAGACAGCATATTGATGGGTCTTGTATTTTTATCCATCCTGATACCCTGTGTCTTTTGATTTGGGCATTTAGCCCATTTACACTCAGGGTAACTATTGAGAGATATGAATTTAGTGCCATTGTATTGCCTGTAAGGTGACTGTTACTGTATATTGTCTCTGTTCCTTTCTGATCTGTTACTTTTAGGTTCTCTCTTTGCTTAGAGAACCAGGGCCAGGCTAAGTAATCTGCTTGGGTTTGCTCTGGGTAGCTTTTGTTCCTTGAATGCTTTCTGTACAACTTTGGAGGACGGGAATGAGGATGGTGGCCTCACAGTCTCTGGCCCTGTAGGGGCCAAGAGCTCAGGGCCCCACTCCTTAGTGTGCCCTCAGAGAAAAACAGTCAGTCCCTCCTGTTTCCCTGGTCACCAGCTGCACTTGGAGCTCACCCAGCCTGTGACTGCGTGTTTCTGTCTCAGGTGCATGGCACCATTTGGCATCTCCAAACCCAGTAGATTCCTGTAGCACGCTCCCGAGCTGCTCCTCCCAGAGGAGGAAGGACGGGGTCTCTCCGGATCTGCCACTTGTGGGGTCCCTGCTCAAAGAGCAGTGGTTCGACTGTGCCTTGGATTGTGGTTTAAGGTAAGCCTGAGCTGAGAGCCTACTCCTCGGTTCTGTCTCTGTAGCTGGCTTCCCTGCTCCGATACCTGGAAGCTCTGCCACACTCAGACACCCCTGGTCTTTCCGTGACCCCGTGGGTCCTCAGACCCGGAGGGCTCCACCCCCTGCTTAGCTTCTGGAGTGACATCCCTCAGTGGAGCAGACTTCTAAATGTTTTCATTTTGTGCTCCACTTCTCTCTCATTTGCCGGGAGCCAGCCCCTCCCACTGTGGTCCATATTCCTGTCTCTTCGGATTCACTTCTCCACACATCCTACTTTCTGGAAAGTGGTTGATTTTCTGTTCCTGGAATTGCTGCTCTTCTTCTCTTCTATCTCCTGTTGAGTTTGTAGGTGTTCAGAATGGTTTGATAACTACCTAGCTGAACTCCTGGGACCTAATGATATTTCAGTCTCCTATTCCTCTGCCATCTTGCCAACCTCGGATATTCTTGATTTGTCATTGGATGAAATAGATGTATAACTTTCGCCTCTCTAATGGATAATTAAGTTGTATGACTTCTTTAAAATCCTTCAAAAGCGTTTCTTCATGTTGGACATTATCAGAATCAGAGGGTTCTCTGCACAGTTTTCCCACGTCTGCACTAAGGTTTTTATACCCAATGATGTGCAGAAGTCAAGCCTGAGAAGCGGCCCAACCTGGGTGGCTCAGTCATTAGGCGTCTACCTTCGGCTCAGTTCATGATTCTCAGGTTCTGGAATTGAGCCCCACAGAAGCGGGAAGCCCGCTTCTCCCTCTCTCACTCCCCCTGCTTGTGTTCCTTCTCTTGCTGTCTCTTTGAAAAATTCTCTAGCTGAGGAGTCTCTCCCTGACCCTTCTACGCAGAGAAGGCCTTGTCGACTAATTCTGTCATCTGTGTCGTTTCTGAGTATTTTCAGTTGACTCATTTTTCTCTTCTTATAGATCATATTTTCTTTCTTTGCATACCTAGTAATTTTTTATTAATACAAGACATTGTTACTGATATTTGTGTGTATCTATAAATATTTTTGAGCTTCCTTCTGGGATGCAGTAAAGTTACTTGGAAGCAGTGTAAGTCCTTGGAGTCTTGTTTTAAATTTTGATAGGTGGGACCATAGTGGTATTTGGTCAAGCGCTATCTTTTTATTCACAACTGAAGCAAAATGCTTCTGAATACTCTGCCCGTTACTCCCTGAATTATGATGTTTTCCACTCTGGCTGGTAGAAGCAGGAATTATTCCTGGCCCTGTGTGAGTGCTGACTCTTGTTTCCTTATTAGTCTTTCTAGTCGTTCTTCCCCTGGTTTGGGTTTTGGGTGGTTGTCCCACATGCATATACTGATTAGTACTCACCTTAAGACTCAACTCGGGGGGACTATGTAAGCATCTCTGGATTTCTCTGTGGAACAGTCTCCTCTTGGTCCTCTGCCCTGTGAATGTGTGCTGCCTTGGCTCTCCTGGACTCCTCTCTCTGTCTTCTGAACTGAGACTGCCAGTGTCCCTGCCTGGGTTCCTTCTCCCTGTACCAGGGCTTAGAAATTCCATTCAGTAAGCTGGAGCAGTCATAGGGCTTGTGTTGTGTTTTTCAGGGGTCACTCTGTTTTGTTGCCTGATAATCACTCAGTGTCTTGCAAACCGTTGTTTCATGTGTTTTGTCCTTGTTTATTTGTTTAGGGCAAGAGTGTAAATCCAAATCTTTGTTAACTCCATCTTGACCACCAGTGGTAATTAGAGTGTGGGCTCTCGTGGTTTCATTTTGAAAAAGACTTTTACCATGTAGTGGGAACCCCAAACTGATATCCTTAATAACTGTTAATTCTAGTGGCAATAGAACCTCTTTTAGTATCTATATAGTGCACCTAATGGGTGCCTCACACTGATCCTGATTGAGCCATGTGTTCACCAGTGGATTGATCCTATGACCTGGAAAATGGTGCATATTTCAGTTGGTCAGTCTCCTGGGTCATATGCTTCTCCCCATTCATTTTTGAGATGGAGTACTAGTCCCAGTTCTGCCATTGCTGTGTGGAGTAGGGACATGGTGGCACCAAAAGGAGGGGATGCTAGGCAGATGAACAATAGGGAATTTCCATATATTTGAAAGAGAATGAGGTAATGTCAAAGAAAAGTAAAACTTTGTATCGTAATTGGGTTCAGAAAACTCTCTTTGATACCTTTTAATTTGAGCATCATTCAAATAACCTGAGCAATGAAATCTGAATAAATTCATTTTTCAAGCAATTGACATTATACTAGGTTTTGTAGAGTTTAGGGGAAAGGACCCAGGAAAAGATAAGGAAGGTGGGAGGCTGGGGGCGGGGGGCGGGGGATGGGGACGATAAAGAGAAAGTGTTTTTTATAAATTTAGCAGGTATGGTTTATAATCCGTCATGTATCTTATGCTGTGATTTCTTTTTTAATGTAGTTACCTAAATTTTGAAGTTGAAATAGTCCTGGATGATAGGATGTTGGTCTTGTGGCATATCTGAGAGATCTATCTTCATATGCCTTTTGAGGAAAAGCAGAGTTTGAGCAAATGCAATCTGATTGATATCTGGTCTAAATAGTCTGGCTGAAACAGTGCTTTGGAACTTAGGATGGTGTGCAAGAGCAGGATTACACATGTACCAAACCTGCATAAACAAATGTCCCCAGGGTTGTTTTCTGGCCTTTTTTTAGTGAAAAGCTCATCTTTGCAAAAACGGTTCCTTATTTTTGATTTAGTAGTTTCTCTTAGAATGAGAATGTTCTTTGTAAAATCTGTAGGAAGGAAGAAAAAGCTCTGGACCTGGAGTCATAAGGTCAGGATTCTTTGGTTTGCCTCTAAATAAGTATGACATTAGGCCAATTTCTAGCCTCTTTTATGGGTAAGTCAATTCACAAGTGGAGATACTGTGCCTACAATGGGAGTTTAGTTTGTGAGTAGCTAGAAGAGGGGGTGGTTGAGTTAACTTCAGGTTTGGTAATATTAGCTTCCTAGGTTAAAATGTTCATCCTTGAGATAGATTTCCCAAAAAGCGTAAATGGGGCCAGCCAGGATGTGGTTCTGTAGCATCCAAAACAAAACAAAATCCCTGATCACTGGAACTGAGTAAATCAGTGGTTTTCGGACCTTTTTTTAAAGCCAAGAACTACATTTAGAGATAAAATAATTAAAAGCTGATTAAGAGCAAACCGAATGGAAGATCTAGCCTCGATGTACCCCTTGTCTGACCATATCCTTCAGAGGGGTTGGAAAATGACTGTATTAGCTGATTGTTCCTTTTAGCTCTAAAATTTCTTTGATTTTCAAAGTGTAGGGAATATAATGACTTAGAGACTATTACTGCCTTAAAATATTTTGAAAAAATTAAGTTACTTATTTTTAATGAATTTTTTGTACTTTATTTGGCATAAAATAATATATTTCATTCTTTACTAGTAAAATATAATAAAGGTTTAATTATTTTCTTTGGGGTACAGAAATCTCTTAAGCAAAAATACTGATCTCTAGTTAAAATTATTATAAATACTATTAAGTTCACTTCAGCTCATTTAGGTAATTTTATTTCCTCATAGGTATTAACATTTTAAAAAATTTTTCATTGATAGGATCCTAATCTAACATTTTAAGTAATCAATTTGCAAGCAAAATATTTTTCCTTATCTATTTTCTTTAACTTAAGCATATTTTTGAGAAAAAATTAAATTTATCTTTTGGAACAGGGTCATTATCGTTATTGTGCTGCTCTTTCTATGCTGGGGGAATATGACTGGGCCCTGCAAGCAAACATAAAAGCTCAAAAACTCTGTAAAAATGACCCTGAGGGAATCAAGGATCTAATTCAGCAGCATGTAAAGTTACAAAAACAAATAGAAGACCTGCAAGGTATTTCACCTAAGATTCTTTGGTTACAGTCGAATTCCCTTTAAAACTTTTGAAGGTGGGTTTCTTGGATTAATGGAGGACCATAAATCAACTCTCAGGTGATTTGTGCTTATTTTGTTATGTTATCTTGGTCAAGTCACTGAAGTTTTCCATTTCTGTCTGTGTTGAAGTACGTTAGTGTTATATTCTACTAGGTAATTATAAATGATTTGAATTTTCTATTTGAAATAACAAATTATTATTTATTCTTCTGTAGTAAAATATGCCGCCTTGAGATTTTAGGTGAAGACTTTTGAAACAAAATTATTTAAAATTTCTTCCTCCGTTATGGTTATTTCTTAAAGAAAAGACCCTTCAGTAGAATTGTTTGATGTTTTTGCACCAAGTGTGTGGCTCATTCTATAGCATGTGGAACATTTTTGCATATATACATCTATATGTGGGTATGTACACATATATCACAAATCAGGTGTGTGGGCTAGGAATTCTAGATTTTCATTCTCTTGTTTTCTCTCCTAAGTATTTTGCTTTCTCCAATGCCTGAAATTCCCTTACTCTATACTTTCAGTGTATAGGTCTTTCCTGTTTTTTCTTTTTGGGTATTTAGTGTCTTAGGGAGCTGAGCTGAGTTGTTATTAACCAACGTAACATGATTATAAGATTGTGAGCTCCTTGAAGACAGGTACCGTCTCTGATTCAGATTTATATACTCCTGCATCTAGTCAATGATCACATATAATGGTATGTCAAATAAGGCTGTGTAACATTTTGCTGACGCCATCCTAAAACTCAGAACATCTGAAAATATAAAATTATTAAGGTTTATTTTTCAGTTCTGTAAATTTGATGTTCTTACTGTCAGCTTAAGGGGTATTTGAAAATCTCTTCAAAGTATGTGTTGCCAATCCACTGATTACTATGCATGTATGTGATTGATTTTTATAGGTCGAACACCAACTAGAAATCCAATTAAAGCCTTTTATGAGAGCAGGTGAGTTAATACCAATCAGATCAGTAGCTGTTACTTGGGATGGCTTAGCCCTGTAGTTTAAGAATCACTGTATCTGATGCTTTGTGGCTAATAACAACCACAGTAAAGTTGGGGAGGGAAGAAAGAAGGGTTTGTGTCTCAGATCAGGTGATCTGTGAATTGTCAGATTTGTTTTGCCAACTGTTTTACTGAACCATTTGTATGTATATTTGTGGGAGCTCAGTAGCCTAAGCCTTGGGAAAAGGTGGGTGAAGTGTTAAGTGGATGTCACTGTGCTTGGGTGGGAGCAGTTTTTACATTGAGGGTCCTGGCAGAGAGCAGGGACACAGTCTGTACCTTTAACCCTTAGCCTCTGTCTTGGAAACATCTGCCACCAGCCTCCCAGTATCTTGTTAAGGACTAGGACACTTTCTGTTAGAAACAGACAACAGACAGATTCGAATATACTCACAAGGAAACAAATAACAGCCAGGGTTCTACATTTATTACTTGGCACTAAAAATAGATATTTTTCCCACGTGCTTTAGATGCCTAAGATATTGAAGTTGTTAAATTTAAGACAGGGAGAATTACTTACTTTAATACTAGAAACCAGAATACATATTGAACTGTTCTTAATCTATTTTGAGTTTTTACTATGAAATTTAAAGCAATATTTGTGTATAAAGCCCAATCTCAGAGGTGGATCCTTTTTTAAAACAGTATTACCCTGCTTTTAAGGAAGAAAAGTGGTATTTGCTGGAACCTATTTATTTGAAGGATAACTTTTTAAAAATGCATGCTAATCAATAGAAATAAAATTATTATTTCTCGTATTCCCTCTCAGGGCCTACATACCCAGTTTATCAGCACCTGCATTTAGTACTTCACTTAACTTTGTGGAAACCGAAAAAGATTCCAGAAAATCTGACCACGAAATGGCAAACGGTGGTAATCAGAATCTAAAGGTAGGTTCAGTTAAAAGCTAAAATTAAAATGGTTTCAGGTATAGGTAGTCTCTTGTTTTCACAGTAGTAGTCTGGTGAGAATGGAAATTAAGAATTTTGATGGTATGAATTCCTTTTTGCGACTAATATGAAGAGAGTGAGTCTTTTTTTTTTTTATTCTATCTCCTTCAACTATGAAGAAGAATATTTCAGTATGACAGTTTCTTTTGAAATCACATTTGTGTGTTTTCAAAATATATATATTTTTAAATTTCATTTTACTACTTGGATAGTTCTCTTAGTATGCTTTTCCTGCTTTACATGTTTCTCAGTCAAACAGCCACTTGGGAATGAGTGACAGTGGGGTCTAGTGGCCATGTCATCCCATTCCTTACAGTGCTTTCAATTTTTCTTCTCCTCCCTTGTCCCTTTTGCAATCTCTTAGCTACCTGGCACCACACAAGCCTGCCCACCTGACTTGTGTTATGTTGGGCCTGGGAGGCACACGCTTCCCATCTCTGCCCAAGGCATTTCTGCAGCCATTGTTGCTTTTCCCAGTAGTGGTCCCCAGCCTTGACTCCCTGCTGAGCTTACCAGCACCCAGGCCTCATGGTTTCTGAGGGTGCTTCTAAGCCTTTTAGCCTGGCTCTGTGATTGGTATCCCAAATGACCTGAATCTGAGTTTTCCTCTGAACAGTAGAGTGCTAAAAACTTGGCATTATCACCAAGTCCACGTTAATACTTCTTTCTAGGATTTGCGAGGGAAAAAGGAAGTGGTGTTTTGGAGTATGTGGCTAGTAGGCATTAAGGGAACTTTTCCAACTCACTGTGTAGTCCTTTTATTGTTAATAACAATCTCAGAGGCTGTATTCAGTTAGAGGAGCATAAGGAAAGATGCGATAATATTTATTCAGTATACTTATTGAACAATAGACCTGTCAGGCATCATGCCAAGTGTTGGAAGTAGAATTATCATTAGAGAATTTGTCATATTAGAATCTCTTATCACTAGTTATCATTTTGTTTGTTTATTCATTTAGGCTTAATTACCAGCTGGTTATTTTAGGTTCTTGGGTAAATTCTGTTCTATTCTTTTTTATTATTTAGTTATTGAATTCTTTACGGCTTTATTTTTTTGAAAATCTCACAAATTTTGTTTTCATGGGTAGGCGGTAGATGAAGCTTTGAAGGTAGATGATTGTGACTGTCATCCTGAATTTCTACCACCATCAGGTAAGATTTTTCCTTACGTAAGTTGTTTGCTGAATTAATACAGCATTCCTAAAACTGCAGCCCCAGCATTTGCACGAGTCTTGCGTACATTTGCTGTTACTTTCCTATTACTTCATAATGCTTCTGTGTTAAGAAAACACTGAATACTTACTTGAAATCAACGCTTAGTCTTTTCGTATTATTTAATAAATTTAATTTTAGAAATTAAAGTAAATGGAACAGAAAGGAAGGACAAAAACTCTTTGTCTGCTACCTACTTTCCATGAGGCCAGTGTTTTTCACCTTCAGTGTCATTAAAGCCCCTAAGGAGGCTTTTAGACAGATTTTTTCCCTGTTTGCCCTCCTACTACAGGTACTCTTTATTTATGTCCTGTATGTACATCCGTGCTTTATATATTAAAAATTCAGATTCTTTTTTCATCCCCTTAAACTGACTTTCACCCTTTTCAGGGTGGTTTTCAGAATGGATGCTTTAGGCCGATACTAGTTTAAATGGTACATGCTCAGTGTGTATGTTTATTTCTGCATCTAATAAATACACAGACACACACATAGCAGGACTTCTTTTACTTGGCATCACTGGGAAATAAAGGGTCCAGAGAGGTGAACGTTCATCTTCCATTTATTTCTCAGTCTCCCCCCCCTTTTTTTTTAAGATTTTATTTATTTATTTGACAGAAGGAGAGAGATCACAAGTAGGTGGAGAGGCAGGCAGAGAGAGGGGGAAACAGGCTCCCCGCTGAGCAGAGAGCCTGATGCGGGGCTGGATCCCAGGACCCCGATCATGACCTGAGCCGAAGGCAGAGGCTTAACCCACTGAGCCACCCAGGCACACCTCTCAGTCTCCCTTTACATGACCATATTTTGTTGTAAATCATTCTAAAGCAGATTATATGCTTCCCTGCCTTTTATAACAGAGTTTAATAAAAATACAGATTTTCTTGTTGACTCCACGTTGCTATTAGATGCCAGTTTTTTGTCTGAAGCTTTCAGAGATTATTGGGGTGAGATTGCTGACCTGATTAGTGATCTTGTTGGTGATCTCTTTTCCTTTTTCTTGTTTGTTGGCTGGTTTGTTTTCAGTGTTTCTGCTTCTGGCAGCCATTTCTGACTTTTCCTTCCCGCAGTTCTGTCTCTTCTCAGGCTTCAGTGCCACATACCACTGGCCCTTCCTGTTTGGTTAGCACATTAGAAAATTACAAAGAGGGAGACTCAGGTGATTGTCTTATCTGATGTAAGTCTAATAGCACATGAAAAATCCTTGAGGATAAAACTTTTCTTTTGGAAAAATCTTTTTTTAATTTATTGATATTTCTTGGACTGCTATTATCAGATAGCACATTTAAGTAAATGTTTTATTTTTATTATTTTTTTAAGATTTTATTTATTTATTTGTCAGAGTGAGCACAGGCAGACAGAGTGGCAGGCAGAGGTAGACGGAGAAGCAGGCTCCCGCTGAGCAAGTAGCCCGATGTGGGACTCGATTCCAGGACACCGGGATCATGACCTGAGCCGAAGGCAGCGGCTTAACCAACTGAGCCACCCAGGTGTCCCTAAGTAAATGTTTTAAATACCACCTACACTTCAGCATCTGGATTTGGTCAAAGAAATTGAGGTCGCGGGGTTAGGGCTGTGTAGTTTTGCCTGAGATCAGAAGGAATCAAATTAGAACTCTCCTGCCTTTCTGGAAGCCTCTTTTGTGTTCTGAGGCCATCCAAACCCGCTTGGCTCTGATCCCCTTCTTAATACATAGGTCCTGACTTGCCTCTGCTATCTCTTCCCAAAGCTTCCATCAAAAAAACCCTGTCCCTATTGCTGTGCTTTCTTCTACATAACTTCGTGCATGGCCCTCCCTACTCCAAAGTATGCAGTGGTCCCTGCTCTTGCCGGTGCGACAAAGGCTGGGCTCACAGAGCTGGAGTATCAGAAGCAAAGGACCCATGAGCACTCACTCCAGCTGGCCTTCACTGCCCCTTTCTAACTTTCTTTTCTTACCCAGCTTACCAGATCACATAGGCTTAGTACTTAATGTTTCTTAAAGTGAATGTCATTCTTGGGTTTGGCCCATCCCATCTAAATCCTACTTGTTTGTTTCTCTCTCTTTCTCTCTCATGACTTTTATTTATTTGAGAGAGAGCGAGTATGAGTGGAAGAAGGGGCAGAGGGAAAGGGACAAGCAAATCCCTCGCTGAGCACAGAACCCACTGTGGGGCTCCATCCCAGAATCCCAGAATTATGACCTGAGCCAAAATCAGATGCTTAACTGACTGAGCCACGCAGGTGCCCCAAATCCTACTTGTTCCTTAAAGCTAAATACAAATGCTGTATCCCCACTAAGGTTTTTCCTGGCCATTGGACCTTAAGTGATGTCCGCCTCTGTGAGTTGTAAGAGCAGTTAATATGGAATTCATACATCAGTAACAACGTGTTGTCTTCTTGTCTTCCTAAAGGTGATTGTTGCGTAATGACTGGTGACTGCCTTTTCTTCCCATCTGATTATAAAAACCTGAGGATAGCAACTATGGCCCGTATCTTTCTATATCTGCTTTAGGCCTAAGTAATATCATTGTGATTAATGTTCACAATACTTTTATAGCATACATAGACAAACATCATTGTGTCTGGTTTTTCACCTGTTTGTACTAACACTCACATAAAATATTGCTTCCTTTGCTGCTTATTCCAATGTATATATTTTTAATTAATTTACTTTCAGGCTTGTTGATTCTTATGAACAGATTTCAGGAACAAATACTTTGTATTCACAGGTCAGCCTCCAAAATATAAAGGAAAACAAAAATCTCGAAACAATGAATTGGAGAAGTTCAGGTATGTTTTTTATCTGTGTGGTTTTTTCCCCCTTTCAAATATCAAAGGCATATCTTTAGGAGAGTGTTGTTTTTGGCTAAAGGATTATTAATTCTGGGTGTTAGTAAATGTCTCGAAAGCATGGAATGTGAGATATAGCAGTGTTAATTCTCAAAAATCCCCAAATATATTCTAATACAAAGAAAAAATATTCAGAGAAGTATAAAGTGAGAGTTACATCTTCTCCTTGCTCACCTTATTTCACCTTTCCCACAATTCCTTCTCTGGTGGCTTCCTTTAGAGACTCTGTGTTAATGAGTTCTTGGCCACCTGGAAGTAGGCATGGGTTTGTGTATATTTAGGGGCCCTTCTGGGTAGTTCTCATTAAAGAAACATGTTCACTAATGAAGCGACCACTTATAAAAGTTCTAACAAACACCCCCCCCCACCAGAATTAACAGTAGGACCTCTTGCCACCCATCTTTATAATTTACCCCTCCATTGCCTACCAGCTATATATATATTTATTTTATTTTATTTTTTTAAAAGATTTTTATCTATTCATTTGACAGACAGAGATCACAAGTAGGCAGAGAGGCAGGCAGAGAGAGAGGAAGGAAAGCAGGCTTCCCGCTGAGCAGAGAGCCCGATGTGGGGCTCGATGCGGGGCTCGATCCCAGGACTCTGGGATCATGACCTGAGCTGAAGGCAGAGGCTTTAACCCACTGAGCCACCCAGGCGCCCCGCCTACCAGCTATATATTGATTGCAAAGTGAAACTGTAAATCTTACAGTGAATATAGAAGTTCATGAGGTCAAGGAAAGTGATGCTGGAGACCCTGCAAAACCGTTTCTGCCACAGTTAGACCAGCTGTCTTTTTTTTTTCTTCTTTTCTATTTTTCTTTTCTTCTTTCTTTTCTTTTTTCTTTTCTTCTTTCTCCTGGTTAGGTGCTTCAGGGAGAAGGATTTTAATATCAAAGCACTAAGAGAAATTAGTAAAGCTCCATCTTCAGGAAATGACTGTTTTTTGATGTTGCTAAAAAAGTTTAAATTTAAAGCAAGGGCACACACACAAAAAAAATTTAAAGCAAGGGCTTAGATACTATGTTGTTCTCTTGTTCTGTAGAAAAATCCTGAGTCTTCCCTTCCCCTGTTAAATCTTAAAATAAACCAAAAACATACAGTGTTATTCTTTGAATGCATAGTTATAATTTTAAACTGTTCTGCTAAAGAAAAATTTACTTTCCGATGTTTTGTTTTTGTTTTCAAATTGAGGTCTTCTTATTTGATTATGTCTACATGGAGATCAACATCCTTCATTTTCATGGCTACAGGATAATTCATAGTATAGATGTATATTTGAAGAAGAAATTTCTAGAGTGGAATTGCTCTGTCAAAGAGGATGTGTGGTTTTAACTTTGCTAGATACTGTCACATTGTCCTCCCAGAAAGTGAGCACTTTTCACACTCTTACTGAGCTGTGGGGGAGTGTATTGTAATAAAAAATGTGTGTATATATTTGGTCTCTGTCCTCAGTTCTTGTCACAGAGCACTTAAACCCTTGGAACTCTCAGAGTGGAAAGAGTATCTTTTGTTCTTCATAATGAGGTTCTTTCTACCTTACTTATACTAATGAGGTGACTCAAGTCTGGTCCCCTACCTTCAGGATTGGGGTGGTTGGTCACCAGAAAGACTAAAGGTGTGATTGGAGGGTTGGAACTCTCAGCCCCACCCCCTGATCTCCAAGAAGGGGAAGGAGGCTGGAAGTTGAGTTTGGTCACCAATGACTAGTAATGATTATTCATGCTTATGTGATGAAACCTTGATAGAAGAAACCTCTAAACTATGGGGTCAGGGGAGCTTCTTGATTGCTGAGTACATGGAGATGCTGGGAAGGTGGGGCACTCTGGGGCAGCATGAAAGCTTTGCAGCATTCCCGTCCTTCACGCCTTCCTGTGCTTCTCTTCCATTGGGCTGTTGTGAATTATATCCTTTATAATCTAGTAATAATAAGTAGAGCACTTTGCTGGGTTCGGTGAGTCACTCTAAGGAGTTGTTGAACCTGAGGGAGGGTCACAGGAACCTCTGAGTTTGTCGTCCACCAGGCAGTAGTGTGGGTAGCCTGAGCACCTCATTGTGGCCAACAGTAGGGGTAAGGGCATTATGCCTGAAGTGGGATCAGCCTTGTGGGACTGGGGCTTTAACCTGTGGGGCCTATGTTAGCTCCAGAGTTGGTGTCAAAATGGAATTGAGTTGTTGGACACTGGGTATTGGAGAATTGATGTGGAGAATAGCAACTATTTGATGTCAGAAAACACCACCTAGCGGACCTGAACTTTCCTTACCCTCACCAGCATTGGAGTCAGACTTTCTGAAACAGTTGTATCTTACTAGGTTTTCATATGAGGTGGCGTATCTTTGCAATGTTTACTGGGCACATTTCTTGTTTCAAGGCTATGTTGTTGTGACTTCATTTATAATAACTTTTGATGATCAGTGTAAATCCCCCCAATTTCTTTTTTTTTAAAGTTCATCCATACCATCTTTATAATAAATTCATTTGGCCCCCCTCCATCTCTAATTTTATAGGGATTTTTATTGAGATTTCATTGTATTTAGAGAGTGATTTGGGGGAGAATCAGCTTCTTGGTAATATTTCAGTGTAGGCACTAGTGACTCTCCATTTATTCAGTGTTTAAAATGACCTTCACATGGAGATTAAAAGTGCAGCATAGGGAATATAGTTAACAATATTGTAATAATGTTGTATGGTGACAGGTGGTGACTGCACTTCCTGTGGTGAGCTTTGTGTGATGTGTAGCATTGTGGAGTCACTGTGTTGTGTGCCTAAAACTAATGTAACATTTTATGTCAACTATACTACAGTTTTTTAAAAATGGTCTTCAGTAAATATATTCTTTATATAAGAAAGACTGTTTTATTTTAAAATAACTTAACACTTTTCTCTATTAGTTCTAGCTCACAGGGTAGTTTACCAGTAGATTTGAAGAACATCTTGGAAAAACAGTTTTCTAAATCTTCCAGAGCTGCGCACCAGGTAAAGGAAAAGGCTTATTTCTAATGAAAAAGCAAAGTCTTTGAACAAAACATTTTTCTTATAAATTAAGTCTTACCATGTACATCTCTAGGATTTATTTTTTGTAATTTAAGTTATGGACATATGATTTTATATATAACTGCTAATAAACCAAACTATCACTAATTTAGATATTAACTTGATAATCCCTTTTTTTTTAACTTGATAATCACTTTAACCAGAAATTTAACTGATGCTTGATACTGCAGAATTGTTTGCTTCCAGGGATTCAAAGGAAGGAATTCTTTGCTTTCTGGTTTTAACTTTTAAGATCAATACTTTAAGGGGCACCTGGCTGGCTCACTTGGTAGAGCGTGTGACTCTTGATCCCTGGGTTATGAGTTCAAGACTCATGATGGGTGTACAGCTTACTTAAAAATAAAAACTTAAAAAATAGATAAGTACTTTAAGAAGATTTAAATTATTTTAAAAGGTTCAAGCACTTGCAGCTTTATTACACCTACCTTAAAGCTGTTAAAGAGCAAACTTTTTGTTCTTTGAATGATTTAACAGTAAAATTTAACAGTAAAATTCTTTCTGTGGAATTTAGGAAGTAATTAAAAAGTATACATTAAGGTGGAAAAGATGAATAGGCAGAGAACAGAGGACTTTTAGGACAGTGAAAATTCTCTGTATAATTTTATAATGGTAGATAGATGTCCTTATACATTTATCTAAACCAGTAGAATGTACAGCACCGAGAGTATATCTGATATTAAACTATAGACTTTGAGTGATTAGGGTGTATCCATGTAGTTCATCTTTGGTAAGAAATATACTGTTCTGGGTTAAAGAAGATGTGTACGTGTACACACACGCGCGCTCCTGCACAATGGAGTATTACTCAGCCATAAAAAAGAATAAACTGTTGCCATTCTTAACAACATGGATGGACCTAGGGAGTATTTTGCTAAGTGAAATAAGTTAGAGAAAGACAAATACCATGTGATTTCACTTATATGTGGACTCTGAAAAACAAAGCAAATGAACAAACACAAAAACAGCTAGTCTTATAAATACAGAGAACACACTGGTGGTTGCCAGTGTGGAGGGAGAGGGAGAGAATGAAAGGGGAATGGGTGAAATACATGAAGGGGATGGAGAAGTTCTAATTTCCAGTTATGAAATAATAACCACGGGGTGAAAAGTGCAGCATAGAGAATATAGTCAATAATATTGTAATAACTCTGGCTGATGACAGATGGTAACTGCGCTTTACTGTGGTGAACACTGCATAATATTTAGCATTGTTGAATCACTATATTGTATACCTGAAATTAGTGTAACATTGTATGTTAGCTATACCTCAATAAAAAATGTAGATATGTAGAATATACCATTCTGATGAGTGACATTGATAGTGGAGTATACATGGGAGGAGGCAAAGGGTATATGGAAATTTCTGTACCTCCTTCTCAATTTTGTTGTAAACCTAAAACTAAGAGAAGAATGCAAGGGATAGCTAAAGGAATACTTTAAAGGAAATTGATCAGGCTAAATGTATGTATTAAAAGAACAAAAATTTTTTTTTTTTAAAGATTTTATTTATTTATTTGACAGAGATCACAAGCAGGCAGAGAGGCAGGCAGAGGGAGAGGAAGGGAAGCAGGCTCCCTGCTGAGCGGAGAGCCCGATGCGGGGCTCGATCCCAGGACCCTGGGATCATGACCTGAGCCGAAGGCAGAGGCCTTAACCCACTGAGCCACCCAGGCGCCCCAAGAACAAAAACTTTTAAATTAATGAATATTTATCCCAGGAGCTAGAAAAAAAGAAAAACAGGAAATAAACCCAAAGAAAATAGAAGGAAGGAAGTAATAAAGATCAAAGTAGAAAATAATGAACTGGAAACAAATGTATAAGGAAGAATCCGCAGAGCTAGTAGTTGATTCTTTGCCAGTATAAATAAAATTTACACACTGTTGTGGCAACCGATTAAGAAAGAAAAGAAGACATCATAAAACAATTTCAAGAATGAACAAGGAAGGATGCATGACTATAGATCCTTGAGTATTACAAATACATCAGAATACTATTATGAACAATTACCAAGAAGTTTGAAAAAAAAAATATATGGATGAAATGGACAAATACCTAGAAAAATCCAACTTACAAAAACTGATTCAAGAAGAACTCGAAACCTTGATGAAATCCAGAATTTACAGAACCATGGCTGGTCACTATTCTAGTCATTGAACACTTGTAGACTATGTAGTAGTAAGTGAAAGGTTGTCTTTTGTGGGTGAACATGATTCATAGGAGTCTGCTTTGACAATTAATCCTTTATGTAAACAGTTTTATTCCTTCTAAAATAGAATGTTGGATTTAAATTTCACTCCAAAAAATTTCTGTTAGCATATGGAATACAGTACTTGTTTTGATATGGGGGTCATTTTAAAATTCAGTTAACTATTTTAGATATATATGACAATTATCTTACAGGGGACTGTAGGAATGAAGCATGTTTCAAGCAGTTTATGAAAACAGATTTCTAATCAGTTGCATAAAAGCATCTTTAGAATTTCTAACATTTGCGGATTTAAAAATTATGCCTTTTTACATTGATTTTATGGACTCTCAAAACTGTGAAGGACTTAAATAGAAAAGACAACCTGGGAAGATCAGAGGTGATTTAGTAAGTATGGTAGTCATTTTTGAGCCTTCCCTTGTTCATTTAACACACTTTTGGTTAGGCACTGCGACCCAGCCTACTCTGATGGAGCTTTTAGTACTCCATGATAGTTTTTTGTATTGTACTCAGAAAAATAATTTTTTTTAAGATTTATTTTTATTTATTTTAGAGAGCACGCCTGTGCCTTCGAGTGGGGGGAGGGACAGAGGAAGAGGGAGAGAGAGTCCCAAGGAGACTCCGTGCTGAGCACAGGGTCCGACATGGGGCTCAGTCTCATGACCCATGAGATCACAACCTGAGTGGAAGCCAAGAGTTGGATGCCCAGCTGACTGAGCCACCCAGGCGTCCCTGAGAGAAATAATTTTTGATGAAGACAGGAGGTTATAGGTCTCTCTTTTCTAGAATGTGAAAGATTAAAATGGAATCAGTTCATTTAAGGATAGCACATCATCTATAACTTTCAAAATTCGTGTCTTAACATAAATACAGGTATTCTTGAGCTTTTTAAATACTCTAAGAAATTCCAAGTTTATGTGAGAGCTGCTCTTTTCTGTGTGTATTCTGGGGGAAAGTTCTCCTAAACTTTGAGTCACTGGATGAAAACTAGTAGGCAGCTTTTGTTAATTGTAACCAAACTGCTCTTCCATTTGTGCTTTGTACAACGGTGCCTCCTTTTGGATCTTTACTGTTAGGAACAGTGAGGAATATCACATGCATATTTGCACTTTCTGCTTCCCTAAATTGTGTACACATGTAAGTCAAGGAGTGAGGAAATCTAGGCTTAATGTGTTGTCTGTCTAGTTTTTATGGAATTTTGCGACTGATAGCTGTTGCCATGTAACTAAAACTTGACTTCAGATTGTAATGCATGTCACATATATACCCAGAGATAGTTTTTTTCTCACTTAGCACTTTCGTTTTTGTTTTTTATTTCTTATGCTCTTTTCTTTGCATTTAACCTATCTTTCCTGATAATTTTATTGAGTTCTATTCATGTACATGTTGTGCAGAAGTAGAACCAAGGATTGAAATGTCCTTTCTTGTTGAGAATTAAGGTTTATTCCACAGCACGAGGGTAGGTGTTAAAATCTGATTGTGATCAGTTAATTGCTTGTTCTTATTTGTTTAATTCTCGTCAGCCAAACAGTTATTTAAATGGTGGCTGGTATTCTCTGTGCTGTTTGTGCCATTAGAACTTTTGAATGCTGTCTTTTCCATCTGGAAAAGTGAGCAAGTCATAGAACCATGCAGCGCAAAGTGAACTACCCTTTCTTGTCATGAGTAGCAGCAGTAGGAATGTTGGAAATAAAATGGTGAAGCAGGACCTTTCAGTTTTCACTGGAAAAGTGCCATGTAGAGAGGGGAGTATAACACATGAAGGGCAGCTTTGGGTATTTACTTACATATTTTATGATCAGTTATAAAATGTAACCACCCTGTGATGAACTTTGCATCTTGAGTTTTTGGCTAAACACACATAGCTAGCTCTGGATTACTTAATAGATTTTTTTTTTTTTTTTGCAGGATTTTGCTAATATAATGAAAATGCTGAGAAGCTTAATCCAGGATGGTTACACCGCTTTGTTGGAGCAGCGTTGCCGCAGTGCTGCACAGGCCTTCACAGAGTTGCTCAACGGTTTAGATCCTCAAAAAATAAAGGTAAAATTGCAGTCTTTCACTTTGTTTCTCAATGCAAGTGCATTTCAGGTGAATGCAGAAGAGAACCATGGCTTTAACTTCACTATATTAACGTACCTTAGACCTACCTGAGATTAGAGGAATCTGCTCCAGGTGGTGAGAAGCAGCTAACACTGTGATTCAGTCTTTGTGGTTGCACTTAATATACGACCCAGGGTTAGACGCTGTCCTTGCTCTCTACTTGGTGTTCATTAGAACGTTTGACAGCTTCTATAGAAGTACTGGATCAAGGTTTCGGACTTGCTTTAATCACATCCTTTCATTTAGAAAGAATTAGCTAGGTAAATAATTCATGCAGGGTTGTAAGCAAACATCTTAATCTGTCATAGTATCCACTTATGTGCAAAAGAATATGGCGACTCAGTTATTCTCGTTTGCTCTGAACCACCCCTTCAAGGAACTCTGAGACAGTGGTTCTGTATTTTAAATACTTGACTTTAGTATAACTGCATATCTTTATAAAATATATTTTCTAATTTTGTTTGGCCTTTGTTCTGGTTATAGTGATTAGAGAGATTTCATTATATTTTTTGTTTTTCTGTTGTGGCTAACAGGTTGGTTTGATACAGGTTGGGCAAAATTATGTTCAGATTTTTAACTGGAGCATTTTTATTGACAGCAATTGAACCTGGCCATGATTAACTATGTCTTAGTGGTCTACGGACTTGCTATTTCTCTCCTTGGAATAGGACAGCCTGAGGTAAGATTTGTAACAGACATAATAAACAGTTCAAATATGCCATTAATTTTAGAAGATAATGTAAAAAATAGTTTTGCCTCTTTGGCTTATTTCTTTCTGATAATTTCTTCTGAAATACCTGTTTAATTTGTGTTGTTTTTATTGAAGAAAAAATATGATCCAATTAGAAAAAAGCTATACCAGACAACCAGTAGGAGTTTTTTTACTTTTTATAAAAAGTAAATCTGTATCATCACAGATTTTAGAGAACACACTGAGTGAGAGACAAGTTGGAGAACATAACAAACATTGTGATAACCACATACGTACAATTTGGAAAACATATGGAAAAAAAGCATATATTGTTTATAACTATCTCTGCCTCTTGTAAAGGTGAAAAAAAACACAGGCTAGCCTAGTTTAAGATAATGGTTACATTTAGTGATGGAAGGAAGGAATGAGCCTGGGGAAATTAAGTAAGGAGTGTTCAACTTTGTGTGAAGATCTCTTCGTTCTGGGTGGTAGTATCTGGGTATTTTATCTTCTGGAGTGCAGCCTTCCCAGAACCATATACAATCAGTGAATAGGTGTGAGCACACTCATGGTCCTTCAGTTCTCTCCTGGACGGTTTGCTTATCTGCACTGCATTGTACAGTTGACCCTTGAACAACACTGGTTTGAACTGCATGGATTCACTTACAAATGGATTTTAACAAAAATACATAGTAGAGTACCATGAATGTATTTTCTCTTTCTTACGATTTTTTTTCTCTTTATTAAAAGGTTACAGTATATAATACGCATATAAATTTGTGTTAATCTGCTCTTTATATTATTGATAAGGCTTCTAGTCGAGTAGGCTATTAGTAGTAAAATTTGGGGGGAATCAAAAGTTATACCTGTATTTTCCATTGCATGAGGCACCCCTACCCCCTGCATTGTTCCACTGTCAGCTATAACTCGCTTTCTGTGGTTTTTAGTTTTCAGTAAAAGTTAAAACTGCTCTAGAATTACCTCAGGTATAATACATCTTTTCTGCAAACTTGGCCTCCAAGCTTCCTTGGCTAAATGAAGGCTTAACCCTAACTGCTACCTAATAAGAATGAAGTCATCTTTTAGGTTCCACTCTGAAAGTGGTTTACAGTGTCTCAGGTTTATTTTCCTCCTTACATGCTTCTTTCCTTGTTCTTGATGTGGTAGATGAATGTCTTCCATTAAGGCCTAATTCTGTTTTCTCATAGATTCTTTCTAATAGATTGTTGGAGACAGGACTTCATGATCTCCAATTCTTCTATTGTGGCAGTGTGATAATAAATATCTTAATAATGTTTTGCTTTATCAAAATTGAAGAAATAGTTCACTACATTTGTGATTTACTTTGAAATAGTGAGACTGATTAAGACAACAGAACAGGTATGATAGAACTTAGACATTTAAAAGAATGTCATCATTCAGAGTAGCCCCCAAAGTAAGCAATGTATTTGCTCCAGTACAGCTGTTGCTTAAAACATTTTTGGAATGCCTCCTTTGGAACTGACCTCAACGATTCTTACAAACTCTCATTTTGTAGTGACATTTTCTTTTTCACTCACAATGGGGTTACCAGGACTGCCTTGAGCTATTTCTTCTGGACTTTTTCCAAAACAGAATTAATTCAAAGCAATAGAAAGAAGTTTCTACTATTGAGAATATTCAGAAGAGTGTACTCTAAGTTTTGTAAAGTTTTTGCTAAAGCACTGTTTTTTAAAACAGGGCATTTATCTTTCTTATGCCATAAAACATTGTGGGTAGCATTACTGGAGTGCCTATATCCCAGGGGAGCAGCACTTGCGAGGATATATGTCAAGGTGTGTTTGCATCTAGTCAGTCTTTTTACTGTGAATTCACACTTTTTAGTGTTAGCCAGCACATACCAGGCCCTTTCTTTGTATTAGTAAATGTTCATTTGGTTTGTTATCTGGTGTGTTCCACACCAATTTTTGATTCTCAAGCCAGATCACTCTGGTTGTGTCTCTGTATATCCTGTGGTCAAAATTTGTATATTTGCTAAGAAAATAAAATGCAGGAGGTTTAATTTTGCCATAGAAATTTTTGAATACATAGTTATCTGTAATATTACACGAAAAGAATCAACCTTCAGATAAAATCTGTTCCAGTGTCTCTTTTGAAGTTTAAGTGATTGTTATTTTTATTGCTACTGAAGGAATTATCTGAAGCTGAAAACCAGTTTAAGAGGATGATTGAACACTACCCCAATGAGGGACTTGATTGCTTGGCCTACTGTGGAATTGGAAAAGTATATTTGAAAAAGAACAGGTTAGTAGAAACTATGCTCTTTTACACTCAGGGTGGATAACTCAGTTGATGTCTAATGTAGAGGTCCCTTTTCTGGAATTATATTGTTATCTTCTCTGTGGCAAACTATTATCATCATGTTTGCTTGGAGGGCCAGCATTTCTATATCAATACTAATTATTTAAGTGTGGCCAATCAGTTCAGCTCCTAGTACTTCCTTATTTTGAATCTTGTAAGAAAGTCAGGAACAAGACGATTTGACACAAAGGATTTTGTATTTTTTCTGTTAGTATGTGTCACTTATAAATAGTGACTGAATTGATACAAATTAATGCTTCACAAGTCTGTATAATTTATGACTATGATTGTATAATTTTTTTGTTACCAAAATATCTGTTTCTCCCAAAAACCTGTATGAAGATGGTATCTTTGAACAGATAGATACCTGTTCAAAGACATAATGAATTAGAAATAAAAATCTCTTCTCAGAAATTCTTCTATAGTTGGAATCCCTACTCAAAGTTTAGTATGTAGTTGTTCTGCAAATGTTTTATGTCTTATCTTCCCAAATTGCTATATGACCCTTTGGGGATACGATTATGCATTGAGCTTTAAAAAAAAACTCCCCTGTTCACTGCTTGCTTGGGCAGCGCATAGACTAAAATTGGAATAATACAGAGATTAGCATGGCCCCTGTGCAAGGATGACACACAGATTTGTGAAGCATTCGGTATTTTTGGCACAATAAAACTATCATTAACTGTAACAATAACAAAAAGAAAACCAAGAATCTCTCTGTTTCTGCACCTAACACCCGATATACTGGTAGGTGTGTTAGATTACTTTATACAGAAGTAATTGTTGACTGATTGAATATCATTCATAGCTTTTAATCCTGAATTTTCATCTGTCCTTCTAGGGAAATTTTTAAAAAGATTTTTGTTTTTAAATAATCTCTACACCCAACCTGGGGCTCAAACTCACAACCCTGAGATCAAGAGTTACATGCTTTTCTGACTGAAACAGCCAGGTGCTCCTAAAGGAAATTTTATCAGACCTCTGGGACTCTTGGGAACCCAGTCTTAGAATGTGCCTAGAACTTCCTTTATAGATTTTTTTTTTAGAGATTAAAGAAAGTTCTTTTACTTCCTGAAGTTACTGTGTGACCAGACTGAATTATATATGAATCAGGCAGAGGGAGGAATAGTGAGGATTTAGCAATCATCTGTATAGTAACAGCAAAAGCAAATGAAATTAATTTCAAAGTTTGGCATAACTTCTTTAAGATACATGGTTTTAATGCAGTAGTCACATGTAATTATTCATAAGATCTAGGAATATATCATAAGTGTATAACAGGGGAATTATGAAGAAGTCTTTGCCATTTTGAAAAGCATTTACATTTTAATTTCAAAATAAGGTTGTGTGGGGTTCAGTGTACGTTGGTTTTTGCTGTTGTAATGTGCAGTTTCTGGTAAAGTCCTACTGTTAGCTGTCTTATGGTTGGTGGTGGTCTAGCTTTTCGGCAGGTGAATTTTTCTTACCCATAGGCAAAAAACAGTTCTTAAGTTGGAAAGCCATTTCAAGATTGGAGAAAGCAGGAAAACTTTCTTCTCTTTCTTCTCTAGTCTGAGAGAATAATAAGGACTTGGTTAACTTTATAATCTAATGTGTTAATGTTCTTTTGTTGAATGGACTGTGGGAATCTGTTGACATTTTTTTAAAAACATGAATCAAAACTAAAACATTTCATATAGTTAAAACAATTTGCATACACATTAGTTATATTAAAATACTTTACTGCTTTATGGTTGAAGAAATATGTCCAGCATACACAGTCTCTTTAGATTTTTTTCAGGAGAGTGGTTTTTACTAGATATCCTAATAGAGTTGAGTTTAAAAAAAAGAATTTATTTATGATTGATTAGTTGATGTGAAGGGTTGTCATTTCTCTATAGGAATCTAATTAGCTTAGTAAATGAAACAAATAAAAATTGAACAACCAAATCATTCAATTTTCTGTTTTAGTTGTAAACTTTTTTTTTTTTTAAAGATTTTATTTATTTGACAGAGAGAGAGAGTGCAAGCACATGCAAGGGGAAGCGGCAGAGGGAGAGGAAAAAGCAGGCTCCCCACTGAGCTAGGAGCTCAATGAGGGGTTCAGTCCCAGGACCCTGGGATCATGAGCTGAGTCGAAAGCAGATGCTTAACCAACTGAGCCACCCAGGTTTCCCAATAAATTACAACCTTAAAAGGACTAGTATGCACCTACCATAATAACGTCAGTGTCCAGCCAGATTTGTTGTTTAATATATGTTACTTATATAGCAAACAATGAATAAATGCCTTCTTTTTTTTTAGTGTTTATTTTAATTATAGTTAGTTAATATACAGTGTTATATTCAGGTGTACAGTATAGTGTTTCAACATGCCTTTGTTTTTTTAAAGAAAATATAGGTTCCATTGAATATTTCTGAACAGTGATTTATCAAATGTACTCTTATTAGTAGACTTGAAATTTCTGTAATTTTTATTGTGGGGAATGAAAATTCTTGTCACAGCTTTAATACCTTCTTTCTTCATAATTATGACTTTAGATTCCTAGAAGCTCTCAATCATTTTGAGAAAGCAAGAACCTTGATTTGTCGTCTTCCTGGAGTGTTAACTTGGCCCACAAGTAATGTGATTATTGAAGAGACTCAACCAGGGAAAATAAAGGTAACCATTTATTTATTCAGAGATCTTCTTACTAATTAAAAAGCCCATCTGCCCTGATTGACTCAGGTATCAGAAGACAAAGAGGTAGGGGCTCTCTGTCCTCAGCATCCCCACATGTGTTTTCCCTTTAAAGACTATTGAGAATCACTAACATTTGTTAAATATTTCCTGTGTGCCAGTCACACAGCTTCCATTTATCATACCCTTAAGTCTTTATAGCAATCCTACAAGGTGAGTACTATGATTATTCTCATTTTACTGAAGAGGAATATTAAGGTTGTTAGGGATGCTAAGTGATGAGCTCAAGGTTAAACAGCTAGGAAGTAGTGGAGGTGGGACTTGAATCTAGGCATTCCGAATTAGGGCATTCATTATTAAGTAGTGTGACTTACTGCTTACACTTAAAGAAAGGTATTGCATTGTTGTTTCATCATAGCGACTATAATTATTAAGATTGCACTTGAGAACTTGGAAAATATAAATTTGTTCTTATATCCAGAGACCTAGGATGCTTTGCTAGTTCTGGAAAGACTAAATTATGTGTGGATTGACTGGAGTAGGCCTTTACTTGTGGGAAACACTGGCATGTATTCAGAAATTGCTTTTGGCAAAAGCTTTTTAAAATAATCACAGGAGTCAACTCTTAAAACTTGATAGTTTTAGACAATTTAATTAAAAGTAGCCATTGTATTGGAATTAAAAAAATAAAAAAATACATGAAAAAGTAGCCAAAGGATCTGAATAGACCTATATCTGTCAAGAATTTCTGCAAGTAGCCAATAAAGCTGTGAAAGATGTTCAGCAACATTAGCTATCAGAGAAATGCAAATTAAAACCTTAATGAGATACATCTTCACATACTAGGATGGCTAATCAGAAGGCAGACAAAAGTGTTGATACATATCTCTGGATATGTCTCTGTATCAGAACCCCCATATTGTTGCTGGTGGACGTGTATACCGGTCTGGCAGCTCCTCAGTAGAGTAAAGATAGAGTTACCATATGAGCCAGCAGTTCATTCCTAGACTTGATACAGAGAAAGGAAAAGAGATGTTCTCACAGAAATGTGTCCATGAATGTTTATAGCAACACTGCAAAATTAAAACACTATTAAAAAGTGGGAACAGCTCACATGTCTGTCAACTGATGAGTAGTTAAATAAAACCATTCATAAGCCATTCATAAAACCAGACAGTGGCCTATCCGTACAACTGAATATTACTTGCCCATAAAAAGTAATGTACTGGGGCACCTGGGTGGCTCACTGGGTTGAAGCCTCTGCCTTCGGCTCAGGTCATGGTCCCAGGGTCCTGGGATCAAGCCCCGCATTGGGCTCTCTGCTCAGTGGGGAGCCTGCTTCCATTCCTCTCTCTCTGCCTGCTGCCTCTCTGCCTATTTGTGATCTCTGTCTGTCAAATAAATAAATAAAAGATCTTAAAAAAAAAAAAGTAATGTACTGATAAGTATTACAACATGGGTGAACCTTGAAAACCTGCTAAGTAAAAGAAGCCAGAAAAAAGGGCACGTGTTGTATTTAGAGACAAAGTAGATTAGTGGTTGTCAGGGGTTTGGGGGTTGGGGGGAAATGAGAAGGGACTGCTAATGGAGATGGAATTTTTTGCTGGGTGATAAAACTGTTTAAATTTAGACTGAGGCCTTGGTTGAACAACTCTGGATATACTGAAAACCACTGAACTATATGCATTTTAAATGTGTAGATTGTGTGATATGTGAATTATATCTCAACAAAACTGTTTTTAAAAAAAATCACTGGATATTCTCTTTACAGTAGATTGGGGTGATCGACCCCT